>NC_090943.1:119212565-119880899 GCF_040807025.1 Struthio camelus | reverse complement strand
GGAAATTTTGTGGGAAAAAAAGTAGGTAAGAAGGGATCATTTTGTTGGCATGTGATTAGAATAGCCTAAGCAATCGTTTAGGAACATCCAACTTATTTTTACGTTTTCTTACGTTTGCAGTTTGACTGTATAACTAGATGGGCAAAGTTAGAATTAGATATGGGAGTATGTACGTTTAGGACAACTTGGATGTAACCTATAATCTTACTGAAACAAACTTCAACCCCAGTAATTACTTCACATGAAAATGCCTCTTCCCTAGACTACTATGGCAATTTACAAATTATGTTGTAAAGTGTTATTTTATTTTACTACCTATAAAGTAATAGAAGAGTTTATTTGTCCTTTTTTATGAGCATTCAACATGGCAGCATTCAAAAGCCACAGGGATAATATGGATCCTGTAACAAGTAGTTTGCAACATAAATGCCTTTAGGCTTAGAAAAGACTACTTAAGAAAGAAAATCCTAGCAATTTTGTGGCTGTATATTGGTTTTGCACTTGTAACTCCAGCTGCAATCACAACACAAAATCTATAAACGCTGTCAAAGCCAAAGGCTAACAAATGAACTTTAAAGCAAATGAACTCTATTCTAAATGCTGTGGTAACATTTAATAAAATTAGCACTAGCTCTTTAAAATACTACATTTAAACAAACTTCCTCACTCATTGCCTCTCAGTCCCACCTCCAGCCATCACATAAACCCACGACAAACCTCCCTCCCTGCCTTTTGCCAGTATTCAGGAGCAATACTTGCTTTCTAAAGCACTGCATTCTTAGCTAGCAAAGGACTATGGTTTCTACTGGTACCACCAATACAGCTCTAATGGCAATACACCTTTATCACACCGTTTTTTGGCTTACAGACCATGACTTTGAAAATAACTGAAACTTAAGGACATTAAGCAACAGTGAGACTTTGACGCAATCACTTTCCAACAGCAAACAGCCAGGTGAAAGCAGCAGTAACATGCTAAAATCTCAGCTTGAGATTCAGGAAACATCTTGGAAATTGGGCTGTTTTCCCAGAAGTGCAATAGGAAACATAAAAGTGCCCAGATCATGCATCAGGGAAACACTTATTGGCAGTACCATGCCTGTATATTGAGCAGTGGAATTTTATAGTTTCTAGTACAATAAATGCAATTAATCCCTTGAAACAAGTACCTCCTCAAATTGCCCCCCAACTTGTAATTCCCTGAATAATTCAATGCAATTTTTAAGTGCTCGGGGAATACATCAATGTAGGAAGTGCTGGCCCTGCAAGCAATACAATTTTCTCAATTCTTAGCAGTCCTTAGCACGCCTAACAATTTTGTACCAAAAGCTGTTACAGACTGATAGCTTAGCAGTAACGGCCCATGCAAATGTTTTTTCAGAAAGTAAGACTAGATGCTATCAAGGATGTAGCTGACCTCGAATTAGGATTTCCCAAGTAAAACTATGTGTAAAAACCTGGAGTTGAAGGACGTGTGAACTCTTAACTGAAAAACATGTATTTTTACTTTATCCCTCCATACAGCAAGCATAAAACATTTATGTGAGTAACTACCTCACATCTATTAATAATTATACCTTTAACACCACCTAAGTAGCATTTTTGTCCTTGAATTAGTAATATTTTCCTATTTCCTCATTAAACGTTACATGTAGTGACTTCAGGGAACGCTATCACCATAGGACTGTAAGTGCAGAATGGATAATAAGAACAGATTGACAGGAAACTGAATGTCTTACTCTTCTGCTTGAATGGAGTCTGCAGGAGCTACATAATTACTTGGGATGTAGCCCGTTTTTCCTGTAGCAATGGATCTTGCTTCCCACCAGTCTCCTTCCCTGCAATGCAACATCAATTATCTCTTCAACCTATAAACAATGCATCACTCCTTAACAGCTGTAACATCCTCACATACGAAATGC
This sequence comes from Struthio camelus, assembly GCF_040807025.1. Taxonomy (NCBI): domain Eukaryota; kingdom Metazoa; phylum Chordata; class Aves; order Struthioniformes; family Struthionidae; genus Struthio; species Struthio camelus. The sequence continues at coordinate 119,878,977 of NC_090943.1, read as the reverse complement.
AGGCTAAATTTCAGTCAACATTTTATCTTAATTAAGGCAGTATTCGAAATAATTTGCACTGCACCCAAATTTGTTTTTGTCTTATTGTAAGCTACATGAGTGCCTCTTAGTGGAATTTTGTATTTTAGTTTTTTTTTTAAATGTAAACAGAAGCATTTATCTATATTTGCAACATAGAAATCTAGAACAAAAAGTTTTATGGCAGAGCTGTAAACAAACTTCACAGTACTCTAGCCTTAATCTGCCTAACCCAGACCCAGATCACTCTGCCCATGTTTTGACAGTGAGCAACACAGGAAATGGGAAGTCAGCTAATAAAACTGGAGAACTGGATGAATGAAAACCACTACATGTATGAATTAGAATTGTTACCACAGCCAAAAATCTGCAGGTAAAGAAACCTCCGAGGTGTAAAAATAATTTCCTCTTTAATAGGCTTTTAGAAATCAGACTGTAATACTGTAACATTACTGCAATTAAACTAGAATCTCAAACTGCTGAGATAACTTAGTGTGGATTTCCAAAGGAGGCTGGTAGGACCCACTTCCACTCCGAGCTGTCCTTGCCTGGAGCCAGGGTGCTCAGCTCCTGCATTCCCAGTGCAGTTTCCTCCCACCCTCCCTGACCTACCTGTCAGAGAGAACCTGCAACATGCAGAGTCTGGGTAACATGCTTTTCCACCTCTGCTGCCCAAAAGAGCATAGCTGTGCCTCAATACCGGAGGGAATTACCAGAACATAACCCTATTAACAGAGGAAAAGAGGGCTTTGGGCTTCCCCAAGTTATTGTCTTATCAGTATCACTACTTTAATCCCTTATTTGTTGAACTCTCTAATTCAAGTAAGAAAAAAAAAATCGATCTACTCTTCACTGAAAAAGATTTAAAGAAATATTGGATTAATATTTCTTCCCCACTTCCCAGTGGAGTTCGTGAAAACTTACGTGTTGTTTATTATCTGGAACCGTTCGCCTTTCTTAAATGAAAGGTCATCTGTAGTTCTAGCTTCGTAATCATATAAGGCCACAAATACAGTAACACCACCTTAGGAAAAGGAGGAGGAAAAAAGCATATGATATAGTAATAATGCTGCAACACGTGATTTAAGTACTAGTCCATGAAAACAACTCATTAATTTTGATTTGGAAGCAAATCAACACTTAGGGTTCCATCTCACTGCAGAAGCTGGATCAATCATCAGCTAGTTTCTTAAGACAAAGGAAGGCCTATAAACAGATACCTCTAAAAAAGCTGATTATCTCCACATCAAAAAAGACAGCTAGATACATCACTGGAAATACATTAATAATTAGAGCACGTTTACAATGAAACCTGTACAACATTAAATGTTAAGCTAATTTATTGTTAATAAATGCAACCCTAGAAGAGCCTACAACACCTTGAAAGCATTGTATTAAAATATCAACTACAAATTTTTACAAAACAATTTTCTTGTTAAAAGAAAATTTATTCTCTACAAATAACTGATGTGTTCCCATTTTTCTGGGGTTACAGATCTAGGTCTACTCAAGGAATGAAACTAGAAACAGAAGCACCCCATAATGGACAAAGTCATTTCACTGCTCTAGGACTTTTTTTTAAATTCCATCTGGTCTCCCAATCAGCGAAGCAGATCTTTGCTGAGGATGATCCATAACTGCATTATTGTAGAGACCGATATCCAGAGTTATTTCATATAATGAGCAAACACACTCCCCCAGCTCTTTGGATTTTGCTTCCCCTGCCACTCCTCTGCTGTGCACCATGTTGCTCCACGTCCCGTGAACAAGACGCAAGTGAGAGAGAACGATGGTAAGAAGGGTCCTGTATTTATCATAGGAAAACATTTTCTAGCCTTAAAAGAACTAATCTGTAAAACCAGACTAAAGGAGGAGTAGGAGGGAAAGGAGAACATGCTGAGACGTACAAGCTACAGGCAAAAATAAAGGACTACACAGCCTAACTAGAAGAAACTTAAAAGAGAAAATGGTTCATGGACAATTTAGAAAGACTTCCCAAGCTCTAGAAAGTCTGTTTCACAGTCTAATAGAAGCTTACAAAGTTTAATGTTAGACCAAACAGTAAAATAGTTTATTTTCAAGAGTATATTACATTTCTAACGTGCCTATATGTGTACCTGGATACACGCAGAAGACCACCTGCAGAAACATATTATTTCTATTTTTAGATGCTATGATTAACATGACAGTGAGTGATCAGAAAGGAATCCTAATGCAACAGTTATTTTCTACTTCCAGTGTTACTATTTTACTATGGATACTTTCTGACAGAAAAGTTCCAAGTCACTTAAGTATTTTCATTTGATTTAGAGTCTTCCTGAGAGTACACTACTTCAGCAGGGTAAAGCTGGAAATGAATTTACAGTTCTTCTAGGAAAAACAGAAAAAAAAATCCCCCATAAGAGGTTAGAGTAGATGGATTTTGTTAATGTGTGATTTACAAATCAAGAATAGTTAAAATATCTCCCAGAAGTTAACATCTAACCAAAATTAAAAATCAACACAGTTCTACAATTTTCCCCGTGTGTTACTGTATTATTATTTTGATGACACAAGCCGCTGCATGCAGGAAAAAAACTGTGGGCTGCTGCATGCAGAAGAAAGTTGTGGGATAATATACCATGTTCACACAAACAGAAACAAAATGTTAAGGAACTAAACCATCTCTGCAGAACTCTTCAGAAAGAGTTCTTCCCTGAAGAAAATCAAAACTCTGAAGTTACAATATTACTTGCACATAAAGCAACTGGGAGACTCCACTTTAGAATAAACTGTACTACATCTAGAAAGATATTAATTCAACATGGGAATAGGACAGATACTAATTCTTCTAAACAGAGTAACACTAGTCAAGAAAATGAAACAATGGATTCATATATAATCCATGCAACAAGAGATATTAATATCTGCGTGCTTTGAATTATTTAAGAGAACCAAAAAGGCTAGTGGATTATATAATCCACGTAAAGTTTTGTTTTGATTTCAACACTTCAGCCAACAAAATCTCTTTTTATTCTCACTCACAAATGTAGTTTATTTCATAACAAAAAAATAATAAAAAAGCTTCAGGCAACAGCATCAACACAGTAATTCAAACAAACATATGTATCTCAAATGTTTTTCAAAGGCTCTCACTGCTGTCGTCTTTGTGAATCACTCCAAGGTGATCTAGCTTTTAAAGCTCTTTATGGACCTAACATTTTCGCTTAAAGAGTATCCTTTGATTAGGGCATAATTTTCTTCTAATCTAGATGAGCTTTTACAGATAGGAGAAAGCTTTCTTGCTCAGCATGAAGATTACAGAACACCTGGTTACCGAGCTTCACGGAAGGCAAGAATAATGACGGTCGCTTTTTCTGTTTTATAACACTCCATGAATGCAAAGTGTTCGATGACTGAGAACGTATAAACATAGGAGCAACGTGTCTTACATAGATTTCTCCTCTCTTTCTGCTCTAGGGGAATAAAAGATGGCCCAGCTCTCTTCAACCTTACAGCTGCAGGCTATGGTGACAACTGTATCATCCTTTTGTCAGGCATCACTGATGGACTGGTTTAAATACTACTGACACTTATGTCCTTCTGTTTGACAAGCTCATCTATTCTCTCTCTTCCTAAACAAAAGGCCACAGAACAGGATCCAATATTTTATTCGCCACAGTTACAGAAAGCTTATCTCTGCACAAAGCTAGCTGTGGTGTGCGTGATGTCTCTGTAAACAAATTACCCATCGAGACTTACTCTAGTTCATAACATGACAAGAATAGGCAAGCCTAGAAGACCCAGTACACTGTCCTGAGCTGCAGAATACCTACCCTCAGCTTTGATTACAGGCTTTGTCTGGCTGTAACAGTAATTTTATTCATTCACAAAACAGGCAACTTGGTTCCAGAAATTTGAACTGAATTTACCAAATAATTGCTGGTGAATTTTTTTATTTTAGGAAAAAAAAAGGGGGGGGGGGGGGGAGAGGAAAGAAGGGGTGTGTGTATTCGTTTCTGGATGGGCTGGTTCTACAAAACAACAAGAATACACAGGCAGTATCATTTTTACCTGATCACAAAACGACGGGGATATTCACCCAAATCAGCCTGCCTGAGGATACCTGAATCTGCGTTGACGAAATTCAACACTATCTTCCCATGAGAAATCTCTTCTGCTGATCCTGGTCCAAGATACATAACATGCTTAACTAACTGGCAGAGGGACAGGCAAGAGAACATCCTTTCTGGTCTCTACAGCAAAGGATTTATGGTATTTGGGGGTGACATTCCTGACAACTGGTGATGCTCAGGAGTGCTTGTAAGCACTACAGGAGAATTTCATGTGAACAAAAAATCAGATCTAGATTGAGTACATGCACAGAGGTCCTTGGTGGAGATGAACACCTTTTTAAGCAAGCTAAAGTTTACCTTCTAGTGCTAATGATTAAAAAGAAATGCTGCCGTTATTTCATTCCTGTGTATGTTAATACAAAACTGGGATTCAGAGCTGGCTCAAAAATTTTGAGACAAGACAGATGCTCATTTTAATTATTTGGTTTTTAATGGATTCCCATAAAGGGCATAGAAGGTGATCATTATCTGACAATTCATATTTGGTTTCCTGAATCGCTTAATGTCAAGGCCATCGGGGTTTTCACGGATCTTGAATTTCTTGTGTTGAAAAGCTTTTAAATGCCACAATAACTAAGCAAACATTTAAGCACTGTAATTGTGCTAACATCGGAGTTTTGTGGGAAAACTAAAAATAGACTAACAAAGAATTATTTATGGTATTTTGTGAAGTGTCTGTGCAAAGCTTTTAGAATAAATTACTCTTTCATCTCAAAAAACAAAAAAAAACCCAATGAAACTAAGTGAACACAGAGTAAAGCTCACCTATTGAGATTATCCATGGGCACAAAAATCACATTTTTTTTTTTAAATGAAGTTTTAAGATTTTGATATAAATGGGGAGGGAGGTTATACTATCAAATGTATGCCTTGCTTTAAAATGCTCTATCTGCAAAAACTTTATATCTCAGTCGAGAAGGTCTCTGCATCTTGCGAATTTTTACATTTTAACATTTTCAGCTTTGGTTTTCATAGGACCATCAACATGACATTTCTGCTTTTTCATTTCATAAATACTGTTCATATAGTACTCAGCATACCCTGCATACCCTGATTATCTTCACAAATGAACAGATTCAATGTTGTGCTAATGTAAGTAACTTCTAGCTAATCAAATAAATCTGAAAATTAGTTTCAATGGTTTTCTGAAATTTGAGATCATTTTCATTTTGCATCTCTCTCCTAAAGTTTAAAGCCATTATTCCATGTGTGTCTCTAACAGCTTAGAATTTCTAACATGGTTTTATCATCTATTGCCATTACTGCTTGCTTTTAAATTTCTCCATGCTCTGATCTTAACAACCCCCTGCCAAACACAAAAACCCAAACAAAAAACAGATACAAAACACCCAACCCCAAAAACGGTCGATAAGGGCTGAATTATCATCTGAGTAGGAATGGCATTGTAAATCAGAAACCCCTTAAGAGCAATTTATTTTAAATATGTTTTTTACTTTTGTATGGCAAGTGGTAGTAGTATTTCTCAAATACAGATGTCAAGCCTACAGGTAAGTTTAAAAAAATATATATATAACACTCACTCGTCAAAGTACTAGGATATGGACTTGGCACAGCTGAAAATGAAGATGATGCTCCTCCAAAGGGAGTCATTCCTGAGGGTCCTCCAAAAGGAGTCATGGAATGACTATTAAAATTAACTGCTGATCCCTTTATTGCCGGTGACTGTGTTGCTTGGCTCGAGTCTGATCCATATTGGCTAACATGGGAACTAACTGGTTCTGGAGTATTATCAGTTCTGTATTTCATGGCTGGACCTTTGTCTTCTTTGCTTTTAATGCACCCCATGGTTGCTCCTGTGAAAGCGAGAGAAAAAAAAAAAAGAGTTCATCCTTATGTTGCATCTCTTAATAGATAACGCAGAAGATTCACAAAAAGTTCTCATAAATACTGATTTATTACTATTAAAAACAATAAAAAAAAGACAACAATCCCCAGCAACTGCTACTACATGCAGATTATACGTTCCGATGAAAACCTGTTCTGGAAGAAAATTCAAAGCGTTCGCAGACTAGAGGGAACTAATTATTTTCCCCTACAAGAACACGCACTGGCAGCACATTTGGATTATTCCTCATCCCAATTCCTTGTGGACTGTACATGGTAAAAAGAAAAGACAGAGTCAGACAGACAACAGGTAAGGAAAGGATGAGGGACACTGAAGACTTCTGTAGCAAGGGAGAATGGAAACATTAGGGATTCTGAGCAGAGGTGACAAATATAGAGTAATATAAACAATTATACAAGACAACAAGTGGGAAATTTCTATTTGCTTTTTTAAGCACCTGTGCAATGAGGTTCTGATCTGCTGCTGGTATAACAACTAAGTATAGCTTTAAAGAAATATAATAAGTTTTCATCCATTTTCCCCCCCCAAATACAGCTCACAAATGAACCTGTAATATTCATGGCCATGAGATAGGATTAAGCTCAAGAGTCTAAGTAGAATTAGGAAAAAAAAAAAGTTACTCTTGTAACTACAACATCCATAGTAGTTTAGAAATGGACTACTACCCCCCGACACGTGACAACTTCTAGCTTTAAATGCCCAAGATTGTCACGAGCTTCTGCTACAGGCAAACTATTCCTGAGCTATTTACTATGGGGATAGCTGTTACCTGGTGATAGTTATCAGAGAAGAGGCAGGTCACAAACAATTTACTGCTGCTTAAGAAGTCCCCATCTGTCATTTGTCAGGTGGTGACAACTGAGAGTAGGCATCTTCTGACTTATCCCCACTGGGGCACAAGTCTGGGAGGATACAGGAGTGCATACGAGATGCAATATTAATCTGATATGAAAAGTCCTATGTTCCGGAAAAAAAATACTTTAACTTCAAAAGTAGAAATCGCCACAAAAACAGGAAACCAGCTGCTCCACATTATTTTTTAGCTGATTTGTTACAGAAACATCAGTAATTTGAAAGCATTAAAAATATGGTTTCTCGTAACTGCAACAACAGTTTCATAGATTCTTAAACTAACAATGTAGGACGAACAATTAGGAAAACAGTTTCCCATCTTATGTCCAATTACTTCTTTTTTCTTCCATTTCAATTCTCTCCTACCTTGTTGGCTATTAGGTACAAGCATCCGGAATAAAACAAATCTTACTAAACAAATACTGTCCTAATACACTGGGACAAAACATAGTTCTTAATCTAAAATTGTCTTCTGATTTCCTCTATGTAAGTAACGTAGTACAATATTAAAGATACTGTAATTTCCGGAAGAACTGTGAATCTGAGTTTCTAGAAAGAATGACCATAGGTGACCACATGAAATTTACTGATCATAAAGTTAAGAATATTCACCCTGCCACTTCAGTCCCTAATAGGGCAAAGCACTACAGACAATTACTGGTGTAGAAATGAGCAGCTGTGAAGTCAAACAACTGCATTTTTACAAATCTTGACTAGGAGTTTTATAGGGAAGAATTATGAATAATCACAGAAGCACAGCATATCTAATCTTTTACTTCTGATACTATTACTGCCAACGTATTAACTGTGCACAAATGTTGATAGAGCAACCGAGACTCAGCTACATAAATGAAAAATTTAATGCATCTAAATACCCTACAAAAGAAGCCTTATAACCTACAGTAGAAAAGCTAATTATTAATTCATGACACGGGAAAATCATGTATCAAAATACATCCTTTTAATCACTCCATCGCTGAAAAACAGACACTGTAATTTGAACCACATTTATTTGCCCATGTGATAGTCTATGGTGAATTTCTGCCTTACTTCAAGGCCTGTTTCTTTGGTTCTTTTTAAACAATTGTCATCAACAGTTTTGTACTAAAGGTGAATATAAGTCCGATCACCTTCGTGAATATGCATTTGCTAACAATATCGATATAACTTGACTTACCTACCATTGGTTAAAAGTTAAGCGTAATACATGATTCAGAAGTCCAGCACACTATTTTTGTTAATAAAGTAGATTAAAAAAGAAAGGTATGAACGTTTGTATAATTAAGCATTGATCACAGACATTTCCCCTCCCCGCCCCCCACCATTTCTGGCATGAGGTAAACTTGTAACAGGCTGATAGGACTCCAAGATTAAATAAAGCGGAAGCAAATCTACCAATCCTGGTGATACTGCGGGATTCTGCCCCTGGAATTGCTCCTTCACCCAAATGAACACTACCAATGCTACCAGCGCTGCCATTATAACTAGCATAACACATAGGTGCTCACGCACTTTAGTAATGTTTAGCAGCAAACCACTACCATTGGTTTACTTGAACGTTGACAAAGACAAGCACTTATTGAAGATGTGAACTGGTTTTAAAGAAATACAGTCAACAGTGTCTTTCCCCTGCTTCTGCCCTCCCCTCCCATTTCATTGTTGATGTAATCTTCTTCCAGGGCCTAGCGAGATTAACAACAGAGATTCAATCAGCACTTCAAAGACAAAGAAATAAACAGATTAAAATCTAAAAGCTCTACTTTTACGACTGCATATCCCCAAAAAATTTGTTTAGGGAAGCAAAACACTTCGCTTTTAAAAGTCAAAAACCTAGATGGAAAATGCCTGTAAAGTACGGTGCATGCTTTCATGAGGAGAGAGTAGAGGAATAAGGTGGGAGAAGACAGAAGCAAATAGTGAGTAACAGGGAAGGGAAAAATGATCACCCACAGTACAGAAATGAAAAAAAAAAAGATTTATTAGGGTTTAGTCTTGCAACACATTACTGCCTAAAGACCTCGACACACACAATAAGCACCTAGTATACAGTACTGGATTTGGTTATTCTAGTATTTTATTTGTTATTAGAAATGCATGCCACTGAAAAAGCTTACAACTAGTTTTGTCCCTCCTTTTCTTACAAGCAACAAAATATTAAGGAATACATTTCTGTGACAAAGCTCCTAACTCTTTTTCTGAAGTACTGAACTCTTCAGAGGCAGAGATATAGATGAGAAGTTTTTTGTTTGCTCTACAGAAGTCCATCTATTCAATGAAATGCTGGCCCAGGATAAGTTATTCACAAACCACTGTTCCACTCCCGTTAGTTAAATCATTCTTTTAGCTCAGCCTGCTGTCTGAAACAAACCAGATGAATAACTTAGAGTAGCTTGTTCGTTCTTTGAAATGAATACTCTTCTGTTCGTTCCGATTGCTGTGCAAATGTGCCTGCCTGGTGGGCGGGTTAGAAGTCAGCTTGCTGGAGGTCTATCAGGAAAGTATGTTCTGAGAGGATGGACGAAAGCACAGATGTCTTGTTCTGCTTTCTAGACGAAAACAATCCAACACTAGAATGCTTTCAAGAACTAGAAACAGCTAAAGTGATTACTGGAAGGATGGCTGAAGGTTAGCAGGTAGATGCCCATAAAATCGTCTTTTCGTCAACAGACAAAAAGAGAGTACTCTAGGAGGTAGCTATCAGATGAGAGTTTAGTGACCTGACTGAACTTTGGCCTTTGGATGACTTTTCCAAAAAGCCCATGTCAAATGTGATTCCATACTCTACAAACACCTCAGACAATGAGAAAGGCCCCCTAAACCCTCTGCCAAATTGAGAGCTCCAAGAAAGTCAACACTGCCATCTTTTTTTTCTTGACTCAGTTGTATAGCAGAGTATCATGAGGAAAAACATTGCTCAGTAATGATCTAAAAGCGAGGCTGGTAAGCTCTTTGCTATTTTTTTTCCTGCTTTCATTTCAGAAAAGATGGCCTACCAGCCTGAGAAAAATGATCTGTTCCTCAAGAGCTATCATATTCTAAGCTGCTGAGCAACTGTTTACTAAGGAGTGTTGGTAGCCTTCTCTGTTCAGTGCCGAGGGGCAGGTTTTGCAAGGGAGGCCTCATCCAGCTAATGTCCTTGTTTGTCTAGTTGATGGCTGCAGAAGCCGTTTATCCGTTGGTTCTCTGGAAAACAAGGTTCTCCGAGTACATTAAGGAAGTTCTCCTATTGAAATGAAGGAATATGTAGAGGTTTCTCTGAAAGAGGCCATTTTAACTTTGACAATCTTCTGCAACTAGCATTCTCAGAGCAAAGCAGTCTGCTGATGCCTCCAAAAAGCTGAAACTACTTATTTTTCCATAAAGGGGACTGTACCTATTGGCATCAAGATTCTGAAACCCCAAAGACCAAAAGCTGGAAGAGCCTCACGTTCGTTTCACTTCTGTTACAGATTCGATAAAAAAAAAACTGTTTGCTACAAAAATCAAGAAGAATGAGGAGTTTTTTTGGGGGCCAGCTGGAGATATATTTTTCATCTCTCACTTTTGTTATGATTCATCTCGTCCTCAGACACCTCCTGGAGACCTCAGCAAAATGTATGGCAGTGACAGCCTTATGGAGCAAAAGTTCTAACACGATGCAAAGACATTCTCAAGAATTTTCTCTTTCAACCGCTAGATTAAACCCAGTGCTAAACCATACAAGAACTAAATGCAATAAGTAGGGGAAAGGAAAAATTAATAAAGGGGAGAAAATGGCATTTCTTTTCTCCTCTCCTTTCAATTATTGAAAGTTTTTACACACAATTCAATTTTCACTATGAAGAGTCAAATGAACAACAAGCCAGCCAAATCTTTCTTCAGAAGAATAAAGAGAGACTGCAAACATCCTAACGCATGAAAAACAAACTGTGCTACATAATAAAAAACAAAGAATGCCCTTGGAGGTTTACCAACCGCTAATGAAAAGACAACAAAAAGAAATTTCCACTGCTAATCCACCTTCACTTCTCAGTACCATCAAAAAAAAAAAAAAAGAAAAGAAACATTTCAGTTCTCAAATATGAAACTGATGTTTTACAAAAAGGTCCACTGACGTTTCAACCAGAGTCATGTTTTTAAGTTATTAAAATTTCATGTAGTAATGAAGACAGGATATTTTGCAGAAAGTTCACTAATGGATCCATTAGCTAACAGCTGACTATTTGCTTAAACAAGTGCAGAGCTGATTCTGTATGTCACTGGAGACATGCAACCTATACTTGCTTTTTGTACAGCTAGGCAAACAATGCAAAGCATCTGTCAAACAGGTGGTTTCAGACAGAAGCATTTAAAAGTCATTTATTAGAAGTCACATAGACTGCGAGAGAGGAAGAAACAAAGATAACCAGAAAGAGACTAACAATCCTTTTTTGCCGTAACTATAGTAGCCAACTAATTCCGTTCACCTTTTAAAGAAGTCAATTGATGAGAGTTTTTTTTTTTTGTATACAAAGCACTCCATGTGCGTAAAGGAAAATACACTAAAGAATGAGCAAAAGTGGCTTACGTTCTTTACATAGTTACACAGTTTTCATTAGTAAATTATGCATTATCATGTGGTACAATTTACTTCATGAGCCATCAGAAATTAGTTTGCTTATTTTACTATGAACAACCCATGAAATTTCAAGAATGATGTTCTTTTGGATTCAGTCTTTACAATTAGCAATAGCACTAGCATAATGAGTCCTCAGTCTTGTTATGCATTTAAAGTGCAACTGACAATGACTTTGTAATTAGTTATGAAATAAGGAGCAAAAAGAGAAGTATAAAAAAAAGACACTGAAGCAAGGATTTAGATTATTAGAATTTCAATGTCTAGCACTCATCCAAGTGTGGTTCTACGCAGAAAAATAACCATAAAACAGCACTGTTAGACTTCAGACCCATACACTAAAATATATTTAACAGTAAAGAGATATTCTCCTTTATCACTGACTAATACAATTTGAAATTTTTGATCCAAATGTTTCTACTGACCAAATCCTGCTTTCAACATGACTGTACAAACATATTCAAGGAGAAATTCTGTGGCTGCTATGGAAATGCTTTTGATTTCACAGAAGCAGAACAAAACCCATAATGCTACAGCTAGCAAAAACAGTATAGCAAACAGAGGACATTGCACAGAGAGAAAAAAAAAGAATATAAAACTGCTTTTGTATTTGAAATACCTTTCAAGGAGTTAAAAGCTGTTGTAATTATTACATCTATTGTTCTAGGTCATGCCTTCTACAGAAATCAGATTTAACATTTGCATTAAATTATTTATTGAGGGTGACTGATCCTTTTACTGGAGGAGCTAGCTACCTGGCTGACAAGATTACTAAGATGACTGTACTCTGAAGGAATGCCAGATCTTGCAACACCACTCGGAAAGTTAGCATAAGCTGGCATTGCATAATAAGGTCCTTCAGTCTTTCATGTCCTTCCACAATTTCTTAACATTTTTTGGAATAGAAGACAAGAAGGCGGATGACGGAAGTGCGCTTCTTCTGAGCCTTGAACAGCTTGGACGTGCAAGCGTTGTCCAGCTGTATCAGATGTTGGACATACTATCTATGGAGGAGACCAGGGACTTCTAGTTCTCCAGTTTGAATCTTCTCAGACAAAGGCTTTTCTCTTGAAGAAACACCTACTGTTTTTTGCTGGAGCTCTAGAAGGTAGGAGATAGGACCCGCTCCAGCAGGCGGTACAACCCTCATCGCAGTCAACAACAGGCCCTACCATCCGACTCCAAGCTGCTGCTGGATGTGCCATTCCAGTTCCAGACGTAAAAGAAGAGTTAACTACTGCAACACTAACTTCTAACAAACAACACGGAATTAAGCCATGAGGCAGTCAAGAGAGAGGTGAACACTGTTTTCCTTCTTAGTCACACTCTTCCTTTGTCCAGGACCAAATACGTAGGATCTCCTCCCACTCAGGGAGCTGTGTCCTGGGACAGCTGTATCTATAGAGGTCTTCTTCCGTTTTAAAGGCAAGCAAACACCACAGGAGCATATTAGAAAAAAAGATTGTGTCATGGATGATACATGATCTGCTCTGCAAAATACATGCTATTATTGCTTGTAAAATTATATTTATGAGCACAGTTTTGACTACACTAGCTCAAATATATCATATTGTAAATATATTGTATGTTTCCTTTGATCAGATGTTGCATGCAAACACTGCAACCCTTCTTTTCTAAAGAAAGAGACTGACCTAGTTCAGTATCCTGTCTTCAACAGTGGCCTTAGCCTCTAACCACGAGCTCCTTCTTCACCATGCGCATGGGTCAGGATTTTGACACAAATAAAGTTGGCTTTTTGTAGAAACAATGACCAACAGCAGACGGCTATGGAAGAATACAAAACAGGACAAGCACAGACTGAAACTTTCCAAACCTCTAGTGATTTGCAGCTCAGGAATTCCAAAGCCAGCCAGACACTAAGGATTCACCTACAAGGGAAAAGTCCTACAGCTATAAACTAATTTGTGAATTCAAGCTAATGTAGTTATGTTGATGCAACAGCTGCATCGATATTTCATTCTGGTATGTCTTTACCAGAATTATTCTACGTCGCTTGGCTTAAACCAGATTAATTGTATCGAAGAAAAGAAAAAGGTATTATTATAACTACACAGACTTACACAGCCTAATTTTCTGTTCTAGACAAGGTTTCTGAAAACTACAGGAGATGTGGCAGAGGCAAGACCTAGACTGAGATCTTCCAAGTACGAGTGTGGCGGCCTGACTAAAAGCATGGCTTCATCTTTGCACTCTTGGTGCTATCATGAGCCATCTCCACTTCGGCTGGAGGCTGACTACCTTGACCAAGGTAACAGAAAGCATGAAAGAAAGCAGATGCTGGGAGGAGAAAAGAAAAAGGGGACCCTCCCCCTGCAACCTGCACTAGGCCCAGGGCCTGGACAGGGGTACCTGACTCCCTGACAGAGGAAGGAGCTGCTTCTAACTTTTGGCCTACAGCAGAGAAATGTTCTATCAGATTTAAATGTTTAAGCTTAGATATTAAAAACCAACTAACTGCTAAAGAGAACTTTCATTTTAAGACCAGGTATGTTTTCAGGATCAATTCTAAGTTTTCAGTGAAGTCAGCATTTTTTTTTGTATCCAGAAAGAGTGAAAAATAATTTGTGCTTTTTTGTACACTAAAACACTTTGTACTGTTTTGTAAACTAAAAACCTGCCAAAAAAACTAAGGCAGATCACATAAAATAATTACACAACACTGACGGATTAATTTTCTTCGTTCCATCACTGAAGACTGCAAAGGAGAGATTAACTAAAACATCAGAATTGCAAAAGCAGTCTTATGTGCTGAAATATGTAATAAATATACCCAAAGCCATTTTTAGCACTCAGGGTGACAACGTCTAGCCTTAAAATTTCAAGCCCTTACCACACAAAGAAATTGCTCTGACAAGAGAAGATACCATAGACAAAAATATTCAATGTATTGTCTAGACAGCATGACTGCTGCTCCATTGTCTTGAACATTTAAGTGCACAGTCAATAAATGAATGCAAATAGAAAAGGACAATTCAAATTTTTTTCAGTTAGTGTAATAGCAGTTCATACTTATTAATTCATAAATGATTAGCATTATCTCAAAAATTAAAAGCCTGATGTATACAAAAAGCCAGGCCAAAAGGTTACAATAACACACATGTTTTAACTTGTTAAAGTTATCTAGTCTATTTTGGACGGGATTTATGAACTGATTTATAAATAGAATCTAAATCCTATTTGGACAATAAAAAGTATGTCTGGTACCACAGAACATTTTTATACATTCAGTTTCAACCATTCTGTATATTTTGTCCCCGAAGAAGATGCCTCCAATGTTTTTTTAAAGAGCAACTGTTAAATGGTTTACATAAAGTAATTATTCCATTTTCTGGCTCTCACAGCAGGAAGCATGAAGATTGCTTTCCCAAGGGATGTCTCCATTAAAGTGAAGGGAAATTTACATAGTAGAAGAACAATTTACAGCACTTTCGTTCTGAAAAAAAGTTCTACAAAAATTTAAGAAGTAGTATTTCCAAAGTTTCACTACGAACTACACATAAAACATGGACTCCAAAATTTGTAAGCTCATAGAAATTTAGAGATCCTGAATTCTGTTCATAACTCCAAATTCATATGAATCTACATGATTTTTTTATGTAGCAACACCTTCTCAACTGCGTCATATAGCTGAAGTGGCAATTGTATTTTAGGACAACAAAACAGAGGAATTCAGCATCTGCGAGATTTACTTCAGTTACAGCTTCATTTGGTCTCTTGTTAGTCAGCTTAAAAATATAAAAGAAACGAACAGTCACAGCAACTTAAAAGGTTAACCAAAAAAAGGTGCTATGAGAAACGTTTGCTACATCTACCCAAATTATATCACAGGATCACAGCTAGGAAATCATAAGCAATTAGTTCTTTTCAGGACAAGAGGAATTTCAGGAAGCCAGCTGGAAAACATCAACCTTTTTCACTAAAACAAAAAGTTAAAGTATGTATAAACAATTACAACCACGCAAGCACACTGTTCTTTATGATTCAATAGCTTGTTTTCCTTTGTACATAAAAAAGTGAAAAGTACAATTAAACTGTGAAGAAATTCAAAATTAAACAAAAAATGTAAGACGACACCCACTAAATAATACCCCTACTGATTGGGAAGAACTGGATCATGTTTTAACTAAACAAGAATTACTATCCCTAATTGCTATCATTACTGCTGTTATATCTCTATCAGTATAGAAAGTAATACAATAGTATTCATAGGCAAGAAGACCAGAAGAAATTATACTAATTAGCTAGTCAGGCTTCTGTACATAGGCCACAAGACTTCCCTAAATTAATTTATCCTTTTACGCCTCTGAAAGCAGAGACATGCTCAAATTCTTTCAATTTTAACATTCCTATGGAAAGTGCACCCATACTGGACAAGTCTTAAAATTTAAACACAGTACCCATTAAAAATAAATGCCTCATGTCTCATCTGAATTTAGTGCCAACATCCAGCCTACAATCTTGCTACACCTTTGCCTTAGGTTGAATAGTCCTCTAACACCATCAAACTTCTATTCCCTTTATTGCAGATCCTACATAGATCAGTTCTCTCTTTAACCCTCCCTTTAATAAGACTTACTAGACTCCAGTCTAGTGAGTAGCTTTCCATTCACTGATCAGTCTTATCTTCTCTAAAGCCCCTCAACTCTTCCAGTGCCTCCCTGGTTACAGCGACCACTAGAAGAGGATACAGTATCTCAGGTAAGGAATACTTCTTAATCCTTCCTTGAGGTTCGCCTATGAAGGCATTCAGGGATTTCGTTAGATCTTTTGGCTGCCGTTACTGTTCCTTACGATTCTTAGGTCTTTTTCAGTCACTACTCTAGAATAGAAATTCCCTCACTCTGAAAGCATAGCCCACATTCTTCTTGCTACAAGTATGGTATTATATTTTGCTGTATTAAACACATAGACTTTCAGCCAACTCAGGTATATTTTGAAAAAACAAAAAACAAAAAACCTCTCAGCTGAAAATGGAGCCAACAGGACATGGTAAGAGTGGAGTCCCACTGCTACCCTACCCAGGACTCCTTGCCCACATCCTCCACCGTCCCATTCATAACTTCTCCTGTAAGCACTTAACAGCCCATTTGGCAGCACGCATGGAGCTCAGCCATGCAGAGGGTCTGCCTCCCAAGCTCAGCTGGTTCTGTGGGAGGAAGGCACTTCTGCTGCATCTTGGAAAGCATGCCACAGAAGAAAATACCCACTTTTCTCTTGTCTCGGAAGGCAAAATGGGCCATTTGTAATTTGCAGTCACTTATCTTAGGCCAGGGCTGTCACCTACAAAGTAGGAGTATCCTCTGTCTCTAATAGAGAAGTTGTGTTCCAAGCGCAGGCTTTTCACCAGCGATTTGTGAGCCTGCGACCACTCCCAAAAAGTCTTAATTTTCTTTGCCTTCATAAACAAGGTGCCATTCGCCCCTCAAGCTCCTGTTGATTCATTTGCCTAAAGAATCAAAATACTCAACTCTTTCCAACTCTGGACTAGCAATTAGAGTGGCATGTATGGTGTGTACCAAGCCTCAATGACGGTATGTAATGGAAAACCACATAGCGTTCACTTCCCATTTCTTGTTGGTTTTCCCCTACATAGATCTGCTGATTTTTCCACTACCATTTAAAGCTGCTGAAAGAGTTCTTATAAGTTCATAAAAGCATTTCAGAAAAAGATATCACAGAAAGAAGACAAACCTTTCCTGAGAGACACAAAAAACCCCTGGGTGTTCTTATTTGATGGAGTGAAACAAAGAACAACCAACTCAGCGTTTCCTATTATGAAGAAGTTTAATAAAACACAACTCAAAAAAACATTAAAGTCTTTGGACATCTTCTAAGGATATGTTAAAGATTAAATCAATTTTATATTCATCTTTTTAAAGAAAAGATGGTTGGTTTCATACTAGCCAACAGGCCTTCCCTCTTGTTTTGGCTTTGCCAGCTTGTATGCCTCACTGCCACGCAGGCAGCAGAATCCAAGTGCGAACTAGTCGGCAGCACATAAAACACTGTCAATCACTATTCTCCAAAGTGTGCAAAGTGAACACAACTGATAGTTTTGCTAATCAGAAAACAGGAATAGATGAGAGAAGAGGAATGTGAAGAGGTACTACAGAAATAACTCAATGCTTCGGGTTTTCTAAAAAAAAAAAAAAAAAGGAAAAATATCAGAAAGTATTAGTAATCAATGAACAACAAAAAGAGCACTAGAAAATAGTTTTATTTTGAGGTATTTCATGGAGGTAAATACTGTTAATCTACAATGAAGTATACTCTGAGGCACAATGACATCCTTCAATTTTTAGTCTATAGGTTCACACAGCACTTTTAAATGAGCAAGCAAAACAATTCGGCCATTTTGTGTTCTCAGTCATTCTCTTATCTTATTTCTAGGAGTACACGATTTATAGTTCAAGATTCACTTCAGGCTAAATAACTAACTACTGTTTTGTAGCAAGTTTTCTTGTTCCTAACTGGTAAAGCAGAGCTTTCATTGACACTCTTTTGACTGCAAAAGTATTACCAGAAGGAAGGATGATTTTCATTTTAATTAATTTTTAAAAGGTATAAACACTAGGGGAGGAGGGGAAATGTTTCAGCAAAAACATGCATGTCAAACAGGTTACTCCGCAGTAACTTGCAGGAGTAATTTAAATTTTGGTCGCAGGTCATAAAGATTTATATTATGAGTAATAATGAGGAAAACAACAAATTGACAACATTTAAGGTGAATTAATGCTGCATAAAGCATTCCTGGAACAACAGGACTCCTAATCTTCAAACAGAAGCAGTACGTGTAAGAGAGCTGAAACATGTTCCTTGCAGCAGACGTGAGAAGTTCCAACTAAAAGTTCACTAAAGTCAAAAGCACTGATTAGAAACAACACGAAAAACACAAGCACTTTAAATAATCCTGTTTTAACCACGTTTCCATAAAACAAGAGATATGGAAGAAAATGTTGTTCCATGTCCTGGAGCAGAGGTGTGTGTGTGTGTGCGTTCGTGTGTGTGTGCATGCGCGCATGAAGGCAAACAAAAGGTTTCTTTTTGGGTTTTTTTTTGTTGTTTTAAGTCTTTTTATATGACTTTCTTACTCATTTCAGTGTTCCAGGTCTTGTTATACTAACTTAAACTAGTGGTTTACAAGCACTTCAAAACTTGTATTTCTCACATCTCACCAAGATTAAGCAGGGAGCTGTTTAATAAAGGGCTCACCTATCTGAAAGAGGAGGAAGTTAGAAGTGTTCCCTATCCGGCAGAAATAGGATTTTTTTTGCTACGCCCCAAGCCTCTCTAAACTTCAAATTCCTTAATTTGACCTCCCCACCAGTTTTAAATCCTTTATCCTTCTAAATGTCATCTTTCAAAAAGGAAGCAATGTAATACTATCATCCCACAGGTTAGCTTTAAGAATCAATTTTATGTATTTTTAAACATCACTGTCTTTTAGACTAAACATAAAAAGAAACTGCTGAAAAACAAGTTCTGCTGTTTGAAGCAACTCATAGACTGCTCTGTGCCACAGTCCAGCGCTATTCATAGAGAATCACAGTAACAACGATAACCCTGGGACTGGGCAGAATGAGTGAAAGTAAATACCTGCACCTTCAGCCACCAGAGGATTGGCATAGTTCACCGGTAACTGATTTAAAGACTGGTTTAAAGAGCTGCACAGGACAGCACTAAATCCTACACACGCTGTAAAAAGACGAAGAAATCAGAAGGGAGTAACTTCCTTGGAGCAGTCAACAAACGAGTAGGCAGCGCTTCAGGTTTCTACTAAACAACCGCTTGTAACTTCGTATGAAGGTGGGATAGTGTCCCCAAGCAAGGGCCTTGTCTGTATCAAGTGAAGACCCTCACAATTGCTCCTTTTTTCTCTCTCTTTTCTGCTCATACAATGCCCAGAATTAAATTGCCAGACTTGGGGTGGGGGATTTTCTGGCCACAGCAAATTAGTAGAGACTCTTAGGTTTTTTTGGTCCCTTCTTGCAACATGAAGACACTTTTTCTAGGAACGTCTGGTAATTTCTATTTAACAAATGCTCTTGGTAACGCACTTAATCTGTCCTCTTCCCTTTACGCTACAGTTCCGACCCCCGACTTTTGCTATTTTCGTAAGGAATATAAAAACTATTTTACATTCTTACTGGCAAAGGGAAGGAGTCTACACAAAGTGGGTATAGCATCCAGTTCCTCCCTGTTATGAACCACTGTAACCTGCTTGATCCCTTCAGTTCCAAGTTTCCAACCACTATTTTCCCCTAAGCTCGTAGTCAGGAACTCTTCTTCTACATGCACCCATTCCCCCGCACCCCACTCTACACCTGGTTGTTTAAAATTCATAGAAAGCAAGGAAAATGTTTGAAGAATAGAGGTTTCACTGGTATAAAAAACAACCTGAGGCACTGCTTTAATATTTTCTACTCCCAAACTACTTAGACTGTTTAGGCTGATATGGGAAATCAGGAACACCGACTTTAATGTAATGAAACTTGACAGAAACCCACTAGTCTCTGATATTGAACTGAACACAAATATAATGAATAGGATAGAAAAATGTAAGTGGTATAACGGCAACGGATTAAAATAATTCCTTATCTTTGATTCAGGTACTGGGATAGAGTCTGATGGCAGGTCTTGGTCAGTGTGATCAAGAAGATAAAGTTGCCACAAATGAAGATGTAAAAAATGGAATTCCCAAAAGGAAAGAAATGGAAAAGAGAACAGGAGATTGTTGCTGAAGGGAATGAAGACCGGATTAAACAAACAAACAAACGGAGGGAGTAGGAATTTAGAGTTTTCAAGCATGGCAGAATGAGAGCCTGTTACACAGCATGACAGGTACTTAAAAAGGATACTGGCCATTCAAGCATCCACTCCACACAAGTGGAAATAAAGATTAAGGAAGGTACCTGCCTGGCCTAACTTTAGATGTTGAATACTGGAAGGCTGGTCTTCTGTAAACAGACTTCCTGTATAACCAACAGAGATATAAAGATACAGGCTCCTTCAGAGCATGGTAAAGAAGGCCTAAAGATTTTTCACCCCCCAACTCTATCCTTTTACCTGACGTTTACAGCAGAAAGACAATTACATCATATGCCCTGCTCTTCTTATTATACTAGTCTATCCAAAAAAAAAAAAAAACCACACACCCCACACACAAACTAAAGAAAATCACACACAGTTGGCAACACTGCCTCTCAGGTAGCCATACTCTGAGCTAGGTGACTAAAATTAGGCAATGTGAATAGGGTACAATCTCTTAAGTTTCCAACCTGTCATAAGCAGAGCAGCTTCAAATATTAGAAAATACGAAACACAGGTGCTGATTTTAAATCTCTGAAAACTAAATCGTAGGAGAAAACAAAAAACTTCTACTCATTTGCCGCTCCACTCAAGCTAGTGTCCTTTTAAATAATTCCCTAACTTAAACTAATGCCATTTATATTGAGTAATGGACTTCAGGTGGAATTCATCTTCCAAATTTAGATATCTATCTCAGGATGAGATGAATCATGCTGTGAAAGTGCTTGTTTCTCTCTGCTGACTATTAAGGGAGCCTACAGAACTAGCTCAGATATAGACAGCTAGAGCTGGCATTCACCAATCCTACCTCCTAGTAGCTAATGCTGAAGTCTGAGCTACACAGCACGCCTGATGCTCTTCTTATATTACCGAATAAAAGAATTAGGCTAGGCAACTTTTACTTCAAGAAGGTGAAAAGCAGTAGTATCCTAAATTAACATCTGGAATGAGTTTAAGTTATATGTAAACGTTAGCAGGCACTACTATTTGCCCCTCACACAGTGAGGGGTTAGAGTTTTGTTCATGGAAAAAAGAGCACAGATGTCAAATAAAAACCCCATCTGACATCTTTGTACAAATTGTAACACATACTGACTATGAAAGATGTAAAAATAACGCAGCCACATACAAGAAGTTATTCAGAAGTCTGTATCTTCATAAAATTACACATAACTGGCTCAAAATACAATATTAAGACTACCAATTGCCGAAGCTCAGCCTAAGCTTTTGGAGTGTTTCTACAGAAATTGAAGACTTAGGAGTCAAAACCAGTGATGCTTTACACAGTGAAGTATATTATTCAATCAAAATAATTAACAGTAAGAACAATGTAGGATTTGCACAGCTGTCATCCTAACAAAAGCTACATTAAATAGCAGTATCTTCTCTCAAAAAGCAAGAATTTTCTCAAATGCAGTATTTCCATCAAACACAAAATACATCCTCTTTAACATTACCCTCCCCATTAACAAGTATAGAGATCTCTTGGTTACTTCTATAGTCATAAAGAAGTATATTTTTCATGGATAAAATGGTCACATATAAAAAAAGATGCAAGGGGCTCAATATGTCTGGGGGAGGAAGGGCAATACAGAAACACCACAAAGCAGCCTCAAGGAAAGCAGGAATACCCATGGCATGGACAGCCTAGACCATCTATTTGTTTGATCAGTACCCACTCAAAAATGCCTCTTTCCTAAAATACCCCTCCCTGAAGAGGTAGAGGTGTGTGAGAGAGCGTGAGCGAGAGATCTGACTAGAGATGCATTTATATATGAGCAAAAAGTATTATGCAAAACAAACAGGACTAGTCTCAAAATTTAGTCACAGCCTGATGTGTACCTGCAGCCCTATCCTTACCCAGGATATGCCCCTTGCTTTATGGAGCTTTTATATTTTGGTGGCAGGTATGGGGCCACACAAACAGAATATGTAGCATATGGCCCCAAAACAACTCCTAAAGAGGTTAGTGCCCCATTTTGGTGAAAGTTTGAGTGCCACTGGTCTAAAGGATTCTGGGAAGTAAGTATCAGAAACCAAAAAAGAAAGATTTACAACAAAGGAATGGCTGTACTGGAGAAGACCTGCGGTTCATCCAAAGTAATACCCTCTCACTAACAATAACCAACAGTAGATACCTGGAAAAGAGGGTAACAGCACAAATACAGGGTGATACTTCCCCAAATATTCCCTGAGCCTCCAACAACGTGCAGCAGCAGGATTTCCTGAACATGAAGCTGGTCTTTGCATTTGATGACTTTTCTTCCATGAACTGCAGTTTCCCTTTGCACTGATGTAAATGTTTAGCCTCCTTAAAATCCTGAGGGAAGAAATTCTATAGCTTAATTACACGTTGTGTTCAGAACCACCTCCTTTTGTCCGTTTTCAATTCATCAGCTGTTAGTTTCATTAGATATCTCTTAGAGTGTGTGTATACTAAAAAAAGGCAGTGAATAAACACTCCCTATTTATGTCTTCTTTGCTACTGATCGGTTTACAGACTTCTACCATACCACTCTTTTCAGGCACCATTTCCAGCCTAAAGAATTTACATTGTTCCTCTTACAGAAATTGCTTCATAACTTTAGCTACATCTGCTCTTTCGTAAAATTTCAACTATGTTCTTTTTGAGATATAGATGGGGATGGGAGCGAGTGGGGGGCAGAACTACATAAAATGGATAATTTTTTTTTTTTTTAAAAGCATTAGAATCATTATAGTCTCCTTTATAGTCTCTCCTAACCATTTTTAACCTTTGTGTTTTTTTTTTTTTTAATCTCAATGCTGAGTGGCAACAGTCAGTTTTGATATCATCTTTTGAGATGCGAAGGTAAAACGTGCTCCTGTCTTCCCCCAAATACACCACTTTAAGCTATTAACAGGGAATTTCATCTGCTGTTTTAACACCTAGTCACTGAGCACTGTAAAGTCCTTGTGGAATCCTACAGTCTGCCCTTGTCTCTACTACCCATGAGTAAACTTTCTCCTGCGTCCTTTAGGAGCTTTAACACACCTCGTGAACAGAAACCTGTGGAACTATTACCAGCTGCCTCTCTCTACCCTATTTACTCCAAGTCTCCCATTTCCTTAAATATAAGTCAACTACTTATCCACATAATGTTCCTTCTCCCATCCTACGGCTGCTTAGTTTCTTGAAGATTCTTTGGTGGGGGCCCTTGCAAATGCCTTTTGGCAATCCAAGTAAACTACTACTGTCAGGTCGTCCTTATCCATGTGTTTGCTGATGCCTTCAAAAAACTCCAATGCGATTGCAAAATATGACATCCCTTTGTAATAGGCTTTTGACTCTTCCTCAGTATAGCATGTTCATCTATGTTGCCCACTAATTCTAATTGACAATAATGTGCAGCAACAGGGGACAACAATTCTAGTGGACAATAATTCTTCATTACTATTGGTATTGATTTACTTGGTACAGATGTCAGGCTTAATGTTCTGCAATTCCAGAGACCTCTCCTGAAGCCTTTTATTAAAAATTGGCATCACATGCAGGCTAAGACATTACAGATCATACAAACATGAATTTACATCTTAACTAGAAGGTGTATTTGTTGTTTTCCTCTCTCACTGATCCCTGGGTTATTCTTCTTCCACTTTGGAATGCTACGCTTTTTCTAAGGTGTAAATGCAAATGCAAGTCTTTTTAAAGAGAAAATGTAAATGTCTTTGTTTTCCTTAAAAACTTTAAGCGGTATCTTTAAGAAGATCAGTACATGACAAATATTTACTTTAACAATAATACTACAAACCTTTACTTGTATCAAAAGAACGCTTATCTTTTCACTGTACAAATGAGTTTCATTACTATGTGCTCTTAAAAAAAATGCAGTAGTAGCAATTCAACTGTTTAATAGTTGTCTTTATTACCAGAAAATGAAGTTATTAATTTGCAAATCAGTTATTGTTCAAAAGACAGTACAACTTTTAACATCTTGCTAGAAGACTAGATGGAGAACTTCTGCAGAAATTATAACTGCCAACTAGGTAACTTGAAATGGAGAGTAAAACAAGCTAATCGTAAATGTACATGAGAAATTTGTCCTCAGCAACTGTGTGAAATTGCAGTTTTGCTTCATAAGGTTTTGAAATGCCCTAAAATTCAAGTTTACCCACTTTTTCTGTATCGTAATATTGACTTTCACCTTATTTTCTACTCACAAGTCCAAATCCAAAGACTTGAAAATGAGTCCCATCTTACTAAATTGCTCAGATACCTTTCTGTGATGCAAGTTCAAATTCCAGGATTCATTGTGACCGTATTTCTATTCATAGTCTGTTAAAGATGAATATAATAGTGCACTTAAATCCACATGCAACTGTTCCAGCTCCTTTCTCACCTCTGTGTTCTGTATTGGACTAACAGAAGTTCATAATACTAACATCAACAGAACAACAGCATGGATTCAACATTTCAATATGTTTACTCTAATATATGGAGGAAAAAAAAAAAAAAAAAGGCTTATCACCAGTGGTAAAGAGGCTGCTGAAGCAAGTACAGAGTTCACACTGTAAGTTTCAAAAGAACTAAGGAAAAAACAGATGACACTACCACAGATGTCGAAAAACCACCTTTCCAGTAAATGATACTTCCAATAAACATCTTCTTGACTTAAAATCCTCTGGTGCTACTCAAGGTTCCAGGCAGCAGGGAAATTAGCAATACCCAACTCTTCTCCACTGCTACTCCATTGGGGTGTGGAGGAGGGGAAGAAGCGAGAAGGAAGCCATATATAGACTTTGTATTAATAGGGGGGAAAAAAAGCAGAAAGGAATGAAATCCAAGAAAAGTATGCAGCTGCAAAGAGCTAACCCCCTCAAAGCATTCATATGAAAGCTGGTAAAAACACCTGGCAACACAAAACAAACAAATTCTGCCTTTAAAAACCTGTATTTTGTTTCATCTTCTATACTTTATTTTGCAGCCCTCTTATTCCTTCTACAGAATCACAGAATAACTCAGGTCGGAAGGCACCTCTAGAGATCACCTACTTTACCCTGTCACGCCCTTACCCCTCCCCCTGCTCAAAACAGGGTCAACTAGAGCAGGTTACTCAGGACTGTGTCCAGCTAGGTTCTGAACTATCTCCAAGGATGAAAACTCCACAACCTCTCTGGGTAACCTGTTCCAGTGTTTGATCACCCTTATGATAAAAAAAAAAAAGGTATTTCAATTTGTGTTCACTATCTCTTGTCCTGTCATTGGATACCACTCAGAAGAGTATGGCTCTGTCTTCTTCACTTTCCCCCATCAGGTATTTATGCATATTGATAAGATGGGTCCCCCCTGAGTCTTTTCTTCTCCAGGCTGAACAGTCCCAGCTTTCCCATCCTCTCCTCATATGACAAATGTTCCAAGCCTTAGTCATCTTCTTGGCCCTTTGATAGACTTGCCATCCATGTCCATGTCTCTCTTGTACTGGGGAGCCCAGCTCTGGGCACAGTATTTCAGGTGTGGTCTCACCAGTGCTGAGTAGAGTGGAAGGGTCACTGCCCTTCATCTGCTGGAAATGCTCTGCCTCATGTAGCCCAGGAGGTTGTTAGCTTTCTTTTCTGTGAAAGCCGACTGCTGGCTTATGTTGAACACGGCGTCAACCAGGCCCCGCCATGTCCTTTTCTGCAAAGCTGCTTTCCAGCTGGTCACCCCCAGCATGTACCAGTGCATAGGGTTATTCCTCCCCAGGTAAAGGACTTCGCATTTCCCTTTGCTGAACTTCATGAGGTTCCTTTCTGCCCATTTCTCCAGCCAGCAAGGTCCCTCTGAATGGCAGCAGAACCCTCTGCTGTAGCAGCCACTCCTCCCACTTTTTTATCATCTGAAAACTAACTGAGGGTGCATTCAGTCCCACCATCCAGGCCATTAATGAAAATGCTAGACAGTATTGGCCCCAGTATCAACCCCTGGGATATCAACTACCGTTGACTGGCCTACAACTGGACTTTGTGCTACTGATTACAATCCTTGGAGGCTTGTAGTTCAAATGGCTTCAATCCATTTCACAGTCCACTTCTCTAGCCCATACTTCCATCAATTTTTCTACAAGGATGTTATGGGAGACAGTTTCGAAAGTCTTACTTAAGTCAAGATAAACAATGTCCACTGCTCTCCCCTCATCCACTCGGCCAGTCTTCTCATCACAGAAGGCTATAAAGTTGGTTAAGCGTGATTTGGCCTTCATAAATCCATGCTGACAGCTCCCATTCACCTTCTTGTCCTGCACATTTGTAAATTATTCTAGCTCCTATTCTTCATCTTCTCCTATGCAAATATTTGTTTCTGGTCTATAAAAATGTGCTAACTCATTCATAGCTGCACATCTATTAATTGCAATGTCCTTAAAACAACTAACAATCTCATGCCATTGCTTAACAGAGTACTTATTCCAGCTAGGCACTGAAATAACAATGCTTCTTTTTTCTCCTACAAACGTGTCTAAATTGGTAGTAATGTTGCAGCTGTAACGGCCTAATGATCACAGAGAAGCAAGGAAAATATTCCCCCCCCCCCCCCCAAACTAAACTCACTGCATATTGTTAGAAGACAACAACAAGGTCAGACAGTGTGTCTGGTGAACACCACACTTGTCAGAATTTGCTTCTGCTTTAAATTACTCATTTTGTTAACAGAATCCTTTCTACATATCTTGTTTAATTCACATATTGTGTCAGGCTCTTAAGAGAACTAGCTCCATTTCCCAGATTGCCTGGCCTCCCTGAGACAGAGACATGAACAATTTTAGGGAGCATCATCGTTGTGCATTTTTTGCTTACCCTTTTTCATCTCTTTCTTCCCTTCAGACTGCAGTGAAGGAGACACATCAGACCATAACTATGCTAAGAAAATGCCTGTGCTCATACCATCACTTGAATGGAGAGAGGGATTGGTACTGTGCCTTCTTTCTTTCCTGATCTATATACCTAGAAGGTAAGCATTCTTTCGACCTTCCCCAAAAAATAAATCCAAAAATTTTGGCCAGCAGAGAAATGATACATTTTTCCTAAACTCCGTCCAGTCTTAAGCATCTCCAGGTATCGGATAATCCAACTGCTGTTTGACTAAATGGTAGTTCAGCATTGTGAGTCTTAGAGTAATGGCAGGCTACAGTTGTGGTTTCATACTGCATTATACCTCTAAGTGATTCAAGCACAAGCTGTGGCATTAAATTGAACTGGAAGAGCAGATTACAACATGAATTCCCCGTTCTATCACCAATTTAGTGATGTACTGCAAAAAAAAAAAAAAACATCCATTTTAAAAGCCATGTTGTACATTTGGCCAGAACACATCTACTATAGCTCTGGTGGACCAAGGACGATTGTCTAACAATAGTTTCTACGATATTAATACTCTTTGCAGTGAAGTGGTTGACTAAAATATTATAAACAACTTTGGACATACTCCCAATAGGATTATAACAATTTTCAGGCAGCTGAAACCTTGGGCCAACACTAGTTGACAGCATCCATTTAAAAACTCTTTCACACTTGTGCAAAGTTAAATCAACTTGGCACTCTCTCTGGTAGCCAATTGTCTCCTTAAAGTATGAGCTCTATTCATTCAATTGAATTGCTGCATTAAGGGGACAGTTGGCTGGCATGGAGAGCATTGGACTGATTGACAATGTGCTTTAGTCACAAAGAACTTGCAGCAAGAGTTTCTAAAAACCAAAAAGCAGTAACACTCTGAATAGATGAAGCTAGTTGAAGACGATAGAAGTACAGGATGTTTCCGGGGAGAAGCTGGTATTTCAATAAACTTCCTAACTCTGACTAATCCTAAAATCATTCTTGTGTCTTGTTTTGTAAATTTAGCACCTCAAATATTTCATAGAATTTTATTTTTAATTCTTGACCCCACACCAGCTAAATATTGCAACAGCAGCAGAGATTTGATTTTTTTTTATTTTTTTTCCTTTTTTTTTTTTTTTTTTTTGCAGAGCTACACATTTTTGGCTGAGAATTCTGTGGATCTGCATTCTTCCCATTGATGGGATTTTATTTTGCTTGTAAAATATTACTAAAGAAACTCATCCTGAATACTATTTAAGTATTCATTCTAAAATTATTTTAAGGCAATTACGGTATTTCAGACCTTCTTCCCTTTGTGAAACTTCAAATAAACAGTGCAAGATAGCCATACTGTGCTTAGGAGAACTACTTAGGTCAAAATAATCACAGAAACTGTTCAATTAATTCATGAACCCAAGAGATATTAGAAGCACTGAAAGAAAACAGCGATACTTGATATATAATCACTGTAAAACAGAAAAAGAAGCCAAAGAGGCTACTCTCTGCTGCAGAAGTCAGTGGAATTGCTCTGGATGCTCACTGGCAAGCAATAGGGTAAAACAGTCCAACTTTCGGTCTGAATGAATTTGACTCTTCCTACCTTAGCAAGACTCTAGCAAACCACTTATAAGACTAGCCTGATGCTGCTGCTACATGAAGTTGCTGTATTAAAAAAAAAAACCACACACACACACACACCCCCTTGTAATATAAAACACATCAAATGTAAGCGATATGTCATACCCTCTCATCCATTTAAGTATAACGCCTGCTAGTATTTTAGAAAATGTTTGGTTTTTTTCTGGATAATTCTTATGTCACATTTGCAAAAAATTCATGAACAGATTCTACCTTTCAGGCACAAAAATATCTGCACACAAAAAATAAGTGACATGTTAAAGTACATGCTCAATGAAGTGAATTAACATAACTGTACTAACTAACCAGAAGAAGGAAAACTTTTTTGATTCAACTGCTAAATTAACCTATCAGTTTGAGATAATAGATCCCATTTCATTGCCAGCAAAGGCAGGCAACCCTTCTTTTTCTTCATTTTTTACTCCAATGAAGTCTACTTCAATAGAGTTGCTTCCACTTATCCCAGAAGACAATTTGCTCCTTTTGTGTAAAGCTAATCCAGCTCCTCCTGAAGACAAAGAGGAATTTTGCACTTGACTTCAGTGTGAAAAAGGATCAGGTCCTAGAACAGCAAGGCTAAAATATCTATGAATAAAAACAGATTCAGATTTTTCTACTTCCTAATTAGCTGAAGAAGTATACAAACGATTGGATCAAACGAAAAACTCAAAAATGAAAAAAGTCTAAGCTCCATTTCAGTTAAAAGCACGTGAAAAGTTGTTTAACAGTTGCTAAAAAAATGAATTTAATTCCATTTGAATACTCCAACTGTAAAACTTTACATAAAATGCAGTAAGCAATGTTTTATTCTAAATATTGGTGTAACGGTAACAATAAAACAGAATAGATCTGCCCAGCCAAATTTAGTCATAGGCTAACTGACCACATACCATGTTATAATGGAAAGTTATCCCGTTGATGGCATTTTTAAAGATTTAAAGTAGTTCTTAAAGGGTAAACTTAAGCTTACTAGTACGATAATTTATATTACATTCAAAAATTATTCAAACTGTGTCAGCTGCCAAAATTTTAAATATATTCAAACCACCAGACTAGCAGAAGTCACTCATTAGCACCTAGAACCAGGATTTGACATGCAAAATACTTAAAGTAGTGACTTCTGCTACAAGGCTAGAAAATTCTCCCCAGCTAATTCTATTTAAATATCAATTCATTAGAATCTGAGAAATATACTAGTTAGAGGTTACAAGAAGCAGGAGAGATTCTTATTCACACTTTTGAAGAAAGTAAAAAGTTACAAGCATGAGATCTATTCATTCTAAAATCTTAGAAGTTTTGGTGACCGAAAATAACTAATCAATTAAAGCTAGTGTTCCCTTGTGTAAATAAACCAGATAATTTTAAACGCAAAACATGTTTTCTTTTAAATTCGTCTCCTTCTGTATCCTTATCTAAAAGCCAGTGTATTGTTAACTTATACCTTAAAATACAGTGCTGGTTATTTCTATGAATTTCCATCACAATCTCCATTCAAATGCCACTAAACGCAAATTAGGAAGAAAAAAAAAAACTATCTAGCAAACAAATTGGGCTTTCATTGCTATAGTAATTATATATATAGCTTAAAAGAATTATTAAGATACTTTATTATTACTACATTACACAATGCATGCAGTGTATCCTTGCCATTGGCAAAAAAGTAACTAGATTAGTGTAAACTCCAATATATTATTACACTCAACATATTTTAACTATTACTGACCAGTAAGCTCAGTCTGTTTCTTCAGGAAAAGGACTAACTAGTGCAAGTGCAAAACTATGTTAAAAATAATCATTTAAAAATCAAGGCTTCATGCTTGTTAATTTAAGTCACTTTACAAATGGCCTGGTATTAACTTCGCCATGGTTTCAGCACGTACACTCCAAATTTAAGCAGTATTCCAAAGACATGTCAGCTCTGACCTAAAGGTGGAGCCTCTTCCCCCAAAAATAATCAAAAAGCCCTAGATTTATTAAAAAACGTAGAACACTATCTCTGCACAATTCATACATTTCCAGGGAAATAAGTTTTTAATCTGTGAACTATACACGAAACGTGAGACAAGTGATTGTTATGGCAGCCTGAAACAATCAGTTCCACAGGTTTGTGCAGAGTATGAGCTAATAAACACTTTATAGAATGAAAAAAGAAATCAATTTCTTTCGCAAAATATACATAATTATTCAGCAAGCTATATTTAAGGTAATAAGAGTAACCTCAATCACTATGATTTATGAACCACGTTATATTTTAAGTGCAGATCTGTACTTAAATTAAAAAAACAGTATCAATATTCTCATTGCATCCGAGTCTCTAAAGCCAGGAAAAAGCATCTAATTTGTTTTGTGGCTTATTTTAGGAGCTGAGATTTCTGTACTTTCTATTTTGCCCACTCATCTGAAGACTTCAGAACTCCCCCCAAAAAACAAAACAAAACAAAAAACACCCCCAACAATCCCCCCCCACCCCAAATGCCTTCCTCCATCCCTTACAGAATCTCTTAGTAATACTGTACTTATCTAGTTTTCAGGCTTGAAAGACTGCGGCTCATAAGAAAAGCGACTATTCAGCACAACTTCCACAACCGACTAGTAGCAACAGCTCAATAATTATTTTAGTTTTCCCTACTCTTCTCTCTACTTCATGAGTAACTGTTTTCAAAAGGAATGGTATTTTGCTGCACTTTATGCTTTAGGTTTTACCGATTAGAATATTTAATTTGCTATGAAGAAAGAATCGAACACGGATGTCCACACTGAGAACAGTACAAGTGCACTCTTTTTCCTCCCTCTTCAATGCATGTATTCCAGTTAGGTGCAGACAAGCTGATCAAGCCAAAACTATTATGACCTTTAACTATTCTTTAAATATTTCACACTCAACATCAGAATCAGTTCAAATCCCTCCTCCTCCTTGTTTTTAGGACTTCACCACTCTATTAATCCATCCTCTCCCTGGAACTTGGGGGAAAAAAAAAAACAAACAACAAACAAACCAAAAAACCGTACTTTGGCAACCCTTTCCCCCCCCACATTACATGCTTCAGAAACCAGAAAGTGCATTTACATTCTAAGGTACTACTGCTGGAAGCAAACCTGAATACTTTCCTAAAAGTGTGTAAGATGCACTCTTACATGTGTTTGGAGCCTCGTAATACTGCCAAAACAAATTTGCAGCTCTAAGGAAACACGGACTGTTTCAACTGCAGTACTTAGACTAGAGCCAATCACAAATACTAATGCTATACAATAATAAAAACACTAAAAGAGGTAAAACATTCTGCTGGTACCTTCTCTTCTCAGCTCAAGAAGCTATGACAAAGGGGACACTAAATACTAATCACTTCGGTCAGGTCATATGCTTTCTTCCTGTTTCATCTCACTCTTGCTTACTCCTAATTTGAATTTAAAGGCCATTTCTCTAAAAGAACTGAAACTTGAAACTTGTTGTTAGATTTAGCATAGATTTTTGATTTTTTAATAGTACAAAATGATGGTCTCCAAACATATTTCAGATGTACACATCACTTAACTCCCACTTTCTCACAGATTAACCCTGTTAAACTTTTAACTGAAAGGTTACAAATCTTGCCTGTTAATATGCTTTTGAAGACCTCAGTTTGGAAACCACTAAGACAAGGCTTTAATCTCAAACTACAGACATTCAGAAAAATAATATTAGAATTAAAGTAAAGAGACAGGAGAGTTGCAAAAACGTCGTGAAGAGGTACTATTAAACTTACTGTTTTTATTTTAAGCAGTTCACAGTAAAATACAGAACTTTCCATTTAAGTCAGGATTTACGTCCTCAACCGCACAAGAATTGCTCTTTGAATTTAATATTCTTTTGCTAGACTGTGGGAAAGAACACATTAACAGGCACGTATATTTTCAAGGCACAGATATTTTCAAAACTAGAGTATTTTCTGTACATTAATTGTAGATTAGTTTTTTGAATGGAACATGCTTTGATTGAAACTATAATCTTAATATTTCTCATTTTTGAGGCACATGTTCATTAAGTAAGGCCTACAGAAAGAACAGCTGTCACGAATCACACCAAAAGTCCATATAAGCCCAAACATTTCTGAGTCAGACCAGAGGTCCACCGCCAGTTTCCACCATCTGAGACGGGGGGCAACAGTGGATGTTCAGAAAAGGGAGCGCAAGAACCTAGAAAGTCTGTGGCAATGCTACCCTTGGCACGTCCTTTTATCATCTGGACATTGGGGTACTGTTGCTAGAGGAATATAACATTAATATTGAGCAAGTCAAATTGGTGATAAACAAGCACAAACAGGAATAGGGTAGAAAGGAAGAGCAAGGTGCACATAAGCACTTTGGAGTTTTTTGATCTTTTCTGTGGTAACAAGTGCAGGTCATGATTTTAGTTTCCAATAAAATGTATTAGAAAAGAAGGAAAATACTACACATAATAACTCAGATCTTTCTTTTGTCAAATTCTAAGCATTCATATTATTTTGTTATCTAATCATACTTTAAACAACTTATTTAAAACAGAACTGTTCAGTATTAATTTGTTTTAAATCTTCTCTGCCTGGCTGACTGCCAAAACAGTTATAATGCTATACAATTGCAACAGACAAGAGATTCACAGCACCCGCTAATTAATCTTTAAATACCTCATAATAAAAACATTGCCTTTTTTTTTTTTTAAAAAAACAACTGTAAGCATACTAAGCATGGTTGAAACTTTTCAAACCTTTAACCCAGATATTGTATTCTTCTTCCTAAAGCAGAACACCGCATGCATTTAGAAACATCAGAAACTTTGCCTGAACGATGAAGGACAAACATTAGGAACAGGATATACATCAACATTACTGTCCTTTTCCCAACTTTCCTTTCGCTGTAAGGCCATCAGTCCTTGCCAACATACTTAAGACCTGACTGCACGCCTGCTCTGTTATTCACACCATGATTAAAACACTATTAGGGCTCATTTGTACAAGAGCAGAAGGTGCTTTGGGGGACAGAGGAAGTTAACCCACTGACTGAAGGTCTTCTAATACGAAGACTAACTTTAAATACCAGATTACCACAAAATGCTCCTGAAAGTTTCCCCAGAAACAAGTTGAAGGCCCTCATCTACAAAAATTTACTTATACGAGTATGTTTACTCAACAATTCCACTGTCTGGAACTAAATGAAGTTATTCACATGTGAAAGCTTGGCCCAGCAGATCCTAAAATCTGAACAGAAAAGGTAGCTCAAAGCTTCTGAGGAGCCATTGATTTTCCCCAGACTTCTCTAGACTTCTGGTGTGAAGAAAACCACAGAAACATGTATCTTAAAATAAAAGAGTTTTTCTCCCCCTTGAAGTACCAATTTAAAAGATAAATTATTTTAAGTTCAGCAGCACCACGAGAACTCAAAAATATAAGTAATTTCCTACAAGAACCTAGTAAGCATATAACAGCTCTATCTTATATATAACATTCACCTTCCAAAAACTAAATAAAATAGAGTGAGATCAGCCATTAGAAAAAAAAAAGTTACCTCATTTGGTATGTGATATCTTACATTACTCAAGGAATTGAAAAACAGATAATATCAGTCTGAGGTTTTAGTGGTCATTACCTCCCCTGCACTCCCCAACCATATCCTGTAACAATATATATCACTGCAGGCAAGAAGAAATCAAAACAAAACCCAAGTCTCAGTCGTAACGGTCAATATAACTAAGGATTTTCTTTCTGATGGTTCCTACCAGGTACCAGGCGCATGCCAGAAGGCTGGAGGGCTAAGATAAAAAGCCAAGGTTAGCAGTCCTCAGGGGAGACCCCTAACTCAAGGACTCACTTCAGCTGACTGAAAATTTGATTTATTGACTTTTGGGACATAGTGTGAGATATGGTGCTCTTTGTAGGTGCCTGCCTAAAGTGATGGAAAGGGAAGTTTGATATTTCCAAGCTTTGTATTATTCAAATTCTGCTGTTTTCAGCTACCATATACTTAAAAACATATATACATATATGTTTTTAAAGGCAGAGAGAACAAAACTCATGTGTGAATGATTACATTTACTACTTTACTTCCACCATTAATATTGCTATCATCTTGATCCCTGATCTTGCACACAGTTGCGCATGCTAACTTAACCCAAGGGAGCAGTCCCACTCATTTCAATGAGTTGCTTAGGTAGCAGCTTCTGCTCTGTTGCATTGGCACCACTAAGAATAAATCCTATTCCCACAGATGGGAATGGCAGTAAGAACGACCTCTTAGAAAACTGTAATCAAACTTGTTCTACAGTTGGTTGATAGCATCTTTTCAGTATTACCTTTTTTCCTATTAAATTCAGCATACAAACAGGAATTTGCCCAGGTTTGCATTCAGAAACTGGCAATATAATCTGGAGCTCCACAGCTCTAAGTCATTGGTTTGAATGCAGCCCAGGACTGTAGTGATTGAAAGAAGTTACCATATGGCAACTGTAAGGCAGTTTGCATTAAAGAAAAAAAAAAAAGAAACTGGTTGTCACATCATAAAAATTAATCACTATAAAGCAGCATCCTACTGACATTCTTCACGGGGACAAAAATGAAATAAATACAAAGAATGATACAAGAATGACCTATCTTTTTGTGGTGGGTGGTTCACTTCAGAAGTGGTTCCTCCAGGATAAAAATTAAATCATACCGCTGCAGTAGTTTGAAAAATTACATTTCTCCCTCTATAACGAATCTGTTCCGTCAACTAAAAGTGCTAGGAGTCCAAAGCCTTTCACAACGACTACTCAAAAACCACACAGACTACATACGCAGGGAAGGTGTCCTATCTGAAAAAGGATGCTTGACATGACATCACCGAATAATTAAGCATTCCTAAAGTATTCTTCAAGTATTCTTAACTGACACTAATGTTTAAACTAACACTGGGGCAGCTTATTCAAACTGGTGATAGTCTGAACGCAAGGAATTATCTACTGAATACACTGCTTTTGTCCACAGACAGAGCATATAAGAAAAGTAAAAATCAAGCGCTTTGTTCGTAAAGTAAACTTTGGCCATATAAACTGACATTTGCCACAACGCAGACCTTCACATCGTTGTCATGTGACAACAATCACCTACCAGAGCGAGCACAGCTCTGATTTGTTCTTCTGGGCTTGCAGGAAGTATCCAAACGTCAACATAAAGAATATTCTTCAGAAGCATATTTATTTGCTCTGCTACAAGAATATTGATTTAAGGAACCCTAAATTATAAATTGCAGTTTTTCAAGAAATAATTCTGTTACATCGTACGCAGTACACCAAAGTACCCCCCGATTTATTAAGTACCGTATTTTTTTCAGCTATTTCAAGCAACTTAGCCGTTTAAATATACTTTCAGTTTAGTTCATTTGTTTCATAGACAAAGAATGGTTAGTTGGCAAACATTCCAAAAGAAATCCCACTTTATAATATGAAATACAACTTAAAGCTCCTTTGGGCTCACTCTCATTCCAAATGGAGTTCTTCAGACCGCATGAAGAGTAGAACTGGGATCTAAATATTAAAAAGTCACTGAAAAGTACTCAAGTAGCTCTGTGAGCAGCAAAGCCAATGACGCCTAATTTCCTATAACAATTTCAAACTTGAGTTGAGTGTTCATGTGAGCTCTCTGGTGTGCAACGAACAGCTCTCTTCTACCTGACACCTCGACTTTCACAAACATTGTAGAAATTGTCCATCTTTGAGACCTCTGCTGCCAAATTTAGTTGGAAACGGCCAACAGCTGGAAGAGTTATTAGCCCTTGTGCTGCACTTCTTGAGGAAATAAAGCTAATAAAACTCCTAAGAATCATTAGCAATCATTGTCACCAGCCATTGTCACAGTTTTACATGCCTGGTATTGTTTATTTTTCTTTGAAATTCAACATAGTCCCTCCAGTGCCGCTCTCTTTCTGGTGCTGCTCTCTTTCTATTCATCACAAGTACTAGCTCATCCTGAAATTAACCCTTACACCCTATCTGTGCAAAACACACCGATAGTCTTCACATGTCCATAGTACGAGTGTGAACTCGGCAGGAACCTCCTGTAGCTAAAGTTACAAACATGCGTAGGAAACAACTGAGAGTACAAGGTTTTATTATTCAGTAAGGATCAATTCTTAAATTTATGGAGTCTGCAGACACAGGTAGTAATGGCAGAACCATACTACATACTGATAGAGATACTGCAAATGTAACCGACAAAGCAATTTCATTACAAACTCCTCTTTTAGGGTCATAGTTTCCGAAAACGAAAGAAAACACTCTTAAGTAAAGTTTTATATCTTGCTTCCTTGACTAAAGGTGCCTTTTGCTTGCAAAATTAATCTGACATTTCATTCAGCTGAATTATTAAGAGAAAAACGATATACTTTCCTTAGCAGCACTCTCTAAGCTCTAAACTGTTTTTAGATCATTCTGCCAATTTAACTAAATTCATACAGCTATTTTTTAATTAACAACCAGCCTCTGCTGAGGTTTAAATTCGCTAGGTACGCTTGAATAAACCGCCTTAACAATCATGAGATTCAGAGGTATTTATATTCCAGTTCTACCATACGGAGTGGCCCATATCCATGTATGTCCCAGACATTTGGAGCAGCCCATTTTCGAATAAATGAAGTAAAACCATGTACTTGTAATACTGTTTAACACAGAAAAAAGAAAATACAACAGCCCTTTGCCGGAAGGGACTCGTGCATAAATTAACTAACAGCAAGTCTACAGGTCTACACAGCGGAGAAAGTTACGCAGAGTCTCTGCAGGAGTGGGGGCCTACGGGTTCTCAATACATTTTTTTTAACTGAAAGGAACATGAGGAGGTTTGATGAAGTGTGATGACTGAACATTTAAATTAATGACTCAGAAATTTAAAGTAGTCATGTTCCTGCTAGATGGAGAGATACAAAGCAGCACAGCGAGCAAAAAATAGGAAATAATTCGGTACGTGCAGTCAGGCCAAGTGAGCTGATTTGGAAATCAATTTCCTGAATTTCGCCCTTTTACATTCTTCAGCCCCAACGCTACCTTAACAAGAGGGTTTTGGCTCTCGGTTGTATAAACCAAGTAACTGAATCAGAGGGCCTGGGCTGGACCGGGCACGGTCATTACGTACCAGAAGAGTAAAAATCACCGCCGGGGAAACTAATAACCTCAGAGCAACGCCTTCAAAATGGTACCCACACGTTAGGTGCAACCACACGGAAAAGAAAACAACACAACAAAAAAAAAAAAGAAAAAGAAGAAGAAAGCAAAGCCCGAGCCGTACCCCAGGCAGGCACATGCTGGGAGCCGCGGAAACGGCAACGGCGGGCGGATGGAAACCCAAACCGCGCACAAACTTGTTTCCTTCCCCGCCTCGACCACCGGCGCCGCGGGCTCCGGCCGTCCCGCCCCGCCGCCGGCCTCGCCGCGGGGGCGGCCCGACCCCCGCCCGCCGGGAGAAAGTTACCGAGAAACTTTCCGCAAACCGCGGGGTTATCGGGCAGGGGGTGGGGGGGGGGGGAGGGGAAGGATGGCTGGGGTCCCCCACCGCCGGGGCTGCCCCGTGGGGAGAGGCCGGGGGTGGGCGGCCGGGGCCTAGCGCCTCGGCGGGCGCCGCCGCCATCGCGGCCGCCTCTCCCGCGGGGCCGCGGCCGGGTCCTCACCTGCCTCCGCTCGGGCGCTGCCGGCGCTGAGGGTGGGAGAAGGGGGGGGGGGGAGGAGGGAAGGAAGCGCGGGGCCCCCCCCCGCTCCTCCCGGCGCCGCGGCGACCTGGGGAGGGAAGGGGGGGAGGAAGAGGAGGAGGAAGGAGAGGGAGGAGGGCGCTTCGGTGCGTGCGGGGAGCCGGAGCCTCACTGCGGGGAGGAGGAGACTGCCCGCCCCCACGGCCGTGCCGCCGCCGCCGGCACCTCCCGCCCCTCCTTCCCCGCCGCCCTCTTCCCCCGCGGGCCCCGCCGCGCTCACGCCGCCTCCTGCCGCCCCATGCGCCGCGGGCACGGCACGGCACGGCACGGCTCGCCTCGCCGCCGCGCCGGGGTTTGGGGGGGGGGGGGGGACGGGCAGCGGCTCCCCGCCCGAGTCAGCGGCCGCGGGGAGGAGCGGGGCGGCCCGGGCTGCCGCCGGGGTCCCCTGCGCCGCCCGGCGCCCACCGAGCCAACATGGTGGAGGAGGGCGGAGAGGGAGCGGGGCGGCGGTTTGCCTGCCCCGGCGGCAGGCGGGGAGCGGTTGGGGGGGGGGCGGTTAACGGCCGCCGCTGAGGTGAGAGTGAGGCGGCCGCCACCTCCCCTCCTCCTGCTCGTGCTCCCGGCTGAGGCGAGGCCCTTTTGAGGGGTAACTTCCCCTCTTTGGGGAAGTTACCGGTGGGGGAGGAGTCGGGGGGGTTGTCAGGTACTATCAGAGTTAAGCTCTTTCTCCCTCTCTTTTCACCCAAAGCGAGCAGCGCTTAAAAGGTTTCAGCAGCGGCACGATTCGCTTCAGCGTGATGTGGAAAAAAAAAAAAAAAAAAAAGGCGTATCGAAATTACATTCAGACTCTTCAGCCAGAGATCTCCAGATGGGCGCGACTTAGGTTTGGTATGTCGGATTTATTTGAGTGAAACAGCTGCCAGACGATCTCTCTCTTCTGCGTGAGCGCAACTGCTGCTGCAGAGGACGGGAGCGAGCGCAGGGCTGCAGCTGCCGGCCCCGAGCACGGCTTGCCGCCCAGGAGCCTGCCCAGGGAAAAGGTCAGCGTTGCACAACAAAACACACCCTCACCCAAACCCTGAGCAAACCGACCAAGCGCAGGCCCGTCAACAGCATCACGTTAACTCCGGCATATTTCTGTGTGAGGGCTTTCCCGCTAAGCGCCGTGCCGGAAGTCAACGTTTCACGTTTAAAGAAATAATAAAAAGGGAGTAAAAACTGGATTTGTGTCAAGGTGGGCTTCAAAGAGAAAGGTCACATTCAAATGCATCCAGCCTTCAAAATTACACAGGTATGCACATGTACCAAAAGAGAAAGGCCCAAACAACCAAAGTCATTGGAGTTTACGCAAGCAGACTGACAGTTGCCACTCAGGATTATCTTTTATTGTTTTCAGCTCTCCAGTAGTCAAATTTGGCCCAAGAGTAACATTTACATCCATTGCATCTTCATTTGGTACAAAGGTTGAATACAAAACGTCGGTAATTGTATTAATCAGTAACAATCTAATAATACAATTTATTTTTAATCTTTAAAAGAAATTTGAAACAGGAGGACCAGTTTATCTGCCAGACAATACTGCAAAATAAAGCCATATTTTAATTTAAGATAGAAAACATACGTGTATTTCCTCTTACTGGACCATTAATATATTAAGCAGTTAGCAAAATAAAAACAAAAGGAAAAGTGTTTTAGGTTTTGAGACTCCTTAGCACAAATCCCATTCGTGTAATCCTGTTAGAGTGGTAGAGCTTATCATGCTCCTGTCCTGTCAGGATCCTAAATCACATTATACAGAATTGATTTTTAATTTGAAAATCAACAGTGAATTTTACAAATTGGCCTGAGCAGTAAATGAGTTAAGTAAGGCTAGCTGAAATTCTGGGTCTGTCATTGCTTCACAGAATTGGCTGGGTTTGCAGTAGCCTAAGTGAGAATATAAGTTAGACCTCCGCTATCAATCATGTTTTTCTGTGCGCAGGCAGGCATTGCTGCGCAGTTACTCTTACAGCCCGGTGATAAAACTTGTGTATCTGAAAAACAGACTGAGCCCTAACTATGTAAACATCTTCAATGTATTTCAAAGTCAGTCGTTACTTTGAGAGATGTATCAAATGTAGGCAAAAGCTTCATAGACAAAGACACTGGCTCTTGCTGGCTGTCATTGTAATTTGCGTCTAAGCAGGAGAGCTGGGATTAAATAGCAGTCCTTTCTCTCCACACCTGACTGTGTCCATGAGACACTGACAGGTTAGCCGGGAAGGCTTGGACAAAGGACTGATTCTCCGTCCATCATCCATCATATCTCTCTGATTGCTTTCTCTCCTTAAGATCAATATGAGGAATGAATTGCTAGGATTCTCGAAGACTGAACAACTAACTGGTTGGCTGCTTCTTAAATTGTTTTGTAGTTGTTACTGACACTCTGGGTCTTCCCAATTTTTATCAGGAAATGTCAAACACGTGACTGTAAACCATCAAACTGCTGGTAGTTCAATCTGTTTAGTTCTGCACTGGAGGGGATTTGGATGTCATTGCCACCTTCTGCTTGTGAGTCAGCCTGCAACCTGTCGCCACATTTTACCTAGGTGATGGTAGCTCTCGCAGTATTGCTCTGCTGTTATTGAGTAGGCTCTAAAATCTATTGCAGTGCTAAGCCATAAAGATGAACTTAAATCACTCGTCTCGTCATTTGCTCAGGAGGCTATGGTTGTAATAGGCACCACTCACAGTTGAGAGTCAGCTAAAACCAGTGCTGGCTCTTAGGAATTTCTCCTCCATTTTTTTCTGTTGGTTTGAGTTAATATTTTTGATTTTGCACAAGGAGGAAGTGGAGGAGTTGCACTCATGTTTTAAAATCACTGGAATAGGTTTGAGATGTTACTGCTTTAGCTGTTAGTGTTGTCGTTTGTGGATACAATTGCCTGACTAGCAGCTTAGTTTAGACAGACTGTGTTCGCTAACTTGTCAAATATATTACATTTCAGTATCGTAGGAGACATCCTGCTATTGAGGTTGGCATTAACATAACTATAAAGATACGTGCAAATAATGAAAGCAAAATATCTTCCTAAATGTAGGCTATCTGAAAATTCACATATTTGTGAATGAATTTCTGGAGAAGGCTTATACAGTTCTAAATGACTTTTTGGGGGTTCAGATTACTTTATGAACGGTAGAAGCAGGTACGTATTATGCCAAAGGAAGTATTTTTAGGGTTGTGAGAGAGAATACAGGCGTGAGAGCAGAAAGAAGAAGTAGCAGAGGAATAAAGATGGAGTAATGCAGACTAAGGTATTTCAGGCATTGATGTGGGTTCAGTGATTTGTGATTCAGGAATACAACAAGACTTTTATCGTGAGATTTTGAAGGTGATGGGCAGATTGCACTTCTGAAAAGCTTCAGCAGTGCATGCCAAAGGTTAACGTATAGGACGTATTACAGGCATATAGTAACTTGGAAACATTGAGAGATTCTTCAAAACAATTGATGGGCTTGTTTTCCAATAAACTGGAATGAACAGAAAAATATTGCAATGGTACATGGTTCCTTTAAAATAAATTTTTGCTTTTAAAGAAAATAATTATAAATCACTTTGTGGCTATATATGCACCTATGTACCACATCGGGCTTATGTTTATTTTTAAATATATTGCTATTATTTGTAAAAGAAGCTTGAAGACCTAATAAAATTTGTTTACCTAAAAGTTCTAACTTCCATTTTGCTTTAAAGTAATTATGAATTTGATGTTGTAAAGATATATTGTTGGCAAGCTAGATTTCATGCTCCGCTAAGTGTAGAAAGGTGTTCTGTGTAAATGGAGACATTACATGTTCTTTACTTGCTATATTTGCAAGGCAGCAACAAAATGTTTGAAAACAGTTAGTGATGGAATAAAATAGAAATAAGGGTTTGCAATATTTTTTGGGGAGTAGAAAGTGGCTTTGACGTAATAGAATTATTTGCATGGGTTTTTCCTTTATTTTGGGTATAGATCGCTATGTGATAGTATTAGGTATTTTTAAAAAGGAACCCAATGAGGAACCCAAAAGGAACTCCAAAGCTATGCAAAATTTCCCATGGAAGTATAAATGCACAAGACAGGGAGACAAATATCTCTCTGACGAGGTTACACTGGGCCTAAATTCATTCCTTCATTTTGAGAAATAAACAACTACGGTAGCTAAGGCCTCATCCTAGCTATCACTTGCTCTTAAAAGGTGTGGAAAATAATGACATTTTATAGCAGCATCTCCTAAAATTCATGGGCCAAATTCCCAACTGCTTATTGTACTGTGTGATCAGACTACAAAAAGCAATTCTTCGTGCCCTTAATTAGTATTACTCACATGCTTACTTGTAAGCACTTAACTAAATATTTCTAATAATTGGGAGTTTAGCAAAGCTTATTGAAGCATTGATATTTCTTTTGAATCTCATTATTCTAAGAGTTAGTCAAATAAGCAGGTATTTTTTGTTTTATCATGTTAATTCCAAGAAGCAAATCTGTTAATAAAATGCTTGATTTTTAAAAGTCAAACGTCTGCCTTGGGAGTAATGCAAATTACATATGAATACAGTAGTTCAGTAAGGAGGTAAGAGTGTGAAGTCACTGAGTGATGGATTTGTCATTGTTTTCCGTTCTGAAACAAGCATTTTATTTAACCTTTATCTTAAACTTTAAAACATTTTTCTCACAAATGTCCAGTTTCACCGTAGAATGATCCAGCATCTCCAAATGGCTGGGATCTTTATCTTTGCTACTCACATCTGTTTACAAGATCAAATATTCCATTCTTACTTCAGTCACTGATCTTGTGAAACGTGACTAATTACTTGTGCATATTATACTGTTAGAAAGTGTGATGAGGGTCTTTTTTTTAAATAGTGATTCAAACATTATTTTTGAAATTATTTAAACTTATTTTTGAAAGCTTGTTATACTTCATCTTGGAAAAACCCACACTTCT
Source organism: Struthio camelus (assembly GCF_040807025.1). NCBI lineage: Eukaryota > Metazoa > Chordata > Aves > Struthioniformes > Struthionidae > Struthio > Struthio camelus. The sequence continues at coordinate 119,835,623 of NC_090943.1, read as the reverse complement.
AAACCTGTTGCTATTTACATTTCTGTCACATCCAGTTATGTCAGATACGCTGGATTACACTGTATAATGAAAGCCCTATTGCCGTACTCTAATCTTTATCTCTTTATATCCGATCTCCTTTGAATTGCACATGAGTATTGCTTACGGTTACTTAAAATAACTACTGCTTTTGTTTCAAGGGCAATGTTATATATGATGAACACTTAACACTAAACCCTGCTTTGCCAGCAGCTACATATCCTGTGTCTCTGGTTCTTTTATGATTTAACTTGGAAGCTGCACAGATACAGGTCTTTCATTTAAATTCCACGCATGAAAGATCTGAAGCCTGTGAAATCATACATGTCCCGAAAACCTTAATGCTTTTAATCGGCCACTGTGTTCTTCTAAGAGATTGGAACTTACGCTCCCTTCCTCACAAAGCAGGTCGTATACTCTTGTTCCGAAAAGAAAAGAACAAACAATAAGGGAAAAAGAAATACATGCGTTAAAACGGACCTGGTCTTAGCTTTAGTTTTAACATCAGTGCTAGATTCCATTCATACCCTTTAAGAGACTTCTGACCTCATTTGGCAGCTAGTATAAAGGAGCAATTTCTGCTGACTTTGGGAGACTTGCACATAAACGTATGGGTTATAGTAATGCTATGCTATTCCTGTACATTGTGCTGACTACCTAAGAAACTACTGTGGAAGAAGCATGCTTAGTAATGTTATTAGCTGCAAAATTCAAGTTAATACAACGTTTAGTGTGAGTTGTTCTATCAGTCTGCATCAATTTCAGTTATTTTCCAGGGGATCCTGAATTACCTCTCGAAAGCACATGCTATTTCAAACTTTGATACATGACTTCATCAGAAGAGCAAAGTGAAACAGAATTGAACAGCTGTCTTTTTACAAAGATGTATTAACTACATATGTAGTCCTAAGATGGCCCTGTGGGACCAGTCTTTCCTAACCAATCGCTCCTCCATCCACTCCATCGTTTCCGTCCCTGCTCTGTTCCCCCCTCTTTCTCCTGTTTCACGTTGTTCTGTCTATTGAACATCTTTAGTATTCTGCAACTGAAATTATTTGCTCCTCCTCCTCCTCATCGGTGGTAGTTAGTTCCTGTACCCAGCGTTGCTCAAAGCTGTGCATGATCTTTTTCTCTGAGCCCCAGTTCTGACTGAGGACAGACAGATTCCACGAGAACTTTTCAAGGGAGTGACATATCTACCGTTGTGCCTGCTGACATGAGGAAAGAAGTAACAGCATGTGGAGGGAGCCTGAGACTTCTTACCCCACTTTAGCTGCAGCCAGAGGAGTCTGAATGAGGCCTCAGAACTTCGGAAACCCAAATGTGATTGCACTGATAGCTGAGGAGACACAGTGGTGGTGGTGGGGAATAGGGAATAACAGATGGTTCTGGTCCTCTGATGTTTCCTTTCTACTTGGCCCTACATGCTTCTTTGTCAGTTCTCACCCTGCTCCTGAAAAGTACTCTCTTGTTCTCTCATTGTTAGCGCTTTGCACTGCTGAAGCAGTCCCAGTCTCCTTCATTCTTCCCAAAGAATCTGCACTAGGACAAATGAGATCATCATGAATAGTTGAGGTAACATATACTGTAGAAGATGCACCTGTGGAAAAACTATTTTTTAAACTGTGAGAGACACATTATGAGACGGAAGAAACCTGGATTTATTAAAGGCAGAGCTGGAACCATTTTCACTGGTTAATGATGCCCAATTCTTTGGTTTGTAAGAATTTTCAGTTACCTACAACTTAATGCAGCTTCAATTTCCTAATTGATTTTTTTCTTGGCAGTAGCCTGCCATACTGCTGGGATGCTTGCAATGTGTAAATCTGTTGTTTTCTCATGTTAGATAATAGTAACTCTTCCAGCTGTTTTGTAGAGGAGCACTACTTCTTCCAGACTGGGAGCAGTCATTTGAAATTCAGCAAGCCTGCCGCGCTGATGGCAGGAATATGCCTTTGTGGCATCTATTAATAAAACATCCAAATTTGACCTGGTGCTAAGCACAGCCTAACATCACATATAAGGATTTAGTAGCACTTACCTGAGTCTTCGAGAAACTCTCTCTGCATATCCTTCCACAAGTCCTACTTGCCAAGTAAACTGGGGATGCTCCATTACATGTCTTCAAAGACTAACTCAGAATTTCTTTGCAATTAGATAGGAACGGGTGGCTGGTGGACCTCCCACCATGCAGCAATTATTGTGGGGAAGTAGTAGCTGCCAATTCTTTTCTCCAACCTTTTTTTAAAAAGAAAAAAAAATATATAGGGATGTATAAATAAGGAAAACACTACTTCTGAGTTGCTTTCTTTTCTTTTTCTGGGCTCCTGATTCATCCTGCTGTTTTGTTAAAAGGCTTCGCTAGGATCTGATTCTCAAGTGGGGAAACAAGAGAACAGAGCCCAATCCAAACTCCCCCTGCACAAATGATTAAACAGGTGATATCTGTCACAGCTTTGCAGAACTTTTTTATTTATAGTCTTCAAAGAGGGGAAAAATGCTGCTATTAAGGTTCAGGAGAAAGCTAAGTGCATGCCATGAATTCAGAACCGAAAGCCAGAAAAAGGACTTCTTTATTTTAGAAAGGCTTTTACCAACATACATTTCTCCAAGTTTTGGGTTATTGTACAAAAGGGAGGTGGAAGCTATTCCTTTTTGTTTGTTTATTTATTTATTTGTAAGTAATTGATCCTGTTGTTTCAGGGAACTGCAAAACTTTGGTGAGGATAGGTAAGCCTTTGATTTCTTTGATTTTTTTAAAAGTAACATCATATTTAGTTCTTTTCCTTTGTTTCCTATATTTCATTTAATGGTTTATGGGAGCCAGAGAACATCACAGAAGTGATACTCCGTTGTCCATGGAATAAATGGTAAATGATGGGTTAAACAGATACATTTATCATTCTCATAATAATGGGACAAGGTTAGTTAATAATACAGAAACAAATGTAGTTAAAGGAAAGAAGAAAAATATTAATGAAAGAAAATATACGGCATTGAAGATTACATTCGTGTGGCTCACATGCTGCTTCCTTCTGCTCGTTTTTCCCTTCACTTCTGGTTAAAGTGGGATTTTCCAAAGCACAGGAATTTGCATATCCTATTCCTAGTTCTTTCAAAACAGAGCCTATTGAAAACCAGACTGTCTGTCCTATAATTTCCCATATTTTTGCTTTTCTTTTCTAATTGAGAAGAAAAATAAAACACGGAAAATTCGAAAATATTTTGGTTTTGAAATGTGGGTATGGGACATCTTCGATGCATCATTACAGCACAGCTAGAAGGGACTCTATTGTTCCTCATGGAAAATGTAACCCATTTAGGACCCCAGATGACAGGGAAATTGAGGGACCTAAACCATGACAAACTCATGGTGAGTAATGACAAACCATCCTGAAGCAAAACATTTAGATTCTCGTGGACAGTTCAAAACATTGTAAATTCTCTTTTATTTTCCCAAAGGGATATTATATTGTTTGGGCATAACCAACTTTTTCCTGTGGAAAAAGTCAATATGACAGAAACCACTTTTCTGTTAAAAAACACGGACAGCAAATTCTAGAGCAGCAATAAAGGAAAGCAGTCAAGCCAAAACTGAGCACATTTGAAAACGTCCTCCTTAGCGAATGCTATGGCTGCTCCAGCCTAGCAGTAAGAATGTTGCATCACCTCCATATTTTACACTAACTATAAAGGTAAATATATGTCATACACATTGAACGTAATGTGATGAAATTCCTGTGGTATGACTTAGTATGTTTCAACACATTTCAAATATGATGTTTCACGGAGGCACTCAAATGCTATGTTTGTTTAAAAAAAGTAAAAAAAAACTAATGTGGAAGCCTTAGGCCTTTGAGGTGAAAAATCACATATGAGATTTCACAACTGTTTTGCTAGGGCTGGGCATTTTTAAAAACCTCTGAACACTGCTTTGGGAGAAAGAACGACTACAGAGCAAAAGCTTTGTTTACTTTTAGCTTTAGAAACATACAGCAAATTTCAGTTTTATTTGTTATTCAGAAACATACTGCTAAATTCAGTTCTAAAACAAAGGCACAAAGTCAGTTTTAACAGCAATAGTCAGTACTGGGAAAGATCTGGGCGGATGTGCTTTTGTCAGAGTGCTAGGATATTGGTAGTTAGGATATCCTACCACGCCATTTTGTACTCCTTGGCTTTGTAAAAGAGGCCCTGAGTCACGGACTACGCACAGAAGCTGCAAAGTAGAAGAGAAGGCCTCTGACTTTCTATAATTGATGGCCATCTCCGTGTCTATATTTCAGGGCAACTTCTGGGTTTAAACGTGACAAAATTTGTCCTGGCTTCTTTGGTATTAGGGCAAGCTTCATCCTGACAACAGCAGACCCAGGACAGAGCCTGTGTTTCCCATTCCCCAAGTCAATCAAGTGCTTTGCTGAGTCTAAGAAACAGGTAATTCCTTACATTTAAGGGTAGATGTGACCAACAGATCAGCTAGTCAAGCACTCACCACCTCTCAAGTTTCACCCAGCTGCGCTGCAGCTGAGCCTAGGAACCTGTATTAAAGCGTCCCATACTGATCAGAAGCGATTTGAGAGAGGGAGAGTCCACTGCTCTGAGCAATGCGGGTTTCAGGGAGTAACCTGTATAGCTGGTGACACCGGGCCATGAAGAGTACAGAAACGAACCCCATCAGAAGTGTGCCTGGTATCTGAACGTGGCTGCCTGTAGGTATGTAGAGCCTAGGTATGGTCGGCTCTATTACATGATCATTTATCTAATCCTTGTGGGTACGTACCTTGTTTTTGTTCTTTGTGTACAATTTTGCAGAATGGGGTTGCTAGTTTCCAAAGTGAGTCTATTAGGTACTTTCGTAATAAGAGCTATAATCATTAGACGACCCTTGTTAGTCAGATAGATGCAAAATAATCACTGACAATTCTCAGCTTCATCATACCATGCACATTCACAGTTAACTATTGAAGCCCAGAAAGCCATTGCAGATTTTTTCTGGTACAGCAGAAAATGCTCAGCTTGCTTCATGCTGTTTCTGCGACTGTTGGAGATGCCGAAGGAAAAGAGCAGAATGAATTTCATAGCCGAGCGCTTCTCTTTGGAGCACTTGGGGCTCTTCACTTGCTCAGGGAAAACAAATTACAAATGGATCCTGCTACAGTTTGAAAGGAATTTTAAGTGCATTAGTTTTTTGGCCAACATCAACAGAGAAACACTGCTGTTTATTAATGCATTCAGAGTGTTTCAATACAATTTCCCCCCCATTTCAGCGCTCTTGAAGAAATTTTTCCCTTTAATTGTTATGTTAGACATTTCTGTAGGCAGCTAGTGCTGCAATCCATTTCTTGTTTGCGGTTGGCTCCGGGTTTACCAAGATGCAACTGCACCCTCTCGTGGTAGCAAATAAGTAGATTATTTTGGTTTCATGGTGCCCCTCCTGGTTTATTTATTCGGTCAAGTGAAACAAAAGCAAAGAGCAGAAGAGCCCCGAGGCGGCACAGCAGCAAGGCTTCCTGGAGAACTGCAGAAAATGAGCCGCGACTTAGGAATGTCTGAACTCCGACGGCCGCTGGGGAGACGTCTGTGGGGAAGTCTTTCAAAGGTGCCGTGGGGCACTGCTGTGCCCTGGACTGTGGCGGGAGTTCCTATCACGATGTATTCTGCAAGAAGAACAGACTTGGTTTGGCTACGTGCATCGAAACTATACATTTAGAACTAACTTGGTCAATAATTTGGTGTTCGAATCCAGCCCAGACTTGGCAAAGTAGTTTAGGTTCATTGTCTATACGTGCAAATCCCGTGAACACTCATGTCCGTCTCCCTGTATACAATAATGGAAACAGTGCTTGTTCTTGAATGCAAATATGCTTGTGAAGGGAGTAAGTTAGGCAGCACAATAAAGGTCTAAACTTTGAAAACTTGTAAGTCTCACCATGTTATTTTTTCTGCCGTTCCTGCAAAGACTGTATTTAAAATGAGTGTATTTAAATTCATGAATTTCATTTAAATTCTGGGCTGTGAGCAGTGGTGGTAAGGGAAGCAACACCAAGAACTTCTTCAACTGGGAAGATGCATACTGGCAAGTCCAAGGCCCACTGTGTAATATAGGGAGTTACAGACAGATTCATACAATATTTCCCGTAGAAAAGAAAAAAAAAAAAAGGTAGATAGGAAGTTCATTTTTCCCAGGAAAGACCCTCAGACTTTCTTTTTATTGACTACTAGTGTGAAAACAATGAGTTTCTGCCAGAAATAAAATCAGAGAAATTCAGAATTTTGTCAAAATAATAATTCATCATGTCATCCGTGTTTTCACTGATAAAAAGAGTAATAATACAAAAAAAGAGCAAAGCAATTGTGAAAAATACCAGTTTTCACAGATAAATTTTAAAGAAATAATATCGCAACCTTTTGTATAATTTTAATAGACAAAACATTCTGATGAATTAAACTCCCATTTTAGGACCAGCTGTTTATTGCGGGGCACAGTGCTGATACTCTTTCTCAGAGCAAAGAGTTAACCCAAAGCTTACTCTAGTCTAAAACAAATCCGGAAGAATTTGTCTTACTCTCTGCAAATGGTTAATTAAAAAAAAAAAAAAAAAAGGTAACAGTTATAAAGCAATTCGATCCACTGCTCTGTGTAGAGTTTAATTAGGTGAGCTGATTTGCATTTTTATGTCTGAACATGTTCTTACACTGCCAGCATGTTTCACCGAGCAGTGGAACACAACTCATTGACAAGCCCAGGTGGCGTAATTCAAAATGCTGTTCCAAAAGTTGCATTTGAGGAGTTGTGGTCAAATATTGCCATTGTCTTACTTGTGGCAGGGCTTCTGCTCCTTTTCTATTTCCACACCAATCACTATATTTGAAGTTTGTATTTCTACTTGCTTTTTTGTTGTGCTTCTGCTCCGTGCATTAACTGGCGCTTTGGCATTCTCAGAAAGTATACATCTCTGTATTCAGTGATGTGGTAATTTACACCAGATGAGGATATAAGCCTAGTTTGAATAGCTTGTTTTTACGCTTGTCCTATATAGCTTTACTTTGTGTATTTAACATAGAGCAGCAGTAAGATTGGCCCTGAGCTGGCCAACCCAAGAGCTATTGTTACAGGTCTCTTGAAGGGACAGGTCACATGGCCCAGGCGGCTTAGCACTCCATGCATTATCACAAAGGTAAAAACGAAACAAACAAACAAAAAAACCAGGTCAAGTGCTATCATGGCTGTTGAGATTATAATTTTGTTATGTCTTTCCACAGGGCATGCAAGTATGCACAGGCAGATGGGCAAAAATGGGAACGAGCACCCACATATACAGGAAAGCTGCCTCTTGGATCTCGGCATAAATTGCTTTGTGCCTCTAAACACAAAAAGGCTCCTTTATCACGCTTGAATCACGTGAGTTAGCTCCTTCTCTAGAGCGAGCTTGAATGTGAAGTTTATGCAGCTGCAACCCTCTTTCAAGTTAATTATATCACTCCGAGCGCTTCAGCTACGATCCCGTACTGCACTGCTTCCCACTTGAACCAGCCTGCCTATATCCCCGGGTGCCTGCCGCAGAGGTTACCTCCCTGTTGAAATACTGGCACATTACCTAGTCCTCTGTAATCTGAGCTTCTTTCAAGCTCGTGTACCTAGAATTCACCACCGTAGCCATACCTCATGCCTCTGCATGATTTCAGCTGATTTCCTACTCTCCCCTGGGGAAGGGAACATGTCCAATCTCATTTTAGAAAAACCCACTGCTGAAATCCAAAGATCTACAAGCGAATTCAAGTACCTAAAATGGTCCCTGTGTGACCAATAAATAATGAAAAGCCATTTTCAACTTCTAGTGCTAATTCCCCTTTATAATCCTAGACATCTCTATTAGCTATACACCCCTACCCTGGCCCCATTTTCTTATCCCATATGCCAAACCTAATGCCATTTCTAACCCTAGCTTTAATCAGAACTTGGCTTTAGAATGGACTTGACTTGAGAGCTGCAGGAAACAAAAATTTTCAGTCCTTTCCACCCAGCAGCCTCCATTCCTCCTAGCTTGTCGTAAGCAACCCCCCTGTGCCTGCGGCATTCTCTCTGCCAAGTCTTATGGCTTTGGAAATCCCATGAAGAAACCAAGATCTTCATTTATTGGCAGCCTGAAACTTACCAACAATTCTATCCCTCCCTCCAGCTAAAACATTAACCATGGATCCCTGCTTGTACTCCAGTTCACCCTGGGCCATTGGGTGCTCCTGGCACGAGAGCTGTGGGCTTTGCAAAACTCAGCAATCAGCACAACTCTTTTAGAGCTTGATTCTTCTGAAACCCTAACTTGAACATTATACAGCCCCTGCTAGGTGCAGCCTTCCCAAACCTTGCATGAGTCACTCAACCCTCCCTGCAGAAGCTCTTACCCTAGCACCATGCTCCTTCCAGGGACTAGGAACGAATGTTACTCATTGGTCTCTGCATTGCTAGTAAATTTTAGCTTTAATCATAAACCTGGCTGAATCATGGGCCAGTAATCCCCATCTCCTTCTTTCCCACAGTAACCCCAGCCCTTCTTTTAGCGGACATTGCAGGATCCCGATGTATTCATGCCTTGCTCTCATAGAAATAGGATGATAGCTGGGGGTGGCAAGGGTGAAGGGTTTGCAGCAGCAGATCTGATAAGGGTAAGTTCTGAGCCTAGCATTAGGATTGAGGTAAAGATATGGATTCAGAAATGGAAGGCATGGAAATCAGGGTTATTGTGGATTCTTACAGAAACCTTAAAGCTGGAACGGGACTGCTGCCTGTAGGGGACAGTTTCTGGATAACAGGATAGGATAGGATGTGAGTCCTTGCAACGAAAGCTAAAGTTACAGCTACAGGTCCAAATGGAAAGGGTTGATCCAGAAAAGTGGCAGGGGGTGAAGATGCTAGCCACGACTGCAAATTAAACTCTGATCTCTGATTAAAGCTAAAGCTAAGGCTAAGGTTGGCTTACACCCAGGACTTAAGAGGGCTGAAGAGTCAAATGATTGCTGAAGCCAAGAGGCACAAAGGGTTAGGCTGTGGACTGACACGACGGGGGGAAAACAGCTCACTGCTTGGGCTCATGCTGGAGTGGATTAGGGGGATCTATGTAAGCCCTGTGGTTGGGTTAGGGTTCATGTTAGCATTCAGTTCATGGGAGTCTGAAGAATTCAGGAAAATTCAGTATCTTCCAGGCTTGTAGGAATTTGATGAGAGTGAAGCAAGGGTAGGCTAAATTTAAATTTAAGGTAACAAAAGCTAGATAGCTTAATCTATTCTGGGATATAATAGAATTACATTTATTTCAAGGATTTGAGATTGGGTTTTGGGTTCAGGAAAACAGAACTGAAGGGCTCAGTTTATTACTGCTGAATTCTGCAAGACCTACAGGAAAACGTGATCAGTGCTGGCAAATAATTTATGGCTCATTCAGAGTCAATTAGGAGTTCCTAGATGATGCTTAAGTGTAAGGATTAGGACACTGAGGGCTCAAGTATTCAGTTTATTTCAGGTTAAGTGCAGCAGCTGGTTCAAGCAAAGGAATGATTTATGCTTAATTCTAGGCTTACATTTAAGGTTAAGTACAGCAGGGCTTAATTTCTTGCTGTGTTGGTACAAAATTATTTATTTTTATTTTAAAAATTCAGTCTTACTGAACTTGGAAGTTGTGGATGCTAAGATGAGAGAAGTATTAGATTAGTATCATACATAAATAATAAGTTGCATAAATTGCACATTGCATGGAGCAGTGCAATAATTAATGCACTTATACGATATATTTGGTAGATAACTTGGCTTGGTTTTTAAAGACAATCCTCATGGCCCTTCAAAACTACTGAATCGATATTTCAAGAAGAGAAATTTACAAAAGTGCTTAGAGCAAGTCTTTCATATTATAGTATGTAATAGTGTACTTTGGAGGTATATATTCAATTTCACCTGAAGACCACAAATCAATGTGTGTGTTACACCTCAGAACAGCCCCTGGTGTCCTTTAGGTTTCATATAAGCCCTTTGTTCAAAAGCCAATACGCTTTTTCATTTGCCTTTTTTGGGTAACTGCTTATATTCAACAAAAGTCAGACCTTTCAGCTTTAAAGGAGTCTCACTGACCTCAGTGGAGCTGTTCATGAGAGTAAATGCTGTTGAAGAGAACATACTCTTTATAACAAGGAAGGTAGCCTGGAAAATAGCAAGGTGAAGTTACACGCTTCTCCTCCTCACTGCCAATATAGGCACTTTTGCCTTCAAAATCGCCTTCACAATTTTGCCTTCATTGTTATTTGCATCACACATTTGTCCTGTAGAGCTAAACAGCAGATAAATGCGTAGCAGAAGGGGGGCCCTTAGGCTTCTTTATATTTGGGTTAAGTAGAAACATTGCTGGGGTAAGTGCTCTAACAAATTAAGAGGACGGGGCTTGTGATCTATGCTGCTCACTGTCTGTCGTGGCTCTAGTTTCAAGTACAGAGGGCTACGTTCCAGGTCACCGTTTCCAAAGAGCTCCTTATTCTTTAAGGCTCCTTCCCCTCAGCACTTGCTGTTTGAGAAATTGCCGTGACAACCTTCCTGATACTGATTTCAGGTGGAGAGCCTTTTTCAGGAATATGTGCTTCTGATGTGCCCAGTTTCTTTAAAAAATCCCCTAAACCTCAAGCTGAAAAAAAACCAGTAAGTAAAAAGTACTTTTTAACTAAAGCTTGCTAAGTTTTGAAATATGAGCGTTTTCATTAGCCTTTTAATGAAAAGTCGCAGAAACAAATATTCTTGAGCATGCAGACTAGATCTAACTTCAAAGTGGACAATTCAGCTACATTACGAGTTACAATAAATCACATTTCCAAAAGGAGAACCTACGCTAGAAACAGAACAGTCCGGAGACAAGTCAGTTCTTTAATGCAGTGTTAGAATATGGTCGAACAAATACATTAACTAAAACATTGGCTACATGCTAAAGGCCTCATTGTATATGAAAGGAAACAATGAGTACAGTCTACCCGTACAGCCATTCCAGTACGGATGGAAACAATAAACAGTACTGGCCAAGCTTTAAAATAGCTCTGCTAAAAGAAAAGCTAAATACTCACTATGTTCTCACAGACTAATTCGTGCCTGTTCTTGAAGCTTCTCTCTATCCCAGCAATGTTATGGTTCAAGGAAGTTCTTGGTTTTGTGCAAATTCCTGTTTTTCACAGCAATGTCTTAGCACCTTGTCTCAGTCAGTCTTTTGGTCTTTTATTGCACGCACGGTGTTTATAAACTGTCTCTGTAATTGCTTATAGCTTATTTCAAACAGTCTCTCCCTCCAAAGATCGGTTTAAGTAGACATTCCCTGTTTTTCAAAGTTGGCCATTGCTTACTGGGAGGCTGTTCTCTAGGGTGGGAGATGGGACGTTCATTGGGGAAGCTCCTCTCATGGGGTTTCCTGGAAGCTGCTTGATGTGAGAAGCTTTCTTTTTGCCATTCACTACTGTGTCACGACTGAAATCTTTGTAACCTTTGCAGGAGTTAAAATAAAACGAAAAATCCTTTCCATGCTCCAAACTGTTTGTTGTTGGAATAGCTGGAACAAGTAGGATGAATCTGATTCAATTTTCTTATTCGGCAGCTGTAAGGCAAACCGTCTGTAAGTGCCGGCGCTACACTTTTGTGCACGTGTCCATGTTCCCGAAATACTGCATTTGTCTTACAGTCCTCTGCTATTTCCATGGTTTGCAGGAGACATCTTGTGGTCAAAAAGCGAAAACACAGACTGTGCAGAGACCTGGCTGTGCAACGTCAGTAGTCTTTCTTCGGCTAAGGCTGTGAAGGGTAGTAATCAGGCTTTCACTGCCTCCCCAGTGGAGGTATATTTCCACGGTCAGGGAATAAGTGTAGTGAAAGTTACCCATCTGCCTGAAGGATATTTTTGAACTAGGGCAGACTGGCAGAGCTGGGCATTAATGAGGTATGGAGGCTTTAAGCAGCATATAGGACACTGTCAGCCTTCTATCTAGGGAGGACCTACGAAATCTGCTGCAGCTTGCTTGTAGTCAGATGTTTCTTAGATGAGGGGATGGCCTGACTAACACTGTGTGTGTTTGCTTGCAGCCTTCTCTCTCCGGCATGAAGCACTGACGCAGTACGCCGCAGAGCATGGGAAATGAGGTGAAGCACAACAAACGAGTGTGCATCCTTATTCAGCTTCAGAAAGACATTAGTTTTATGTGATGCTGCCCTTCTGAAGATGGACATCATTCAGCCTAAATCTCACTTACGGCTATTCTTAGAACTCTAGTTCTCTACCACTCTAGTGCTACCCAGCACTAGTACCCAATAAATACGGAGGAAAGAATTCCACTGAGAGCCAATTGTTTAGAGAAATCTGCTTTAGAAGAAAATGGATAAAAAGGGGTACAGAAAAGCAAGAACACCATAGGGAGGCAGAAAGAGTAGGTTGTTTTAAATTGTTTTATGATTAGTTGTAGAAATCTGTCCCTGATGATAATTACAATTATTGAACAATTACATTACAGCACTTCTCAGCTGGCCTAGCCTTTTTACTATAGCAGGTGCCGTTCAGATGTATAGAAAATGACATTACTTACTTTAAAGTGCGTATCAGCTATGAGGGAAGACAGAACAGATGAATGAGAAAAGTAAGTGGATTGTGATAGGAGGCGTGGAAGACAAAGTAACAATAATAAAAGAATGGGTGCAATTCTAAATTTATCACCGTACCATGCCATACTATTAAAAAAACTTGTGACAGGGTAGAGAAATAATGAGTATCCATGACAGGTGGGTTGGGAACAATAGCAGCAGCAAAAGGTAAATCCTAGAAGATGGGTAACAGTGTATTATCTGACTATAGAAGCCATTCAACAGAAGTGTCTCAGGTCAGGCAATCTGGTAATGAGACCATGTAGTAATCATTTGCCCCCAAGCTGCTATTATCCGTGGTGAGTAAATCTGAGTCTTGCAAGTGTGTGATGAAAAAAATCATCACCTTCCAGTCCCCATGAAGTCACAGTTTATTAATAGAGCCCTGTAGAAGATGGAAATCCCATTTGGCAAAGGACTGGGCACTTGTCCTCATTAGCAACAATACCAGTAAGTTCACAAATTCTATGCAGAAGGGTATTTCATAAAAGATTAATGTCAGGTCGGCCTGGATATTTCATTTTGAGATGTGGCCATTTTAGATTTTATGGTAAAATATAAAATTAAATGAACAATCTTTTTGAAAAAAACTCGGAATGTTTCCCCAGGTTGCAAAAAGGCATTTTGCAATATTTTCTCAACTTTTTTTCCCTTTTATTTCCCTTTTTTGAATGAAATTACTGAGAAAATTATGCCATTTTGCAAATGTGGCAATGCTAATGGAAGTGAATTATTTATTCAAACATTGTTTTCCCAACAAGCTCTATTAACTAGTTCTCACTGATCTTCCAGAGCTGAATTTTGTCCCCTTCCTTGAAAATTAAAACAATTAATACTTGGCCCAGCAGTATACAGCTGTAAAAGCTCTGCACACATTGGCTCAGAAAACAACAGCCATCCTGTACCTGAATGCAAACTACTCATGTGGGAGCCAGCGTATCTCTGGCAAGATGTCATTTTGGACTGGGGATGGGGAAATGGCACAAACACGGGTAGGTTCTTCTAATCTCCTTGGGGCTTGCTGCCGCCCTAGGGTCTGGGTAAATCTGCCTTTGTTTAAATCTCTGCTGCATTTGCCTCTCTCAATTGTTAAAACAGCTGGGAATGGCTGACACAAGAGAAGGGCTGGTACAAAGAAAAACCAATTTCTTCTGAAGTGTTACTTGTACTGTAGGCTCTGGCAAAGGATGAGTTGTGGCCTGAAGGCTCTACAGTTTCATTTTATATGGCTGTTGGCCATGGTCTTCCTTTTAGCCAGCACTAACATTGAAATGGATGGCCTAAAACATCTGAAAAGCTTTTTCAGCCTTCACTCTCATCTACCCAACAGTCAACTGGTCTACACCAGCTCTGGGCCTGCCATGGAGTCCTTGTGAAATGTGAGAAGGGAATTTCTATGTCTCAGAAGCCTTTATGTGCTCCAGGATGGCAGACTCATGGGCATAGAGTAGCCAGAACAGATTGCCTCTGATGTCGTAACTGGGAATGCAGCTCTGTGCCATTGCTGTTGCTGGCTAGTTCAGGACTGAACACAGGTGAGACATAAAAATGGCAGGAACTAGTACTTCAAACTGCTTTCTTCTTCTTTTCTAGCTCTGCTCCTGTAGAATGGGTATCATTTTTCAGTAACAGTGAAATTGTCCCCTTCTTAGTCTTTCTGAGTAAGCCCTAAGAGGAAAGCAAAAAAGATCCTTAAAACCCATATTGCATTTGCAACAATTGTTTTTAAATAAAAAGCCCTCTAAACAAAGAAGATTAAAAGTGTTTACTCATGGCTCCACTAGAAAATGTTGCTTGTGACTTAAATACAAAAGCTATACCTGCTTATCAACATGACAAATTTTATACTAGGGTCATAATATCAGCAGTGACCAGAGAAACACAGTGCTCTGTGTAAAATGGTTATTATAACCAGTGCAATTTAAGTATTCAAATTACGTTTGATCACCCCAATGCAAGCCTAACTTCATTCTAGGCAAGAAAGAAAGAGTGCAGCTATGTTGCTACAGTGGTTCAAAATCCATAACATAGGCATGTCCTTGGACTTAAGATCTTTTGCTTCAATTTTCTATGCTGTTACAGTCTCTGCTAATTTATATCAAGGTACTTAGTCTCTGTGCCCATACGGCTATATAGGTGTGTTAAGATAAAAATCAAAGACAGATATCACATGGAATTTAATGGAATAACAATACTCCCCTTTCTCACAGTAGTAGTACATGCATAAATTAATATTTTGTGAAACATAAGTATTACTATATTACGAAGCTACTAATATTACTAAGCTGCTATATTGACTGAATTTTGCTTATAAACAGGCATTGCTGACACAATATTAATTGAGAATGCTATGATCAAACAATTAGCTCATCGCTTCCTCTTGCCTGATAAGAAGGATGTAGTCAAGGTCAATGTGCAAAGCATGGACACTATCTGCTCTGTTATTTCCCATTTGCCTCAGCAGCATAACTGTAGCTTAAGCTAAACCTGCTTGCCAGTCAGTTCTGAGCATGTTTTTCTTCAGGCTGCTGCAGTGAGCTCTGCACCAACTTCTGCACTATCCAGGCTCCAAGCTGCACTGTGGACTCTGGTTATATGTGAGGGACAAATATGTAGGGCTAATAATATACAGGTGAAAAATGTAGTTGCCATCCACCAAGGGCAATTTTGTGTTGCCCTGTACACCAGAGCATCACAGCAAAGGGATGAAACATGCAGAAATTATGGTTCATGGAAAGTACTGAAGCTTGGGATTCTAGTCACACCAGAGATCCCTTTGGAATAAGATGAGTGGGTAAAAAAGCTGAAAGACCAGTCCAGAACAGACACTTGGTTGTGCACAGCTCCTAGTTAAGCTGTGGAACTCATTGCCATAGATCTTAGGGAATTCAAAGGTATAAACAAGTTCAAAATGCAATTAGACACATTCCTAAGGCTAAGTCAGAGAGTGGCAGAACATCAGAATGAGGATATGCTTAATATCTCAATGATTCCTTAAGTTACCGTGAAGCTGGAAGTACATGAGGAGAAAGTATCAATATATGCTTGCCCGGCTCTTGCAGTTCTTTCCTAAGTATCTGAGGCTTGCTCCAGAGCTGCTGCTGGAGGCAGGCAAACAGGTTTGATGCTCAGACCATTGGTGTGAGTCAATACAGCAGCTTTTATAGCTCACACGTCCCCAACTCTGCTCTCTACAGCTCTTATCTCTTAGGACTTGTAGTGTAAGGAACTTGAATCTGAGTGTCCCACGTTGCGGACAGACACCTCAAACATTGGGCTGCATGCATTTTCACACAACTATTCTAAGCTGAACTGTTTTCATAAGAAAATATAGAAAATAATGCCATTTATAAGGTCCTGTGCAACTCATCCAATGTATATGCAAGCAAATGCCAGAGTGCTCCAAGAAGGTTCAGAGCAGGGTCTCAAACTCATATCTCAGAGGATTGTTGTCTCTGCTGTTGCTGTTTCTGCAATAAAATCCTCTCACCAAAACTCTGTCTTCAACGAGGGAAAGCTTAGATTTTGACAGCTGCCATTTTCCGTTGACAATTCCCTACATACTTTAATTGCAAGCACACGTGATAGTTTCTTCCAAGCACTTAGCGAACAGCCATTACCTGAGCACAGTGTCATCTGAGCACAGCACTTTTCTCACAAGATGCCCATTGCTAACGTAGCATAAAAACTGCCAAAACTGAGAGTCTGGGGCCACGTAGATTATATAAATCTTAGCTAAAATTCATTTTCTGGGCTCATGTCTACTAAGACCAATGAAACTGTACATCTAAAAAGTGGGAAAAATGTTAAATACAAAATCTGCACAGTAACAACAATACAGTTTTATATACATATAGAAAAGAAATCAGTTATTGATATTTTGTCTGAGAAAGAGACTATTGAGGGACTAATTTCTGGTAATTTAAACATGGTTTAAGTAGATTTGACCCCCACAGATCAATTGCTGTTTTCAGCAACCTAATACCACATGTGACATTAAAGCATTCCCACAGGAAATCTATTCTTCTCTACCCAAATGTCATTATCTAAAAGTAGATAGAGATTATTTGCATAGAGAACTTGAAGAAGATATTTTTCAGCTATTGCAATACTACTGGGATTAGCACTTTCAGAAAAGATGATTTCTTCTTCCTTTTTTCCTTCTTTTAAGTAGTATAATAAGTTAACCTCTCAATCTGTTTTTTATTTTGGGAGCTTTTTTCTTTTTGGCAGGTAAGAGCCTGCAAAATTTTCTGCTCTTCACAATATTGTTTTAATGCAAAGGTATCAGAGACAATCCTTCTTTTAGGAGTGGGAGAAGCAAAATATGTTTTTGTTTCACTGGTTTTTTGGACTTCCAGTGGGGGTAGGCTGCAGAATAGGCAAGCGTTTAGGTTCTACATAAGAGATATGGATAAGATATTGTTTATAGCTATGGAAAAAATCCTTGCTTTTAGCAATAATAGAAAAATAAATCATAAAAATTTACGGCCTTAAGGACCTCAGTAAATCATTGAGTCTAATACTTTGGTGTAAGGCAAGATCAAGTATATCTAGGCCACTGGCAAAAATGTCAAATTATTCCTAAATGCCTTGAATGAAGGAGGTCCCTCAGCATTTCTTTGCAGCTTGGTCCAGAGATTCATTATCTTTCCAGTTAGAAACTTCTCCACATATCTAACTTAGCTAATCTTTGCTGAAAATTAAAATGATTTCTTCTTGACCTTCTTTCAATGGACTGGTCAACAACACTCCTATTTTGTTGAATAGTGTGTCACAGCTTGTACTCTATTCTTTGTGTAAATGCAGCCTTCTTTCTTGCGGTCAGTAAGTCTCTGGGGTCAGTAATAGACTCTTTGGATATGTTACGTTGACATAGGTTACCTCAGTGCTACCAGTGCAGTTCTGTTGTTGCCAAAAAGATTAGTCAGTCTAAGCAGACTTCAGCCGTCACAGAAAAACCGACAGGGACCAGAGAAGTTTCCTCAGTTCTGCTGCTCCTACCAACTTTTACTGTGGCCTTGGGATCCCCTAGTGTTTATTTAATCAGAGACATGGTTCAGAAAGACTTGCAAACATTAAAAAAGCTCAAAATTAGCCTGCCACGGAAGACAGCAACTTCATAGCTACATTTTTTCCTTACTCTCATTTTCTTAAGTTGGTGAAACTGAAAGTATAAAGAGAATGACTGCACTCAATGCTTCTCATTTAAAGCACACACATTACTCACGCCACAGAAGTAGCAGCATAGGGACTTGTCAGAAATGTTCACCTTGGGACCATACCACAACTTTCCTCGCGTCAAAATAGTGGAAAATGATCCTAGCGGGGCAGGGCTGGGGCTGGCCACAGGGCCCTGGGGGCAGCCCCAGCCCCAGGGGGGCGCTGGGCACCGCCATGGGCTTGGGGATGGGCCGGGCTGAGGCTGACGCTGTGGCAGGGCTGGTCTAGTTGACTGAGGCAAAAATGTGGTGCAGGCGATGCCCAAAGGGTCAGTCTATCCTAGCAGTGCGGTGGGGACAGCCTGGCTATCTCCCGGCGGGTGGGTGAGGAAAGGAGAAGCGCTGGAGACAGGCTGATTATGACCTGCTGTAAGATGAAGGTGATTTCCAGGCTTCCTCTAAGTGCAGGATCTTTAACTCATGACCAGGAAGGTTTTCAGGCAGGCAGGGAGGTCGGGGTGGTTGAAGCGCGACTGCCTGCGCCACTGGGAGTGCTGGCGGTGGTGGTGGACATGTGGTGTGGCACGGTGACAGGGGCCCGCGGCCACCGGGCAATCCTGCTCCCAGGAAGTGGTGACCAGAGAGTGGCTCCTCTGGCCGGGATCATGGCCCGGCAGGGGCTTGGGCGACGATCGGGCAGCCAGGTGGCAGGCTCAGGACGCAAGAAAGGATGAAGCGGAGCTGGTTTTTGCGTTTGCGACTGACCTGTGAATCCGCTTTGCTCTTTTGCTTTTGTGCCACAAGCGCGCTGGGATACAGAAGGCTGACCTAGGGCTCTTGAGAACAATTAATCTGATGTGATTCTTTGGCACCAATGTCATGATTAACACACCCTTTTCACTGATGTGTTGCAAGGTAGAGAGCTGGATTTTCACGAGGAAGGAACCACGGCCTTTTCCAGGGCAGAATGATGCATGAGTCCGTCCAAGTTGGTAAAACATTAGGGACGCTTGTTTGGAGGCTCTTTATGTATGTCACAGGATGTGGCAAGCTCAAAGCTATTCCTGCTGGCTAAATACTTTTATAGCCATATTTTGTCTCAGGTGGGTCACATTTTCGTGGCTTACAAAATGCCTGAGCAGCAGTTTGAAATGGCTAGACAACATACTTCCCAAATACACCTGAAAGCACAGCCCTCGTCTTTGCCTCAAAATGATCTGTATGCTGCTCAGATATGGTGCCCTCTGCAAGTCTTTGCATGACAAACTGGAAACTAAGGTGAAATGAGGTGCTCTTCAGGCAATAAGGAGTGAATCCCATCACACCTCTCTTTACTGCCTGTATAATTTTTTAGGCTGTGTCAAACTGCATTTGGGGTTTTGTCAGGACCTTTGGAAAGAGACAATGGGTTTTGCTGTTCCTGAATGTCTTTTGACAAGATCGAGTGCCTTTTCTATTTATTTGGCCAAAAAAAAAAAAGCAAACTGAGGTTTGACCAAATCATGACTTATTTGATTCTGTATTTAGCTCGTTCACTAAATGAAACTGAAGAAGTGAAGCTAAACAATTGAATTCTGCCTTCTGGCCTGAAACAACAAATACGTAAAAAAAAGGAAAAAAAAGGATCAGAACTGCCAAGAACAGAGCCACAGTGTCTCCTGCCCACTGATGTGGATATGAATCATAGTCCTTCATTCCCTGCGAAAGCGGGGGCAGAAGGAAGCCACTTGTGACTACACTGATACAGCCCCTGGGGTGAAAGCAGAGCCTCTTTAAAAACTTGGTTCTTAAATTTCTGAAGTTCCAAATCAAGGTGAGCCACTGTATACTATCAGTTGAGACGTACTATTTTTTGCTCTCACGTCTGGCTTTGTTCGTCAAAATGAAGTGGGAATTGTCTAAACTCCTAGCTTGTTGTTTACATTTACTTGAAAATAAATATCTTGTCTTTAGAGACTATTGTACGTCTGCAAATAAGTCTATTTTTTTCTGATCTCACAAAAGTAATTTACCAGAATAAGACTTTTTTTTTCCTGGAACCGTGGTACTTAATCATTTCTAAGCAAATGTGGGAAAGAACTGTCATATGTCCTTTGCTTTGCAAAGAACCATTAAGCTTTGGACCTATTAGCTTGTATTTGGAGGTTTCATTTGTCGCTTTTTGTAGTTATATAATGAAATATTTATTGAAAAAGAAGGAGTAACCATTAACTGTCTTCCATCGGTAAACAAGCATCTCCTTCACCTTGTGAAAATGGAGGAAGGACTGATCTTCAATTAAATAGCAGTGAATACATGAGTTTGCTGAACACATTTTATCTGATAAGTGGAACATCTGTTCTGCCTCTCAGATTTCCTCAAGGAATTCCTCTTTTAAGCAATCACCATTTTACATTCTGCCAAGGATTTTATTTATCACTCTGACATGCTCAAAATTGCTAACCTGAGGTCCATTCAAACCGCACCCAAGTAACTATAGTATCTGAAGGGTTTCAGTAACTGTTTTTCTATGGTAAAGTTTGTAAGCATCTGTTTTCCTGTAAGCATATGCACAACCTGATTAAGTATTTCTTTTGTGTCCTTTCTAGCCAGAGATTCACAGAATTCATTTGTTAATAGTGTCTGATTTCCTTTTAGGCATTTCTATTTTATCACGCTTTATACCTTTTTTATACATAGCTTCCATTCAAGTGTTAACTGACTCTGCTGTAGTATTTTATAGGGTTTTATTTTGTAATTAATATAAAACAGATAGCTTTAAAGTAATGCTAACTTCTGACGGTTCAAATGCTTAAGAGACTCATAGAGTTTTTCTCTGCATGCCCATGTCAAGTTAGTTCTCCAAGAATTTGTTACAATTTGGCTTTTCTGCCATGCTGTTTCTTCTATATGTCATTGAACATTTCAGTTTTCAGGTATTTATTAAGAGACACATTATCAAAAAAATTGAGCTCCCCTCTAAAAAAAGATAATGATTTTCAAAGACCTTAGAAATTCACCTTTGCAGTACTTGTGTCCTAATTTTCAAATGAACTCAGCACCCATTCTGAATGCTTGAAAATCTAGGTACCGCCTTCTGCTGCCCAGTAGGGAGGTGGACCCTTCTGAGTATTATTCATTTACCTTTTCTTTGACAACAGTCAGTTTTGGATCAGGCTCCTAAAATACAATGGCTAATACTAGATGGAAGGTGATTCACAACTGTTAAATTAAACACAGCCAAAAGAAATCGTGATTCCTCAAAAAAGTCTGTCTTAGTACGCAGGAATCACAGGAAATAGTCTAGGCCTGTTTTTCATCTGACTGACTTCCAACAGAGAAATTAATAGTGCTGGCCTTTCATTAGGCATGGGAAGGGAATCTATTGCGTAAAGTCAAACTCCGGCTACACACATGAGCCTGACCCCTAACACACCTGCCCTTTCCCTTCTGGCTCCTTCTGAGTGTTACTGCCAATCTCACTATTTGCCTTGGAGCTTGGGGAGATAGGGGAGATTAAAATTTGGAAAGAAGTAGGAAGAACCATAAAGCTGATGTTCATTTGGTAAGCTTCTCTGTTGCGGGAGCCCAGAATTCTTGTAGAAAAATAACAATTTTAACTTACTGCTTGTTCCACTTTACTAATCCAAGAGTTAACAGGACCCTCAGAAGCTAAGAAACTAAACTCTACCGTTAAGAATGTCAGATATAGCCTTCCTATTTAAACATCTTCCTGCATCTGGAACAGTCTAGACCTGTCATATTAAAGGCATTGCTTTTAAAAAGAGGTGGGGGGGGAGGGAAGAACAAGCTCAGCAATAAATTCTCTTTATTTGCTGTATAACCCTTTACCAAGTTCTCTGTTGCTCAGTTTGTACTGTTATGTCAAAAAGTAGTAGCCCTAGAACTGATGGCTCAGAATCCCAATCTTTCCTGACAAAAGCAGTATACCAAGGTTTAGATATGGTATTTCCATCCTAATTGTGGAAAACCGTACACAGGCGATGTAGCTTCTCCTATGTTGCTTTCTAGTGAGATGTGGGAAGCACTGGCTACAAGATTAGGTATAGAAAGCACAGAGTCAATTTTAACAGAGCAGTAACCAGGTGCATAGGGTGGAACTCACCATCAGCAGTTTAGGCCAACAAGGCTGGCTAATGAAGGGATTTGAAACAACGGCGGCATGAACTGGTGTCTGTTTTATCTTCATTCATCTTTATTGCTAACACTTCTGGTTGGGGAGGTATGGAAAGTGAAAGCTGGAAGGGCTGGGGGATGGAGGAAGTATCTCTGAGATACCCCTGGTCACCTTATGGAAGCACAGTACAACAGCACCAATCTAAGCTCCTTTCTTTGCTTGCAAAGAAAAAAAAATTTCTGTTGCTGCATCTGATATCTGAGGACTTTGCTATATGGTTTTAATTCATACATCTGTGCTAAACTTTCAGGGTGCAAAGGATCAGTAGAAAATCCAGCACATAAACATCTTTTATTTTTAATAATTTAAAACCTCAGAGTAGATTCTAGGTTGTCTAAATGTGAAAACCAAGAACTCATCATTTGTAAAACATGTAGAGGAAAATATTGACATGCTCTATTCTCACGTTAAACAGAGAATTCTGCTTGCTTAGCTGTTTTCTTCTCCCTTCTCTTCTACATCTGTCAGTAATGAAATTAACTGAAAAAGGAAATAACACGTCTAATCGTTGAGACATAGTGTATAGAGAAACAACTTTTTTCATGTGAGAGCATACTGCATTGTCAACCCTTCTTCCTTTCCTATCATGTTTAAGGACAGCTGATTTCAACCATCTCAATCTATGGTCTGTAAACAATTGTTTTTCAGAACAGGAAAATGGTGACTGGTATAATGACATTCATTATTTTGGCTGTATTAGTTAAATAGGATGAGCACTCTTATTCATAAGAAATTTGCAAATTGAGATACAAGGCCAGATATTTACTGGCTTCAGAAAAGAGATTTTTCTTCCTGATATCTCTCACTGTTGAGTCTGATCTTTTATTCCGCTTATCACCTACCACCAGGGCTGTGGGTACAGATACCTGTAAGGAAGGCTGTTCAACTCTCAAATCTAGTTTCATATCTCAGTTATCTGTATTTTTTGTCTTGGCCCAAACATCATCCACTGTAGATCTGAAATGAACCTTGAGGAGCTGGGAAAAAGTAGTCTGGAATAGGATTTCAGCTGTGTGGAGTTCATCCACCCTTAGTTACAAAGGCAATCTCCAATATTAAATTATCGTCAGTTTATGGAATAACACCATTCTTTTATGACAGCATAAATACAAGTATTGAGAAGGAGTTGTTGATGCTGTCATTCATGCATTTGCAAATTTGTTTTCTTCCTAATTTCACCCATACACAGCTGTGTGTTCTCCCTAATTAATGAATTGCCCTCAGGTTACTCACCCAGACAGATCTAATCTATCTCTGTCCAAAATGACTAAACTCTGTCCTGTACTAAAGATGGAAAAGGCCACAAATTACTTTCTTGGTCTTTCCAGCTAGAAAATCACTGCTTACTGAATGACATTCCTTCCATGTGGCATTCAGGGTGATTTCATCACCTCAAGGCTGAAGCTTTGAATACAAGTGAAGAAAAATATCTACTGCAAAAAAGTTTCTTAGTTCAGATTCCAGTTCAACAGAAGAAATACTCATTTCAGATGAGCTTATAATGACAATGCCATAAATGCAATAAAATGTATAAATATGCCGTCTTTCATCTTTAAAGCACTTCATAAATGTTAACCAATCCTTCTTTTTTAGTTTCCAGCTAAAGTTATGTGATCAAGATGAAGGACTAAGTCAAACATGCTGCTACAGAGAGGTATTTTTTCCAGACCTTCTGACAAAAAAGTGTGTGCAATTAGGATATAAAGTGGAATATGAATAAGTATATGCCATTTTTAATATTGGCTGACCTACACTGCAGTTACAAAAATAAGGACGTACACCAAATTTCATATGAGTTTTACTTTTTTTTTACTTCATAACTTGATTTTGAGTGTTTCCTCCTTAAGGTCTCCAAGGGGATTTACAAGCTTGTAGGTAAAAACAAAAAAAAAACAAAACAAAAAAAAACAAAAAAAAACCCCACCTTAGGCTCCGCTAAAATATAGCCGTGTCTGGAATGAAATAGGATACCAACACTCCTCTACAAGGAACTGGAAATGATAGCGCTGCATGCGACTTCCTCACAGGAATGCAAGCAGCAGGAAAACTTGTTTTTTTGAAGTTGCAGGCCAAAAATGTCCGTACACTTTGACCTCTGTTTCGACTGTAAACGCTGCTAAGTGAAGTAGCCAGCACCATGCTAAGACTGCAGGTTATCTGGTAGGCACAAATTTTGCTAGAGACATTGGATTTACGTTTAACAGAAAACATTCTCCATAATCTCCCCCATAAGCTGAGGAATTCGCCACTGAGACCAAGCCTTACTAGACACAAAAGAAATTCCTTCTGTATACATCATAACCAATAGAAGAGGAAAAAAACAAGTGTGTACTGCAGAGTAGTATGTTTTAAGACACAGAACAGCAGGCTTGGAAATGCGGAGTTGATCTACCACTTTGAGACTTATTTCCCTATATAATTGTAGGGAAAGCACTCTCCTCTCCCTGCAGTTGCTCATTTGTGTCTATCCTCTCTGTTCAGATCGTGAAGTCTCCCGATGAGGTCTGTTCCAAACAGGTGCAGGCAGTGCCTAGTACAATGCACTGCCCATACTAGTTGGTATGTTGTGATTCGATCATAATATGAATAAAAAATGTCATGGGAACATTGAGAAACTTGCTGTCAATGTAATAACCGAATATTGGAAGAACATTTGCTGTTCTTTTTTAATTTTAGAGTAACAAAAGTTAGACATCTGAACAAAGCAAACCCATCACCTAACTCCCTCCCTATTTAGAAAGCTTAAAGGCTTTTGTTGGTTTCAGTTTTACATAAAACTAGAATTTTGTCTTAAAAAAAGATTAGAAGTGAATGAGTTATGGTGAATGGTTCTTTGAAAAGATGTGCATTTCTTACATTGGAAATAACTACAAAAATTGCCTTTTGGGAGAAAACAGACATAATACTGCATAACACTACAAACTTTGGAACTACTTTCTTCTCCTTTTAGAAAATCACAAACTTCACAGCTGGCATGCTGGTAGCCTTGTTTTTTTACCTAACCTGACTGGCAATTTCCTAACTGTCATTACTATATGCCATACCGTATACTGGCTACCTCTCTATATTTCTGCTTTTCTAATTATGTTTGGATTTCTGAGGAATAACTACAGTGTAAAGAATTTTGGACCTCAAGCGGTCACCCACATTTAGGACAGAGTAATCAACCCCCTGGGAAGATAATGCAGGAAAGCTTGATTGCTGGTGCCAACAGGTTTGCTTTTCCAGGTCACTGCACAGGATGAGGCCTGAAAGGTAGATATTTTCCATTTTGTTTCTTTTTCTAGTCATTAAAGAGGCCAGCTTAGTCATGTTCTTATTTTAGACGTTTCCACATGATCCGGAGCTAATGTTCCTCAGATGCAGAAAGTTCCATATGGAGCCTCTATATTCTTTAAAAGTTGGTATGCTGCAGTCCTTGTATAGGTCTTCAGGGTTTCAATCGCACAGAGGTGAAGTATCGCTTATTCTTTAGACACATGATGTTAATACTGAAAAAAAAAAAAAGAAAAGTGATGCTGAATTTTGTATCATGGACTTTGAGTTGTTGATAGCTATGCCTTAAGAAAGGATGTTCTCCAGTGCTCACCTCTGAGTTTATAGTACCAGGTCAAAATATTAAAACCCTTTTGGGATTCATTATAGCATAACATTGTAAAGTAACTGTTACCGACAGGTGCCAGGGTGAGCTGTCAACTTGAGACCCAGAGTCATTACAGCCTGGATTGGTTCTGAACGTCTGAAATTTCATTTTCACTAGTTGTCCAGCCAGGTTGGCTACTCTCTGACAGCCAAAGTATTGGTGCGAGCTGTAGATTGCCCTCTTGTTAGAGGCTAAAAACTCTTTGCAAAGCATCAGCTGACCCACAGTTTTGTAACTTGCATGATTATTTCTGGAAGCAGGATATTTTGGTGCAGGGTGACTAATTTTTAGCTATTAGCATCTTTGATGCTTCCTCTTGAATGAACATAAAAAACCTTTTTAAACAAAAAAAAAATAAGCGGGTGGTTGGTACTATTCCAAAATAATGGGCTCCTCTTACTGTGATACTAGTTTCTCGCAATACAGAAACTGAATGTAGCACTCGATTCCTTCTCAGGACCAGCATTAAGGTCTTCCAGTACTTTCATTCTTTACTGAATGCTGCAGTGGCAGAGCTTTAAATTATCTCCAAAAGATGGAAGCTTGCTAACTGATAAACTAACTGGCTATTTTGACTTGCAAATTCCTACACTGTAGTAGCATATGAAGCATTTATACAGGTTTTACAGTAACAAGATAATCAGAATGAGAGCCAAGGGAGAAGTTTCAGGACACAGAACTCTGATACCCCTTTTAAGAAAAAATTACTTCTCTCTTGCTGAGAGATAAAAGAGCCTTATATGTTTTCCCAGAG
Organism: Struthio camelus; assembly: GCF_040807025.1. Classification (NCBI taxonomy): domain Eukaryota; kingdom Metazoa; phylum Chordata; class Aves; order Struthioniformes; family Struthionidae; genus Struthio; species Struthio camelus. The sequence goes on along the minus strand of NC_090943.1, from coordinate 119,809,220 downwards.
ACAGCAATGGCAGTATTTTACTTAAAGTATATTAGATGGGCGTGTTGCTGTCTGTGTGGCTAAATTCAGGAACAACTTGCCTCTTAATATCATCAAAAACAGAAGAAAATCTGGGTTAGAAAAATCAGCTTTGGGCATCCTATTAGCCAGTGCCAGGATGCTGATACATGTGGATGAAGGGCAGTGGAGAAGGTGAAAAAAATATGGTGCAGAATGGTGAGTGTTCTTCAGTGACGTGACCTGGGCCATGGGCACCACATGCTAATGGGACTCACACCCTCTCCGTTTCTCTGGTAAATTGTCCCTATGGAAATTTTGTAATAGTGCTGAGGCAATGGTCCACGCATTTGAATACCCAATTTGTGAAGAACATGTTTACAAATTGTTTTAAAAATGATTATGGGAATTAATCTCAGGACACATTTTCTTACTCTTGCAATTACAGAAAATATTTCTCTGGAGCCTGCAAGTAGAACAAGTCTGGAAAATTAAGAAGAAAAAAGGAAGAAACAAGCAAAAAAATTAAGAAGTGTCTTTCAGAGTTTGGAGACTCAAGTACTTCGAAAGGCAACCGCTGTCAATGTTTGCTTTTGTGTTGACAGAATCCTTTTAAAAGATTTTGTGGTGCGAAAAGCTCCTTTTAGTGGGTTTTCATAATGCACTGGGAGAGAACAAGAAAATGTTTTTCTCACCATGGCCAGCCATGGAGCTCGCTCAGAACATTGCGTACCCAAACCAGGAGGCGATTTTCCACACCGCTCGCGGGCAGCGCTGGCAGGATGGGCACTCGTGCGCGCCCCCACTCACCTTGGAGACCCAAGCGTTTGCTTCTTCCAAGCACTCCTAAGGATGACTCAGGCCTCGTAATGCTCCTGAAGGAGATACGTGGCATGAAGGCTCATACCCGCCCTAAAGTGATAGATAGACGTCCCCGTGGCTTGCCAGAGGCTAAGTGCTTTTATTCTAAGAGCGTGTCTACAGAGCAGAAGGAGGGGTGGCATCCCCCTGTGCCAGCTGTAATGTAGCAACCGCAAGGTGGCACGAAGGCTTTGCACTTTCCCTATAAAATGTATACCATACAGTAGCACCTGGCTATATACTCCCACTGTATACTGACTCTCCGCCTGCAACTCTGCATAGCTGATTGTGGGTACTCTGACTCTTATGCTATGTCCTTGGGGTTGCTGTTTCTCAGCCTGGTTAAATTAAGACTAGCTGGGGCGTGTACAACAAGCGTCCCTTCCTGCATCATTCAGATGCTCTAGCGGAGGGCCACCACCCTGCCTTACCGGGCCACCGGTGTTTGAGGACTCGCCTGGCACACAGAGTGCGACGTCAAGCCCCGTACTAAGTCAGCGGGAGCCCCAGCGTCTGCTGGTGGGAGAACGGGAGCGTACCCTGCGCCTGCCGCGTCAGCAGGGCTGCAACGAGCCTGACGCAGCGCAGCCAATATTCCCACCTCAGCTCTTCTAATTTTACTGCTCTCAACCTAATCTACAGCAAGGCTAGCTGCCAGCAAAATGAGAACAAATACTGGCATAGGAGGCTGCATATGTAGGGGAGGCTAAGGTGGGAGTACGGTCAGCATCTTCCTTAGCAAATAAACCTTTCCTTGGTATGTATGTGGTACCTCTGGCACACATGATGCCTCTGGGACATTTAGCTGGCTATGGGTGGCTGCAGGGGCAGGATGGGACAATGCATTTGTATCACTGCAGCTTTGGCTGAGGCCAAACTGAACCATGAGGATGTGGTAGAGATGGAGGGAATCTAGGGCTGGGTTATTAAAAATATAAAATATATTTATACATTGTAAGATACATTTATATGAACTTTACTGTTCTCCATGCAATACTGCTTCTGTCAGAGCCAGGATTTTCCCCATGACATGCTTTCAAAAGCTTCGTTCAAATGATGTTTAGGACGTCTGCACTGGAGATACAGCTTCTGTCGGTTCCCTCAGGAGAGCAGCGCACCGTTCTTGCCCCTGGAAAGTTTTCCTTTTACCTAGCCTTAGCATTTCACTTACCAGATGATCTGAGGGTGTAGGATAATGTGAAACAAACAGTTCCTGCACCTGGTACTGTGTAGGCTCCATTAACAGCCAAGTCCTGAGGAAGTCAGGCATTCAACACTCCCATTTATTGTACTTACATATTTAAAACTTGCAGTATTTCTACCCGGGACTCCAGGCCATGTAAGGATATTAGCAACATTTAATGAGTTCACTGAGAGTTGCTGGTATGCAGTGCTTAACAAGAATGAAGGCAGTAGCTGTGCGTTAAAGCAACTGTAAGTGCTTTGCTCACAAATCTCCATGGAATTAAAGAGCCATACCTGACTTCACTCCACTTCATTCCTTTCACAAAAACTTCTGCAAAAAGAAACCCACAACTCCCTCACCTTTTCTCCATTTCTTACTAAAAAAATGTGAGTTTAATATCTCTGTGACCTTTCATTTTTATACTGCCTAACTGGAGCAGAGAAGCTATTTTCTTCTTCAAGATGAGCTTCGCTTTCATTGCGGGCTCATTTAGGCTTAGGACTAATGTAGCACAGCACAGAATACCACAAGGATTTGATATTTTGCAGTGCTGTTCCCAGCTAACCATTCCTAAATTTTATAATAATGAATCATGCAGTCTGGGACGTTGTCTCTAAAACACCCTCCTCTCCCATCCTTTGGCAGCTGTAGAAATAGGGGGAAGTGATCCTGAGAAAGTATTTACTATAGGTTTAACTTCTTTAAGCCAAATGTAGACTTTGAAAACAGGAGTAAGCACTGGCCAGTACACTTTTCTTCACATCCTAAAAGCAAGTGTATGCTTTTAGTCTATGCATCAATGCTTGGGAACTTTTGTCATCTTTCTAATGCACGCCAGTGACTACGCTGGCATTACACAATGCTGTGTTCCAGAACAGCAGTGCACACTATCATTCATTAAGAAAAATATGAGGAAAACTCATGATTCAAATCTCCCTACTGCCTCTCCTTCCCCCAGGAAAATAAGGGAAGGACACTAACTATATTGAGTGTAATGACTAATACTGCTGTTCTCTAATCAACACTGAAAGACGGGAAAGATCTATTTTGAAGGACAGCTTTTGCTCAGTTGCGAAGTCTCCTTTGATTACCTTGTTCTCTGAGGGTGAGTAATGTGGTTGTAATTATTTTTAGTTTAGTTCAACGTTATTAATCATCTTCAAGCTAACAACAAATACAGTAGCTCACTAGTGTTTCATGTCCATTCACCGTCCATTTTCTGTTTTGGATGCACAGTTCCCTTTGCTATTCTAAATGATACTGATTTCTATATGTATTGGTGGAGGCCGCCATTCAGTGACTACTATTTTCAGGAGGATAACATTTTTTGACTAAAATCACTCTATAGGGACTCCCCTTAGACTCCCCTGAAGCTATCACAGAACTCATCAGGGGATATTTACTTTATATAATGGCATTTATATTAATGGCATTGAATGAACTCATGCCTGGGAAATAAGAGGATGTAACCATTTTCCTAGAAAGCGTGATTGTGTTTGGTGGCAAGGGGACATATTACTCCTGAGCAGTAAACCTTCACTGCTGGCAAAGAGGAGTCAGGTTACCAAAAGTGAACATCCAGCCTCATTACAGTCACTAAGAGCTTTACCTCTGACATCAATGGAGTCAAGGATTTATTTTAGAGCTAGTTTGTTTTTTAGCTATGCGCTCTCAAAGAAATCACTTAAATTGCAGTATTTCAGGCTGCTCTGGATAAAAGAAATAGAATAGTGCCTATATGCCTCATAAGAGCATTATGAGGTTAGTAGTAATGTTTTTGGATGAAAGCTATTATATAATTCTAGAATATTTTGTAACGATGAAGAACCCACAAAATCAGTATGGGCATATCATCAGCAGATCACATACAGATCATCTTTTTCCTAACTCTTCCACATAGGGAATTTTAACATAATTTTCTCGGTACTGAATAAATATTTGCTGTTTTCATAAGTAGACTTTTAAACCCATATTCCTGTGTTTACTTTGTAGCTCAAGCTCTGGAATAATTGCATAAAAATATTCTACATTAGGAGAGAGGGGAAAAGAACTGACCACATCTAAAAACGAACGGTACACAAGGAGCAGTCCCTGACTCAGAACAGAACTGGTAGAACTGATCTGAGGAGATAAGAAGGTCATTAGCTATATTCAAAACAGGGTTATTTACTTTCTGTAGAAGAGAGGTTTGAATAGATAATGTTCCTGACAATGACTTTCTTTTGACTGTGATGAAAAGATTTTTCTTCTCCCAGAGAGGAGATTTTTTTTCATGGAGAGGTAAGTGAAACATATAAAGATATCTCCCTGTGGAGTCCTTAGGAAAAATAAGCAAAAAATAAACAAACAAAAAACAAAAAACCAACCAACCAAAAACCCCCAAACCACCTTAAATTGTTATCATCAGGTAATGAGATAAGGTTATTCATGTAATCCCTTGCTCATATTTCTTGTCTATCATATTTCAGGGCAAATTCTTGTTACTTCCAGATTTTTATATCAGAGGAGCTAACTAAAGCTAGTTATCTGGTGGTAAAACATTCATTTCAGGCAGTTAAAACCCATGTATATGTTTTAGGACAATGTCAAGAGTTAGAGAGATTTATAAGACAGCTGTTTTTACTGTAGAGTGAAACATCTTAGAGAATCACACAAAATTGAATACCATTAACTCCTTTATCTAAAAACTGATGGGACCCAAATGCAAAGTCAATAATATGCTTGCACTTGATAGCAAAAAAACCCAGGGAACAGAATTGCACTACAGTGAAAAATACAATATTAAAGTTTCAGAATTTAAACATAGTCACAGATTATCATAGTTTATTATTTCAGCTACAGTGATCATTGTTGACTAATCCGGTTAGCTCCAGAGATTAAAAACAAATTTTGGGGGTGGAAAGAGAAGGCTCAGTCCTACAATGTCCTAGCAACTTCTGGCTGTGTTGAGCACTGTAAGCTCCTACGAAACTCAAAAAAGACCAAAGGCAACATTTACATATATTTACAGCATTTACATAATGAGCTCAGTAGACACATACCTGAAGTTATGAAATCACACCGGAGTTTTTGCAGACAATCCTCACTCCTAATGAGAAAGGTCGATCAGTCTAATCCAGTTCTGTCTGCAATCAGTGACAGCCTTTCCTCTGGCATTACAAGGGTCAGTGACTGATTTTTGACATTACAAGAGACCATTACACGCATCCAGTCTGACCTTTGCATAAAGCAGGCCAAATAATTTTCTCAATAGCTTGGGATCTTTTAGAAAGACAGCAAGGCTGACTTTTTAAGTAATGGAGATTGTAATCTAATTTTGTTTAAGTGATTAATTGCCTCAACTGTTACAGAAATGCATTTTATTAGAAGATAGAGATGTATCAGGCCATGAAGCCACACAAAGGAAATCCTTTGTGCCATCTTTAAGTACAAAAAATAAGAATCAGCCACTCCTTTTTAGGCTAAGCGGCCCCAAGTACTTTACTGAAATTAAATGAATTTAAAAAAAAAGGTTTAAAACACACATTCTGTCTTATAATTACAGTCTTTTGCCCCTAAACTTCCCCCCAGTGGTCATGCGTGCAATTAGATATTCAGTTCAAGCTGTTTAAGCATGGCATGTTTCAGAGTTTGGGAAGCCCAGAAACTGGCAGTCAAGGGCTAAAACACGCAGTCGGGGATGTCGCTGTCCCAGTGAGGGGCGGCTGAGGCTGCGGCCGGCCGGCCGGCCGGCCGGGGAGGTCCAGCCCGCTGGGGAGGTCCAGCCTGCGGCTTCCCCGGGGACGGGGGCGCAGGGCAGATGTCTCAGGGTTTCCCGCGACCGCAGTAACGACAGTTGCCAAAGTGCGCTGTGGCTGGTGTCCCTGGTGTCTGCTGTCCCGTCAGCGTCCACCGCGGAGGCCAGGGAACAAAATCCCCCGTTCCCATCCCAGGCCCCGCATCCTTCTGCGCGTGACAGGACAGGGGCTCCCCGTGGCGCAATGGGCTGCGAGAGCTCTTCGCATTGCTCACGAGGCACAAAATAAGCAGCACGAAGATCTCCGGCGCTCCGGGCAGTTTTGGCTCGTCGAAGCCACGCTTGCCACGTCACGCAGGGCTGGAGGGCACCGCAGCCCCACGGGACACCTCTCACTGTGGGGCTCTGCAGCGTGCAGGAACCGGCTAGGAAGGGCTCATGCGCCCAACCAAACTTTCTCCTGCCCGTAACGAGCCAGACTTTTGTTACTCTCTCTCATCACAGTATGCAGTTCTGATTGATATCTATTGGGCTCTGCGTGACCGATCGCTGTTGTCTTTAGCGTGCTTAATTGGAATTATTGAACGGCACCTGGCTTTGACAGGCAGGGATTCACCCCTGTTGGGACAGTCCTCACCTCCCCGGTTTGGCCTGTTTCTGCGCAGCCCTGGGCTAATCAGGCAGAGTTCAGCTGCGCTGTCAGAAGTCAGGGACCCTTTAACAGTTTTCCAGCACAAGCAACACCGAATTAGTGTTTTGTAATAGGCTGCACACTGGTTTGTAATAAGAAAATATGGATGATTCTATTTATTCTCTCTTGCTCCTGCAATGATAAGAACTGTTCTAATTCATTATTAATCTGTTCCAACTATTTCTGGTAATTCCAAACTATGAATAACTTCAGCTGTGCCATTAGCAATACCTCAAAACTACAGACGGTTTTTAGTTTTTGAACACAGGCGCATAGGAGTCCCACAGTTTCTTAGGCTGTACCCAAATTTCTACCACATCGGAGTACATAAACTTGTACTTGCTGTTCACACTGAATTATAGCTTCATCTAAAACAGCCTGGAACATAAAGGTAGTGTGGTCTTATTGGCCCGGTATAAATTATTGTAGCTTGGAAGCGTTCTGTGAAACTTTGCATATTCACACCATTAAGGATTTACCCTAGCTTTTTCAGGATAGGCCCTGAACACTGAAGCAGGTAGAAGTGAGAGTGAGAGTAGGCCTGGATCTGCTGCCATTGATAAGCAGTTGCCGCTGCTTTTATTCTGCAGAATAAAGTATTTCTGCTTTTACTTCATGTCCTGCAGACTCACAAGGCATCTTTAGCAGCATTTTGGAGGTTTCTGGCTTTAATGTTGAGAAGGCCTTTGAATATTAGATCTTCAAAAAGTGATTTTGTTGTTGTTGTTATTAGCCTCTCAGTAGCAAAGTAATTTCTTACTTACTTACTTTCCAAAGTATTGTCTTACTTTCCAAATATAAATGATCAATCTAAGATCCTTTGTCAAAAAGGGCCAAGGAAATAACTTTTTTCGTCTTTTGTAGAACACGAATTTACTTTTGGGGAAATTGGGTGAAAGACAGGGGATTATAAATATGCATATTGGTTGTCCAAGGAAATTATCTGTCACATCTTTCCAGTGCCACTGTGTATGCATAGCGTGACAGTAACTCCATGTGGAACCAGATCTGCTATTTGGTTTTTCATGAATCTAGAAAGTGCTTTTCTTGCCTTTGCGTTTTGATAGGAATGACTCTTCCAGTGCTGCTTTGTTGTCCTGGTCATCTGGCTTGGCTGACAGAAAGGGAGGGAGGAGGAAGGCTCTTATGTAAGATCAGACACTGAACTTTTGTGTAGGTGTGTAGGCAATCGAGCAGGGCACAGACAACCCGCTAGTCTTGTCGTTCACCACAAACTCCAAGGAGGGGCAAGAGCTGGATGACCACACTCCTGTTACTCCCACACTGCTGTCTTGAGAAGCAGTGTTGTGGCTCATCTCTTAAGAAAAGAAAAAAAAATAACTCTTCTTCCCAGAGTATATACTTAAGAATGGTTTCTAACCGTTTGTTTCGAAATAGTGTTATGGTGGCAAAAGGCAACAAGGCATTATCTGAAAAATCCTCATGAAGAATTTGCTGTGGGATGCAGCCAGCTAACCCCTGTTAGTCACCTGTGAAATGACTCCAACAGACCCGACCACCAGACAAGGGCTCTCAATCAGGTCTAAGCATTTCCCTTCTGTCTTGGGATTTTAGAGTCAAATTTTGGGTTTCAGGCTCTCTGTGGTATGTCTCTTGAGAGAGTAACAGTCCAGGTACTGTCCTTGGTTGCTACTCTCAAAGTTTTCTGTAGTTTGTGCCTCTTTCCTAGAATCCCCTTGAATGAATAAACTTTATGGATTACGGCTTTATTCTCTGTGAGAGCTAAGAAAACATGCAGGTATGTATGTTTTTCCACAGTGTTCCACCATGTTTTGCCAGTTTTCCACATTTCCTAAACATACTGCTGCTTTTAGTTAAAGAAGCGGGGGCACAAGCGGGGGCAGTTTAATAAAAGAAAAACAACTTTGTAAATGAAACACCCTTAGCCCGCTCTGTCTCTGAGTCTGTCGGGATCTAATTGAGGAAAAAAGTGGAGTTTTCCTGCCTCTGTTGCAGGTACCGTGTCTCAGATGGAGCTGCTCAAAATATCTGACAAGACATATAGCTCCTGGTGCTTGAGCTGTAATAACTTCTGTTCTGCTGGGTGATCCCCTAAATAGCCATTATCAGATGGCCACAGATACAGCCGAGTGGCTTCCCTGAAAAGATAATCTCCCTCTGGCAAGGCAGCTCCTCCTAGGTGCTAGCTCACCAGCATTTAGTACAAGACAGAGGCGGGAAGGCAGGGAAAGGATGAAGACCAGCGACACATTCATAACACTGATGCAAACACGCACAGAGTTCGCCAGCCCACAGGTCCGTAACAGCTTCCCCGAGCCATCTCAGTACGGCATCAGGCCTGGTGAAAGATAACTGTGAGACAGTGATAAACCTGCTTTTCTGTGAGTGTGTGTGTGTGTGTGAGAGAGAGAGCGAGAGAGCTGAGTTGGTAGGATTGTTTGCTTTTGAGAAGGAAGAGTTCATTCTTTTCTATATTGCCAGAAAAACATATGAGCTTTCATGATAAAATTAGGTATTCTAGGCCTGGCAATTTTCTGGATTCCTGTGAAAGACACATCTAAGGTGACATACTGAGAAAATACAGATAGCATGGCTAAGCATCCGATAAGTGTGCATGACATATCATCCTGCTTTATGGATTGATAACAAAGTCCCTGACAGTTTTATAGATTACTCTTTTTTTTTTTTTAAATAGAACTATGCCATAAATATGCATAAAAGAGTTTTCTGGAGGGTAGAAAAGATACCCATCATGGTACATGATCAAATATGTTTCTTTGGCAGTAGGTTTTAGAGCAATCAGTCCCAGTCATGCTTAACAAGGCTCAGAGGATGCAAGCTCCACTGGAAATATCTAAAGAATTATAATGCTCTAGTTAAGAAAATAGAGCTTTAAAATAGCATAGTCAGATAAATTAAAAGGTCTAATTTAGGTTGATAGAGAAAGATGAAGGAAGTTCTCCAGTGAAAAACCTACTTTCCTTCACATGCAGCTTTAGGAGTCTGCCTTAGAGGCAAGTATTATAAACCTTAAATCCCTTTCAGCCTTGAAATGAGAGAGTTATCTTGAAATTTACTTATATATGGAGGCCAGATTAAAACCTTTACTTATTCAGCCTGAACTGTAATCATGTTGTATGCATATTCATGTCGTACACACATCCGTGAAGTAGACAGAGATGTTACAAGAGTTTTATTGGCATGAATCATTTGTGAGTTACTCACCCTAAACGAGTGTCTAGAAGCTGTATTTTTGCAAAGCATACTGGCGTTGAGTCTGTGTACACTGTAAAAGCAGAGGAGGCTTAGGGCTGTTAAGAATTGTCTGGAAGCTTAGTCCTTTTTTACTGGGATTTGTATCTCTGTGTTGCTTGAGCCCAGGTATCCTGGTACTTCTGTAAAGAACTGGGGGAGAGGCGAGGGAAGAGAGGAAACGAGGATGTGTAAACAAAAAGCAGCTGAAAGTAGCTTTCCTAAGGTGAAAATAGCCACAGCTTTAAAATCCACTGCCCACGATTCTGGTCTCTTTGGAAAGAGAGAATATTTCCTTCTCATTCCCTAGGAAGAGTGTGAAGTTCAAGCTGGTGTAGCGAAGTTACCCATCTAATCCCTGCCATGCCCGTGTCTAGAAAAGCCTGCACTTACACCTGCGATCACAGAGTCATTTCAAAGGAGAACAATTAAAAAAAAACCACCCAAACCAAAAAACCCAACCTCTCAAAAGAAAACGCCCGATATCTGAAATAAAGGAAAGCAGAAGGCAGCACCTCCCTGGCGGCGGGTGTCCTAGCCGGGGGCTCCGCGTGGGATCCGCGGCCGCTGGGGCTTGGTGCGGAGCGGCTGTCACCGAGCCTCTCCCCTCGTGGGGACGTCCCGACCCGACCCGGCCCGGCCCGGTCCGGCGCGGCCCGCCCGCGCTGCGCCCCGCGGCGGCCGCCCCGACGGGGCCCCGCGGCGGCTGCGCTGGAGGCAGCGCGTCCCCCCAAGGGGCGGCGGCGGCCGCAGCCGCGCTGCCTGCCCGCGCGGTGGCGCCCGCCGCTCACGGACGGTGCGCGCTGGCGCAGCGCCCGCCGCGCCCCGCGCTCCGCGCCCGCGGAGCCGCCCGCCTGCGGGAAACCCCGCCGCCGCCGGCCGCGGTCCGGCTGCCTCCGGGAAAGGGGATTTCCGCCCCCGCCGCCACTCCGCCTTTCCCCGCAGCGCTCCGACTTTGAGCCTTGCGCGGTTACTTTCTTCTGCTGAACGCCGTTGCCTTATTTTACCCGCCCGACGCGAAGCGCTAATTAAGACAACGTCCTGTCGTATGTCGAGTGTCTCGTCCCCCTTCCCCGTAATCACGTCAGTGGCCATTTCAAAGGGAATAATTCATTCACGTTAAATTTCCTTTACCTCCGGAAAATATTGAAACCTTAAATGACCATAATCGGAATGTAATTGTATGGTGTGTTTTTTGTTGTTGTTGTTTTTGAGAAATCGATTTGGGCTCAAATAACTCATCTAAACATGTTACACCAAAACCATTCAAATAGGAAACAGGAGAACGAAATTATTGCTGCTTCCTGAACTCTCTGCTTATGATCCTAATAATTAAAATGTGCAGTAATGGCTCCTGCAGCCTGTATTTCTTTGGGTAATTCTCGGAAATGAAGGGTTGAGTTTCGACCACTGAGAGAAGAGAGCGCGGAGATGAGCGAAATACCCAGGGGTTTGGTAGCCAGCCGGGGGTCCTCGCCCGGCGCTCGCCTCCCACCGCGTCACTTGGGGGAAAATAATCCCGGCGGCGGGGAACTCCTCGGAGAAGGGATTTCCCTAAGACTGTCTCCGCAAATTAACTTTTTTTTTCCTTTTTTTTTTTTTTCATGGCAATCCTCCCCTCTTTCCCATGTGCGCGCTCCGCTGTGCCCAGCAGGCGCGCACCGGCCTTTGCAGCAGGCGGGGAGGGGAAAGGGTCGGACCGGGGAGGGGGGGAGGGAGCCTCCCCGCCGCCCCCGGGTTGTCGGCGGGCCCGGGGCCCCGGGGGCTGCGGCGGCCGCGCGTGGGCCCGTCCCCGCGGCTGCCGTGGGGCTGCGGCGGGCGGCACAGGCGGAGCGCTTACGGCACTGCTGGTTTCCCCGGGGGGGAGCGTTGCGTAATGATAACAACAATAGCAATAAAAAAAAAAAGAAGCGGGGAAGTAAGAGAAAAGCCCCCCATGCCTCCCCCAATCTCGGTGGAAATGTGGGTCCCGCGTTGGGGTTGCTCCGCCTGCGCGCAGTCCCCGGGCCGGCTCCGAGCCGCGAAGGCGGGCGCAGCCGGCCCCGCGGAGAGGTGCGGAGCTAAGCCCGGGGAGAGACCCCTGCCAAGCCCGGGGGACCCCCAAGCTCACTCCTAACCGCCCTCCTCCGCCTCGTGGTCCCTTCCTACGGCAGGTAAAGCTTGACCGTTGCGAACATCCTTTTAGGCTTGTGGGATGGCTTGGTTTTTTGGTTTTTGTTTGTTTGTTTTGTTTTTTTATTTTTGGGGGGAAGTGTGAGTTGGTGTTTATGAGAAGCTTTATGACTCCTGATAAGCTCATCTTTGAGGACGACACAGAACTGTGTTCCTTGAGGAATTGGTGTGGTGACGTCTTTTCTGATACCCGATTATTACGTGACTGGGGGAAAAAAAAAAAAAGGCATTTGATTCATGAATAAAAATCCGGACACCACCACGGGGCAACAAACAATATTGCCCGTCCTCTAAGGTGACATGCAGGCAAATGTTTACGAAGAGGGCTCTCGCTGAAGCGGAGTGTTTGCAAAGATTTTGCTGCTAATTGCGTATCAGACGGAAGGCTGCGGAAGGCTGGTCAAGTTTGGAGCCACCGAGCAGGAAGAGAAGAAGAGGAGAAAGCTGAAGGCTCTCAGTGAGGGGAGAGATCTGGGGAAGACAACATCTCAAGCAGCCAGCCCTCGGCTCTCCTCCTCCTCTCCCTCCCGGGCTCGCTCGCTCTCTTCCCCCTTTCCCTGTGCTCCCTTCTCCGCCGACATCTCGCTCCATCCCTCTTTCTGTCTGTCCCTTCCCTCGCAGACTCCACTCCAGATCTGTGCTGCTACCTGCAAACTTTTTTCCTTTATCTTTTTCTTTTTTCCTTTTTTTTTCCCGGAGTGGATTCCCTTTAAATCAGCAAACAAGTAACTGCTGCTTTTGCATCTTCTTCATCCCGCGGGTCCTTCGCCCATCGGAGAGGCGATGCCACGAGGGTTTTAACTCCTTTCGGCCGCAACTTGGGAGACAGCTGTATTCCCCCCCTTCCCCGTTTTGGGTGTTTTTTTTATTTTTTTTTTAAGACCTGCCCTTTTAGTTTCGCAGCCAAACGCTCTTAGTGCCGGGTGTTTAGAGTTTAATGGTAAGGACACAAGCCGGCTCGCCGGGCCTTCCCGCAGCGCGGCAGGGGCGGCTCGCCTCGCCCCGGCGGCCGGTCCCGGGGCGGGCGGTGGCAAATGTGCGCTGCTGCGCGCCGCTCCGCACCGCTCCGCGCGGCGCCCCGGCTGCGGACGGCGCCTGGCTTCAGGGGCCGCGCTGCCTCCCTCCCCGGCGGGCTCGGCGAGGGGCTTGGTTGGTCGCGCTTTTTTTTTTTTTCCCTTTTTTTCCCCCCCTTTTTTTTGACAGAATTTCTCCTTTCCCTCCCGCACAGAGTGGCAATGTGTAGCAAAGCGATCCTAGCACTCCTGGTCTATGGCATAATAATGCATTGCAGTGTCTACTGCTCACCTGCGGCTGGACTTCAGTACCCGGCGCTCAGGTAGGTCCGTCCCCCGCCCCGGGGGCTCCTCCGGGACCCCTGCAGGCCCCTACTGCCCTAGGCTTGCTAAGGGAAGGCAAAACTTGCGAGAGAGGAAGGCGAAAGAGGATGGGGGGGAGTCACCAAACGAAACCCCCTCCACTTCGCCCATGAGCCCACCCCCTCCGTCTGGGGAGAGGAGCTGGCGGGATGGAAAAATCCGGCTCCGCGGGTAAAACAGGGAGAGGGTGGCCCGCCAGGCTGCTGCACTAACTTCGAGAGGAGCCGGTCCCCAGGGTCCTAGAGCCTATAATCTGCGGCCCCTTGTCACCCCGAGAGGGGGGTCTCGGCAGGAGGATGCGGCGGTGCGGCCGCCCCTCGGCGGGGCAGCCCAGCTGGGAGGGCGCCCCCGGGCTGCGCTGCGCCGCCCGGCCGGGCGGGGTGCCTGGGCGGCAGGGATGCGAGTGCTGCCCTGGCTCCGGCAGCAGCGGTGGGAGTTTAAGGGGTTTTAGTCTCTTCTCCGCCCTGTCTGTATTTATGCTAGCTCCCCCCTTAACGGGGGAAAGCGGCTGGCGAGATTGTTTGGTTTGCTTTTAAATATGTATGTATCCATTCGGTGGTGCTTTGCTGGCCTCCAGCGCGGGCTGGTGCCTTTGCTGTCCCTTCGTACCTGGGGGCCGGGAGTGTTTGGACCCTGCTGTGTTTGGGGGCAGGACTGGGGAAGCCCCAGCGCAGCCGGCACAAGCGACTTGCCCGTACTGGGCCGCGGCTGGGAGTGCAGGACGCTTGGTCCAGGGCAGCCGGGTCCCACCCTGCTTGTAGCTCGGGGAGGGGGGGGCGGCCGGTGTCGCGGGGGCTGGGGGGACGTTTTGGGGCGCGGTGCTGTTGTCTGAAGGACCCTTCTGTGCCGGGGGTCCCTCGGAGGGCCCCTGCTGCGCGGCTCAGCTGGGCTCGGGGGGAGATGCCGGATGCCCCAGGCTGTCCGAAGAGGGTGTCCCTGCTGGGGCTCCGGGGGTCCTTGTCCGAAGCGGGCCTCGCCGGGGAGCCCGTCGGGCCTGGCTGCCGGCAGCCGCGTCCTCTCCGCGGCCGGCTCAGCGGCCGCCGGGGCCATTAGCTGGCAGGCACCCGGCTCGCTTCATTCAAGCGCCTGGATTAGCAGGAGTGCAACACTTCAGCGGCATCTATTATTAATACCTCCGCTAAAGCTCACAGACAAAAATAGCTGCCTGTAACGCACCATGACCTACATCGTACTGCGGAGAGAGCGGGGGACGGGAGGGGGGTGGGGGGAGGCGGGCCGGGACATAAAACTCGGGCGAGCTGAACGAGCAGGGACAAGCTGCAAAGAAAACCAAAAACACGCGCAAGCGCCCCCCCGGGCGCAGCGCGGGGCGCGCACCGCAGCCGTCGGGGGTGCTGCTGCGCCCCCGCCCAGCCCCCCGGCGCGCGTGTGCGTGTGTGTGTGCGTGCACCCGGTGCGGGAAGCCCCAGCCACGGCTCTGGCAGCTCTGGGGCCGTTTCTGGGGCTGGGGGCGGGGGTGTGGGTTTGTTTTTGTTTTGTTTTTTTTTTCTTCACCCTCTTGGACCACGTCTGGCGGCGGGTGTGTTTCCTCCCGCGTGGAGGGCGGGGATGGGAAGCGGCGGAGCGGGTTGGCGGGCGGGCGCGGGGAGGGGACGGGGCAGGGGCAGGGGGACGGGGCTGCCGGGGCTGCCGTGTCTGCTCCCCCGGCGGCGGCTCCGCGAGGGGACCGGCCGCGACGGCAGCCGGCAGCCGGCGGCGGGGCTGGCCGGGCGGAGAGCCCCCAGCCCGGCTGACTCCTTCCCCTCGCTGCTCTCGTTGCCAGGCTGGAAGATGAAGTCTATGACGAGGACGGGAACACTCTGCAGGACTTCGCCTATGACCATGAGCCCCTCGGTATAGCGAACCCGTCCTCCATGATAGGCGAGATGTACACCTTGTATTACCCACCGGAAAAGAGGTGACTGGAAGTGGCGGGGTGGCAGGAATGAATTTTGAGCCGGGAGCAAAACGGGTCTGTCCGAACCGATTGGGAGGGGGGAAAACAGGAAAAAAAAACAAACCCACGAACCTAAACAAACGACCAAGCTACACGGGTCCCGTTCTCATGCCCGGCCGCCAGAGTAGAGACCAGAAGAAACTGAAAAGCCGCCTTACCTCCAGCAACGCGGGGGAGGGAGCGGGGAGCAGCCTGCGCCGGGGAAGGCTAGCACTGCTCCTTGAAATACAGCAGAAATGCCGGGCGAGCGCGGAGCTCAGCAAAGAGGAGGGAAGGGTCTGGGTGGGGAAGGGGGGGTCCCAGGGGACCACGGGGAGAAGCCGCCCTCCGCTCTCCGGGAGGGAGGGAGGGAGGGACGGTGCCCGCTAGCCCGGGCTCTCCGCATCCCTGCGGAGCCCGGCTCCGGGCCTCGCCGCTCATCTGTGGGCTCTTTCCCTCCGCCCAGGCACGCCGATGGGATCTTCAACAAAGCCTACAGGAAACTCCTGGGTCAGTTATCTGCGAGGAAATATCTGCACTCTCTGATGGCCAAGCGGGTCGGGTAAGGATTTCTCGCCCCTTCTTTTCCGCGGTGGGCGTTGCTGCTGCTCCAACAGTTGCTTAAAGGGCCGCGGCTAGAGGAAACAATGCTTAATGGGCCGTGGCTGGAAATTTGTTGCGCCAGCGGGGTGGTTGGTGGGGCGAAGCCCGGCCGCGGGGCTGGGCACGGCTGGGTCCCGATGCCCAAACCCGGCTGCCCCCGCCGGCCCCGGCAGCGGCTGGCGGCCGGCTCTGGGGGAAGCGCGAGCCGAGCTGTCAGCGCCGGGCTTGGCGGCGGTGTGCTCGTTTTGTGCATATATACGGATTTGAGGTGTGTCTGTCCACACATATTTTCTGCAACCGGCTTATTTAAAAACAACAAGTTCGGCGGCCTCGCCGCTTTCCTGGGGAGGCAGTCGGTCGGAAGAAATTACCGGGGGCTCGGCTAAGGCGGGGAATTTGGCTAAAGCCCGCTCCGCCGGGAAGAACAGGCGCCCCCAGATGCTCGGCCGAGCGGTGCGCATAGCGCGCCGCTGCCCGCCGGCGAGCCCCGCGCACCCCGCCGCGTGTCAGCGCGAGGCAACGTTTTAATAAAGCCCCGGGGAGAGCGGCTTACCCCGCCGCCATGAATAATTCATAGCAGGCATATATTGCCTCCCCCGCCTGCCGACTCCTGGCCGCACCGGCTCCCAGTTTGCGAGCGGCTTTAGGTGGCTCCTTTGTCTTCCCCGGCGCAAAACGTGTTGCGCCGGGAGCAGCGGTGGCCCCGCGGCGGGCGGCGGGAGGCATCCGCGGGGCGGCGCGCAGCCGGGAGCAGGGAGCGGCTTAGGGGAGCGGCGCGGCCCTGCCCGCGCCTTCCCGCAGCGCAGCGCGGGGCGGCGCGGGGCGGCGCGGGGCGGTGCGGGGCGGCGGCGGCGGCGGCCCCTCCTGATGCAGCTGTGCTTCTCGGCCCTTGCAGCGGTGCCAGCAGCGGCCTGGGGGACGAGGCGGAACCGCTCACCAAGCGGCACATAGACGGCATCTTCACGGACAGCTACAGCCGCTACCGGAAACAAATGGCTGTCAAGAAATACTTAGCAGCCGTCCTGGGGAAAAGGTATAAACAAAGAGTTAAAAACAAAGGACGCCGAGTAGCGTATTTGTAGCGATGAGTAACCAGCCACTCCTGTGTATACAAAGTCCTAAAAGAAAGAGAGAGAGAGAGAGAAAGAGAGAGAGAGAGAGAGAGAGAGAGGGAGAGAGAGAGAAACCCAACAAAAAAAAAATCAAAACAAAAACAAAAGTCATTTCCAAACTGACTGAACAATCACCGCTCCTGTGTTATCGAAACATGTATTTATGTATGAAGTAAAGCCATTAAATGAATATTTTGATAATAATATTGTTTTTCTTTTGTACAAAAGCACTAGAGAAACGCACAGATCTACTTTGTGGACCAATCATTAAGTTATATATAATATATAAATATATATATATAAATACTACTACGAATACTAAAGAACAAATCTTCATATAAAGCCTGCACAAGAACAAGAATTCGCCTGAGCTGTTTATGTTTTTATATAAAATAAATAGAAAAAAAGACAATCATTGTTTTGAATATTACTCCTATTTTTGTAACGGAAATTAAAAGGATAGTATTTTTATCCGCGACAGGGTCGAAGACATTAATTTTCACCATTTGCTACTGTACATAGAGAAGGATGCCCTGCTCCCAGGGGATTATGAGGAAAATGATTTGGGAGAATTGCTGAAGCAGATTCTTCCCGCGGTGAGTCTCAAGGCAGGCTCCTTTGCCACTAGCCTCTCTGAAGGGGCACTGTCCCCTTTGCTCTAGATTTCGATTTCTTTCTGCTTTCTTTGATTCCAGTTGTATCTGTATTAGTGTCTCCTCAAACAATGAGCTTAGACGATAATTCTCTTGTGGTGAAAACAACAGCTCGATCCAAATTCTGTATCTCTGTTGACTAGTGGAGGGAGAAATAGTTAACCCCTCCCAGCAAAACCCAAATCAAAAAAAAAAAAAACCCAAACAAAAACACCCTCCCTCTCCTAAATCCCGAACTAGCAGCAAGGATAGCGAGCCCCGTGCACTGTCCTGCTGGCTGGCCGGGCAGAGTTGCCGAACAAGCCAAAGCGGAGCTAGGAGCCGTTTGGGAAGAGTGGGGAAGAGCCGAGGGGCGGCCCCGGGGCGCGCCCGGTCACGGTGCGGCGGGGCGTAGGGAAGGAGAGGCCGCCCCCACCTCCGATCCGCTACCCAACTGCCCCGGCAGCTCGGTACTGGACCTGGATGCAAAGTACAGTGTGTTACTCTCCAGTGCTGTCCATGCTTCTCATCATGTGTAACGAGCAGGGTTCTCGCCTTGGCATTTTTCGGTTGGAGTTGCTTTTCTTCTTTGACTGTTTTTTTTTTCTTGTAGAACCTCCCGCCTTTCATCCACTGTTTAAACCACCCGAGTCACCTTTTTGGGTTATGTTCTTTTGGGAGAAAAAAAAAAAAAGATTGTGAACGCTCTCTCACTCCTTTGTTCTGTTTTATGCAAGCTCTTATTGTAAAAGTTTAGGAACCCCTGTTGTAGCTACCACTAAATAATTATGCACTACTACTAAAGTTTTTGTTCCTTGTTTATTGAGTTTGGAGGTAAAATGTATTTTTCTACATTCTGGCTTATTGCTTAGTAAAATTTATTTCATAAAACAAACTTTTGTCATAAAAGAATGTGTAGTGTTCACCTGTGGTCCGGGTTCTAACGAGATAAACCATTTTCACCTCATCTCTCTATGTACGGACTCCTATCTTACCTTCCACCCGGGGGACAATAAGCAGCAGCGCACCCAGCCGGGGCTCGCCCCGTCCCTTCTCCTGGGAAGGTGGCGAAGGAGGACACGTAGGTATATGCTTCCTTCCAGCTCACCACACAAACCTTAGCGGAGTCTTTTCCCAAAGACACAAAACGAGCCCCGAATTCAAGACGTGGATTGCTTGGGAAAGCGATGCTTACCCCTCAAAAAAAGCCGTGGGGAGCGCTCCTTCTCCTCCCGCCCCCGCTGCGCGGCCGCGGAGGGAGAGGCTCGCCTCTGCAGCCCCCGGCGGCAGGCGCTGCCGGCGCTGCCGACCCTGCCCGTCCGGGCTGCCTACACCGCCGGCACTGCCCGCCCAGCCTGCCCGGGCTGCCGGCGCTGCCCGCCTTGCCGGCGCCGCCGGCTCTGCCTGCGCGGGCTGCCCGCCCCGCCTGCGCGGCGGGCTCCGCGGGGCGCAGTTTGCAGCTTTCGTGCCTTCTCTTCACCTTGTAAATCGCCACGAGTTCACGGATGGCTATTCAGTGGCCCTACGATGCTGCAACACATCGGCTTGCGTTTCAGTCGTGCTGCTTTTGTTCTTCGGCGATGGGCAGAGTTTGCTGTGTTTGTGTCGGCTGTGGTGTAATGACATAGGGCTCTCTTGACGTTTTATTTATGACCTTATCAGTTAAGAGTTCCGTGGCTAGTTGCAAGCATTATGAAGTGATCACCTAGGTTATCCTTTGTATACTTTTTAGAAACGCCAACAGCCTTACGAAATTTGAGCAGATTTGAGATGCAGTGATAGTTTAGGTAGATGTTAGTCTTGGAGAACTTATTTTGTGTGCAAATGAATATAAAAAGAACTTAAACAAAGTATTATTACACACATGATATCTATAACTAGGACTTTGATAACTGTTATACAAAAGTGTGTAAAGTTTGTATTAATAAATTTTTGTAAACAATGCAATTTCGTCTAATGTTTGGGGGAGAGTAATCTACAATCTAACAGTGAAAGCTGTACTTCATTATAAAATTTATTTAATTAGTTTATTTTTGAGCAGCATTCTTCTAACTTTTTCACATCTGGGATACCTTTTTTTAAGTCTCCACATGTTATCATCAAATAACCCCTGACATTTTTACTGATGGCTATTCCTCTGTTTGAGTAGATTAAACAGAACTTTTGAAGTAGAAGAGCCTAGTTCCACAAACACTAGCTAAATGTTGTTTTCTAAAATATGCAAACCGAACCAGTCAGTGCCTATAGCCCTTCACTCTAACTACTCCTGTGCTTAGAAGCCATTGATTTGAAACAGAATTGGTATGTTTGATGAGATCTTCACCTAATCCTCTTTTAATTAACATTCTGTATGTGATCATGTGCTTCATAACATCACCTGTTGACAATGGTAGCATCTTCCTTCGGATTAAAATGTTACTGGGCTGCCCTAAAAAATGAAACTGCAGCACAACAAGAGTTACCTAGTTTTAGAAAAGTACAACGAAAAAGCACAGGCAGGGTGGTTTGTCAGCATGAAAGGTCAGAATATCTGACCTTTAAAATTCAATTTAACTTATCAATTGCTGCTTATGTTTATTATTTTTATGATAGCTCAGGGGCTTTATTCAAGTAGCTTGGAAAGTAGCAGCAATTTATTTTTAAGCTAAACTCTATTTCTTTCTAAGAACATACAATTGAAAAATAAAGCATGGGAATCAATTGACAATTTCCCAGCTATTTATTTTTTAAAAATGTAAACCCAGTGTTTGAAATAGACTGATCATATCCTTTCTGCTGTGACTTCAACTTATAGGCTAGTTTCAACAACAGCGTTTTACTGATGAACTTGAAAAACCAAGATAACTCAGGAAGCTGGTAATATTAGCAATATGCATGAGGAATGAGTGCAAAGCTAGATAAAAGTTCTGATCAAATACAGATCAGGTCAGAGACAAATGCAAAGAAATACCTAGATGGGTATCGGATGAGGAATGATTTCTCAAGCAGACAGTGTAAGAAAACTAAGACACTCTTTCCCAAATGCAGCATACAGTGAAAAACTACTATTGGGTTCAGTTAGCCTATAGTGCTCATACATATAACTGCATTATATTTCCTGCTCATCTAAAATGAAAATATGCTTAGGATCTCTATGGTGAAGAAGTTCTTGCTATTAGTAGCTTGAGGATCAAACTTGGGACTAGTCTCCCTTAAAAATAAGGTCATCTTCATCAAGTCCTGGACACCTGTTAAGCATGAGCAGCAGAGGGAAGTAGTGCTGTAAATGGCATGGAGGTGGTCCTAAATTCACACTCCTGAAATCCCTCTTTGCCAAATGAAATATGATTTCACGAAGAAGCTCAGCTCTGTTCCCCATGATTTGAACTGACATCTGAAAGGATACACTTGGAAAAATATTATGTAATACTGAGTGGTATAACATGAGTTTTGTGGGAATTCTTGATGTTTTATAAGCTCCTATTGGACTAGCAACAGAATTGGAGAAAAAAATAATGATTAGGCAAGACATGATTTTGGAGCTTCACAGTCTAAAAACCTCCTGACATTCAATCGAAGCGACAAACTCTGGTTAGTTAGTAAAAGAGGCTGAACAGAGTGGGATGGACTCATCCAGATTCCAGCTCTCAGAAATGTGGTGCAACACATCTTTCACATAGCTGCTTAGATCATCAAAACCAAAATAGTTTCAAAGAACAAATTTCTGTAGTGCTCTGGTGTAAATCTGGGTATGGTCAGCAGCTGCCTTTCGCAAGGTTTGCTTGTGAACCTGCTGACCTCCTCTCCACTTGGCTTTGGAGACTCTTCCAGCCTTCTTCCAGTACCAAAGTTCCCCTGTTGGCTGTGCATGTTTTTGCCTAGAGTTCAGGAAAACAGAAAATCAGCAGGAACTTTAATCTCTTGGGGATTTGTTACAACTTACTTTCCAGTTCTAGCTAAATCATTTAGCTTTTTTTCAGGTAAAACCTTCAGGGAAAGCACATCTCTGAAAATTTTGCTTAAGGATCTCATGCTTAGGCTCTAAAAGTGCACTTCCTCTTAACTACACTCATAGATTTTTAAGACCCAAGGGGACTCTTATGATCAGCTAGTCTAAACCTTGGCTAATACTGGTCGTAGCATTTCATGGAGTCCTTCATTTAGCATTTAATTTCTGAGTGAGCTATTCTGTATGACAGCAATATTGATTATAAGACTTGTAAGAACGGCAAATTTGCTGGACAAATTGTTCCAAATGTTGCAGCTTAGCCCTTTGTTCCTCCTTTCAGTTTGCCTCATTTTAGAGTCCTGGATATTCTTAGCCTGCTGAAGAATCTCTAATGACTGGAGATTTTCTTCTCCATGCAGATAGTCAACAGGTATAGATTTACTTTCTTCTGTGCCCTATCTTTAAAGCAACAAGGTTGACCTTTAAGTGCTCACTGTGAAAGAAGTTTTCCACAGATGGAATTATTTCTGAATCATTTGTATTTGTCACCATCCTTGCTAAACTGTTGACTATGGAAATGGTTACAGTATCCCATTCATGACCACTTTGAGGATGTGGCAAAAAGTAGCAATGTTCATATATATATTCATTTTCTACCTAAGCTGATGCTGGTTACTAACAAGCGTTGCATTTGTTCTCTTGGCCCTTTCATCTTGTTGGGAGATGGTGATCTGCCCTTTTGCATGTCTAGCTTATTTTCTGGATGATTATTTCTCATGCATGGAAGTGACACCATCATTCTTGATTTCTATTTTGTACTACATGTTTTGTTGTGTTAAAGCACTTATTCAAGAGAGTTTACCTTACCTCCTGCCTCACTTGGGGACATAGTCATTGTTTCCTGCACGTCCATCATGTTTTGTCAAATGAGCCATCACCTCGCACCTGTTCCTGCCAAAGGGTAAACTCATTCCACAAGGCCGTTTGTGTATTGTGATACTAACACATGGGCCAAATTCAGCTCTGGCGTAGGTCCAGGTACTTATGCCAGAGATGGGTTTGGGCCAGTCTAAGTACGAGTCCTGGGTCAGAGCAAGGTGCGGAATGACTTATGACCGGTGGCTGGACAGATCTTGCTCTTTTGCACTTGCTCTCCTAGAGGCAATCCCACCTTCGCAAAACCGAGGTGTCATTCACTCTAACTCTGTGTGTGAAATCTGGAAGTGTTTTTTGTCAGAATTGAGCGTGTCTCAGTTGCTTGCCTGGAATACACAGAGAAGACAAGACACGATGCATTAGAGCTAATGAGGCTGAACTGCTAAGACAGAATGAAAGTAAAACCTACTGCACCTTTTGCAATAATTAATTAACTGGGTTTTTGAGAGAGTTTGTGTGAGCCTAAAAATGCTATTTGGTTTTGTACAAAGGTATTTAAGAACCAGAAATATGCCAATTTACAAGAAGTGGAAACAAGCACCCTGGGTTTGCCATTCATGCAAGAGTTTGTTTTACAACTTCAGTAATGATAAAAGTGCCTAAGATAGATAGTTCTATTGATTTCTGAAACACTATACTTTCTTTATGTGGATCACAGAGAGCAGACCTCTTTCTCTTCAAGCTATGAGACAAGTTTCAGATATTCTACTTCAAACAGAACCTCACTGAGATTTATAGCATTAAGAAGTACAGAAGTTGGACAGAAAAATGGCCAGTCACTTCTGGTTCTTCTGTGGTGTCATTCAGCATCTTAATAGCAGGCTGTGGGGTACTGGATAAGTATAATTAGAATACTGGACTAAGTTCAGTGCAGAACAGAACTGAGTAAGTATAGTAAAAAAGGATCTAGCCTGAATACAGGCTTCCCAGTTGGCATCTTCAAAATGGAAATGTGAACTGGAGAAAGGAAAGAGAATGGGCATTTGGGAATGGACGGCTGTGCAACAAAGGAGATTTCCCTTGCCGTCTTCCACAGGTCCCTCAAAATGGAGACTAGGTTGGAGCCTTTTTTTCTCATTTCCTAGATCAACCACTTGGGAGTGAAAGGTCAACTGATTTCAGGTAGCTGTTACAGGGCAGAGACACTTTTAACAAAAGTTCTGCATTTTTTCCTTTCTATTGCACATGTTCCTGACAGTTTTGGATTTTGTCCTCTGATCCTTTGCTCATATCAGAAAGGTTCATCAGCCTCATATCCTACCAGTTTCTGTAGGGTTAATATGCTCCTCTGACAGCATATATCCAATGTGGTATGCATATTTATAGGTGGAGAGGACAGACTGAGAAAACAGTTGCCCCGGCTAAAAGGTTTACCATTCAAGATTTGACAGCAGATCTAAATATATATTCATTCTGGACAGATTAGATTAGACTCAGCCTATGGCTGATCTCTGTTTTGACATTTATCTTCATGGCGAGAAGAATGGTTACTTTTGAGTGGTGGAGTTACGAATAAACGACTGCCTTTCCCTGAGGAGTGAAGATTAATGTCACAAGAAATCAACCATCATGTATGTTATACGCCGAATGTGTACTCCCTCAGCTCCCACTGTTTTTTGGATGGGATTGAAACTTCACTGACAGTATGAGAGAATGAAAAGTGCTTGGGCGGTGTGGGAATTAGGCTCCTCTGAGAATGGTTAAACTTTTAATCAGTTGTGAGCTGTTATGTCACCAGCAAAATAACAATATATGCAAAATACATTGTAAAAATAGCGCAAAGAAATCTTCTCTCACTTGCTAGGTATATATATGCATATGTGTATGTATATACACATATTTCTAAAGCAGATAAAAATGATAGGAATGCATGAAAGTTATAATATTTATGTATTGGCCATAGCTAAACTTAGATATAACATCTAATTTACACTGACGTCTTTCTTTAACAAGTTTTGTAAGAGCAATGATTTAAGTTCAAGGAAGTGCAGTGAGTCATCTGCACGGTGGGCCAGTGGCTGAGCTAAGTTTAGAATCAAGGGGAAGTTTGGATCTTCTAGCTCCAAGTTTTTCCTTTTACATCTCTACTTTTCTCAGACATTCGCTGTGCTTCAAAGAAAAAGAAAATTTCTTCACAATTTCTTTTCTTAGTTGATTTTTTATGTATCCTTGCTACTCTGGTCTTCTATGGTAAATTAGTAAGTTCAGTTTAATGAGCTGATCTGAATTTTTAAAAGCAGGTTGCCTGATGACCTTGCAGATATTATTCTGTGATATCTCTGTTTTAGGACAGCTAAGATTAAAAACAGTAAATGAAAAAGGGGAGGTCTGTCCAAGGGTTATCTGAGCAAAGAGGTGTTCCCCCAGTTACAAAAATCGCACCAAGCCAAGCCAACCCTTGTTGCTGTCTGCCTGCTATGAAACTGCACATAGTCGTTCTCTTCAGCTGTCTTTCCTCCTAAGACTTTCTGTGGGTCAATGACTTTCCCGTATGATCAAGAAGTAGGTAAAATCCAACTTAATCTTCCTCTGAGAGGTGCCTCTACAACTAATTTGCAGCCAGAGCAAGGGAAGGCTGATGCACTGTTTTTCCCCAGGCTGGTGGTGGCTGAGGTTCTTCTGGGGGGTTATGAGAGTGGGGGTTTCTGGGGGGTTTCTTCTGGGGGTTTCTGTGTGTGAGCGCCGGGAGAGGGTGCTCAGTGCAGCCTGAGTGCGGAGCCTCATGTGCTCCTTCCCGCTTGGGAGGTCTTGCTCCCAGCACAGTTGGGTGGATAGGTTGTACAAAGCACAACCCGTTTCTGATACACATCAAATGGTTAATCTGCTTCTTGTACGGCTTCTACAGAACTTATTTATTTTTTCCCCAAGGCCAATAAATACCCCAAAACTAAGAAAGACTGTCTGAAATGTTTAAGACTATGCATGTTTAATGGTTTTCCTAGCAGGCTGGATGTGTTACTGTGTTTTGCATCAGAAAGGAAACATGACACAGCTAAGAGGTGATTAAACCAGGGACTTTGTATAGCACTCTGTATGGAGACAGGTGGAACATTTAAATTGAAAGGAAGCAGTTTTCTGATTATGTTTGACTTTGCTATAATAAAATGCAGTTATGTTTCATAGCAGTTTCATTTTATTCTAGTTATACTGCAATGACAACATTATTACACCAGTGTTTATGCTTTTTGCTAAGCTTAGTCATTGTTTAAACTTGTAAACAGAGAGTCAACTTCAGGCCTGATAGTTGTTGCATCTCATGCTCCTGTGCCCTAACACAGCTGGAGGTACCATGGAACAGTGAGGCAAAATCAATTAGATTACCTGGTCATTATAAATATTAATTAGTCCTGCCAGGAGAGCCTCATACTGCTGTTACCTGTCCAGTAGAGCTGGGCGCTCAGAGGAAGTAAAAAAAAAGGAGATCTGCCTGGGGGTGACTAACTATTAATTGCCAATTATCAGCTCCCAATATGAGTGCAATTGCAGTCACTGTTGGCCAATATTTCACTCATTCTTATTTCACAAATAATGATTGTGTCAAGGGGGCCAGATACAGAAGTAAAATGCCACTCAATAGGAGTGAGCTTCGTGAGAATTTGACCCTGTCTTATTAAAGATGACATTTTCAGCATGTGCAGCCTTTTCATATCCCAGATCAGTGGTTCCTAAAGGTGGGCTTCAGAGTTGGAAAATCACAATACTTCCTTGCAGCTTCACAGTGAGCGGCTATCACTCTGATAAGATAAATGCCACCTTTTATAAACTGCAGTTACAGTTCACTTTTCTTCACTCTGCTTACAGCTCTGCTTTAACCTAGTCTGAGTCATTCGCTGCATGGAAAATGTTTCTTCCTGTGAGCATATATATGACTGGGGTTGTGTATTGATAAAAGGGGTATACTGTGTCCTTTGACTCTGCAGTGAAATGCTTCTGCTTGGAATTAAGATGCCTGGTATCGCAGTGAAGATGCAAACCAGCAGGAGTTTGTTAGATTCCCCTGCTATAGACAGATGCAAGGTGTAAAAGTTGCCTGTAAATGGCAGCAAATGCCTTACCTAGGCAGGCGCGTGGGCAGTAGGCAGGTACAAACTGAGATCGTGATGCAGAGGCAGAGGAGCATAGGAAGACCATGCTGCTCCCACCTGGCAAGGCAGCTGCCACTGGGAGACCTTGAGAAGACACTTGATCCCCCAGTGTTTGAATTGTGAGAAATAGGGACTGACTTCTTTTCCTCTCAGTTCTAATGGCAAGAGCCTAAGAGCAGCCATACGGACCAGGCCAACTGCCTAGCCAGCCCAGTAGCCTGTTTCTGGTGCTGGCTGATGGTATAAGAAAAGTGTATGAATTAGGGCATGCAGACGTCAGGCATAAACTTCAGCAGTCTTTGCTGAAGTGAGTGCCTGGCCATCAGTAAGTTAAGGACTTGCTAAGCTGGAAGCTGCTTCTAGACAATCATTTAACAGAGCCAGACAGACCTCCATGAATTTGTTGGCTCCCTTTTTAAGCCCGTTTTCATTGTTGACTTTATTTTGGCAATGACTTTCCCAGTTCAGTTATGCTCTATATGATATTTGATAAATTACATATTTCTGGCTACTGCTCCCACAGAATCTGAGCACCTGTAGTTAAAGCTTCATTTCTGGCCTATTCCTAGGCAGGGTCTATGCTGCCTGGTGTTGGAGGCTATGGGAAGTCACAACTTGTTTTGTTTCATAATCACACATTAAAAATTAATGGAGAACAGGAAAACTCTACTGAATCCAGCTGTTCTCATTAACCCCCCCAGCTTTTATGTGAGCTGTTCTTTTCTGTCCATTCTATCCTGTCTTGTTTACACTTTAGAGCTTGTTTAGATTTCTTGCTATGACTTACAAAATATTTCACTTTGTGTTTATACCTGGTGCAGATATTTTTTATATATTAGGAGAATTCTGACTTCTGTTTCTATAACAATGTCTCTGGAACAAGTAACATTACAAAGCATTGTATGCTAATTTGGTTATGTTTTCCATACTGCTCCAATGCTTGAGTTTGAAGTTTAGGAGTGAATTTTTGCAACTAAACCCCAACTAAATCAAGCAATGTTTCAGCATGCTTCTGTAATACAAGACATACTTTTGAAATCCAACTTTAATTGGTTCAGCAACTTGCATAAGAATTTCAGTGATTACACTAAAACACTAAAGAAATCACATAATTTTTCACTAGGTATGAAGTTTTCACCAGCTTGGTCAAAAAATTGAATTGTTTCTTTCTTGAACTTTTGTTTTTCATATGTATACACACCCTGTTATACAGAAACAATACTGTAACCACGCAGGTAAAACCACATGCTATTAAAATACCTGCCAAGACTCAGAATACCCTAAGAATGCCTTATGTATAATGTCATTTGTTCGTCAGAAGTGCTAGGTACCCATAATTTCTTAGAAGCTCGCTAAGAGCTGCTTGGTGCTTGCTGCGTTTCATGACTGAAACCCTTTCAAGTACAAAATTCCCTCTGGCTTTTGGTGGCATTCTGCATGGGGAACAACCAGCCCCGGCTCATTGCCGTAGGAATGCAAAAGGGGCAGGGAAACGTTGCTGCCTTTCTCTGACCACTTGGAATTAAGATGCTTTGCATTGCAGTGAAAGACATAAGCCAGCAGGAGTTTGTTAGAGTCTGGCTGCTTTAATCAGAAAAAAATCTGGTGAGCTGAAGATGTCCAGATGGGTTTATAAAGATAAAAATAACAAGCTGTGTCCTTCCGTATGATGAGAAATAATTTCATGTTGGTGATGCTTCCACAACATACCACCTGTGCTGTCGCTGGGGCACGTTCCCTGACAAAGAGTCTCTAGGGATCACAAGCGAAGGCAAGCGGTACTTAGTGAATTCAGCAGAAGCTCTGTGGTTTTGCTCAAAGAGGAAAACAGTGTTGCAGAATAAGAGGATACTTCAGGGAAAGAGGATTTGACCAAATCAGTAAAGTCCATCTGTGCCAGCACACAGCAAATGACTAGAGAAAACTTTGGATAACGATTTGGACTGGGAAAGAGCAGTGCTTTAGCACTGAGCACCATTCCAACAGGGAAGTATATAAATCAAGTTGTCTTGTATTGATAGTTCCACCACTTTGCTGGGTAACTTATACCAACACGGTTATGGAAAAAACCAAGCTAGCCGCATGGTGGATTTCCTTCTGTAATATATTTATAATCTCAGATGTGAAAGAAAGGTTGAATTCATATCAGATGGACCAAAAGTTACATGTCCATTGAGGTTAGATTGGGTGCCGAGGTTTTATTACTTTCCAGGACAGCCTAATGTCATTTTTTAAGGAGCTAGAGAGCATTTTCTTAGAGTTTTAGCAGAGAAGAGAGAAAATTATGAGTTCCAGGTCTGCAAGGACTAATTGTAGCAATGACTCTGAACTGCAAAACAAATGCCTTTCCCAGGCTGCAGATCATTACTTGTTCTCACCCTAACCTTGCGGCCATCAGACTCTGCTCTCTTTCTCAGTCTTCACCTGGAACAGTCCACAAAAGCAACCTATGTTTCCAGGTGCAGCAAAACTTTTCAACAAGCCTTTTAGCAAATCCTCATTTTTACACAGCTTAGTCTTCGCAGTTCGGTCATTGGAAGAGAGGGTAGAGCTCACTGGGACCTCCTTGTAGTGCTGCTGCCTCTTAGGGTTTGGAAGCCACGTGTGCATCCAGCAGATGAACACTTGCAGGCAGTACTTTTATGTGGACATTGACATAGAATAATACTGAGCATGAACGTTATTCTGCTTAATGAAGGTCTCAACAAGAAGATATGGAAAGATTCCAAGTGGTGCCTTTGCCATGGGTGCAGAGGAAGTGCAAGTGGCTCTTTGGTAAGCTATGCTCTTAAGGAAAAGATGAAGACCAAAGCACTCCCAGTTTTTGGTAGAAGCTGGCATTGAAAGTGTGCATCAAATTCTTGCTTTCATCTACAACCTTGTCTCTGTCTGCGAAAAAACAGGGACAAGCTGCTGGAGAGTTGCTGTTGCTGGACCATGGTGGTTATTAAGACAAATTCACTTTGTACGTTGGTGGTTGATATTTTCTATGCCTTGGCGTTGGGGAGTGGAGCCATGTGAAGGAAGAGATGACTTGATTCCTAAGACAGCACTGTGTCCATAAGCCTCCTGTCTTGCAGTGTAGGTGTTTGAAGCTCACCGGTGTCCCTCTTCATCCCAAAAAAACATACACCACTTTTCTGCCAGTAGGTATCCACCTGATTGCCTAAAGCCTGACATAACCAAACATCTAGCTGATTGACAGTATTCATGAACTAGACATTCCCTCACCTATCTTATCTGCAGGATGTTATCTGATAGGTGTGCTTAGGAGAAGTCTTGCCCTTACAGGACGCAGCGTAAGGAGGAAGCCAGTGATTAGGCTGTGAGCTGGGAAGATGGAAGTCGCATCCTATGGGTCCTAGCCTGTTGCATGTTTGACCACATGCTTTCTTGTAAGAAAGTCAGGGTTATTTATAAAGTGCTGACCCTAAAAGAGCAGAATCTAGTTTTGGCGGTGCTCAAATTGCAAATTAACTTTTTTTCCTCTGTAACAAAGAAGTTTCATATTATATTTGTTATACTGTAAAGTCAGATACTGCAGTCTACTTGTCTGAAGCAGTGAGTTGCAGGAGAGCGTCTTACGTAACTACAGAATTGGAAAAAGGCAA
Organism: Struthio camelus; assembly: GCF_040807025.1. NCBI lineage: Eukaryota > Metazoa > Chordata > Aves > Struthioniformes > Struthionidae > Struthio > Struthio camelus. Next base: position 119,779,124 of record NC_090943.1, on the reverse strand, counting down.
GACAAATACATAGGTTTTTTTGATTTCTTATTTTTCCCCCTGAGGCCTGCTATGGGATAAAAGGAAATTTGGAAAAAGTTGAAAAATGCTGTTTAGAGTAATGTCATTTTATATTGTTAATGTTGTACTGTAATTCTTTCTGAAGGAATTCAAAAATGCTTTCTGGAACGGGTAAGTATTTCAGAAGAAGTCACTTTATTTCAAAACTTGCAGTGGTAAACAATAACAATTCCCATATGCTATTGGCCAAGGTACTGCTGGTGCTTAATACTATGTAGTTATGCATATTGCAGTGAAGATGCATAAAGTTATTGTCTTCATTTTTCAAGATTTGCCTTTAGAAATATTGGCTTCTTTACTCTCTGCACAGTATCATCAGGTCTCTGTCTCTGTCCTGTATCTGAGCCTGGTGGATTTAACCTTCCATTTTGTTACCAAGCCAACAACGTTGGTACTTTCTATTTTTAACATTTAATTTTTCCCTTATTTTAGAAAGGTGTCAACAGGCAAAAATATATTTAAGCATTTCAATGAGCAGCACAGTTGCTGGATATTATTAGGTACATCTGCCATTGATCAAAAAATGAAAGGTTATATTTCCTTATTTCATAAATGTACTTTGCCTTTGTTTCTGTGTGCTACATACACATGCACGCATATGTACATGAACATATCTAGTTATCTGTGTATATATCCATGAATATTCTTAAAGGAGTATATATAATTTTGTTTCAATAAACAAACAACTTTGCAGACACTTCAGATTTCACCAATACTTGTTGTTTTTCCTGCAAAACAGGAAGGAATACAGCCATTCTGCATAATTCCAGTTTCTAGAAATGTATATGTCCAACGACAAGGGAAATGAATATTTGTACACACAAATAATTCCCCTCTGTAAAAAGAGAGAGAGAAAGAGAATCTTGTAATTCTGAGATTCTTCAGGAAGCTTCAGTTCTGCAGTACTTTTAAATATGGCTCTTGATTTACAGTTTTATGTAGCAAAATCACATCTAGGCCAGGTGGGCTTAGTTCTTCTGTATAGATAAATAAAAATAATGTTTTGAAGTGAATATAAATATAAATTAGAGCTATTTTGTGACCTTCTTGTGCAGGCAGAGCAGTGTAAAAGGGTTTTGTGAATGTGAATGAGAATGGACATACTGCAGTATAGTCTAGAGAGACAAGCCTGGGATGTTTCTACGTGTCCTTCATGTATACAAACCCACCAGTTTTGACATGCCTGGCTCCAGTACACATGTGCACACATGTGTCCCCTCGGGCACACCTCTGAGCACACAGAATCGAGGGGTTGACCAGCACTACCAAAAGGCTGCAATAGCATGTGGAGAAGCCATATTGCCATTTGGCACGTGAATAAGGCATGACATTATTAACAAGCGTTCTGGGGCCTCCCAGAATGGAAGTGCCGTTTAGAAACACCATGCTACAGGAAGTGCTATTATGACTATTCTAGAGAACATACTTACAAAACCAGAATATTTCATTCCAATGTATTATTTTTACTATTTATTTTCGCTTGTATTGCCATAGCAACGAGCAGCTAGCTCAGTCACAGATGAAGCCCCCACTCTGCTAGGAAATGCACAAACAAGAAAAGAGACAAGGAGATCACACTCTTATGAATAAAGTGTTCTTAAATATAGAAGGTATCTGAGGTCATGTATGCAACTGTAGACAATAAATATGAAACAAGTTCCAATAAAAAATGGATAAATAAAACTATAATCCCACCCTCACTGATAACTTGACAGTGTCTTCTGAAACTCCTTGGAAAAATCCTGACATGATCAGCAGACCTTGAACCATGCCCATCCAGAAATAATTTCAGGCTCTGTCATGGCAGAAAGGAAAGCCTCGGGTCGCAGCACCTCTGCATTTATCGGGTGGGCTGTTAGTGGGAATATCTCCATTGAACTCCGGTGAATGTAACTTCCACATGCAAGGAGAGCTGCGCAACACAATTCTGTACAGATTTCAGGCGGATGTCAAAGGCAATCACTTTAATGAACCCAGAATCTGGAAATCTTCCTTTCTCCATTATCCTGCCTTTGACCTGAGAGAACTTCCATATTCATTAAGAAGAAAAGTTGTCGACCCTCCATAGGAACCTATCAGCTTGAGAATCCCAGAGGGACTCACTGCTGAAAGGACCATGATTACACAAAGCAAGGACCTTCTTAAATTCTCCTGCATTTCAAAGAATATTGATTCCTAGCATGGTACTGAGCTGCGTAATACGACTGCTTTTTTACATTCCAGAAATGCTGGCTCTGTTAATGCCTTGAAATCTTCCTTCAATTTTTACTACTCTAAGAAACAGCTGATTAACTCATTCCCTTCCTTCGGTATCTCTTTATTTTAGTTTCCTTTTTATTTTTTCCTCTCCCTTTCATTTTCAGTTGTGTTTCTGCAGTATGTTACCATCACAACTCACTGCCTGAATGAAGACACACTTTATTTTGCCGCCTTAATGCAGGGAGTTTACAGGAGGCATGTAGTGCTGTATGATTTCCAAACAAATATAACAGAATGTGTATGTACTAATTAACACAAATCATATTAATAATGTGGCAGCACATGTCCCTTGTAACTCAGGCAGCGATAGGAAGAGTCCTGTGGGAGGCATATATCTTCAGACTCAATTGTTGTAAGCATCTTTGCAGGGAAACCCTCCTTTTTTTTTTTTTTTCCAAAGGCGCTATGCTCACAGGGGATTTGTTGTTGTTGAATATTCTAACATTGACAATCCACTTCTCCTGCCCCTTTTATCTCCACAGTAAATTGTTGATAAATCTTCCTGGTCACTTTTTAAAGTAGAAGAGATCAACTAAAAGCAAAATATTTGAAACTGGTAAGCCCTTAAAAAACAGGAGTGTCTGCAATATTGTTGCAGAAGGGGAATTGGGCTGGTGTGAAGTTGTGCTGCTTGCAAGCAGTTTCACTTATCACCTGGGAGAAATGGGAAGGCAGGGCCTTTTCACATCCACTCCCTGTGAGCTGGGGTGCCTGGAGCCTGGTTTTGATCACAGGCACGGTTTTTGCTGCTAGCCAGAGCTGAACGCTGCACCACTCTGTACAGGGTAAAAGCCATTTAAAGGCATCTTTTGGAGCTGGGGGGGTGGGGAGGGCAAGCTTTCTGTGAAGAGAGAGTCAGGGAGCTTTACTTGTTTGCTGCTTGTGTTGCTTAATCTTTTTTTTTTTCCTTTCTTTTTTTCTTTTTTTCAAATAAGTATGGCTGGATAAGCAACTTCTTTTGAAGTTCTGATGGGACATAGGGCTTACAGAAGCAGGTTGAGCTCATCTGTTCAAAAAGCATGGCACTTCAGATACCGTACGAACAAGCCTAGCTTTTCTCTTTTCTGTTCTATGGCAAAAATGTATATATTGGAAAGAAAGAAAGATAATGAAAAGCAACAAACACAACTAAAAGAAGGAAGAACTTTAAGTTTCATTCAATCTCTGGACGAAATACCTGTTTCGGTGTATGAAACTTTTTAACCCAAGACACCCAGACTGCGCTGTTAATGGCCTATCTTTTGGAAATCAGTTCAGATTTGATATTGGAAATTTTTCAAAGCCAAATGACAGTACTTAGCTCTCATAAATTTTGTATCTGCATGCATCTACAGATTAGGTAGCTGGAATCTTAAATGCTGTCACTTACTAATATAAAAGTTTCAGATTCAGTTTGGAGCATTGTGGGGGACTCCCTCAAAATTGGACCCTAAAGTTTCTCAAAATGTGCGGTAGGGAATGTGCGGAAGTTTGGACTGGTGAATGGCACTGATCTGGGTAATGGATGAATGCGTGGATGGACTGTGTGCACGGCACAGTTCACTTCTAATGGGGTGGGATGAACAGAAGTCACCTTTTCTTCAGCTGTCTCATACATCAATGCCTGGTAACTGCCTTTTGTATGGATTTTTAGGAGCACAGTTCAAAAGATAGACTTGGAGGCTGACATGTTAACTGCTTTGGAGAATATTTTTTGCAAGAACATTTCCATTGTAGGTATTGACTCAATTCCAAAACTGGAAAATTTGCTTGCTAGCTGTACTGAGCTGCTATATTTCTGATATTTGGAAAATATTTGGAAAATGAGTTTATAGAGTCCTATACCTGAGTTTTCTGCTACTAAAGCTTTTTGAGTTCCAACCTTTTTTATCTTTAGCTTTTAGGGATACTTCTGATGGTTGATGGACTGGGCACTGACCAAAGCCATCGAGGTCGATCAGTCCAGTGGTTCTTTGTCTACTGGACTCTGTCTTCATAGCATCCCACCATCTGCTGAGGGTTGGAAGTGATGCCTCATCCTACTTTACCTTGCAAGAATTAAGCTTTCTTTTGCTCCCCAGTCTATAGACAAGTAGATTCCTTTCCTTAGAAGATAGGATAAGTGGATCTGTCGATGTCTGGGCACACCCCATCTACTTCATGTGAAGAATGCTAATGTGCTTCTCTTCTGATATTTGGCCCTGAATGCCTGTTTCTGCCAAGTGTGCTGTGGGAACTAGTGTTAAATGTTACTGTCACATATAGTATATGAAAGATGATAAATACTGTGGAGACAAGCTGTGAAGAATGAAGACAAGAAGCTGATGTTTGGTGTGAATGAAGAGGGGGAAGGCTGTGAAAAGTGAAATCACATGCTCACAGCAAAAAGCTAGGAAAGTTTCTTCACTGTAATGTTATGAATGGAAATAGGTAGCAATGTTATATTTGACCAATTCATAGAAGATTATGTTAGCCAAGAGGGGAGATAGTGAGAGCCTGGAGGAGTGTTTTAGTTTATGAATGAGAATAAAAGCCTGTAACTTATAATGTAAAAAGAGGCTGTAAGAAACAATTGGGGATTAAGCTAAAGAATGCATAAGGATATGGACCTGAGGAACTGAAGAACAGTCAGGATGATTGTATTTCTATAGTGACAGAGAAAAGGGAAAAATGTCAGAGGAAAGGATGAAGATCTCTCTCCTAACTATGCCGCTCTTAAGCAGATGGCTGAAACATGGAGCAGGTACTTTATTTGTTTATTTTTCAGATGAAATTATCTTGAATTTGATTTTCTGTATAATTATCTGTAAATGAATTATCTGGAAACAACATGAAAAGAAACAGAGACAGAGCCCAGGTAGGACCTATGTAGAATACTGCAGAGAAGAATGAGGAAAGTCCTTGAAAGACAAACTGAAAGTGCAGTTAGAGGGAAAAGAAGACAATCAAGACACTGATGAATCAAATAAAGTCCAGGGAAAATAACTTTCCAAGAAGGAGAGTCTTGCAGGCTACTTGCGGATGATGACAAAGGGTATTAGTTCCGGGCTTTGCTAGGAATGATTCATGAGAGACTTGGTGAATGTGTCTTCTTTGTTGGAGGAAAAAGGCAAGAAGTTAGAAACACAAATGTTTAAGATAGAACCTGACTGGAAGTGCTCCAGAATACACTTGCAGAAACAAAAGGTGGGTGGGATGGCTGGTAGAGAGGAGAGTGGAGTCAAAGATGATTTATTTCTAAAAAGACTTATTTATATTGTAAGGTAGAGGATCCTGAGGAAAGTTAGAAATTGAAAGAATAAAGGAGGAGATGAAAGAGTGCCAGATGAATTAGAAGAAAAGACTGAAAGAAACTAATGCAATGGTTGTCTGCTTAGAATGTCAATTTTATTCACAATCTGCAGAAGGAAAGGAAAAACTTAGAAAGGCAAAAAGTTTTGAAAAAATTGGCAATTTTCATTCAAAATAAGTTGGTAAGATTATGTGCAATGAGAGAAGTACATGGTTGGGAAAGACGAATAAGAGGAAAAGGAGAAGATGGCTGGAGGAGGGAGTCAAAGGTGGTGAAAAGCTGCCAGCTCTGGAAACATGAGATTAACTTAAAGCACAGAAGTAGAGTATTTTGGCTATGGATGTAGCTGACCAGAACACCTGAGGGAGAACTGAAGGAGAATGGGAAGAGAAGGGAATAATTTCACAGCAGAGGACATTAACCAGGCTGCAGATGCCCTACTCTGGAGGAAGCGAGAAAGCAGGAGATGGGGACGTGCTGTGAATTGGTGGGACAGACCTTGCAATGGTAAAGAGGGAAAAAGAGGTGCGAGTAGAGAGAAGCAAAGTCTGGAGAAATTCCATAAGCATATGATAACAGAAGGAAGAAAAAAGGGGGAGCAGGAGAAACTTAAGATCAGAAGATGAGTTATCCACACTTGTGATCTGGGCTGAGTATCAAGGTAAACCAAAGAGCTAGACAATCAGTGCTCATTTGTCAAGATGATCAGTGCTCATTTGTCAAGAACCAATGTGGTATTTTGGAAAGACGACTGCAGGAGAAGTAATAGAGTTCAGAAAAAATCTTGGAAAAGGTTTTTGAGGGGAAAGGCAAGGAATTTTCAAACCAGGCCTGCAGGTCAAATGGCAAAGCAATGCTGATCTGTGGCAAAAGGAATCAGTTATGCTATCAACATGGTACTTGAAGACAGAGAAAGGGTGAGGAAAGCTGGGAGGAGAGGAAGAGAGGAAGGTGAGCTAGGAGTCTAAAATTGCTAGAAACAGTGAAAATGCTTGCAACTTGTATTGCTTGTAAATGGGATAGCATTTCTCCTTAGTAAAGCTGTAACTTCTGATACTTCCGCTGATAATGCTGGGGCCTTTGTAATCTTCAATAACAATGGGCCACTTTATAATGTTAGGCTTAACGCTTCCCACTAGTTTTGTGTGTTTCCTTCCAAAATTCAAAAAGTTTTTTAATAAAACATTAAAGTGTTTTTCTATGGGCTCCCATTAACATTTTCCCCAGAATGCTGTCTCCTTAATGCAATGGCTGTGATACACACATTTATCTCTATAGCTTCTTAAAAATACTAAGCTTACTGAACAATGTGTAACTTACGTCATCATTGGACAGCTAAGAAATCACAGAGGACTTTCTAAATCAACAGGTACTGTGAATTAATAGGAAAATATATCCTGAAGGAAACTGTAAATAGAATCCTTATGTATTGCAGAATCATGAAGATGAATGTCAACACTAAAATTGATGTGTCTTGTTTTCTCATATTTTCATTCATATATCTGCATGTAGGATATAAAGAAGAACAAATGTATAACATCTCAGATGGAGATATACACGTATAAAATATAGCAAATATTCCTAGCTAAAAGTAGTAGCTACATGATTTCTCCCCAGGTTAGGAATTTTTGCCATGATTCCAGAAAACATTGAAGCGTATGTTTATTCTGAATCTTTACTAATCTGATGATGTTGCTGGGATCAACAAACTTTTTGCTAAGTCAGTCACTTTATATATGACAAGTGTCACTGTCATTTTTTGTAAAGAGTTTTTTTCCATTAAGAACACAAGATTTCACTTCCATTGGAATGGGTTCCCACAGTCATCTAATGCATTCTCGTAAGCCAGTCACTTCTGTACTAAGCTGGCTTCCAGCTATATTAGGGGTGTAATTAAAGTGCCTTAGTTTGATGTTTACTCCTCTAGATTTCTCATGGGCAGTTGTTAAAGCTTCTTTCGGACGTGCCTCTCATTTATTCAGGGTTGCTTGACACTGCTGTATCACTGCAAGTTAGAAATAAATTATACGTATAGTCCTGCTAGGCCCTTGTTCATGACCATAAAATTGTGTAAGCTGGCGTAATTGTAAATGAGAATTCAAAGCACAGTGTCAGCTCCATAAGTTGTATTGTCTCTTTTGCTGCCTTTCACTGTTGTTCTTATCTAAAAGATCCTGAATATCTTTTCTTCTTAGGGAATGTTAACAGAAACGCAGAGAGATTGAGTTACTGTAGATTAGAGTTACCGCTTGTCAGCTGAGTTGCCTTTGCACACCCCATGAGTACCTTTAGTCCTTCCCATTACTGAACTAGAAGGTTCCTTCTATCAGAGTGGAGGCTTAAACTATTGTGCTTTATTTTGTGCGTGACAAAATCACAGGCTATCCCAGAGCCAGCTTTTGTAAGTCAGTTGATAACAGGTAGCCGTTAACTGGTGGTAATTTGGTCTCTTGCAGTCACACAAACACAGCCATAGCACTTGCTCCACTGGGCCTCTCATCTCCTGGCTTTAGCTCTCCTTGTCAAGTGGTGGAGCCATCTCAGGACCGTGCTCACAAATGTCTGACTCTCTTTCTTTGGGCGGTCCCTTGGTGCTGGAAGGTGAGGAGACTAAGGGCACAATCTGTATCTATGTTTGGTGGCCTAAGGACAATTTCAGTACTAGAGGGTGGGAGGTTTTCATTTAGAAAAACAGTAGAAAAGTGTTAGTTGTAATTATATCTTGCTTTAAAGCTCTTGCAGCTCTTAAAAAGAACAAATAAGTGATGGTTTCAGGCCCCAAACCAGTGATGCCACTGTTCATGCCTAATATTTTATTATGTGTCCTGTAAGAAAGATTTGGCCTTACTATTATGTAGGTGACCAGAGCTGGAAAGCTTTTAGGAGGTTTCTCCACTTTTCTGAGGTATGAAAAAAGAAAAGTTGATCAGCTTGGGCAAACCTCTGTTCCTTCTTCACTGGGCTGAGCAAATGGCAATACCTATGCAAGGAAATTAAGTGGTGCCAGGGAACTGGAGCCTGGTTGTCTGTATTGTTGTTATTGCGATTACTGCCTAGGAACAGCACACTTGTGACCCACAGCAAATAACAGCTCACAGATGTTCCTGGACACGATTCAGGTGTTAACAACTCTCAAAAGACAGTTTGGCCTTGGAGGCTAAGAAACTTTAACAGCATGGACAGGGACAGTCTTTGCCTGTAGGTCTCTGTGCTAGAGCACAGACCTAGGCAAATTTAATTAACTAGTGTGAAAAAGCCTTAGAGTACTATACATTACACGTGGGGTCAGGAAAATCTGGAAGAGAAGTGGTCCATTGGTCACTCACCAGTGAAAAGGTGAGATGAGTTAGTCAGCGGTGGAGGTAGGGACAGTACTACTTACTGTGGATCTGTATTATGGCAGACATCATTTCTTGACTCTTCCTTTTTTATGTCCAAACATTCGTTCTAGAGATGAATCACCATCCTTATTGAGCTTTATATAAACTTCTTCATTTTACAGCTTCTGCACTAAGAAAATTTTAAGTAAAGAGGCTTGTGGGAAAAATATAACAACAGATGAATACTATTTTTTTATTTATTCACTATGGCTAGCAATCTCTAGGAAACAAGCCAAGAGATGCAGGGGATCTGTGACTCCCTATGCAATGTTTTACCGACTTATTAGGTTATAAGGACACTTTCATCCTTTCTAAATGATGGCCATACCTGACAGATGTTCACAATACATTTTTTTTAACAAAACTCTAAGAAACGCTTGAGGGATAAGTGAGTTGACCTGAATTTTCTCCTTAAACTTGGACAAACCTTTAATGGAACCTAAAAAAGTTCAGTTTCTATTTAACTTTTGTGCTGTCTGAATGGGTTGGAAGAAAGCAACTTGCACGAGATCCTCCCTGCTAAGTGATTTAACATGGCCAATACCATCACTGCATATTGATCGATAGCCTTGTGGTACAGAAAAGCACCTCAAGTAATGACCTGAAGCGAAGTGGCCATCTGTCTACATACAGGAGAAAAAGAATTTCTAAAATACGAAGGGACAGGTTGTTCTAAAAGTTCCAGTAAAATTATTACATTTTGTATGTTATGTAGAGCCCACAGTATTGGGTATTACCTCCACATGTGAATCTGTGCACCTGCACACACATGCATACATACAGTTCTCAGGCTTAGGAAAATAACAGAGCAATAAGCAGCAATATTCTGACCAAGACATTTGAAAACAACCAAGACATTTGAAAACAACCCTGATTTGGGGAGCTTCAGTTTGTGGATTTCAAAAAAAAAAAAAGTGGGTTTTTTTTTTTTTTCGGAAGACAGGAGATCAACGTTCTCTGGAATTCTGGACCCTTGAGGATGTCTCAGTTTGGACAAAACATTACAATTCCCCAATTCTTTTGAAAATCGTGACCTTACTCCTTGTAATTTTTCCAGCCTCATTTATTCTCTTGTACTGACTGCATCATAAAAGAGCTCGGCCTTAATTTCACTGCAGTCTCCATTTCTGCTGGTTACCAGGGAAAGAGACGGGCCTAGTTCTGGATTCACCCTGGTTTTCAACCAGTGAAACCCCACCAATGCTAAAAAAACCAATGCCACCACTAGTAATGAGATTGCTCCTGATTTGCAGCTTTGCAGGGGTTACAAGCCTTTTTCCTGGCAGAATTTTCAAGCTCTCTTCAAGGGAAACGTCCTGAGAGGACATCATTATTTTGTGGGTAGCAAGTAAGAAAAACTTTGTATGTCTGTTATTCATCTCCTGGACATACGTTTATCTGATAAAATATTATTAACACTTGCAAAAGCATATCTGAAATTCTTTCCTGCTTTATGTCAAACCTGCATCTGCCAGAAAAGCTTTATCTATCAAAAAGTAAATGAGGTTTCAGATAACCTTTGTGACAGGCTCTTAAACTATATGTAGTTTCACAGTGTTAGGAGGTTGTGAGGTAAATTTAGATTAATGTGGACTGGATATAAATAGACTGCCCACTGCTCAGAGCAGTTGGTGTAAAGGGGGCGGATTTTTGACAGAAACATAAATGTGTAAGTCCCTGCTCTGCATGAACTTTCTGATGAAGTTGGAGTAAGTCATTGACACCTACAGCCTCTAAACTCATTGGTTCCTAACGTGGATGGGACCTTCACTTCCCATTTGGAAGGAAGAATAATGATATTTAATCACTGAATAAGGACAATTCAAAGCTATTGTCTCACTCAGTTTGATGGCTTTAAATATGGCTTTGAATAGTTTGATGGCTAGCCCCTGTGCCTGTAATGTACTGTTGTTACCACAGCATGCACAAATCAGTTTTAATGACATGCCCCTGTTCGTTCCGGCGCATGCGTGTTCTGTGGGCTGCTTAGAAGATATAAAAATGTATTCATTGAACCATTTGGGGTTCAATAGGACAAAGCCTTAAAGTAGCGATGCAAATTAGTAATTACAGAACTAAGTATTTTTGAAGACGAATCAATGAAATATATGTTTTATCCCCTGCTAGAATGTAACAAGGGTGAAGGCTTCCCATCAGCTAAGAGCAAAGCACCGTTTCTTTATTTCTAATGTAAAGATCACTGAGGAATTGGGAATTCTGCTTAAAAACTGATGCTGCCACGTGGTCCACAGCTCCTGCTGACTGAGCTAACAGCACTCATTCAAACCTTCAGTCGGGCAGTCCTTTCAAGCCCTGATAATAACCGCATCTGTTCAGGAAAGCATCAGACATACCCATAGTCCAATACGATTTAAGTGCCTCTGATTTCAGTGGGATCTGGGTATGTGCTGATTCACCTTTCTTAAATAGGGATGTCACTTGAAGTGGACCTGAAGGCCAATTTTCCTCCAAAATCTCAAGAATAAATAGCATGCCATGGTTATAGAATCCAGTCTTGAGTCTGGGAGGCTAAGACTGTCTCTCTTGAAATCTAATGTGTTTCATTGCACTTGTATATTTTCAAGGATTTTCTGTTAAGTCCTCAGTCATTAAAGTCTATTTTGGGAGAATTTTTCTACATTAACTAGATTTCGTTTGATTAAATTCAGTATCTAAAGGTATATAAGAATTGCAGTGCTGCTATTTAAAATATCTAGGGAAGCAATTTTTGTGTGGTGTTGATTAAAAGATGGCTTAAACTAGTAAATATACTTTTCCTTTATATTATTTTTTAATTTCCAAGCTAGGAAAAAACCCAAGGCCACACATCTCAAGACATTCATAATGGAGAGTGACATGGGGAACATTTTGTTCAGAATTGAAAGGAAAGTCAGATCATGTATCTGTCCAAAGAAACTGTAATCTTACAAAATCACTTTCCTTGACATTAGCTTTGGCAACACAAGGGCAGAAAAAGAAGAAACGACCTCTCCTTTCCCAAATCTGTTGGAACGAGTCTGTGAGGGTGTTCTCCTAGTTCGAGCCCGCAGGCTCACATCAGCTGTGTGTTTGTGTTTTCGGGAAAGCTGGGATCCAAAGCTCAATCTGAGCATATCTGAGTTTTGATGAAAGTGAATACTTCATTTAACTGACAAACCTGAGTACAGGCTTCAGGGCTATTTTTTGCCCCCTGCTGTCCTTGCTGTAATGAAAGAAAATAGCTCTGGGTTGGCTTTACATGCAGCTAACAGGAAAAGCAATACAGAAGCCTTAGGGGCCTGTCTCAGCAAGCCAAAGCTCTCAGTGCACCTGTAATATCTATCATGGCTGTTACACAGGAGTACGGGTGCGGAGCCCTGGGAATGCCCCGAGGCTGCCTGGCACTGCTTTGCACCCTGGCTAGCCCTGCAGGCTCAGCATTAGGGAGCTTTTTCCCTCCTGGTGGGCTGCAGGGCTGGAGCAGACGTGAAGGGTGCATATGCCTGGGGCTGCCCTCCTTGGGGGAAAATAGGCAAAAGGAGCAAGCAGTGCCATGCCCCTTCACTGCAATTTTATTTGCCAGTATGTATGTCACGTGGTGACCTCCCAATCCACCATTAATTATTTCTTGTCACTCCTACCACAAGCAATGAGCTCGTTTCCTGTTTCTTTTGCCTTTGCAGCCGATTTAACCACAGCAGCTCCTAAATCTGCTCTTGCTAATTTGGCCACAGCCTTTGAGGTGACTCTCACATCACAAGTATGTGCTACACTGCAAGATGAAACAAAGCTGATTTTGTGCCTCAGGGAGCAAAGCCACCAGTGCAAAATGTAGCTGAGTATAACAACCTCTTTTATGGACTAGGAGCACTGCAAAGGCAGCTCAAGCATGGAAGGGGAAATGTGCTGTCAAGTCCCACCATGGGCTACTTTGAAAGATAGGGAGATATTAAAACAGAACAACTGTAAAAATGCGAGAGAAGATGAGAATGTTGCCCCCATGGCAAAATGTGAAGGGACTTCTACTGCTGCCTCTGGTTCAGCCAAAGTTACAGATGTAGGTTGCTTGCAGATTGCTCCTGCCGCATATTTAAGAAGAAGCAGTTTGCTCACCTGTGAAGTGTCTGAAGATGCTCAGGATGTGCCATCTGCCTAACATAGGCAAGGGGATATTGAACTCTGACTTTAAATTACCCAGTTATCTATTGTTTTGGAAGTAAAATATAAGCAGCATTATAGTAAGCCAAATACTTAAGCAAGGGAAAAATACAGGCATGGCCAATGCTGTGTAATGCAACAAGTTCATGCTGTTAGTGGAATCTTACCTGTGCAGAAAGCCTCTCATTTAAGAGAAATATCCAGTGCTAGGAAAAAGGTCAACGGGCTGAAGCTCCACAGGTTCAAAAGGGGAAATGATATGTGCTCAATTCTACCTTCTTCACATTTTTTCCTGTCTCCCTCCCTCCAGTCCTTGTTGGTATAAAACAAGACAGTGGCCAATCTTTTTTCAGTTGAATGCTGGGTAATATAGATCTGTACATGTCTACGTACAGAAGAGCTCACCCACAACATGTAACCTATTTGTCAGTTGCAGGCATTGTTTTTCAGTTGCTGCCAGTGATATTCAACGTATGACAAACGTCTTGCATGACAGAAATGATTTATTACTTTGGTATTCTTATGTAAATTAAAAGATACAACAGATAGATCACTATTCAGGGACAAACTAACCTGAACTCTTCATGCAGGAACCCATTTTGATCCATATAAAATGATTTTAGGAATGAAAAACTGAGCGGTAGGCCTCAAGCTATGAGGAAAGAGTGGCCCACGCCTCCTCATTTCATCTAGCATGGCTGCTTTACCGATGGACTTGCACTGCCAGAACTTCAGCTAATACAAATCAGAGAGCACTCATTTATCGCGGCTGAGGATTTTGCCCTGTGCCTCCTTGCTTGCCAAATGCTCAGTACTTGAGCGACCATTTTTCACAGAGCCCTCTTCCTTTGACTAATATGTATGGGCACAGAAGAATGACGGGAGAACTTTCAAGTTTTAAAGCTCACTCTTTATTTTTAATGTAACCACAAAGACCGCACTTAACAGACTTATTTAAATCTTTCATGATGGAGGCACTAGCTCTTTCTCCGTGCACTGGATGGAGCAACGCTCAAGCTGCATAACCTTTCTGTTGCAAAGATCATGGTAGCTGTCATGGCTGATGTCCTTGATCATTTCTAGACCAGGAGATCAGCTTTCAGATGGACTGAAGCACTCAGTACAGAAAGAACAAACGGCACCTTTGGTGCCTTCCAAACTCAGCTGAATTCCTGTAGCAAGAAGTATCTTCCTATTGCCTAAGGAAGAAAAATTGTACTGGGCAAAATCTGATACTCATCAAGTATCAATTTTGTGTTTCAGAATCTGCGATTACAACTGAATTTGCTGGATCAAACCCTCCTCACAGCTAAAAGGTGGAATTGTTGCCTGACTTGGGATGTGTAACTGTTCTTAAATGTTAATTTCCACATGTGATTGTTCACTCAGCAAATATGAGCGGAAGACCCCTAGATTATGTACCTCTAAATGTGTACAAGACAGGCAGAAAGAGGTTTGGAGAGGATTCCAGAAAGCATCTCTGCAAGTGAAACTCACGCAAGCAAACTTCAGGGACAGACTTTGCTGTTGTTGAAGACTATCTCCTTCTTGTCGTATGAGATAAGGGACCATAGATCTCATGACAAGGGTGTGAACTTGATGTTTAATGAACCCAAAAGTTACATGATGGTCAAATATGTATGGGCACAGAAAAATGACGGGAGAACTTTCAAGTTTTAAAGCTCATTCTTTATTTTTAATGTAACCACAAAGACTGCACTTAACAGACTGATTTAAATCTTTCATGGATCTTTCATCAGTCTATGGATTTCAGAGAACAGGATGCTTATGCTTTTTTTTTTTGCCTTAAGATGCCTCCAATAGTAGGGAGTTACAGCGTTAGAAAGTTCAGAGCTATGGTGCTAAGAATAGTCTGCCAACTATGTATATCAAAAGGCCAAATGACATGCTAATGAGGCCAGACTGCTCTCTGTGGTGCCCAGTGACAGGGCAAGAGGCAACGGGCAGAAATTGAAACACAGGAAGTTCCATCTGAACATGAGGAAAAACTTCTTGACTGTGAGGGTGACAGAGCACTGGCACAGGTTGCCCGGAGAGGTTGTGGAGTCTCCTTCACTGGAGATATTCAAAACCCACCTGAACGCGATCCTGGGAAATATGCTCTAGAGGACCCTGCTTGAGCAGGGAGGTTGGACTGGATGAACTCCAGAGTTCCCTTCCAACCTCAACTGTTCTGTGATTCTGTAAATAAAGAGAAATAGGAAGAGAACAATGAAAAATCTCACTTTTAAGACCTTTTATATGTACAAGTATGGCTCAACTTGAACAACTGAAATAATTTTTTGAATTAAATAAGAATGGACTGTATGTACTGTTCAGAAAAGGAAGCAGATAAAATACAGCATTTCAAAACAAGCAGCTGTTCAGATATGAATTTCCTGTTTATTGAGATTTCAATTGTATCGAAGTAAAGGTCTCAGAGTGGCTGAGCAAGTCAATCATTATATACCTTGTTAGCGTGACAGCCCCCTGTGTATTGTTTGACTGGAAATAAAACACAAATACCCCAAGCCCCTGCTGTGTCTGCTTCATGGTGCATAAATCTATTGTGTGTCATGTCACTTAGAGTTTTGATGGCAGCCTACCAAAGGACAGATGAAAACACACAATCAAGGCTTCATTTTCATAAATGAAATTAAAGTACATACAGAAAATATAGAACAGAAGTGTTTTCATTACTGCTATTTCAAAGGTCCATCACTCAAACTGGAGACTTTTGCAAGCCCCACTGAACATTTGATTACATATGCAAATGACCAGATTTTCCAAATATATGTTATTTCCTCCTCCAACTTTGATGGCATATGAGGGCTTTTTTGCAATAATAAACTTGGCCTAAATTATTTTCACTTGCATTGTGTTCTGTACCTGGGTGGACAGGCAAGAACAGGGCCCCTGGATTCTGTTAGCACTCCTGCTAGCTGCTGGTGTTGTTCCAAGAGCTTCCCTTCACAGAAGCATTCTTGAATGCATGCCTATATTAGACATATTTAAACAGCAAAATGAATGACTTCCAAAGTTAACAATGTAATTGAAATGGATGCCAGAAAAGAAGTAGCTGTTTTTTTCAAGCCTTCTAGCGTTTTTGCTTATTTACCTACATTGAAGTGACACGTAGAAATCTTTGACTGAATTTTGTTAAGCACTGAATAGAGCAAAAAGAAAAAGAAGGAACTTGTTCCTAAAACCTTTGATCTAAACTGGCACGTGCACTGTGCTAGGCAATGTGGCAATTTTGGGCAAAAGAATAAACCAAGACATGCCCTAATAACAATGGTTCCCTCTTCCTCATCTGCATCACTTTTGAGAAGAAATAAAATAGATGACTTTGAGAATTAGGTTTTGAGAATAGACTTTGGGGAAAAGAGAAAACTGGTATTCTGTGCAATAGAAATAATTGGCTAATAATTTTTGGATTATGGTGGATCTTGTCAGAGTATCACTCTCTCTTTCCACTGTGACATTCCTTCCAAAACTTCAAGCATTCGTTTGTTTTATTTCATTGAGCCCCAGGGGTCTCATGAGTGAAATCATGCCTAACTTCATAAAGTTGGTCCCCAAAGAAAGTCCTCTGCAACACTGCCTAGAATAAAGAGAAAAGAAAACAACAAAATCAAAGAAATGGTGCGTGGGATCCAGTCCACTGAACCTGAACACTGAACTTGTTGAAATGCTGGGTGCCTAGTGAAGCAGTCCTTCTAAAGCAAGTGCCAAGTTTCTCATCTTGTCTGCGGTAAGAATTCATGTAAAGGTCTCCAAGGGATGCTCCTGTCTGCCTAATGTAGATGCTACCCAGCTTCATGAAGTTTTGCCTCATTGCAGGCATTTTCCCCCTGTGCTGCAGAAAAGTCAATCCAATAAAAGAATATCATAAAAGCAATTGAGACAAGTACAGACACAGAAGAACATTTGAGTGTTCAACCTGTGTGGTAAATGATGGGTGAGTATCAAGAGATATTATTATGAGGTTCCAGTGGTATGAAGGTACTGCCAATAGCAACAAACAGGAATGTCAGAGTTACCAGGAGAACGTGGGCATTCACATTCTTCTGCTGTCTAACAAGAACGGAGAGCTTAACTCCTTTAAATGTCTTAGGAAAAATCTCAGCTATAATACTCACCTGAGAAAGAAAATACAAATGGGCATTCTTCCCAGGATCTGGGAAAAAATAAGAATCTGGATGGAGAAGAGTATGATAAAACTCATCCAAAGTAAGAGCATCAATGAGAGCGGGTGGTGGTGGGATTTTTGTATGGACATTCGGACTGGCAAGGCAATCTGAGAAAAAATGACTGCCCAATTTATTTTGCATTGATAAAAGCCTATTTCCTGCATTGTGTTCTCCTAACTGCCCCTTAGAGGCAGGCTCTCCAGGAGGGAGCATACGGATGCTGACACCCCCAGGAAATTTGATGGTAAGACTGGGCATTTTTCGTTGCTCTTCCTCAGTGATACCTTATGATTAGCATTTGTACAATTTTGGGCTGAGTTACTCATGCCTAAAAAGCAAATGCTGCACTAGAATGCCTTTCTGGAAAAGGATTTCTGCGGAGACAAAGGAAATGCACAGTTGAAGAAGTAAATACTGTATGGTAACTAGACCTTTACGGAATGGAACAGACACTGGTACAAGTTACTCATTCATTTGAAGGGAAGCTAACGGAGGGATAAATGCTTCCCTAATGAAGATATTGCTCCAACTTTTTGCACATTTCCAGACTTTCTACTTTGAAGAGTTCTTTTTGTTTCAAACAGCATAAAATATGAATGGAAAAGGATTGTAGAGAGTTTTGCTGAATGCTTATTCCAGTCAAGTGAAAGCTTTCCACTGCGGTTTGCTGTTCTTCCTGCTTTGGGCTGTGATCTTTGCCCTAAGTATTTATTATCAAAAATCTTTTTCTAGTCAGCAGTTGCTGTCTTCTAACCCAAGCCTCATACTTCTTTCAGTGACATGCAGGTAATGGACCACACCTCCAGGAGGCATAAGCCAACACAGTTGCGTTGACTGTACTGAACGCTACTGATTTACATTAGCTGACCCAGCTTACGGTTACAGCTTATGCTCAGCACACTTCTGAAGGCTACAAATGTGATCTGATGAAGGCCTCCAAACTACTAATATTTTTCCTTTACTCCAGTAAAGGAAGGGGGAAACAAAGAGTGTTCTCTGTTTTCACCATTTGCTCCAGTTTGTGGCTCTCAACGCTGGCCATTAATTCCTATAATTAAGCCATTAACAGCAAACAAAACAGGAGTATTTAAGCTATCAGAAACTCATTTTCCCTCCTGGTGACTCCACTTTCAAGTCCTGCTTCAGGCTCACATGAAGCTGCAGAAGGACTTTCTTTACCACCAGGAGCTCTAGGATGGACCTCCCTGTCTCTGGGTGCTCATGGTGGAGAACCGTCAGTTCCAGTGCCACCCGCAGCATCTCCTTTCTCAAGGGTGGATGAGGCCTGCATTTCTAGAAAGGTAAGTTCTTTAAAAAAATCACACTGTAAATAAAAAGTAAAACCAAGCAGAACCTCTTTCTGCAATTTTTTTTAAGGGTGCAAGTGAGCTGTTCTCTTCACCTCGGTCAACCTTATCTACATGGCTTGCTCTTTTTTACAACCAACAGAGTATAAAGGCTTACAAGCAATTTAAAGGAATACTGTGTAACCCCATATCTGCTGTCTCTCAAGAGGGTAGCATAATCATCTATCTCAAGAAAGTGCACAGCAGATGGTGCACTGCAGATTTGCATGCTTGTACCACTTATTAGTTTATCGAATTAAGAAAGCAGATTTTAAGATCTTTAAAAATATTTTCCCTAGATGTGATAATGAAGTGGTTATTGCATCAGCCTCAGTTATCCACAGGCTTCTTTTTAAAGGACTGTACTACAAAGGATTCTCTTCTGAGATATCCTTTCATTTTTTCAATATTTGCTGGCAATGGATATTCATCCATATGTAAAGATCTAATTCTCCCTAGCAGGGCTGATATTGTCTGCACATTATATTAATTCTTCCTATAGAATGGAAGAAGAAATGAGGGAATATAAATTAATACTTTTTGTTTTTAATTCCTTAATGTCTGCAGCCATGCAACTGATCTTTTAGTAAAATATTTCTTTTGACCATGCTGTTTGGTCTTCACTTTTGAGAAGGGATTGGATTGTGAAAAATACTTTAGGAATACTGCTGTTGCTGACAGAAGAGCCCAAAAGAGGGAGTTTTTAGCCCTTTATTCTTGCCTCTATTACCACTTTTCTGCACACACTTTTTCCCAGATAGAATTTGAAAGCAAATGAAAAGGCTAAAAAAGTCTATTTCTCTTTGACTATGTTGATTCATTTTATCCCATTTTCTTTAAGAAGAGACACTACAATTTGGTCTAGTACAGAGGTGTGCGTTCTGAAGATAGAAAAAAATGACCTGTAAAAAAGACCAGATTGACAGCTGTAGGAACTGAAGGCTTGTACTCATTCAGTCATCTGAACACGAGCTATAACAGTGCAATCCTTCCTTGCTTTACCCCATTAAGATGCTCCAGTTCTTTAGCAGAGTAATCCCTATGGGTTAGGATTTGTGCCAGCTCAGTGCTTGGCCTCTCTGAGGAGTGGTCCAACACGGGCATCAGTATCTTCTGACTGAGAGGATATGGAAATCTGTCCTGAAGAAAATAATCTGAGGGGGGGTTCACTGGAAGCAGAACACAAATTTGATGTTACTGCAGACCCAGAGCTTATCTAAACCACTGAGGGCTGAGGGCTCATACCTGAGTACGCATCCCAGGACACCACCACTGAGGCCTCTCGAGATCCTCCTCCCCTAGCCCTCACCATGACACACCACATCAAGGTGCTTAAGCTTCACATATGGAGGAAAGCTAAAGCTCTAAGCATTGCAAATTAAGATTACTGACATTAAATCTGGTATACACATTTTATAGGATTATTAGTCCTCCAGACTTTACTCTTGAGCCAATCTATTGACTTCAGTAAAGCACCACTGACCAGAAAAAGAATTGACATTGGTATTTTTGATTTTGTAGGGTTTTCTCTGAAGCAAAACGGAAACAACTTTGAAAGACTAAAACATCCCATCTGTATTTTAGTTGCTATATATATGAAATTATATTATAGACTTCATTTCAGTTAGACAGTAATGGCAGGAAACTATAAACACTTCTCAAAATAATCAGTGACAATTTACAGCCTAGGAGAGTAGTCAATATTCAGGAATTAGCTTTGTTTTGGGTAAATTAAAATGTTTGACCTGGCAAGGACTGCTGATTTGCCCTAAGCTACACTAGAATTTCCTTTGGTACAAGGGATAGTCCATATTATTGCATTTGTTTATGTAAGAGTGGTTAATTTGCACATATCAGTTCACTAGAAGAGACTTCACTCTTTTCCTATCTGTTTGCTGATGATGTGCCAGAGTAATTTACCTGTGCGATATTTGTATGTTACTGATATTACACAGTCCAAGATAAACAGTGCTTTGGGCATCTTGCAACACATAAACACCAGGTGATAGGAGCCCTAGCAAATCTGATACTTTCCCTTAAAATACCTGGGTGTCCAATCACTTATAACTGTGCCCAGGTGGGCTGGTATTTTGTGAACTGGACATCTGACTGAATAGTTAAAGAAACTGTCAGCTGAAGCAATTGTTATTTAGATTTTCTGAGAATGCAGGCAAGAAAAAATTATTCTGGTTTCCCAAAAAATCTTGAAATTGTTTTGTAACAAATGCTGAAAGTTTCAAAAAATTCCCCAAATCTGGTGAAATGATTACCCTCTGAAAGACTGATCAGTCTGAACATCACCTCCGGTGAGGGATGGGGATTGCTTAGGCAGCTACACTGTGGGGAGATTGAAACAGCAAGAAAGAGATTGAAAGAAGAGATTCTCAGAGGCTCTCATAGAATTCACTTCTATGGCTCTTACTCCCCCTGCAACCAGTGCAAATTTTGCTACTCATTTCATACATGGAAAAGCAAGCAAGAAAGCAAGCAAGGACAGAAGAATCAGCCCTTCTAATATTTCTGCTTAGCTATATTTCCATGTTGGTTACTTAGGTATTTGCCAGTTAAATCTCTGACTTTGTACATTTTATTAACCACATCCAACTATATATGGATTTCCTTATGCAAATGACCAGGCAAATGAAATCAAGTAAATAGATACAAAAAAGTAAAATTAGGCTATAGAATGAACTACAAGGATATTTAGACTATTTAGGCTTTCTTTGTCTTTGAAGAATCAGGCTTTTGTCAGAATCTAATCTTTCAGCTAGGAGGAAGAAGCTGGCATGCAAAAGTTAAGCAAAAAGTACTTTCTGACATAAGCTTAATTTATACATGTGTAAAATCCAAAAAACAATGACTGAAATTTTATCTAATGACATTGAGTGACTTGCCTGCATTTGGTGCTAATTTGAGCCAAAGGATATTGAATTTAAAAAATGTAGATTTTTTCCACTCTTTAGAAAAGCTTCGGGATATAAAAACAAGCTTTCAAGTTTGGTTATCTCTGTATCTGTCCTAACATGTACTTCATAGTAATCCTCACTGGAAACGTTACAAGAAGGCATTTTATGATAACGTTTCCTTGGAACTCCTGTAAACACACATGAACAGAGAATTCCTATTTGAATAATTTTAATTTTCTAAGTAGGAATAGAATAGAATAGAATTTTCTAAATTCTCAAGTATTTAGCGTTCATCAATTTGCATTAGCAAGCTGGAGAAGCTGCTTAGCATTGAAAAGGCCCATACATAGGAAGAGGTGTAAACTCAGTCTATTTGAGCCTTTATATCTTTTCTCTGCCTATTTTCTTTTGTTTCTACCTGTCACATGATTTGTAGTGATATTGTATTTTATTATAGTAAACGTATGTTAGACTGACAGAGCTTTTCCTTGCCAATCCAGGTTACTGAAATAGTATTTTGAAGGCCTCTAGTATTAGCTTAAAGCCTCTAATTTTAGCTGTGGTTCAGTGCTCTATGGCTCCAGAGATCTTTTCTTTGTTTCATTTGTACTGAAAAAAATCACAGCCTCTCAGGAAAACATCTTACAGAGCTCGTCATGCACTTAGTCCCGTGGGTCGGCTCTTGCTGTGTCAGGGACCCTGGTTTAATAATAATCCTGCAATCCTATTCTATAAAATTGCTGGCTTGATAGGGGCTTTGCTGATTAATGTTGTTAGAATGGGATGCGCTGCAAAACACCTTCTGATGCATTACATGAAAGGCTCAATAAAACACCTGTACGCGATCAGTTTATTGTCATGTCTTTTAACAGGAAAAGTTAAGTCTTTGGACTAAATCAATGGTGCAATTTGTTTAATTTGACGTTTGATTTTTTAAAAAAAGTCAGACCTCACTGCTGTTTTTTCCCTCTGAGGCATGCTAATAAGTTTCTTTTTTAACTTTTTGGTTTCCTATATATATATTTTTTTGATAGATTTGCTTCTCCTGC
Source organism: Struthio camelus (assembly GCF_040807025.1). NCBI lineage: Eukaryota > Metazoa > Chordata > Aves > Struthioniformes > Struthionidae > Struthio > Struthio camelus. Next base: position 119,756,523 of record NC_090943.1, on the reverse strand, counting down.
TGTCAGTAAGTTATCTGAAGGATATTTATTCATCAAGTAGATTCCTTCTTGCTTGGTCTGATTGAAAATATCTTGTGGATTCTTCTGACTTTTCTAAAAGTATTTTGATCCTAACATTTTTATGTATAACAAATGTCTCATAATCACCAAGCCAGTGCATTTGCCTTTATGGAACTTCTTAAGCTGTATTATGAAATTTGGAAATGCTCTGTCCAAGTAGAAAATATAATAATTTTTAGATATTATTATGCAAGAATAAAATCTGCAAAAACTCTGAAGACAACATTGCATCCTTGAAGAAAATAGAGCTTTATCTGGAAATATTGCACTCAGAAGATCTAGTCTTGAATCTGAATAACAGATGTGTCCATCATAATTTGTATCAACTTCCTGGCTTGTTAAGAAATTATATATATAATTGCATATTTTGGAAAGAAAGTAATGGCACTTTTTTTTTTTCTCTTTGGAGCTACTACATGGTTCTCATTATGTTATTTACAACTAATTAGAAGGGGTTCTTTATGCGCTACAATATTTTTACACGCTCAAGTATGATCCAGAATTTATTTGAATTGGCCTTTATGTATTTTATCCCCCCTCTCCTTCAGATTTTAAAATTTAATCATTACCTTCTGGCAATAATGAATCTATAAATGTTTCCTCTTCTCTTGAGTCTAACTACCTTTCTGGGAAGTGCTTACCATTTAAATATATGCAGGAATAGAAAACAGAAGGATCACTGAAAAGGAAAAGTCATGTCTCCCAATCTGGATCGGTGTTTTTCCAAGCTTGTATAGGATCAAAACTCTTCTACGTGGGACAGAAATCCATCTGTTATCCAAGTTTACTACAGTAGCAATCCGATTGCAAAGTGGCAATCATTAATGATATATAGGTCAAAGTCCTCTCCGAGGCGAATCAGTTTTAATGAGCGAAGCCTGCTTTTCCTCGCGCACTGTTGGGACCCCGCTTCAGCTCTGCTGTGTAAGAGGTGGTTGTGGTTGCAGTCGGCCAAGCGCAACGGTCAGCCTGGAGGCCCCACTGGAGCTTTGCCACGGGCTGTGGGGTATCCAGCATATACATGTGCTTTTACCTTGCCTGAACTTGAACGGGCTGAAGGTGCTGCCCTTTGCTACAGTTTACGCTTGTTGGAACAGAAAGTCAGCTTTTTTAAGAACAACGTGTTTGCCTGTGTGAGGCAGTGAGTCCACATTTCTCTGTTTTCTCTGTATCTTCAGGAGTAATTTACACTTTCCCTAGTGAAGAGACGATCCCTCTCTGGCAGCTCATGGCTTCGCCCCAAACTGAAGAGACCTCTCTCTCCTTTTCAGGTCAGACAGCGAGCTGCAGTACTCAGACAGGCTCCCGCTAACTACAGAAATACTCAATTTGTCCATACAGCTTTGGAGTCTCCTTTGCTCCCCCTAGACTTTGGCAGTGTCCAAGCTACCATTAATGCACACCTTCTTTGCTCTGTTTCCCAACTCTGCTCCCCCAGCCTGAGGTTCAGGGGCCAATGTTACCTCAGCTCCTTGGCTGAAGTGAACTTACTCTCCCATGGTTCTTGGCTGAAAAAATCCATCGTAAATACTGGGTGGCCTGGCTGTGCTGGAAGGGAGAATACGGAGCAGAAAACAGGGAAGTTGTCCCTTGCCTAGCCACAGCTTTGGACACACCAAAGCCTTTTCCTGACCACCTCAGCACTCACAGGTTATGTCAAATTCAGTGAGGCATGTGGAGCAATGGGAGTGGATGTGCAGAGAGAGACAGTGGGTGATGAGGTCCGCATGTCCATAGGACCGTATGTCCACAGGACAAGCAATTCCCTCTGACTGGCTCTAGCCTAGTCCTCTGGACTGATAGCCTCTTCAGTAGGTGTCCTCCTGGAGTGCATCTTTTGGGTTAGTTTCACCTCAGAGGAGTCCAGTTTGTGTGCTCTGCCACTGCTTGGCTGTGCAGCAAGTAGAGACGGTGGGGGACTCGCTGCAGAAGTGCATGCTGGGCTTGAGGTGAAATGCTGATGCAAATGCACCATAGGCTGTACATGATCAACTTCTCTAAGCTGCCGTAATGGGCTCCTGGTTTTGCTGTGTATGTAGCTATGACTCAGTGATGCTTTTGTTTTGTCTGTCCTACTTTTACATTTCCAATATTCATCCCCACAGGCAAGAAGGCTGTATTTGCTGCTCAGTGATGATGCAGCCTAAAAAAGCAAGCACATGCTATCCTTTTATTTCCGTTTTATGAAGTCTGAAAGTATTTAGTTGCTTGCTCTCTGTGGAAGAAAACAAAAATTGTTTTACAACTTAATACAACTTAACAGAAAAAATCATGAGAAGTGCTCCATTTTACTGGCAAAGTTCCCTTTACAAAAGCACCTTTTCCAAACATTTAGCATGATCCAGCCAGCTTAACTATTGCCACAAGTTTGCAATGAATTTTCTAGTAAAGAGCAGGTGGTACTTGGGGAAAAAGATCAGGTTTATCTACTATTCTACAGATTCCCTTTTCTTTTTAAAGGCATCTGCTCTTTCTATAACATGAAACAACTTTTGTCTTTAGAGATTCCACTGTTCAGAACCATTTTCCATATTTAAAAATCAAACAAAAGAAAAGCATGCCTGATTTTTGTATTTTATGTCCTGGACATACCATTGGTAAGCTGCAAACCATCTAGCACGTTTGGAAGTGAGGTCAGCAGCATTTTTGTCAACACCTTGGAGCTCTGTCATCCATCAGTAGGTTTAGCAGTAAGGAGAGTTTGCAGGACTCAGATGCTTTTCCTCAGCCTGCTGTGCTGTGCGTCTGTCACATGGCCCTTTAATGGCAAGATGTTGACACTCTGTCGTTTTCCACAAAGTTGTGAGTGAGTTATGAGCCAAATGCAGATAACAAGACAAATTAACTCGTGCAGCATGTAGCACTCCACCCATGATCAGCCTTCTCTGCCTAGACAGAGGCAAGACTGGAGCAGTACTTCCAAAAAGTAGCCATTATTATTCAAATTTCTCAACATAGCAATTCTGAAGTGTGGTTGCATAATATTTGTGCAATGTTGTGTTAAGAGGAATGCTTGTCACAGACCTGAGACCTCAATTTGGAAAAATAATGGTATTGTATGTTTGATTAATGCTCTTCTCTGATACTGATCAACGGCAGTACAGTAGGAGAAGCGTGGGCTTCCTCAATCTGCCAACAAGAAGGTCTTTGAGTCTTGCCAAGAAAACTGCTATTGTTTGTGCCTGGGCCCCAGTCTCACAAGCTGTTCTGTGAGGGTGGACCTCAGCGCTTCACAGAGTCCCAATGACTTTGTTGACTGCAGCAAAATGGAAAATGCCATCGCAGGGACAATAAATCCATGTTCTTTTGGAAAAGGGGATTCAGACCTCTCTGAAGAATTGGCTCAGCCCACTTGTATGCAAATACAGTCATTGCTACAGGGGCTGGATTTGATGTTCTTTTGAAAAAGGCATCTCTGCACTGCTAGAATATGTTTTCTACATATTTACTTTGTAAGCTGAAATTCAGGGAAGGATGTGATGGAAGTATGAATTTCACGGCAGATTCTGCCATCTCACAATATGTGTGTCCCACTTGATAGGCAAAGCTTAATTGGCAAAGATAAGAAGAGCTCAGTACTTTTTGAGTTCGAGTTATACAATACACTTGCTATTTCTGAGTAGCATAAATTGCCCATACTGCTGAATCACCCGGGCCATCGGTTGGTACCCCTGTGTACTGCTACGCACTATGTGAATACATAAAGGCAAATTAAGAGTTGCACTGAGCTAGCTTTTTGTTTGTTAAAATTAACGTGCCAAAGAAAGACAGTAACAGGGTTTGACTGCTGTCCATCATTTGGGATGCACCCTGGCAGTGAGCTTTGGCAAGAGCACTGCCCTGGGATGGATGAGTGGTCTGGGCAGACAGACGGCCTGGCAGGCTTGGGAGAGGTTTGAAGCCGTTGTGGGCTTAAGCCTGGGTATCCCCCTCATCACGGGACTGTGTTTGGGCCGGTGTGAGAAACACAGGGGTAGCAGCTGAGTCCCTGCCTTCTCTTGGCATCTACATTTTGGAAGATGGGAATCCTGCCCTGGCAGCAGGCAAGAGGTGTGGTCCTACTCCTCCTTGTGCAGAGACTTGGCTTGCTGCTTCTCCAAACGTGCATGGGGTCAGGGGACACCTCCAGGAGCCTGCAGCCCTGGGCACTGAGGGGGGCTCTCAAACCTCTCAAAAGGACATACCTCCAGGGTTTGGCAGAAACCATTTGGACAGCAAATCTCAGGTGTGGCACCTAAGTCCATTATCAAGCTCAGTTATTCAAAGGCTGTATGTGTTAAAGCCACAGAAAACATCCAGGAGAATTACATTAAAACCCCCTTACCTTCCTGCATGCCAGGTTTCAGAGGGTTTTTCATTCATTCTAATATGCTTTGGGTACTTATATCTTTGTCTTCATTTCAACCAAAATAGTGAATACATCATTGTTCGGAATGGGAGCTGTAAACTGTGAATGGACAGTGACAGTCAGCTTGGCTCCAAAAATATGCATTTTTCAAAGCTAAGATTTAAGAAAACACAAGAAAAGAAATGTTCCTGGAATGAAAGAAAATAACAAGTGGAAAATCATGCCTTCAAATGCATGTATTTCTCTGCCCTATTTGCCAACCACGTATTTCAGGCAAAAATGGAAAACTGTAATCACTACAGACATACTATAAACAGCAGTGAAAACAGCTTGTTTTTATTTTCTCAAGCCATAACTGGAAAAATATGAATTAAAGCGTGGCTTAGACTCCATTTAAAGAGCTCTAAAATGAATTCTCTCCAGATTTTTTTATGTTTTTGATATACTTCCCATTTGTATTAATCACATTCAATTATTTAGAACTAAGTCTTTAAGTTCTGTTAATATAAACATACCAGTCCCTGTGCTGTAAATTAAATTTTTATTTTAATTCTATATATACTTTCTCTCTTACTTTAATGCCAAAGATTTCTCTCATGCCTAATGGCTATAATGAAAGCTTTTACTGCTAAATTAAAATAAAATGAGTTAATGGGTACCCTGTGCCTTGTTCTAGTTAAAATGTGCATCAATTTGCAATGACCACTGCTTTGGGATTGTTGCAAATGTTTTATCTTAGGCAAAGTGTAGTGAGCAGTGTGAAATTTAGCTTCTAAACTGCCTAATCTGCTCTTCTGTAAACCTATTCATAGTTTCTTTCAGTTGCTAATAACTTTAACAGACTTTAGCAAGTCATGTTGAAATTTTCCATGGCAGATGATTCCTTCAGATCGATTTTCTAAAATGTTATTGAAAACAGTTCAGATATTCAGAGAATGAGATTAAGCAAAAAATGTATAATTTTAAATGTTTTTTATTTTGCTCCTTTATGAAGTGAAACAGAAGTAAATTTTGTCAGAAGAATAAGCAGCTTCTACAACTCCTGTGAAAATCTGCCTAGATATGAATGAAGTTAAATCCTCATATAAAAGAGGGCAGATTTAAATGTAAATATGTTATTTTAAAATAAAAGATAATGCTGATTTCCAGACTCTTGGTTCTTTTTAAATTACGAATTCTCTTTATCATAACATTTTGTGTGAAACTGATGTGTGTGTAAATGAGATTTCATATTATAAGTGCAAACAATCATAGGAATGAATTCACACTTTTGTCTTGGTATCACTTCTAACAGGAACGAGCCTGAGCCCCTTCATTTTCAAAGAGTTTTAAAAGGACAGTGCAGCAAATTGCCCCTAATATTCCACTGGCACTATTTACACATAAAATCTTGCACTTTTAGGACTTTTTTTTATATGAAGTTTGCATGGATAGCCAAACTGTGATGCAGAAAAGCCTCTTATCACAAAAAAAATCTGCCCACAAATTATGTCTGTATTTGTAAGGGAAATTTGGCGAAGAAAGGTTGATGAATTCCCAGAGTTTTGCTTATTCTGTGGTAACCTCATCTTCAGGCAAAAGAGACAGAAAGTACCTTTCATGTTTGCACAGAGTTCAGCATGGTTCCTGATGCAGTTCTGCAGCTCCAAACCGCAGTGTCAGTCTTGTGCATTTAGCGTCCGCAAACTGGCCTAGCGTCTCCTGAGCAAGCACTGAGAAGCAAATGAAGCAGTTGCAGGAGAAAGCATTAAAAGATCAAGGCTCCGGGCCTGCGCTTATCATTATTCTGCTCTGGTCTCTACTTGGATTGGACACATTTGCCAAAAGCTGAAGCTTATATTTATAGAGAAATTATTTGCAAATGTACAAATGAGCTCAAATAAAGATTTACCCTAATTCATTCAAATTCAGGCACTTATCCACAGACATTATAACTTGTTATGGAATAGACTCTTTGGAGATTTTCAACGGGAAAAATACGGAGCTGATTGTTTATGCCTGAATTTATGGAAATATATGAGCATAATGGTACGTTTTTAATCTGTGGTGATCTTTTCTCATAAAAAGTGAGTTGGCAGGTGTGCTATAAACTCTCTAATAAGCCTCTGTTCAAATGCAGTAAGACTGTCTTGTTCATTTGGACCTTAAGAAAATATTTGTATTAGCTAACAAATGATTCTCTGCTAACAAACACATCTAGCTGAATTATTTATTCAAATCTGGGAAATTAGTCATATTTCTCTGAGTAAATTATATATGAACTATTGTATTCATTAGTCCACCAATTATGTGTCTGGTTGACAGATTATCTAATACTGTATTTGATAACTGTTTGTCCATCAGTGGATCAATACATTATTTACAACGTGGGTTTTTTGCCTTATTTAGCCAAGACTACTAGCAAATACATTGTTTGGTGATGTCACAGAAAAATTCACACTGAATGATGTTTGACTGATTATGTTGCAAGGTCAAGGATGCTTTATATAGGAATATTGCAGAAACAATATGGTGTCCAAGTTTGGTCTCCATTCATTTGGAATTTACTTTCCTTCCTTAATTCATTGAAGATAATCTGTCATTAATGTTATGCCTCTATATTCCCACTTGAAAATAGGAGAATATGGCACTGCTTGAAGCAAATGGACAAATCAATGGTGTTTCCAAGATGTGCTGCACATTTGCTTTTCTGTTTTGCAAGATACATATCCTTGACCTTTTTTGCACTGGAAGGAAATCAACTGCTACTTAAAACCCAAATGAGAAGACTTTACCATCAAACAAATTAATCTACCAAATACCTGAGAATGGTCTTTTGACTTATCATGGAGATCAGATTTTAGCTCTTCTTGCAAAGAGATAATTCAGAGAATGAAAGTGACAGATGGTGTTAGAAGAATATCATACTTTTTTAAATTTTGAAGAGTTCTGTAAAACATAAAAAACATTTTTTATTTTTTGTTATACACAGGAGGCAAAGGTGAGACTCGACTTCTTGCCTAAATACCTTTTGGCACACTGCTCCACTTCCTGAAATTAGGAATCCCCCCTTTGGTCGCTTGTACTCAAGATGCAAGGCTTTCATCAGGTTTATGTGACTTGTACTCTTCCGCATACTGCCGGCTCGACTCAGGGCTCGTGTGGCAGTGACACCCAGGGTCTGCTTTGGATCCAGCCTGTACCACGGGGTGGAGACATGGGACATTTCTTCCAGGACATAACTCGTTGTCTTCTGTGCCATGGCCTGCGAGTCAAAGCTTTCCTGCAGGCATGCGTACTTTAGGCACGCTGGCCCTGTGTATGTGGGCATATATTATAGGTGGCGTGGTGAAATCACTGGGTCCATCCTCAGGAAGGGGACTCCCCTACTGAGAGGTGCCAGAGAAAATTTTAACAGCCCTTTCAGAAGTTGTTCAAGCATGTTGCCATCCAGTAAATGCTGCACTACTCAGTGTATCCTTTTTTTTGACAGACACATAAGGTAGGCTTCTCAGAGGAGACAGTCAATTAAAAAGGATCACGCTGACAAGATGAAGGGCCAGGCTGACATTTCTCCTATGTGGCAGGACAACAGAGTCAGAGGATAAAATGCCCCTGTAGGATCACCCCATGCAGCCGCTGCTTGGCTGAGCACTCTGCCCGAGAAGAAATGCACAAACCCACAGTAATGCCCCTGGTCCTGGCCAGGTGGAGCAGTGGAGACCCAGGAAGGACGGCTGCCTCTCCTGGAGAGACTGAGAGGACTGAGGAAACCAGAGCTGGCTGCTGACAGTGTGGTCAGGAGCCAGCAAGGTCAAGGGGAAAGGAAGGAAGTAGCCACAAGAAGTGCGAGAGGATTCTAAGGTAGGTACTGATCAAGTCAATTAGCCTACATTTTTGGAGTCCTATGTTTGGTGAAATAACCATACAACCAACACTTGCTATCTTTCTAAGCGTCATGTTTCCTGGGAAAATTCCAGTCCAGGGACTGTATTTTGCAGCCTGAATCCATTTTCTGCATAGGGGAAGAACCAGGAGAGTTGACTATTTTACACTTGCATATAAAACCTTTAATTGCAAGGCAAAGGTGATGGGGATGTAAATCCATCCCATCTGTACAGCAGAGATCATGGCATTTTCCCACCTCACTGTGGTGCAGGAGAATCCCAATCCCTAACTGGTGCTAAAACACACTAAAAAGTGCTCAAGGTTACTTATTAATGGTGTTTCTTCTATTCCAAGTAGCGCTATGTAATTTACTGCTACATTCTACACAAAGAGTCACTGAGTTGTGCGGTAATTACTATAAAAAAAGTAAAAATCTTAGACTCACAGAATCACTGAATGGTGGAGACTGAGAGGTACCTCTGGAGATCGTCTAGGCCAACCCCCATGCTCAAAGCAGGGTTAGCTGAGCAGGTTGCCCAGGGCTGTGCCCAGTTACGCTTTAAATATCTCTAAGGATGGAGACTCCACAAACTCTCTGGGCACCCTGTTCCAGTGTTTGACCACCCTCACAGCAAAAAAGCTTTTTCTTTTGTTTAAAAGGAATTGTTATTTGATTTGTGCCTCTTTTCCCTTGTCCTGTCACTGGGCATCACTGAGAAGAGCCTAGCTCTGTCTTCTTTACTCTCCCATCAGGTATTTATACACATTGGTAAGACCTTGAGCCTTCCCTTCTCCAGGCTGAACAGGCCCAGCTCTCTCTCAGCCTCTCCTCGTTTGTCAGATGCTCCAGTCCCTTAACCATCTTCATGACACTTTGCTGGACTCACTCCAGTATCTCCATATGTCGCTTGTATTGGGGAGCCCAGAACTGGATGCAGTACTCCAGGTGCGGCCTCATCAGGGCTGAGCAGAGGGGAAGAATCACCTCCCTCGACCTGCTGGCAATGCTCTGCCTAATGTAGCCCAGGAGGCCATTGGCCATCTTTGTCGCAAGGGCCCACTGCTGGCTGGTGGTCAACTTGTTCATCAGGACCCCAGGTCCTTTTCTGCCAAGCTGCTTTCCAGCTGATTGGCCCCCAGCCTGTACTGGTGCATGGGGTTATTCCTCCCCAGGTGTGGGACTTCGCATTTTTCCTTTGCTGAATTTCAAATCATTACTCCCAAGGGAAGGAGCCCATGTCTGGGCTCCTCTGTCTGTCTGTTATGTTCAGATAAGGCAGTGTACGCAGCCTTGACCAAGTAAGTCTAGTCAGGCTGGTATACAAGAGCATGGGGAACGCATGAAAACAAAACGCTTCTTTTTCGCCTCCAACAGCTTGTCACATTTGATCCTTCTCTTCTGTGTGTTGGGGCTAGGGGAATCTAATTGCATTGCAACCTGTCAAGGATCACTAGTAGAGACACTGGTGGGTAGACCTGCATGGAGGAGGGTTTCCCTCCCATCCCCTTGCAGCAGAGAGCTATAAGCCAGCCTCACTACCTGGGGAACATGATATGAAGAGGAGTGACATTTGGTCAACCTCCTGCTCTGAAATAGTTGAGTAAGGTCAAATGTTTCACAGAGAACTGCTCTCACTGTAGACTTCTACCCATCAAATTAATTTTATATAGATAGGTTACCATCCTCTAATTCATTTCACTGGATTTTTCTCGAGATTAGGTAAGAATTTACCTTTAGCTTTTATTTAAGATTTAGTTAAACCTGGTCTTGCTCTGAGGTCTAAGAAGTAACAGACTGAAAATCAGTGCAAATGTCTGTGATGCTGGCTCAGGAAATGATACTGTTGATACAGCTGCCCTCAAGATCTGGAAGTTACACAGCTGGGGCTCTTCAGAAGCTGTTTTTACCAATCCATATGTTTTAAGATGGAACATGATTAATTTGTGAACGGACATTTCTTATGCCTTAACCCTCTGTCCAGAAGGTTTCCAGGCTCTCTCTCCCTTCTGGCTCCTGAGGGAGCACCCAGCTATCCAGCTTTCTGCTGAAGAGCTTCCTTCTCTCTGAACTGTCCTGGCCATCCTCAGCTCCGCAGCAGACAACACTATAATTCTGCTCTGTATTCTCTATCCTTGTGCTCAGCCTTGCAAACTCTGGCTTCCTGCCAGTCACTGAGAAATTGCAACCATTCAGTAGCAATTTTCAGTAAATTCTGCCACCCCTAGCTACCTGCTTATGCTTTTGCCTCTAGAAGCCAAGCCAGGGAGACTGACAGTTACCATTAAAGAGTCCTTGCCAAATACATGGTGTTTCTAACCTTGTTGGTGGTGATGATAGGAAACTGGAGTCGGTAATTCAAGAGGTCCCTTCTAGTATTGTTCCAGATGATATGTGCTCGATAAATTTCAGATAAAAATCTGTTCCAAACAACTTCTGGTGTTCCCATAATTGTTCATCTGCTCATATTGGGATGGTAACTTCCTTTTGAGTAACTGTTGTGAAAGTCTGCCAGTCATTTCAGGATAGCTTATGGCAGTCACTCAAGTGGTTTACAATTACCTCTAGGTATGTCTATAAATTTGAGAAGAGTAACAGCTCTATTCTCAAATGTAACATCTTTTCAACTCTCTTTAAATAGGACCTCGGACTGGGTCAACAACATTCACAGAAAGGGGAATACATTTTCCAGCTGCTCTGGTTCCACTGCTAACTCACAGTTAGGAAATAAATCTATATGATGATTTTTTTTTAAAGAAATGAGCTATTTGAATTCCTTATTTAACCTTTGGTCTTTCTATTTTTCATTAAGCTTTATTAGTCTTTTCTTAGTTAAAAATATTGATTCTAGTTTTGTAAAGAAGGCTAAATAGTAGCGGCTTATTTTTATCCTTTGCTCAAATAAAGCAGGACAGGAATGAATCACAAATCATTTAGTTTCTATACTAGCACAAGTTTAGGATATAAAATTCTGCATTCCATTTTGCTGATTCATTTATCAAGACATAATCACTTGTTCCTAACAAGTAGTAGTGCTGCACACAGGCCAGCCAAAGCTCCCTGATACTTGAGTGCTTCCTTCCATTAATAGCAAGAGACAACCTGAATAGCTGCCATCTGAATGACTAGTGCTAGATACGTCCACTGGAATGAGGAACTAGTTTGTGAACGCAAGGCCACTGATACTGCAATATTAGCTCAGCCTCAGTACTCCGGTTCTTCTAGCCCCTACCCTTGTCTCCAACAGTGGCTAGTAGCCAAGGCTTGGGAGGGTGAAGAGAGCACGCAGCGTTTTTACACACACACTTCCACAACCAGCCAGTGCTTCCTGAGCCAGAGCTTGTCCACACACTTATGTTTCCTAATCATCCATATAACCACCCTCCATGAATTTCTCTAGCCCTTTTTGGAAGCCATTTCTACTTTTAGCCTCCCCTACATCCTCTAGCAATGTGTCTGACAATTTAATTGTGCTTAATGAAAAATTACTTCAGCTAGTTTGCTGGCAAGGCCCTGGTCACCCACAGATGCTAATTGCCCTGAGAAGCCTCACCTAGGACTGCCACCCACACACCCGCACCCATGGACCCAGGAGCCTCATTTAAGACCATCCCCCTGTGCTTTGTCCTTGCCTGAACCTTGTTGCCTGTGGGTATGGTGGGCCTCGCCTTGTTGACTTGACTTTCTGGCTTGCCCTTGGACATGCCTTGTGACGATGGACATATCCGGTGGCCACTGGACTGTTAGCTGAACCTGGGGACCGTCATGAGACCAGCTCTGCTTGCCACGTTTGGGTACTGTGGGAGTGCTCCCTTGAAGGTGAGGCTGCTGCCCTGCCTGCCTTGCTCTCACCCCCGGCTCCTGGCTCACCTCTCCTCAGGAGCAGGCCGCTTGCGCTGCTCCTTGATAGCCTGTTGCATGGCAATCTCACCGCATGCCCTTCAGCTCTTGTACTGCGTGTGAATAATCCTTCCCAAATCATCTGCTCAATGCTTTTCAGGAGTTCAGAGCTGCCATACCTCTCTCAGTCATCTCTCTGATCTTGACTATCTAGTTTCTCCTTCTGTGGCAGTGTAACTATCTTTCTAGTCTTCCGCGCACTTTTTTCTGGGTTAGCTATATCTTCTTAAAGAAAGAAGAACTATAGCTATATCCAGGACAGCTATACAGCTATAGTTTTGTCAGAGATTTATACAGCGACAAATTGATGCTTTTAGCTTTGTTCTCTACTTTTTCTACTTTTTCTATCATCCCATTTGCCTGCTGTTGAGCATTAAGTTGATGTTTTCTGAGAACTGTCCAAAACGTCTCTAACATTTCTCCCCAAGTGGTGATAGCTGGTTTAGAGTCCATCATTGCTTTTATATATAGATTTTTTTCCAATGTACATTACTCTGCATTAATTGGCACTGAATTTGATTTGTCATATTATTGCCATGTTACCCACTATCGTGAGATTATTCTTCAAGTTGTGTTAGTTTCTGACTATCTGAAAAGAATCTGTATCACTTGGAAATGCAGTTATCTCACCATTCATATCCTTTTCATTTAGGAATACCGAACAGCACAGTTCCTAGCACAGATGCCTGAAGGCTCCAGGTATAATTTTTCTCTGGTGAAAGCTAAATCTAGTCCAGCTTTTTGTTGCCCTGACCTCTAACTGGTTGTGAACCCATGAGAGACCTTCCCTCTCATAACATGACAACTAAATATACCCAGGCAAAGAGATGACGTTAGGAGCCTTTTGAATAGCTGAGAATATCCTGTCACTTGGAGCACTTTGGGCACACCGATCTCTTTTAAGAATTCTAGCAGATCTGTGGGCCATGATGTTTTTTTTTTCTTTTCTGCCAAACATGGCTCTTTCTGGCTATCACATTTATCTATGTAATCACTAATCCCAGCCTTTATCACTGTTTCTACCTCCTTAATCCCCAGAGACACAAATAAAAGGAAACATGCAGCTCTTAGGTGCTGCTACCAATGTAGATTGATTCTTTGTACTTATTCATGCCTATAAAAATGGTTATTGAGTCATCTGACTATACAATCTCACCCGTACAGTTGCTCTCACAGCACATCACTTTGAATATGGGATTTGAATCATGTTGCTTTATAGTGGAAGGATGTAGTCTGCTACTGTGGAGCAGTGCCACTTTCCTCTTGTCCTAGGACCTGTCCGTTATACAGCTGTGTGTGATGATCAAACTTCCGAAGAGCCCAAGTAATTATGCAAAAGAATAATCAAATATTTTTCTTCCTAAACCACCATCACCCCACTGTCACCAAGGACTAAGAAATATATTAACCCTTTACTATGAAAATCAGCTGCCAATGTATGAGATATTCAGACTGGTGCATGGCGCTGTTGAACAGCTCGTGGAAACAAACTGCCTCTTTTTAGCCTGTGAAGGCCCACTGTGTAGACTGCTCCTTCCCTTCTGTGTTGTTTGTGGGAGTTTAGAGAAACTCTAGAGTTTGCAGAATGCTGCCAAGGAACACTAACAGGAACATTTGTGAGCAGATCTGATTTTCATTGCAGCCTGCTAGCTTTGCACATCCCAGCAGCTCAGGCCCAGAGCTTTGGAATGCTTTTGGAAGACTTTGATACGGGTACCTAAAAACTCTATGTAAAAACATAAGCTTAGAGCAGAGCAGAATTTCTGGTATATTACTGCATCATGTAGTTTTTTTTTTTTCTCCAAATTAAACACAATCTGTATTTTTCTTTGTGGAAGCTTAATTATTTGATTGTTGACTATATTAGCTGTGGTCCAGGTATATAAGGCGTATATGCTGTTGTAAGCTGTATCACTTTAAACAACAGAAGAGTTAACAGAGCTCAGTTTTACCTCTTTTCCTGTAAAATTCATTCCTTTTTTCCTTAGCATGACATAACTGCTTAGCGTGCAGGCTGCCTACTAATTGAGCTATTTAATTGGTGAAATGGCTTCTTAATAACTCCTCTTTAATTATTTAACTGTTCAACAGAGGTAGCTCGTCTGGCCGTGAAGCTAGTGACAGTGAAACTGGTAGCAGGAGACGCTAATGTCAACTAAATTCTGACATTATCTCTAGATGAGGCTCATAATTCATAGATCACCATCCATTTGACTTTGCTTATCTGTCTGCTGGCTCTTATATTTGTCCTCATTCAAAACTCTTAGATTAAAAAAGCACCTTTAACCACATAAATACTGATATTACTATAACTCATTTGTTCTAGATTAGTCTGTTCTGACTCCAACACTACATAGACAAATGGCTTCTGGTTAAACTGCATTTTATTTGCACTCTGAAGGAAGCATCTTTGTGTTTGAGTTACCATAATGCTGTTGTCACTTTTATTATAGGTCATTAATGGGTGAGCATGGATTTAGTTTAGCTCTAAATGTTACCATTTTGATTACATATTCATGTATAAGGTATCATTTAAGTAGAATTAGTCTCCCTGTTAGATTTAAGTAAACAAGTTTCAGCATTCACTGATCTGACAACCACATTTACACTGGAGAAATAGCAGAACTGATTTTTTAAATTCACAATTTCTTTCTAATGTTTCAAAATAGACCCTTCTTAGTTTAGACCTATTCTCTGGATCTGGTAATGATGAACATATATGCTAGCATTCATTTGTTAATAAAAAGTAAATTTAGTATAGAAGTCTCTTAACAAGGTACCTGATCTCTCCTGGAAATTGTTAATGGCCGAAGAAAGGATATACATCTGTGTTTTCCAGTGATTCATAAGCGCACCTAGGGTTTTGTTGCTGGGAAATGCTAGAATAGAAAAGAAATGCAGACTTCTGACTGGGTGAAAAAAAAGGAGGGAAAAATATGTTTATTGGCAAAAGGGAAGGGAGGGAGCAAGAGTAAAATGTGGCAGGAAAAAGCCAAATTGTGTCTGAAATGGCTTCATATTTTAAGATAAGTTCACAAATAAATGGCCCAGATGGGAATCTGTGATTAGAGTGCAGCTCTATATTGCTACACTAGTAAAGAGTGACTCATTCTACCCATTACAAAACTCCAGCTCCCAGAAATGAATAAATTTTTGTTATAAAAGTTCTCACTAGGTTGATGCTTGGTAGAGTTCTCAGCCCAGGAGAAGAGTATTTAGTATTTCACTTTTTTTGTTTTTAATCAAAAGCAAAGTCTGGCAACTACAGATGTGTTCTGGTTCAAAACAATACATCGGTTTCTAGGTTATAGCTTTTGGGGGAAGCTCTTCTGGTCTGTAGAGTACCAGCTGTGCAGCAAGGAGCTCTGTGATGGATCCTTTCCCTCCAGGCTGTGCAGCAGGAGTGCAGTGGCTGTAATGAAGTCATGTATAGACAATCAATACTATTAGCAGACACATCTCTCACGTGTGCCCACATTTTCTTTATTGATCTCTTGCCTTCCTAGAATCACCAAAAGGATCTTCAGTTCCCAAATCCATGGCAGACCTCCAGCACTGGAGCTTCAGAGCTGCCTCCTGCTCCTCCCCCAGACAGCAACATCACGCATGTGTCTCATTGCTTGGCCTTTATGATCCATGGCATGTATCCTCCATTTCTGTGAGGACCAGCATTCAGAGAATAACGAGGGTGAACTCCATAGGTTTGTTTGGGCAGACCTTGAGCAAAATCTTCCTCCTTCAGTACTCACTGTGCAAGATGCTGTCATAGAGTTTACCTCTCTGATCCGGATGGTATAAAAATCACTGTTTGAGCTCCGTGATCCCCGCTCCCCTGTCTTAGTGGAATGGTATCAGCTTCACTACATAAGAACTGCATATTTCATATACAATCAGAAATTAATTTAGACTGCTTGCATTAAATAAAAATGCAATAAATAGCATTAAACAAAAAACTTCATTCCCCCTCCAACCTTCGTCCCTTTTCAGTCCCATCTCAAATGATGTGCAGCAGTTTCCCTGACTTCTTGCAAACTATGAGCTGACCTTGATTCTTATAATCCAGTGTCAAAGTATGACATGAGCATCAGTAGGAGGCAGAATTAGACATTATATGGAGCAGCTTCTAAACACTGAGTAAGCACTGAATACTAGATACTTAGCCATTATATTCCACAGGTTTTCATGTGTCTCAAGATACAGATCAAACAACAGAATTTTGCCATCTAAACAATAACTAGATTGTGCCCTCTGTTTACACTCTTTCAAATTCTATGCAAAAGTCCATTGTTCTTAACATTTTTATCTCCTAGAAAAGAACAAAATTGCAGATAAGAATGCCACGCTAGTCCCCTTTTAATGTGTTTTTAGAAGAGGTGTGAAATGCATTCAAGAATGGAAATATGTTGCGTTTAATGCAACATGATGTTGAAATAATCTTACTCATTCTTGGGCTAATTCTGTGTTGGAGTGGTATACCAGAACCTATGCTTATTGGTTGCCTGTGATACCCAGGGATTTGTGAGATATTGGCATTTGATTTTTAGTAAAGTGATCTTAGTTAATAGGCATTGTTTTTTTGCTGTAGATTTGCAGATTAATGTTGAATTCCTTCATCAGTTCCCATTAAAATCTCCAATGAATTTCATGAGAGCTTTGTGTTTTGGTTGACAGCTGGACTATGCAATTAAAAGCAGTCAAAGATAATTCATGTGAGATTAATTACTGTAAAGATACAAAGTTGCATGGGAATTCGCACCAACAAAAGAATTTTCTCTGTAGTGCTGAAAAAAGGTATTTGCTGATCCTTCTACCACAACTTTTAAAAAGTTGATTTTCATGAAGTACAAAAAAAGATAGCATAATAGTTACTTTCACGAAGAGTTTTTGCTTTCATTTACATCACTTGGAGAGAAAAGTCACCCAGATAGCTGCAAGCACCGCAAGTTCTGCCTTCACCCTGCTCTTTGCCAGGTGCCCTTTTTAAAAGGTAACACTCACGCTGCTCATAAACAAACAAACTAGAGAAGCCTTAACTGACCATGAATGACTAGGCTTGCTTACCTCTGCAAAATCTGAGTTATGTCTGAGCTTTGCTTGCAGGTTGACTGTGTTCAGGACCCATGGGTCTGGCCTTGAAGGTGGGGTTAGGGCATGTAAACAAAATCTTGGGTAACATGCGTGATGCAGATGCACAAAAGGATCTCAGTCTGAAATTCAGATTCTCAAAACTCTATCAACTGCCACATCCAAGACGTTCCCGGAGATCACTGTTTTGTTTCCAGAATTACATTTCTATAGTCCACATAGGTTTTGCCTCTAGTTACACTCAGAAGCCCATCAGTCTTGCAGTGTAGGACAGATCTTCGGAGACTTCTCATACCTTAGTCTTGTCAGCTTTCACAGGCTCATCTCCTGAGCCCCATCCCACAGTCACTTGAAGTGCTCTGTCTTACTGCTTAGAAAGTACTCTTGCATCTATTGCAGTGACTTCTCTGGCTAGCAGCCCACAGGACAATCGGAGAAGTGAATGAAGGCCTATGTCGGGATATACAGAGTGTGAAAGACAATTTGTGACTGTGGTTGGCATTCTGCTTGAAACGGTGAGATCTAAATCCCACTTTTCCTCCATTATTTCTTGTTGGATAGTCTTTAAAGCAAGAAAAGAAGTTCAATACTTACAAGCCTACCAACCCATTTGCAGCTACATAGAATGGGATCTGCTAAAGAGCCTTTTTTGGGGTCTTCCTCTCTTTTCTTTTCCATTGTGCCCCGATGAAGAAAACTAGCTGTAACAACTGAGTCTCTATGCAGTGTGAGATGTAAGGGCCATATGCTTTTTATCATAGTCCAGTGGTCAAAGCACTTTCTCAGGAGGTAGGCAATGTAGCTTCAAACCGCACCATCTCTCCAAGGAAGCAGATGAATGTGAATCCCTGTTATGAGACTGAATACTTTAACTACTGGCCTATAACATAAGGGAGAAAATGGAAGTTCTTCCATCCTTCTTTGGAAGGAAGGAAGAATTCTTCCATACTTATTCTCAGTGATTTCCTACCGACTCTGTTGGCTTCTGTGGATCCAGCTCCTATCTGCTGAGGTATAGGGGAACCATGAGCCTAATCTAGATATTAAAAATCCAGCCTAAAGAAGAAGGGCTCCTGCTTGTAGCCTTGTTCAGTGAACTTAATAGAAATTACAGAAACTGTCTGGGAACAGGGAATGAGACACCAAAGGCCTAGTCTATCTTGTGCACTTTTCTGGTTCGTAAGCATTATATCTGTATTTGTTGTGGAACAGCTTAACCAGAAGTGGTGGAATATAGCAAAATATGGTGGTGCAGACTCCTGAGAAGCAGGCTGGCTGATCCTTCCTGACGGTAAGGACAGAAGGGGAAACATATCTCATATTCGGTATGAGTGGTCCAACTGTTGCACACCAGCTGGGCCAGCCAATTAAGGGAATGCTTGGGGACTTCTGGCCCTATAAAGGAGGTGGGCAAGGGAGTCCCTACAGTGAGAGTGAACAGCCATTGCAGCTTACCAAATCACTTCAAAGCACAAATGCAGTAACACACTATGTCATCAAGCTGTGGCTACAGGATACGCCAAATTAATTCTGCACCTAATGCAAAATGATTTGATCAGATCGTATGTGTTGCCATAGACTAATCCAAGTTCTGGTGCTGTTTCTTGGGTGCTGGTGCTGCTCCTTGATGTTGTTAACTCAGGACAGCTTTTTCTGTTGTTGTCTTCTCTCCACATTCCTCCTTCATCAGGGACTCTTTATGAGCTTGTAGGCACTATGCGTAACCAATTTCTTCTACTCAGTCAGACTAGAAGATCATGACCGCCACAATCAACCACTACTTTAAGTTTCCTCCTTCTTGTTGTCTTCTGACCTTTCTTCATCTCGTTTATTATCCTTAAATGAGGATCAGGTCAAGAAGCCTATTCTTTGTTATCATGTCATTTTTTCTTTACTTTCTCATTTGCCAAATTATTTGGTAGTTTTTGGATCTCCAGTACCCCATAGCTTCCATTGATTCTGTTCAGCTCATCTCTAACTTAAGATATGCAGTAAAAACTTCTAGTTCTACTGCATCTACATAATGTTGTGAATGTCACGCAAAGCAATAATTCTTTGTCCCTCAACTTTGAAAATAATTTTGTATGGTTCCTTTCAGCATGGTAAATGTACTCTGAGATAATGAAAGATTTTTTTTCCTAGTCTGCTTCCTAAACTCTATCTAACTGTCCTAAAATCATTTTAGGCATTGCTGTAAATCTCATCAAGTACCAAACTGGTTCTTTTTACCTGTCTAAATACCTTTTAAAATCTGATAGCACATGAATGAGCGCAGCCAACAGAGGCAGCGAACAGACGCAGCAGTTTGCGCAGCAGTTTGCGCAGCCGTTTGCGCAGAAGGGCGCCAGAAGGCAAAGAAGGCACCTCTCCATTTTGCACAGTGGTGTGTTCTTCCCCGGGGCATGGTCATGACACGCCGCAGAGCACGTTCCCCAGTGGCTGCTGGAGGTGCTGCATCGGCTGTGTCTGAGGCTTCAACCCAGACAGACCCTCTGACAGCAGATGCAGCTCTGCAGGTGTCAGGCTGCAGGGAGTGCCTGGGGCCTCTCCGTGAGGCCTGGGCTGACAGTCAGCTCTCCTGTGTGAGGTGTGCTGTGGTTGACCAGTTGCGTCATCAGATAAAGGAGTTACGGGAGGAGGTTAGTAGGCTGCGTAGCATCCGAGAGGATGAGCAGGAGATTGACAGGGTATTCTCAGAGACTGTGCAGCTCCAGGAGTCCCCAGCCCCCACTGCAGCGGAGTCGTCAGAGGGCTCAGCACCGTGTGTAAAGGTGCATCATAACACTGCTGAAGAGGGCTGAAAGCTGGTGACCTCTCGTAGAAGGAGAAAGGTTCTTGCTCCTCCTCAAGAGTTGCCTGTGAAGAACAAGTTTAGCGCCCTCCAAGCTGAGGAGGAGCTGGGCATGGCTCCAAGGGAGGCAACTGGCCTGGCAGACCCCGTGCCGTGCAGGAACCCCCGGAAGAAGTGGCAAGTGATTGTTGTGGGTGACTCCCTGCTGCAGGGGACAGAGGCACCTATCTGCTGACCTGACCTCTTGTCCAGAGAGGTTTGCTGCCTGCCAGGGGATCGAATAAGAGATGTCGTGGAAAGACTGCCAAGGCTTGTCCACTCATCAGACTACTACCTGCTTTAAACTAGGCAAGATGGGGGAAGGGGAGTGGTATAGTGGCAGGGGAGTCAGTAAAACACCGCTCAAGTCAGGATGCCTCCAGCGGGTGCATACAGCCAGGGGAGACAGCATGGGACATGGCTATGGAGGATCCTCTTGCACCTCTCCTGGGAAGCTTGCATGCTTGACTGGCTCTCTGAAATGCCTGTATACCAATGCACGCAGCATGGGGAATAAACAGGAAGAGTTAGAGATCTGTGTGTGGTCGCAGGGCCATGATCTCATTGCAGTGACAGAGACATGGTGGGATAGTTCACATGACTGGGATGCTGTCATGGATGGCTATGTGCTTTTTAGGAAAGACAGGCCAGGAAGGCGAGGTGGTGGAGTTGCTCTTTATGTGAGGGAGCAACTAGAATGTATGGAGCTGTGCCTCGGGGTGGATGAAGAGCAAGTTGAGAGCCTATGGGTAAGGATTAAAGGGCAGGGTAACAAGGATGACACTGTTGTGGGGGTTTACTACAGGCCACCTGACCAGGAGGAAGTCATCGATGAGGCCTTCTACAGACAGCTGGAAGTAGCCTCACGATCACAGGCCCTGGTTCTCATGGGAGACTTCAACCACCCTGACATCTGTAGGCAAGACAGCACAGCTAGGCACAAACAGTCAAAGAGGTTCCTGCAGAGGATTGATGATAACTTCTTGACCCAGGTGGTGGAGACGCCAACGAGGAGAGGTGCAATGCTAGACCTTGTACGAACAAACAAAGAAGGTCTAGTTAGAGAGGTGAAGGTTGGGGGCAGCCTTGGCTGCAGTGACCATGAGATGGTGGAGTTCAGGATCCTGTGAGGAGGAAGCAGGGCAATGAGTAGGATTGCAACCCTGGACTTCAGGAGGGCTAACTTTGGCCTCTTCAGGGACCTACTTAGGGGAATCTCATGGGGTAGGGCCCTAGAAGGAAGAGGGGTCCAAGAAAGCTGGTTAATATTTAAGCATCACTTCCTCCAGGCTCAAGACGAGTGCATCCCTCTGAGTAAGAAGTCGAGCAAAGCAGGCAGGAGACCTGCATGGATGAGAAAGGAACTCCTGGCCAAACTCCAACAGAAGAAGGAAGTACACAGAATGTGGAAAAGGGGACAGGCCACTTGGGAGGAATATAGGGACGTTGTCAGAGTGTGCAGGGATGCGACAAGGAAGGCTAAGGCCCAGTTGGAATTAAATCTGGCAAGGGATGTCAAGGACAAGAAGGGGTTCTTCAAATACATCAATAGCAAAAGGAAGACTAGGGAAAACGTGGGCCTGCTGCTGAATGGGGCAGGTGCCCTGGTAACAAAGGATATAGAGAAGGCAGAGTTATTGAATGCCTTCTTTGCTTCAGTCTTCACTGCTAAGGCCAGCCCTCAGGAATTCCAGACCTTGGAGACAAGAGAGGAAGGCTGGAGAAAGGAAGACTCTCCCTTGGTCGAGGAGGATCAGGTTAGAGATCTCTTGTCCAAACTTGACATCCATAAATCCATGGGCCCCGATGGGATGCACCCACGAGTGCTGAGGGAGCTGAGATGTTATTGCTAGGCCACTCTCCATCATCTTTGAAAGGTCCTGGAGATCAGGAGAGGTGCCTGAGGACTGGAAGAAAGCCAATGTCACGCCAGTCTTCAAAAAGGGCAAGAAGGAGGAGGCAGGAAACTACAGGCCTGCCAGCCTCACCTCTGTCCCTGGAAAGGTGATGGAACAGCTCCTCCTGGAGGTCATCTCTAAGCATCCGGAGGACAAGAAGGAGATCAGGAGTAGTCAGCATGTATTCACCAAAAGGAAATCATGCTTGACTAATCTGATAGCCTTCTATGATGGAATGACTGGCTGGGTAGATGAGGGGCAGAGCAGTGGATGTTGTCTCCCTGGACTTCAGCAAGGCTTTGGACACTGTCTCCCATCACATCCTCCTAGGTAAGCTCAGGAAGTGTGGGCTAGACGAGTGGACAGTGAGGTGGCTTGAGAACTGGCTGGATGGCCGAGCTCAGAGGGTTGTGGTGAATGGCGCAGAGTCAAGTTGGAGGCCTGTGGCTAGTGGTGTCCCCCATGGCTCAGTCCTGGGTGCAGTCTTGTTCAATGTATTCATCAGTGATTTAGATGAAGGGACAGAGTGCACCCTCAGCAAGTCTGCTGATGATACTAAACTGGGGGGAGAGGCTAACACACCAGAAGGCTGTGCTGCCATTCAGAGGGACCAGGACAGGCTGGAGAGGTGGGCGGAGAGGAACCTCATGAAGTTCAACAAAGGCAAGTGCAAGGTCCTGCACCTAGGCAGGAATAATCCCATGCACCAGTACAGGCTGAGGGTTGACCTGCTGCAAAGCAGCTCTGCAGAGAAGGACCTGGGAGTCCTGGTGGACAAGTTAAAGATGAGCCAGCAGTGTGCCCTTGTGGCCAAGAAGGCCAATGGTATGCTGGGGTGCATTAGGCAGAGTGTTGCCAGCAGGTGGAGGGAGGTGATCCTGCCCCTCTACTCAGCCCTGGGGAGGCCTCACCTGGAGTACTGTGTCCAGTTCTGGGCTCCCCAGTACAAGAGAGACATGGCACTACTGGAGAGAGTCCAGCGGAGGGCTACCAAGATGATTAGAGGGCTGGAGCCCTCCTATGAAGAAAGACTGCAAGAGCTGGGCCTGTTCAGCCTGGAGAAGAGAAGACTGAGAGGGGATCTCATCAACGTGTACAAGTATCTGAAGGGGGAGTGTCAAGAGGATGAGGCCAGTCTCTTCTCCGTGGTGCCCAGCAACAGGACAAGAGGCAACGGGCAGAAACTTAACTCCAGGAAGTTCCATCTGAACCTGAGGAAAAACTTCTTCACTGTGAGGGTGACTGAGCACTGGAACAGGTTGCCCAGAGAGGTGGTGGAGTCTCCTTCCCTGGAGATCTTCAAAACTCGTCTGGATGTGATCCTGGGCAATATGCTCTAGAGGACCCTGCTTGAACAGGGAGGTTGGACTAGATGATCTCCAGAGGTCCCTTCCAACCGAAACGATTCTGTGATTCTGTGATTCTGTGAATTGTCTGTCCTTTCTGGTAAAGGAGACACAAGGTTATATCTATTGCCAGCTTCATCTGTTTACTTTGCAACCCTCATTTTATTTTCAGAAATCATATACCTATAAATCAAGAAGACAAATTAGTGCAAATCTGTAATTATCCTATTTCTGCTACCCTATTTGTCCACAAAGACATCCACAAAATAATAGCCCGTGATTTATATTTAATTCCTGTCTTCACAGCTCTAATGGATGGTGCTTGGTTGCCCCAAATCAATAATATCTCTTCAGAAGTCTCATATCACCCAATCGCTACATGGAATAACAATCAGAATAATTTCATTTAAATGGATACAATTAGCACTGGAGATGAAGCCATTAAATAAAGTCCATTGATTGTTTATCAGACACTGAGGTGAGATAATTTAAACACATTCACTGCTAAGAGTGATAGATGAATTGCCATCATATTAGTAGGCAGCTACTACATTTAACCTTACTAATTAATTAATTTTTTTTTTTAAATTTCAGTGGCAAAGGTAAAAAAAAACCCCACTTATTAGGGATTGTTACCTCAAAACTAACTAAAGCAAACTACAGATGCTTGACTGACACATACAGTAGAAAGCTAATTTAGTAGGCATTTGTTCTTTCAACAGTTATGGACTGTGCATAGATATCCAGCATGTACAATATGTAAGGAATTTGCTCAGAATATGACTACAGTAAATGTCAGTACAGGTGATAATGTTTCAAATGCATGTTTTATGTATCAAAATATATATTCTCTTTCCCTTGTCAAAGACTTATTTTAGAGGAGGTATTCCATATAAATATTTAGAGTTGGGTGTTTTTTATCTGAAAATTGATGAAAAATGAAGTGATGAAGTTTCATCTATTCTAAAGTTAACTCCAAAACCACTTAAAAGCATTTACTGAAGCTGTGCAAACCCTTCCATGATTTAGTCCTGTAAATCTTTATTCTTTATAATAACACTGCTTCTTTGAAGAGCTTGTGAAACCAAACTCCTGGCTGCCACATTTTTTGTTCCAGAATCAACTCACACTTAAGGATGTTTGCTTGCAAGGCAAAACAGTTTTCAGTTTTATTCTCAGAAGGCCAAGAAGATCAGGAAGGCTCTGGATCTCATTCAGTTCCCTTTCAAGTTGTTAGGAAAATTCCTGCTCACTCAAATAGCAGAGGAACAAATCCCAGGAGAGCTGCAACAGCTTCTCATCGCAGCTCTGGGTTACGGAGGGAGCCCTGGGTCAGGCAGTGGGGCCAGCGGAGATTGCTGCTGTCTCTTACCAGCATTCCTCCATGACAGGCACTTCTTACAGGAACGCTGAGAATTTTGAAGCCATCGAGTAAATTATTTATGGGAAATCATTTTCTGTGTCTAGTCATTCCCTAAAACACTCATACACGTGTCTCTAATGGGCTTATAAAGCTGTGATGAGGACAGTCATTGGAAAACGTCAACAGTGTATAATTGAGAGTTATATGGTTTAGACTAGCTGAAGATTGAGCTGCAGTGTTCTTTTGAGGAACACTTCTATAGAAGAAAGAACGTGTGTTTTTTTTTTTTATTTTGCTTGATATTGGGAACATAAAATCCCCAGGAGTAAAAGAAATCTTGTCCACTTTCTTTGTTTCCATTTCTTTAATCCCAATTCCTGTTTGCCATAACGGAAGAAAGAATGGGAAATTAAACCAAAATAAAAGCCACAAGAATGAGAAATAATGTTTGACTTTTTATATTTAAAAGCATCTGGAAATCTCTGAGCTCTCTTCAGAAAAAAAGTTGTATTTGAATTTTATTTTGGTGATCGCTTTTCTTATCTTTGACCAGTTCAATTTAACTAGGAAGAAAGAGTTGAAGTAAGCTGGAAGTATTATTTACATGCAGGCAAGGACGAGATCCTTGCTATGTGCCACTTCCTGCGGTTCTGTTTTCTAATTAAAGAAAAAGCAAACACGAGTGAAGCCACATGCTCACGGTGCATAATTTTTGGAAAGGCAGCAACAATTTAAAAGTAAATTTCACACTAGCTCTGAGACTCATGTCAGATGCTGCCTACTTGCTCTAGTTCATGAAGGCCATTTATATTCTAAATGTAAAAATAACTTGGTGCTGGCACATTCCATTAATAAATTAGGACTAGAATTTTATGTTTTCAAAGGATATGGTGAGATATAAATAGACATGCTAAAAAAGGCTGAAACTCTGTTAGACTGCTTCTTTTTCACCTGCTACTTCAAGCTCTCATTCCACTATCTCTCTCCCTGTTTCCAGCTGAAGGCCTACCTGTGAAGTCCCTTGTGCATGCTGAGAGCATTTCTGAAGTTGCTTTCACTCTGGAGAAGAAGATATTTGTTGGGCAATGCCACTGATACACCTGGTCTCCACGCCATCCAGTGATAGAAAGGTGCTGGTGAGGTGTTAAGAGGTCCAAAGCGTATGCTTCTCCTCTTCTTTAATCACTGCAGCTCCCTTGCTTTTTGGACAAGTGCCTATGCCACAGTGAATATTTCATAGCTCTGCTTTATATTTTTAAGTGGAAAATAGTAGATATCTGGCCTAACCTGAGAGATGCCAGGGGAGCTTTTCTGGATGTAGAGGACAGTTTTTGATTTCATCCACTCTTGTCACGAGAGCTGGAGATCCTAAGCTGGGACAAAAAGGTGAGTTCTCAAAAACCCAAATAACACAAGTGTGCCAAACCTAACTACGCCTGCCACAGAAAAAGAAAATTTTATTCTCAGTAAGACACTTCATTTAGGCAATTTATTCTCAATAAGACACTTCATTTAGGCAATTTTATTTCATTTGAAATTTGACCTTTAAAAAAATTAAATTAGCAACACCAAGTTTGTTTTACTAATGTACTTCAAGTATCTCAAGAAGTCTTCAGCCAGAAATTCCAAAAGCAAGTCTAATATTCTGACAATTTCTAAACGCTAAAAGCTATTAACAGAGAGTTTTTCCACAAGGAACCCATTTCCACAAAATGTTTTAGTTGTTTGAGATTTACCTTCCCTTCCAAAAATTTGCTTTTGTCTAAAAAGCACCCACTTGTACTAGTTCACACCAGTTTCATGGAGATGAGTTTGACTTCTCTGGGGCTTGCAGATCTACAGGAATGCTGTGTACTCCTGGATGATTGAGACATATAGTCTCACAATGCCTTTTTCTCAGTATTGTTTTTTGCACCTCATGAGTCCTCTTCCTAGAAGTTCCAGAATTCTCCTTTAGAGACAGCTGTATTTTGAAAAGCATACATTTAAATCTCAAAACCTACAGACAAGAGATTAAGGTCAGCAAAGAAATATTGAAAAAAGGGTATCAACGGCTCAGGACTAATCAAATGCCTGAGAGTATGACAGATCCTTCAACAACCATCTGATCTTGCAGAATTCCTCCAGACATTTTCAAGAAAATACATCAAACAGCGTGCCTAGGTTTGGGCCTTTTGCCTCTTGTTTTCCTTAATCTGAAAGCACATGGTTACTTTCAGTGAATAGAATGGGATAGGATATAGGGACAGACAGTGACAAGAGAGGTTTCCAACCGTCTTTTGGTCTGTACTTTCTGAGCAGTGCCAGGATCCCAGGAGGATTTCTAGCAAAGCAGCAAAAGTCAGAAATAATTTATCTGCACGCATTTGTGAATAGAAAACTATGCTTCTAGTGAGTAACCACAAAAGAAAAACAATAGCCTGTGTTGGTTCATATAAATGCAAGTCTCACTCCTCAAAGGAAATTTAAGACTTTGTTCTACACATGCTTGAAAGACCAAAGACCTGTAGGGTTATCAATATTCTTCTCATGGAGTCACTGAACAGTAATATGTACAAGCAGCTCCATATGAATGAACATCATGAAATTCTATGTGGCAGCGAGTGCAAGAGGCAACACTGCTGTGTGTCATCTGACAGACGTTAGCTTTCCTTTGAGTTTCCTCCAGACATTATCTGTAGGCAGGATTTGATGCATATTAGCTACCTTAATGTTCCGACGCTTTGAAAGATTGTATCCCAGTAGATCCTAGAGTCATTTTCGCTCTTTAACCATGACTAGAGCTTCATACCAAAGGTCATTTCCCTTTTAAAAAAAGCAGACAATGAAGATGTCCAGTTTATTAGCATATTTAGGAATCTAGTACAGCACAGCTGTTACACGATCCATTTATATTATGGGCACACATTTTCTTACTAGTGAAAATATGGAGCTCTGTATGGAGCAAGTCATTAATTTGAAAGTGGTTCACCTGAAACATTTTTGTGTACCAAGAGCCCATAATGGAGCTCTCTGAGTGCCTGAATTGCTAGTGTCTGTTTTCTGGGTACAGCAATACAGTAAGCTCTGCTGACTTCCTCGTAGTCCAGATTGTAGCTGTGGAGTAGGTATAGGGTCTAAGTTGTTACTCCTTATTTTGGTTTAATTGTGGGTTTCTGCTGAGCTGTTTGCACACTACTTATTTTGCAGATACATGATTTGCTGCCACCGGATCTATACTCCAGTGATATCTTGCTAAGCAATACACAGGAAGTATCTAATCAGTCACTCCAAAGGAGTCTCTGCTTAAATTTAGCTTGTAGCTCTTACGTCCTCAAATGCAGATTGTATCCCAGATGCTCAGTGTCTGGTTTTTGTTACTGCGGTTTATGTTATAAACAGCTTCTTTTTACTCTGTATGATGTCAAGAACGGAGTTGAAGGGCGTGAAAGGAAGGTAAAAACTGCCTCTAGTGGCTTTGCGTACAATCTGTTTGTCCTACATAAAAGTAAAAAGCTGACCAAACCATATCTGTAACGTTTAATAAAGCAACGTTTCTCTTCTAATCTATGACATCAAAAGTACAAATTCAGCAATACAGCGCTCTCCATGTGGGTATGTTAAAGTGCTCATTTAAGCAGTGAAAATGGACAAATAATGGAAATTTCCTATGTTTTCTATGTAGATAAAATGTAAGCTGAATGAGGGAATGTCTTCTTTATGGGAAGAAAAAAGTCAATTTAAATTCATATTTTGACCCATTTTATGTATCTGGTAAAATGCACTTTTATGTAAGAACACTCCTTTAGTGCTCTTCTGAAATCCATCACTTTT
Source organism: Struthio camelus (assembly GCF_040807025.1). Classification (NCBI taxonomy): domain Eukaryota; kingdom Metazoa; phylum Chordata; class Aves; order Struthioniformes; family Struthionidae; genus Struthio; species Struthio camelus. The sequence continues at coordinate 119,728,015 of NC_090943.1, read as the reverse complement.
TGATAGAAAAACAGAGTTTTCTGAATTCCGACAGGTGGCCGTACAGCTTTTGTTGTGCCTTCAACCTGTTGCAGCTAGCTGAAGAAAAAGAAAATGAAGGAATGACACCAAAAATCCTTAGCAAAACAGTTAGGACCTCTTCAGGGTTATGAATTTTGAAGGGAAGAGGAGAGGAAGATAAAAGGAGAACAAAATAAAGCAATACTTTTACTCTGTAGTAAATGGGGAAATCATTACTATTTTCTTTTACTCAAGACCTGATTTGTAGACACTTAAGCCTCCAAAACTGGAAAAAAATTGACTCTAAATAATCAGGTTATTTCTGAATCTACATATACAAGTTACGTGCTATGCAAAAAAGAAATCAGCAAAACAGAGACCTAAAGGTTTGCCATACATTCTTTTTTGTTTGTTTCTTGTGGAAAACAAACAAAAAGATGAACAAATCAGAAGGACAAGTTCAGTTTTTCAAAATATTTCATAGTGAAAATAATGAGAACGCTCTATTTGAATTTGCCCCCTTATGACTGAAAGGCATGTTTTTTACATTTTAAACCTTTTAAGCTGTATGGAAGTCTATCAGTATAAGTATTATGCACACCTTTCAAGATTAACCGTATGATGTCTCTTTAAACCCTGCCCTTCGGAACTACTGAATCACTATCTTGTTCCTAGGTCCTTCTTCAAACATTAAATTTGGAAGTAGTGTAAGGAAGTTGGAGAACGTGCGAATTCCTGTTTCCCTAATTGTATGTCTTGGCCTTAGCAGACGCCGTGGACCGAAACCGGGTAAAGACCTGTTTTTAGAGCCAAACACATGAATCTGTGCAAACTGATTAAGGTTCTGTACCATGCTTACATCAGTCAAAAGCAAAAAATAACATATTCATACTCATGTTAGTGAATCCAAGGTGTAGACCGATATGTATACTTACACTTATAACTCATCTCTATAGCTTGAGCTGAAGAGTTTAGGCCAGAAGGACTAAGTGTTCTGATGGGATGATCTCACCAAATTAATAACAACAGCAACAGTAATGTAACAATACTGCTAATAGTAAAACAACAATGTAGGAGTAGTACTGTGAAAATAGCAGTACTTCTTAAAAAAAACAAAAATATCTTCTTTGTAAGACTGCATTGGTTTGGATTATTTTAAAAAGGATGTTTTGAACAGTTATAACCTTATTAAGCCCGCAGGAAATTCCTGGAGGTTATCCTCAGAAGTGATTGCATATAGCCCTGTGTGGGTTAGGTAGGGATGCAGCTCTCTTTCCTGTCTTTTAGAAGGAAGCGTATTAATGGGTTTTTAACGAAGTGAATTATTCAGTGTGTCCACCCTACACTCACTCTATGCAGTTACGGGTTGAGCCACTTCATGCGGGGGAACCATTTCCGTTCTCTGCCAGACTGTGAGTGTGCTGTATGCTCTTGGTGTACAAGAAATGTAGAACAGGTCACAAATCAGTCTGCTTGCCACTTTCTGTGGGGCGTATTTCCCTTTGCAGTCCTTAACCTGGCATCCTAAATGCCTCTCTGTCTGTTAGGGAGAATGGGCAGAGCATCGCTTGCTACAAAAGTGGATGCTAAATGGTGGGGAAGAGGAAATGGAATAATTTAATCCCTATTCATTGAAAATATACTATTTTAATTTTTCCAGAGCAGCTGTTTTGCCAGTACTATGGTGACCAGCCTCTCTAAAAATAAAATGCAGAGTAATGAAAATGTCATTACGTGGAATACAGTCCAAAATGCGCATAGCAATTTATTCTTTGTGAATTCTGCTTAAAAATAAGAGGAACTGAAGACATATTAGTCTGCAGTGTCCTTGCTGGAAAAAAGTTCTCTGTTAAAAAGTCAATGGTTTGTTTTGACAGATTTAAGACTCCAGAATAAGGAACTGTGCAACTTTGTCAGCTTCTCCTTCTTAGTTTGACTCTGACCTATGGACATCTTCAGTGTTGGTTTACTCTGCCACTGCTACTAAATTGTGACACCAGTTACTTCTGTGCTCCAAGCCTTTGTCAGCTTAGTGACAGTCACAGAACCCCCTTTGTAGTGTCTCTGATTTTTAAGTAGGCCAATTCAGCTAGTGGGAAGAACACAATAAAAAAATTATTTTTCATCTGGAGAAATTGTAAAAACAGCATAGATTTCCATAGGCTAAAGTTGCATTATTTTTTGCAAACAAATAACAAGTCTTCGCTTGATTACATGATGTGCATATATAAGCAGAGATGCATGAATGAAAAATAAACTTTAGATCTTTCATTTTCACTTATTAGTAATTTACTTTGATGTGGGAGATGATTGTTCAATATTGCAATATTTTTTAACTTTATGTTGCCTTTAGCATTTTCCCTAGATTATACTGGCTTTGTGAGAAGAAATAATATAAACATAGCTAGAAAAAAAAGGACATACTGTTGACATGAAATCCTTCTTCAGATCTGCAAGGCTCCTGAAGAATTTTGAAAGACTACAGACATAATTCATCACATTCAGCCATTTCAGTGGTCCTTGTCACACTTTGCTTGCATATTCCTTATGACCAATCAAAATCTTAGAGAAAAGAGAACGGGACTACAAGACTTGGAAAGCTTGTTATTCATGTTCCCACATGATTTCTGCCTTTCTGCTTCTGTTTTCGTAGTTTTTTCTGCCATTCTTATTCTCTACAGGGTCCTATCTACCCACTGATCAGCCCATTCCATTGTATCCATATGCAGTACAAAAGAGCATGTATCATTTATATACGAAGGATGAGATCTGCTAAGAATACCTCTCATCATAACAGATGCATCTACTTGCTGAGAACAATGTCAGCCTTACCCCAGTCTACAGTGGAAGTGTTGAAGCTGACAGGTATATTCTACTATATGTAAGATAAGCTGAACTGGATTGTGGTTCCCAGCAGAGTAAGCAGCTTGCAACATGTGATGAAAATTGCCTAGGGCTCAAGTGAGCATTTAGAAATAAGGCAAGAGAGTTAAGCAGGCTCCCTAGCACACAGGATATTATGCTAAGGGAAAGTAGCCTGTTTCTGCCTGAGACGAGAGGTTGGTTGTGCGGGAGCAAATGCAAGGGTTTGCAACCCCACAGCCAAGCTCTTTCCAGTAATACAGCAAAAGAGGTGCAGTGTGTAGTCATTTAACTGTTATGGCTGGACCAGAAGCCAGGGATGGACAAGACAAAAAGGAATAAGAGACAGAGCGGCTGCGAGGGGGTAATGCACGACTGCTCATGCCTAGGCATACTTGCTCCTCTCAGTGCACACGCTCCCCATCTTCAGGAAGAAAAAAACTTATTGTTAGTTCTAACAAAATAAATGTTTAAGGGGTTCAGATCATTCCCCATCTCAAGGTGAGACCACTCCTACAGGCCCCTTTTTATGGTCCCTTGGAGCAAAGCTCATCACTTCTCCTTTCAGTGCTGATCACAACGCTGCTGGGGTGGTGAATCTCCAGCAAAAGTCACAAGACTTCCTTTGGGCAAGAGTTAAATTTCACCCAAGAAAAATAGTTTGAATCTAATCTGTGACAAAATAACTCATACTAGTGATTGGCACAAATCCAAAGGAATCATCTATCTGTGCAACTGCTTGCTATGCCCCAGAATTTTCCACTTTACAGCTTTCAGAAGGAAAAGAATGATTATTGTTTTCCTTTCTAACAAGTATGTAATCCTGAGGGTTTCCCACACTAAAATAAGGCAGGTTTACAGTATAAAGCATTGTACCAAAAAGGTGCTAGCAAAATGGGCTTTAGGTAGTTGACAACTAAATGAAACAATATTCTTAAGACACAAAGTATAGATGAAGTATAACATGCAGTACTGTCATCACCACTGGCATTTTGACTATCGTAATTGTTGGTGTTTTTCTTAATGCTTTGACTGCTGAAATGTTGTAAATACTCATATATTTGGTTTTAATTGTACACTCAGGCTTGATTTTAAAAAAGCTGCTTCTTACCTCTGTGCTTGAGGATGAAAACAGAAAAGTGTGATACAGAAGTACCTTGGAATTTCAAAAGTAGAAGATAAATATAATAGTTATACACAGCAGAAATATAAAATGCTTGGAGCCATTAAATTAAAATGAGTTTGGGATCCCTAATCTATGAGTTTTGAGGTTGATAAAATTGGATTTTGGTTGATATTCTAATTTCACCTTTGTGACCTTTGGTATCTCATATCATATCTCTGCACCTCAGAGATCTGTAAAAAGTGGATTATACTTTCCTGCTAGAGGAAATGTGAGATTAAATTAAATGCATACATACACACCATATAAAAATATACAACTGACAGGTATTGCAGGGAAGGGGGGTATACAAGAATCCAGATAGGTAGACATGTCATGCAGTTTTTTTAAATCTAAAATTTTAAAACTTAGTCACATATTCTCACACATACGTACAAAGAATTTTATCACCTTTCCTTTGAACAACTTCTTTCTTTCTTTTCTTTGCTGCTTACTAGGTTCTGGTTTCATTTATCATTCTTGTATTTTTGCTAAGAAAATCATTAAACAATCCAGCCCAAAAACCCAAAGCTAAGAAAAGACTTATTTTTCATATTGTATATGAAAAATCATCTCACTGTCTTTTCTTCAGTAGGCTTTTGTGGTGTCTTTTAAGTGGTAATTGTATGAGATATTTTCTTCTCTAGTTCTCATGTACGATTGTGTTTACACTAGTCTAAAAAGCACCTACTTTAGACACTTTTGCCATGCTTTAAAAATACGATTAATTGCAAGATGCTCTATATTTGCATAGAACTCTGCTGCTTTGATAATTATCTGGAAGAGCGGGAATTTTTTGACTTTCATATTAAGGATATACCAGCAGTCAATATACGATTGTTCCCTCCTGTATGTGCTTTAAAGGCAACTGAGCTACAGTAAAATGTTAATTTCTAATGTTTCAAAATGATTTATAAATGCTAGTTAAAGCATAAAAACATTTCAAGCTCAAGTTATGAAACTTTCTCCATTTCCGTTACAGACAAGCTCAGGATCTGATGGAGCCTGGTGCTTCCAATAAATTCATCATGCTCTGCCTCCTTGTAGCTTCCTTTCAATTGTGCTCCATTACCATTGTTTGTACTGCTGATATCTTCCTAAATAATTCATTCCCACTCTCACTTATTCCAACGTATAGCCGTCTCGGTGAAAGAGCTCTATGTTTCGTCCTGCCTTTCCTCAGGAGTACTGCTGCACGCTGCCGGGCAGCCCCAGGATTTAAAGGTTCGACTATCGAGAAAGTCGTCTCTGGTTGACTGAAGCCAAGTTCTCTTTTTTTCTTTTCTCTCCACCCCGCTTTCTCCCAAGAGGCCCTACCACCCTCTTTAACATAAACGCTGCATAAGGATGGCAGTGATGTATACCTCTCTTCCCTCTCATAGATCTTTTAGGATGCCAGGCTGCCACCTTTTCCCCTTCTCCCTTGACTTTTCTAAGCACAAATTGGCTGAATGTGTCATTTTATTTCCCAGAGACTGACTAGCACCCTCTAACTCTGCTAAAAGAAGTTTCTGAGGAGGCGATCAGATTGCAATAGTTCTATTTTTCCCCTGTAAGTGAAATTAAGGGCAATCAACACCACAGCCAGAGCAGACAGAGCAAATACTGTCTTTACTTGTCCGTAACTCATTTTCTGGCACTGTTAATCAAGTCAGCAAGCAGGTATTGTACTTAATAGGAAAGAAAATCTAACAAGCAATATAGATGGTTTCAAAGATTCTTGAAATTTTGAACTGAAAGCTGCTACAGAAGCTGTATTACCTTGGGTTTTTTGTTGCAAGTTTGGCAGTAGAAATGCTTGCATGTGAAGCCAGTTTAAGTATCTATTTGATAAACTCCATTTTTGAAAAGTAATTTTGTGGGCTACTAGTTTCTATAATATAAATATGAAAGAAAGTTCTTTATTTGTTAGGATGGGCTCGAAACAAACACTGTTTTAAATATATATATGTGAATAACTCCAGAATAAATTTTCAGTGCTTAAGAGCTGCTTAGTAGATTTGTTTCCTTAGAAATGCCACAAAGAAATAGACCAGGAACACAATCATTATCTAAATTTAAGGAAAAATCAGAGCTATCAACATGCCTAGATAGCCATGTCACTATTGTGACCCTTCATTCAGTTCATTCCCTTCTTTAATACAACTTTAACTTTCTCCTGTAGGGTCACACCTCTTGGAAGCCTGTGGAGAAAGAGCTCTAAATACTAGCTTTAAGAGGCACGTACCGTCTTCTGAAAGTAGTGTGAATTTCTGAGACGATGACAATGTTTACTGATTTCCATATAGAAACGGAAATTAAGTGATCCCTTTACTATAAGTACAGGGAAATGCCAATGTTGGTACAACCTCCACAGCCAATCAACTCTGAATATATAAACTCTTCTGCAGTTTTGCAGGATAACCAAAACTAAACTTTTTTTATGACCCATGCACAATATCCGAAAGAATAAGATGGCAGAATTTAAAAAATTTGCCTGATGGAATAATGTCAAAAGTTACACTTACTGTTTGCTTTTTCTTAAAACTGTTGATTTGAACTTTTATATGAAATTCTACTAAACCTGCTTCTCTCTGGGAGCTGGCCCTTTAAATTAGGTAGAAATAGTTGGCTGTAGCCTATACAAGGTGTTTTGTGTGAAGCTTTTGTTTTTTCTTTCATTTTTGAAGCAAGCTCAAGGCAATTTTAGATTCTGTTATGTTATTGTCCTTCTTCTCAGTTCTAAAGTAATAATGTACCCTCAGAGAAAAATTTGAAGGTTTGTTATTCTACCTTCTCTGAAATGTGTAGAGTGCTCTATGGAAAGTAAAAATTTAATTAAAACTGTAAATAAATCTAGGGACATTTAATACTTGAACTAAAGTTTTGTTATACTATTATTGTAATGCTTCTTTCCCAGGTTATCCTCTGCCTGATGCAGATGAAAATTTATAAAACAGTCTAATCTGAATGTGCTTAGCAACTTGGAAAGTCCTACTACTTTCTTATGTATTTAAACAGAGGTTTTCATACTTGATGTGGAACATCCCTACTTAAAATACTATTATCTGTTCATGTAAATGTGATTTTTGTTCTCATGAAATAATCTATGTGACTTCAAAGGTCTGATGTTTTTTATGATTTATGCTATCATTTAGAAGCCCAGGCTATATATCAGAGCATTTCAAGGGTATAATTCAGCTTTAGGTCAGCCTGCTGGTCACAGAAACCATATGAAAATAAAGCTTGGTGCAAAAGTTCTATTAATTTGGAATAACATGTCAGAATTTATTTATTGGTCAGTGCTTTCTGATATCTTGCCCTAATGTTTGCAATGTTGCTGTGACTGTAATTCAAATACCATCGCTTTGTATTTTATATTTTGTGCCAACTTTAGTAATGGATATAGATGTATAACTATGTAAATTCAGGCCATGGTGTTTTCTTGCTATTTAAGCTAATTTTTTTGTATGTATCACTTTACTGAACTCCAGTGCAGTTAAGAACATGCATTCATATGTCCAAAATGCAACCAGGCTGTGGCTGCTATGGGAACCGTAATTACGTATTTCCTGGTCTAGGGTATATTCGGAGCTCTAATATTGTATTAGCCTACAATTTTGTGTGTAGTTTCCTTTGAAAATGAATAGTACAGATACATTTGTTTGAATTTGCAATCTCTTTTGAATGTGATAAAGTCAGCGCTTGCTTCTTTACATCCTTTCCCCCTATGCAGTAGCTGTAAAAAGGAATGAAAAAATGCTCTCATTCTCGCTTGATAGTGTTTTCCATTCACTCTGCACAGGTGTAAATGACTACATGGGGAGGAAAACAGTGACAAAGCAGGACTTGAACTTCTTAAAGTAGAAGCATCTTTTTTCTGGTAGTTACAATGTAGTTAGGCTGGATTGCCATACCTCTCTCTCAAAAAAAAGATTTCAGCGGTTGTACTTACACTTTCATATATTCTCCTGTCTTGCAGAAATTAAGGAATTAGACATTGTTGCTCCATTCGGTCAATTAAATAGCCCTGTGAGTGCATATGCAAGCTGTTGTCTGGATGAAATTCAGAGATCACATCTGAAAGCTTGTCCTGAGTCCATGAAAAGAAACACTGCTGTGTGTGTTTCCCCAGGTAACCAAGCAGGGCTTCCTGAAGGCTGTGCAAAGTGTATATTTAAAAGCATTTGGTAGTGATGATCCCTGATCCTGTGTGTGTGCGTTTGTGTGTGTGTGTGTGCATTTATATATAGATATATATAAATGTGCAATTGAATGAAGATACCAAATACGCACTGAGGATTTGTCATTCTTTTTGAGCCAAGTGAATACAGCAATGGAAACATGTCTTTAACCTGTGGAACAGCTCATTCTAACTTGTGTTACTTTAAATCATTTATGTAGCTTCCCTTCAGATGTTTAAAACTGAACTCACTTGGGCCAAAACCAAATATTGACAAGTAAGGAGGGAGGAGAACTATTTTGGTAAAACTGCAACCTCCTGAAAATCAGACTTTTGATGACAGTTGTAGCTATAAATGGCACAGTAACACAGAAACACCTGCAACAAGGCTCATCTGCTCTCTCCCGAGCTTATTTCTGCTTATTACCTTTTCCTGTTTGGACATCATATGTAACGTGCTTTCCCTCTTCCCTTCCTTCCTCCTTTCCCATGTTTTCTGAGGGGACTTCTCTGACTACTTCAAAAGGGATTGTATTTCCTCTTCTCACGGTGGTGTATGAGGCTGTCTCTGAACGTAAAGCGCACTGTGACTCGTCTAGGCTGGCAAGGGATTAGGGACCCCGAGGTGGCACAGCCTACTCTGTACCACACAAAAGGTCTTTTGCACAGCTAGTAACCAGACGTAGAGCATATGAGTCCCTGAACTCAAATCCACCTCTATTTGCTGAGCCATGTTAGTCTAAAATAATTACAATGTCGACTGTGTTGATTGGCTGCACTGGGGCTGTTCCAGTGTGTCCTTCCTGGCTTTGATCCAGAATGATCCCTCAGCTTCATTAGCCATTCAAGCTTAATTTTGTAATAAAAACAGAGAGTCCCAAAGGCCTACTGAAATTGCTGTTGGACCCCAAACATCAGCCCTGTGCCACTCAGCCCCGGTGGTGCTCTGCGGTGAATCCTTTTTGGGAGCCCATATGCTAGGCGTGGGCTCGGCAGCAGCTGCAGAGCTGCTGTCCTGGGCGCCTGGTGGCAGAAGCAGGGAGAGAGATGGACACAGCCCCGCCGGGATCACCCGTTGTTTCTCTAACAAAGCCTCTAACAAAGCACTGTCAAGACTCCTCTGGAGCTACATGACCGGTGCAACCAACCTGCTTTCTGATCTGCAGCATGAAGGCGCTGCAGGAGAGTTATATTTGCTTACGAAATCCTGTTCTACAAATTTCTTGTTAGAGAGAAAGAGGGGCTTAGCTCTAGAAAATTCATGTTTATAGTAGCCCTTATATGGCTTATCTTGAGTTTCTAGCTTCACAGGAGCTTTGCATGGCTCCACTTGATTTCTGTTGTACTGAAGATTTCACCTAATTGGGACAACTGGCAGATCTGTAGTTGTCTCAATTAAGCGGTCATAAAATGTCATGCAGATAAGAGAGATAATATTGTTCTGAATAAAAATATGAGAGGAGAAATGCTTCTGCACATTTAATCCATTATTTTCCTTATTTCTTCTTTTAATCTTTATTTGGACATGCAGCATTAAAAGACTAAAGAGCAGAATTTCATCACCTAGTGAAAGCATCAGTTTTCACTGTCCAGCTGCATCCTCAGTATGTGTAATTCAATAACGCCTTGATCAAGCGGCTGTCCTAGCCACTCGCTATTACTGTGCAATATCTTCTCCTTGTTAGATGCTGCAATAGAATCACCATCTAAATGAAGGATAACATAATTAAATGGAGTGTTGGGTAGTATCAGAGGCAAAGGGTTTCTTTTCTAGGGAGGGAGCTACTTTGCTGGAGCTGTGTGTGTTTGTTGCCAGTAATCATCATGGAAACCAATAGGTTATAACTTTATTCCAGGCAATTAAGTAATTCAAGTGCCTCTTAAAAAGAGTCTTCTAACACTAAGAAAGTGTGTATGTTTGTAACGAACTGTTCAATATCCTTTCCCTTCTCTTTAAGCATGTTTGGGAAGAGTGGCTTATGCATGCAAAAAATAAATAAATAACCCCCCGCCCCATCCCCAAGTCACTCTAGAACAAATAGACTAAACCGTTGTTGTTATCTGCACACAGCACTAAAGAGGTCAGGGTTTCTACCCTAACAATACCCTTGCAATAGCAAGTACACAAAAAACTCTAATAACCACAAAGAGTGAAAGAAAGGGCAGTAATTTAATTAGAGCACAAATGCTCCATTTATTCACAGAGAGACCTTGACTCACTACTATGCCTTACTATTAACATCTTCATAACTTGTTCCTCTTGAGGACTCCTGGAGTGCCCAGTAACCTCCCTTCTGCTGGTGATCTCTTAGGAGTAGTGCTGCCTCTGTGACTCAGACGTGAGTTGAAGTGGAGATTTTCCCCAAGTAAGGCTTTATATTTTCTTTGAAACTTCAAGCTTTTCATTATGGTGAATCCCTATTAATTCAATCTGTTGCCAAATGCCATAGTTTAGTGGTTACATTTGCAATACCTAGCTACCTTTAAATATACTCTCTGTGAAAAATGGAGTTGCATTTCCAGACTGTAGCACCACTAGCTAGCTGGTAATATTCGAACACATTATGAAAAAAAAAAGGGCTGGCAGTGGAAAGTATTGGATTGCCAGATGCGCAAGGTAAAATCCAGAAAGCAGTACTGAGGAGATGGATACACTGCAAGCAATATAACACGGCTTTTCCCATGGTGTGCATCACCCCCAATGACAAAGCTCTGTCTGGGAGGGAAATAATAACGGAATGGGGCAACGGAATTAAAACCAAAAAATACTAAGGCACTCAGGAGGGAAAGGGGAGGAGAAGGATGTGTCCTGAGTTGTAATCTCTACTCTGAGTTATTTCATTATCCAATTATTATGCCTAATATTATACAATATATATGATATATATTATAATTTAATATAATATCTCTGAACTGAGGGCCCTGCACACCAGCCTAAGTGCTATGCTTCTTGATGTTCTCTCTTTTCTCTCAGAAACACTGTGTTCTTGGCCTACATAATGACCTGGCTTCAAAAAAGAAGGGTAATTGGTATTGTTGTGTCCAACCTTGGTTTCCAGTGGTGGATAACCTAGTAACTAGGACATTCTCCTAGGAAATGGGAACTGTGGGACACATATGCCTGAGATTTAGGAATGCACTGAAATCAGATCTCCAGTTATCTAGACGAATGATCTAACAACTAGACTATAGTATTTAAAAAAAGGCATCCTTAAGTTCTGACATTCACACCACCACTAATATTTTGATAGGAGGAAATGTCATTCTAGCAAACAAAGGTGTAAATATTAGCTGAGCTGAAAGCTTAAGGTAGAAAAATTTAAACTAAAAGCAAGATTTACTGTATTTTTAACAGTGAGCACAATCAGCCCCTAGAATAACTAAAAAAGAATTGTAGTGGATTTCCCATTAATGGAAACTTTAAAACTGACATTGCATGTTTTTCTAAAAAACATTCTCCAGATCAATCACAGCTATTGAAATTTGAAGCAATAAGTAATTCAGGGAAGTCCCATGACCTGTCAGACTAGATGATCACAACGGTCACTTCTGGTTTTAAAATCTATGGAGTTCCTAGCTTTTGTGCTGTGAATGCCAATGAGACTGCCAATTAGTGTGCCTGTTTTTTTGATGTGGACACATGTTCACATGTGAGCTAGGCTGAGACCATCAAATTAATTTTTAAGCCATTAAAATGGTTCATTCCCTGAATAATGATTATCACAAAGCACAACAGAACGTAAAAGAGAAAGCATGTATTTTTGGAACAAAAAAGTAAGATTAAGGAAATAGTATATAGTATACCCTCATTCTTTCCCATCACTGACTGCTCTGTGTAAAGCACCTAATTTCATCTTTCATTTCATTGTTATTTTTTATTCCTTAGAGTAGAAGGAGCATTACTAAGACAGTGCTTGATGGGGAGGGTTTTAATGCCAAAGCCGAGGACAAATTTCTAAGTAGTGGCTGATCCCTGATCTCTTGGGAGAAAGGATGTCTATTCAAAAGGCAAAGACAAAATGCATAGTTAATCATCAGTAGTCTTGATTTTTTTTTCCTTCCATTTCAGATGCATAGTATGCTCTTGCTTTCACTACAATCCATGGACCCACGATTGTTTACAAATTAATGGCAAGTCTGTCATTTAAATAATAAGGCATGAAATACAGCTATATGTTTGGATTTAAAGCAGATGAAAAGTGGAAATGGGCTTCCATTAACTGGAGAGTTTACATTTTAATCAGTATGCCTGTTTAGAAACATGGACTCAGTGACAATGTGTCTCTGGCGGGGCAAGCATGACTTGCTAGCAAGCAGTGAAGGTAGCATCATACCTCAGGTGCTGCACATGAATATAAGCTTTCTCTGTACATTCGTTTTTATCCAGAGAGTGCTGGTATATTTGATACCAGAAGGAGTTCCTAGCAGGATTTACACCACTGTGGAGTGGAATGGAGTTTCTTGTAAAGCCCCCTGAGATGCTAAGGTGAAAGGGTCTATCCTATGCAAATATGAAATAAAGTTAATACATTTTTTTGGTGTAAGGTAGGGGCATTATTTATTATTACAAAATCTAATTTTAGAATCCTTTCCTTGACTGCTGATGCTATTATTCTTTCTGTATACAGGTTCAGTGTCCTGTAAACAGCACAGTGGAGAGAGTAATTGCTTTTGCTAGGAAGGCCATTTTAAATGAAAATACTAGGTTTTCTGGATTTGGTGGCAGTATGTACTCCCACATGGTACCTTGCAGAGTTACTTTTCCTGTTTATTTGTAAATGGGTGCTGTCCCTAAGGCTCTATGTCTGTAATGCAATCTCTCCTTAGAAAGTTTATTATTATTGTGTGACAAGAGAAATAAGGAGCACTTGTGCTTGTCTTGTCTTGCAGTTGGGGAACTTCAGCAGGCAATATGCTGCTCCTCAGTCAAAGTCTGTTGCAATCCTGCGTATTAAAATTGAATTGGCAATTACTAAGTAAGAAAAGCATTCCTGTTATTTTTAAAATGATGCCCTCTTAGAATGATGGAACCATTCACTTTTGTTTTATGTTGAACTGGTTTCTGAGGGACCTCCCAGGAATAAGAGAGCTATTTACCAAACATCTGAACTGGGAGTAGGGAAGCCAAAAAGTCTATGATTTTAGTCACAGAGATTTCCAAATATACCAACATCAGCTTCTCTTTGCTCTGTGCTGGACTCTAAAAATGCCTGGGAGGAGGAGGCCACCTTGCTGGGATGCCCCTTGGTAAAAGCTCAGTTACTTTAGTTTGGGAAACCCTTGCTGTAGGGTAACTGTGAGCTATTGATCTCACTTCAGGACTTCCTGTGTCAAATCCTATTGCATGTCTTAGGTGGACTATCTAAACCAAAGCTTCTCAGCGTTTTTCCCAGGGGTACCAGCATTGTCTTGAGAGTGGAAAAATGGGATGACATTATGCACTGTTACTGCAAGGTGTTTCATTTTCCACTGAATTAAAAAAGAGATAATTTAAATTTCCACTTATTGCTTGTATTATCCATCATTTTATTTACTTGCTCAAATGTTTTGCGAATGCTGTAGAGGAATTTTGCTTTGTTTTCCTGATTTTTTTGCAGATCACCTTCTGGTGTCTTTTAAATCACCAATGGTCCATGGACTGCTCTGAGAAACATTTATTAAGAAGATCATGAATTTTTCAATTCAAGAAGTATGTAAACCCTCATCCCTGAATAAATAATTGCAAGACCCTGGTGACTGGACCTTTTCTTTCATTGTAACAGCAGCTAACCCACTGCCGGTTCACACAGGAATGTTCTTTCTGCAGGGGAATCATTAGGTGTTAGAGAAATTCATGGGTCTTTTTCCCTTTTTCTAGACTATGATGGTAGGAAAAAAAGACAGGGCTGAAATATCTTTATTGCAATCAACATGCTTGGCAGATGTTAGTGGCTGATGCAATTTAGAGCATCCTTAGCAACAGACTTTGCATAGTTAGATTGGTTCCTGGAATTTTTATGGATATTTGTTCTTATGTTACTATGTCACGTGGTACGTAAGCTTTCTTACATTCCTGTCTGAAACAGAGAACTGGGCTTTACCGGGGACTTCAGCTCCCACTACAGACAGTAAGATGGGGATAGTCAGTCTTCCGCCAGACTGACTTCATAGATGTGGGTAATTTTAGTGATCAGTCATTAATTCACTGATACATTGTTTTTTAGCAATTAAACTTTTTTTTTTTTTTTTGCATTTGTAAAAAGCTGTGTGGTTAAGTCCTGCTATGCCTTTTTGAAACAGTAAAACTTTTGGTCTAACTGAAAGTGTCTTGGAGATCACATCAGTCCACCTCAAAATACTTCAGCATTGGTACCATTGTGCTCAGCCTCACTTTTCAAGGTGTAAAATCACTTATTGACCTATAGATTTTAATTTTTCATAAGTTTAAGAAAAACTTAGGTTAGATAGGTCCTCTTGTGATCTTCTGGTCCAACATTCTGCTGAAAGTAAGGAAAACATCAAATTCAGGTTAGGTTGCTCAGGGCATTGTCCAGGTGAGCCATGAAAAATGCCGAGGATGGAAATTCCACATTTTTTCTGGGCAACTTGCTGCAGCACTTGATCACTCTCACGGTGAACAATGTTTTCTTATGTCCACTTGGGGTTTTCTTTGCTGCAGCTTGTGACTGTTGCCTCTTGCCCTTTCACTGTGCACCTCCAAGGAGAGACTGGCTCTGTGTTTGCATCATATTATGGTGAAGTGTTGCATGATTGCTTTAAGTTTTGCTGTTTCTTACTTCAAGTTGATACCTATAGTGCTCTCTTTGCCTTTTTCTTTTCCTTTGCTATAATTTGCTTGGTAAGAAATTATAGGAAGAACATATGTGTGTAAGACTCCTAATTTGCCTTCATGATTACTTTCATGATTTTTATGGATTTCACTAATATACTATGAAATATTTGAACATAATTTAAAGTATATTCATCAAAAATAAAAGAACGTAGTGGATTTTATGAAGCATTAGCATGTCATCTTTTGCTTGTTCACTTAGCAATTTGCAAAATGTAGTAATTCCCAGAAGGCCTTTCAGTTTCATTAGTTCGAATGAGCAAAGTAAGACTGTTTCATTATTTGTTTGTTAAAACAGCCAAAGCCTAAACCTACTATTACCTTTACCTAGATGTCTCCAAATGCTTTACTATTAATCACACTAAGAAAACAACAGCAGAAGTAGCTTAATGATATGGGTTACCAAAGATATAATGCAGTAAAAAAGTTGGATGTGCCATGTGAAGGAAAGCTGAGTAATGGAATAGATTACAATAAAATATTGGGAGGGGGAGGGAGAACTCTCATTAAAATAACTGCTTTTCCCTGAGTAACAATGCATTACTGGGAACTTTGTCTAACAAATTAACATTTTGTAGTGAACATGGATTGATATAATTCATACACTTTACAGGAAAAAAATTACACCAATCTGCTTTATGCATGTACATGTATAGATAGACTTGCATGTAGGTACATGCACACACCCATAGCTGTAGGAATATATGTTCAAATGTATAAAATCCCCCAGTGTTTCCATTACGGTCACAGATTCACTTGTGCATGGAGTCTGTGAGCCACTTAGGTATCAGTTCAAAGAATTACGAAAATTCCTTTTTCTTGTACTTTTGAGGTAGAAGTGGTTTGATGGAAGAGCACTTTAAGAGTTGATTTTATTAATATTTTCCTGCAGGGGCGTGAGGTTCGTTTTCAAAGGATAGGTATACTGTGTGCGTGGCTCCTCCACCTCCATTTCAGCTGTTATCATTCCAAGTAGAAAACAGAACAATTATACCTCCTTTTCATTTAGGGAAGGATTTTAGGGTCTGAATGCCATTTCTGTAATAATTTCAATCTCTTAAGACAAAGTATGACAGTCTTGTTTCAAATCTACATGTACCAACTAAGCCAGATGCTTGTTTCTTTTGTCTCAACAGCATATAACATAATGCTAATATACTCCTATCTGACTTGCCAACGTTAGTCAGTAGTACTTAAAATAAGTCTGAATATTTATCCATTTACTGCAGACAAAGGAACGCCTCATGGTATAACATGCAATTGCTCTGGGGCAACACTTGGTAAATAAGTGTAAGATGCAGAAGCAAAATATCGTTCTAATGCCTAAGCAAGAAAACTATTACTACCTACAAATAGAGATGGAAATACAGAGATATCCTTAGTCTGAACAAACTCACGAACCCCATTGCTTGCATAATAGACTGTGAAGAAAGCACACTTCCACTACATTTCAGTCCTTTGTAATGTAGGGAAATATCACAACCCCCTTTCATTAAAAGAAAAATAGGCAATAGGGTGCTCACAAAACCTCTCACAAACTTTTTTACATTCTGAACAGTTGATATTTTTCTAACCAATTCAGTTTTCACTGTGGTAAACTCTAGCTGAAGTATCTATGGTTCCAAGGTCGTTTTTAAGCAGTCCTGTGGCTTTCCAGAGTTCTCAAGGAGCCAGTAACTTGGGCATTGCAGGGAATTCAGCCATTTTATAAACATAGATGTTGACATTGCTATAGAAGCTTCTAGTTTTTTTTTCCCCAAACAGTCTAAAAAAATGGACATGAATTGTTCTGCTGCAACATCAAATCTGGCAGTTTAAATTACATGTATATAAAAATAAAAAGTGCAAATTAGCAAGACCTATCTTGCAGTTAAGTCTAGAAAATCTCTGAGCCAAACTCAATCCTTACTTTGACCATGTTTTTCTTATGTCATTAACTACAGATTAATTCTTTGCCTTGCAAGACCTATCTGTTAAACACTAACAATTCTGTCCACCTCTACTTGTCTCTAGAGAGAGCAGACTCCTCTAGCCACGCACTGTGTGTTTTACTACCTGTTACAATAAAGGCCCTACTCAAATACAAATTGAAGTAATAATTAGGGAAGACAATGCATTTCCTGCTTGTTTCTGGTCCACGCAAATCCACACATCCAAACACAACTGGAATACTTAAGGGATTATTTTTCTGCTCAGAAGCAGCAAAAGTTGCCTTAAGCAGAGAAGACAATACATTTTTGACTGGGAGATACCTGTCAGGGTGCAGCAGGCTAATTTAATAGCACCCACCTCAAGGACATTACTTTTAATCTGGGATGCATCAGGAAGATGTGCTAATGACAATTAACCATTTATAACAGTATTTACATTCCCCAAGTAAATATAAGTACCTAAAATCAGCAAATAAATATATCCAGTAAACCCACTTTCCCACATGTGCCAAAAAAACATGTAAGTTTTAGGTTCCTCAGGCAGCCCTGGCTCCCAAGATAGCCGCTTGTTCTGCCAGTGGCTTGAAAGAAAATTGCAGCAACATGATTAGTGAATTCATTAGGCTCAGATGAGAGAAACAGTCTACTTGCTGCATTTGCAATACTCTACCACAACACTGAGTTGCAACACTCTCGGAAACCTCCAATTACCCTGATGTGACGTGACGTGACGTGACGTGACGTGACGTGACCTGATCTGATCTGATCCGATCCGATCCGATCCGATCCGATCCCATCCCATCCCATCCCATCCCATCCCATCTTTCCTCTTCTCTTCCTCTTCTCCCTGCCCCTCAACCTCAACTTGACAAGATAATCTGATAAAAGGTAATTTGGGCTTATCTTTTACATCTGTGTCTTCTCAGTGGAGCAGGCAGCAAAGTACTCGCACACATTGCTGATGTGATTTGGTTGAGCAGTTCTTACCTGGAGAATGCTAAGCTCCCCCCGCTCTCCCTGACTGAGGGAGCGTCTCTGCAATCCCCTTGCTGCCTCCAGTCTCTCGCAGTGTGATCCAGTAACCCTCTCGACATTCCTGCTTTCTTGCAAAGTCTAGTTGTTTACAAAAGGAAAAGCAACTTAGGAGGGCTTATATGCAATGAAAAGGGGTGGAAAATTTGGTTGGAAAGTCTCATGGTGCTCACAGTCTCTTGGGACAGTGCAGTTTCAGTTTTTTGAGTTGTATGCCATATTGTCTGGAGTAGTTAAGGTCTGTTGCAGTGGTGGCCTCATTGCTGTAAGGTGGATAGGGGACAGTCAAAACTCCCTGTGAATGAACTGAGTGTGTCCCTTCTTTCTTTAAAGTGAATTTTCAATTTCCCTGTCAGCTGTCAAAGATAAAGAGATAGATAAACTAATTAGGATGCCATTCAGATCTTGCATTATTTTGTCCTCTGAGACTCCTTCTGTAAGAGGAACAATTGATTTCTATTACTACATGGCCAGGTAAACCGGTAGCAATGTGCTTACAATTCCCTCCCATGGCTACTCCACAATAACTCTTCAGAAATGAATAACCAGCCCAGATATGCTCTTCTTGCTGATCACTGGGTAGCTAAAATTCAGTTACAGGTGAGATTTTTCCACTGTAGAGAGGGGGAGTGTAGTATAGAGCCAGTTACAATATGAGCAAAGGGGTTATTTAAGATGGTTTTTAGCTTCTACCTGTTATCCTAGAAAAGCTTTGCAAATGCTATGTATTATGATGTTTACAAGAGGAATAGATTTTGTTCTTTCCTACATAGCACTTCAAAATAGTGACACAAGCACAGTCCTTCGTTAATGGTAGAAGAGTTGGATAAAGTGGCAAGTTTGAGGCCTCTCAGGCTTCTCACGTAGAAGGACTAGAAGGTCTAGTGTTGCAGGTCCCCCTGGATGGCCAGGGATCTCCCCATCTGCAGTGTGCATGTCTGCAGGCTGAGAAAGCCAGCTTGCACATTAACACGTAGCTGTACTGAAGCAGGAGTACGGAAATCCCTAAATGCTCTTGGGTAAGCAGGGCAAGCAGCAGAAGGAGAATGTCTTGCAGATTATTCATTAAGTGAAGATATCTCTCCTGTACCAGACTGATTTAAAAACCATTTAACAAAGAAAACAAAGCTGGGATAATTTGATCAGTGGGCTAAAGGTCCCACCCATCCCCGGTGGTGAAAATGATCTCTGATTATCTCTCTTTCATGTCATACATGAATCCAGTGGTCTAAATTTAGCTTCTAATGGATCACATTTCACTGCTCAGATGAGCAAATTTCTTCAAAGAGACCTGAAGGTGTAGAATGAATGTATCCTGCTGGTCGAAATCCAGATTCACTTCGCCATTTAGCACTGGAGATACTGTTTGGTACTTAGCTCTGCACTTAGGAAAAAAGTGAAGAGAGGAGCTGTTTTGTAAGCTGTGACAGCTCTTACGCCTGCTGTTAAACAGTTTGGGATTGTGGAATAGCTGGATAGCTTTCAAGAATATAGAAGAGGTTTCAGATTGAGAGGGTTTTTATGCCTTCTTGTAAGGTCTTTTCATAAAGACTTTTCTTATGCCTGTGGAAGTCAATGGCGATTTCCTTTGGAGTGGGTTTAGGCCCTTTGTATTTGCAAACCTCAGATGCACTTTCAGCACAGAACAGACAGGCAAACAATTCAGTATTTGTCCACAGTATGAAGAGAGCACTGGAGTCAAAATATCGTTTTCAGCACATAATAGAGGTTCTGTAGTACTGCTGCACACAACTCTTTTTGCTCAAAGGCAATGAACTCAACAGTCTGCAGTGCTTTAGAAAATAGGATCAATTTGTAAAACTTACTGTGAAAGCGCTTATCAAAATTTCAAAAATTATTTACTGCTTTGAATTCTGTAGAGCTTATTTGCTGCCTCAACAAGGGAAGTAGAGCATCTATTTCTCTGTAAAGTGATTATTGTTTTTTCTAAGAAGGTTTATAGTTCTGACGCAGTGCAAGTCTATTTGTCTTTTACTGCATCAAGTTTTGGTCTTATCATGTAACATGATAATATCATGTTCATGTGGGTAATGCTTCTCAGAAGAATATTTGTCTTTAATTAAGTGGGACTAGATGAAAAGGGAGGTAATTAGGAGTGGCATTTTGATGGGGCAGACTTCCTGGCACCACCCATAGGGAAAGGGTTAAAAAGCACCCCATTTATAAGAGGCCCAGTGCCCTGATAGCTGGGCTGAAAAAGCCTATGGTAATCAGCGTGGGGAAGGGCAGCAGAAATTGAGGGAAATTTTGTACTCATTTTCAAAGTAGAGGAGATTCCTCATGTGGAAGACTGCTCTTCTGTTTTCTCTGGGAGATGGTAGATACCTGCAAATCTCCCAGGAGAAGGCCCGGGTTGTATTTGCTGGCTGGCTGGTTTGGTAAGTGTTAGACTTACTTTGCACTTACTTTCTAAAGGGAAGAAAGACAGAGATAGTCTGGAAGAGGACTGACAACCACTGCACAGAAGGGAGGGAGAACATGCCCAAATGTCTGGGACAGGAAGCGGTGCCAAGATGCTGCTGGAACGCCACCAAAAGTTGCCATCCCAAGAGGGCTTCTGACATGTTACGTAGGCAAGTCTCTAGCTTTCTAACAACCTCCTCTACCTTTTAAGGGCAAATATGCTTAATATACACCTTTATAAAGGATGGATTGAAATTTCTCTGTCTGCAAATGAGATATGTTTTGATGTGAAAAATTGTATTTTACTTTTTCTGCTCTCTTCTTCTACTGTTCATTTTTCATCTATTTCATATGTTGAAGAGCTAGATCAAAAGAAGATATGTATAAGTTAAAATGACTTTTCTTATGATCATATTCTCTTAATATCTCTCCTACATTTTCATATGTATCCTTTTCAAAACATTTTAGTCCATTTTTGAATCTTGTATGTTTATTGGATGGAAAATGGGTATTAGTAATGGTCATAGATGCCTCCAGGAAAACGTCACAAAATACTTTTGTTAATGCTAGGACAATTCTGTATGCCATCGTCTTGGAACTTTTATTGTCACTGTTTCATCACAGGGGAGCATGTGAATGAAAAACTTTGCTTTTCAGGAATTCATCAGCTTCTGTGGCTAATTCCCTGTTGTTTGCAGCATCAAATACAGTTCTAGTAAAATGACTGTTATCACAGAATTATGACTTCGTCTGGGTAATCGGCAGCAAAAGAGACAGATGAACTTCTGAGAAACAAAGATGTTGCTTCTTATATTAATGTGCCAAAACGGAGGAAAGATGAAATACAGGCCGACTCCTTCTAACCTGAATGTTTTTCAAAGTTTTCTGTGAGCATTCAGCTGCTCCAGAACTTCCAAAGCTTCATTTCATGAAAGCTTTATTGAATTTGAGTCAGATTTTAACAAATCTGATGACTGTCAGCTCTTCAGAGATTCCCTGAAGTGGATATTGTTCCCTTAAGTCATGACTTTATTTCCCAAGGATTTCTTAATCAATGTTTCACTTCAAATTTTTTGAATAATTCCTTTGCAGCTTGCTGTAGGGAACCTTGAATAAACAAATCTGTAATGCATGAATGTTCTGTTAATTCCAATTGTTGTATCATGTAATTAGATGGAAAGTTAATAAGCAGACAAGATTAAGAATTAGTTGATGCCTATATTGTATTTCCACAGTGAGCAAAAACAGAGAGCGATAACCTGTCGATTCTGCAATCTCCTCTGCTCTGTGTTCTGTATATACCATTGACTTGCCTTGCCCAATGCTGAAATCCTTTATGCCTTTCTCACCTTTCACCTCTCCACCTCCTTTTCTGTTAGTTTCATCAAATTCCAGCTCTCCCGGTACTGTGTGTCAATCAATGCTGTTGTCTTTATTCAAGATGCTGTCTTCCACGGTGGTGCCTTTTTGCCTTGCGTAGTACAGGCTTTCTTCCTCTCTTGCAGTCTTGACGCTGACAGTTTGGGAATGGGAGCTGCCTCTGGGAGAGCCTGTCTATCTTCAAACTCTACCAACGCTCCATTGCCTCATGTCATCTGCAAATACCTCTCTGCCTCTTGTCTAGTTGCTTTTTTCTCCCTTCCATGATAACTGTGAAGCTATTAGATGATGCTTGCACAAACTGTGTGAGCATGGAGAAGAAGGGTGGGTGCAACTCCCCAGTTCCTGCCCACCAAATCTGTGATGGGATGCCTGCTATCATTGGGGCAGGGATCCTCCTCGTTGTTGCTCTCTCAGTGATGGCACCTGACCTCCAGCTTTGCACAACTTATACAGATGGCCCCTACTCATTTGACTTGCGAAGCGTTTTGTGGTACAGAATATGGCAGTATTAAATGAAGAAAGTGCTTGATGAGAGACAGGATAACTTGGACCAATGGTGTTTATATCTGGTATTTAAATGCCTGTCCTATCCTGTTCAGAGAGCCAGCTTAAATTCTGTCTTCCTGATAGCAGTGACTTCAGTGTGGAATATTTTAGGATAAAAATATCTTTGACTACTAGGTGTCCTTAAAAGGGAAGAAGAAGAAAAAGAGGCAGCAGTCTTTTGGTCCAAGATACAAACCTTCATTTCAGAATAATCGTCATCATAGTTTGTATTAATCTGAGCCCTTGAAAGTTATCTTAATAGGGATGAAATTGCAGTTACTTCCTCCTCAACGAGGTTGCTCTATTGTAAGCAAGCTTCATTACCTACCTTAAGCAGATGAATATAAGGGCTCTACATTTGGATATGCTCTAAAGTGACAGAAAGTGCCTCTAGAAGCTGCTAGGTATCTTGTATCAATAAAAAATTGTAAAGGGCCCACGTACTGCTATGATGTGTCTGCGTCCTTCCTTTCTCTGCATATAAATCTCCATATAAAGCACTGAATATGTCTGTGGACAATCAGAGGTGTGTGTTATTCTGCGGGCAGAGCTAGCACAGAAGTAGAGCAAGCACAGGTTTGCCCACCCAATTTTTTTTTTAAATATGAGAGATACATAGTAAATGCTCTGAATGGAGCTATAGCCCAATGGAGAGGCTAAAATCCACATGAGGCATCAATGTAATTTTTACTGGCAGGAGAAGAATTTGATCACTAAGTGACATGCAAGCCATATGACAGCACTTAAACAGTTGCTGTCAATCAGCCACTATGTGTCACTACCCTTATTTATCCTTTCAGGGCATATATCCATTTATATTATCATCATCTGAAAGATAGAACAGCACTGCTGAAAATAAAAGACAGTGCTGGTAATGAAGTGAAAGGGAAACAAAAGATATGTAACACTGTAGCATAGACATGGCATGGTAGGGATTTCTGATATCATTTACAGGTGAAACCATTTAGGCCAAAAAAACCTGGAAACAAATTCTAAAATTTAGATTGGAAACAGTAAGAAACAGAAGAGGCAGATGTGCACTACAACTTGAGGCATCACTGCTTCACTCTTCTAGGTTATACAGGCTAATATGCTCATCCACAGAGATATCCTTCCAAGCCATTTGCTTGATTTTCAACTGTAGCCCCAATCCAGCAAAGCACTTAAACCTATGCATAATTTTAAGCATGTATTGTTAAGGGATTAGAAACCAATTACAGCTTGTCAGACCTCCTCAGACATGGTCAAATCCCTTCTCTTCATCACAGTCTTCTAAAAATAGCTGCATCTAAGCAGGAGACAGCTTCACAACTGGTAGAGCCCCATTTCGTTCCTACGTGAGGCCTGGGTGGGCACCAGTCCCTATTCCAACAAGCATTTCCTTCCTCAGGAAGGACGCCTAGACATAAAGGTCAGACGGCAACCACAGCATATGCTGAATAATCATGACACCAGGGCCTTTAAGAAGTGCACCTGAAGGTTGGTCAGACCTTTGGGCAGTACTGGCTAAAAGAGAAATGCTTCCAGAAATGTATTACCTGACTCCTCTTTTCCTTCTCTTCCTCAAGAGACGGAAAAAGTCCATTTCCATATGATGGAGAATGCTAAAAGGCATATCTTGAAAGACAGTATTAGGTGGCATTTATGGCATTTTCTGTCCTGAGAAGAGCAGTGAAGACAAGGTAGCAACCTGTTTGAAGTACTCTCCCGCTCTAATTTTTTCAGAGGTTGCGTAGATCCATCATACTGAATTAATGTACCCAGAGCTTAATATGTTTTTTCCTTCCCTACCTGCAGATGTGTTCTGTACCAAAAAAAGGGCCTTGTGAAATCCAGTTCCTGTACACTGCACAAGTGTGTTACTATACATCGCTCCCTGAGAAGGTGAGGGTGCTGGGGCACATGCAAATATCTGTGGAACAAATTGTTTGAAGGTGTGATTGAAATTCTTGAGTGGCTTTATGTATTACTTCTTAAGATGTTAGTCAAAGGCTTCAGCAGTGCCAATCTTCGTTCAAATAGTAGTTAGGTAGCTGAAATTGCTTACCAGTGGGTGACTGAGTAATTGGAGAACACTATGGCCTCAGTTATTAACTTCTGGTGTAAAAAAGTAGTGAATGAACTGCACAAACCCATGCACAACCTCTACCGAGCAACCAACTGCATCACAGGAATAAAGCTGTTTGTAGCAAAATGAGGAAAGGTCATTTAACTCACTCAAGCTCATTAGTCCTATTTAGCATTGACCCCATTCAGCACTCAGTAGATAGCTGCACAGCTTTGCCTCCAAAATATCATTCCCGCAGACTATGCCTTACAACTTAGTTTATCCTCAGCAAGTTTCCTTGGAAAACAGAGGAAGTGAAAAAAAAAAAAGCAATAGGATATCTTTAAAATAAAGATGTATTTCTCAGTCACTTATATTCTCTTCAGCTTTGCACACTTGTTTCTATGATGGTGACAATGGTAACCTGAGGCTTTTTATTACATGCAGTCAGAAGCACAAACACAGAATATTTAGGTAATACTAGCAGGATGCTGTATGGAGAACTAATTATACACCTCATCACGTGGAAAATTTGATATGTGTTAAAAATTTTATGTATTCCTGGGCGAAGGATCATCAACCAGCTGACTACTTGTCTGGAGAGACTGAGGCTTCAGTTGGAAAGGAAATCTGGGGAGTCTGTTAACTTGCTTGGCAAAGGGCTGCTTCTGTACTCTGAGCAGCCCTTGCCCATGTGGAATCCACTCGCACTGCATGGATGGTACAGGCAGAAAAGGCAATAGGAAGCAGGAGGTGCAGAAGTGCTGTCTGCAGTGAACAAAATTGCTCCACTGTCATCTGTGATGAAGCTTTCCCTGATGTCAAAGGAAGCTGAGATGGACAAGCAAATACGTTGCTGAACACTGCAATCTTATTCTCACTTCTTGGCTCACTTGTTGCTTGAAAACTGTAGTTTGTGATAAGGAGTTCCAGCAGAAACTAACAGGTGAGACTAACAACTAAATCACAGAGCAATGTGAAAAAAGATGAGTTACAAAGCAAAAAATAAGTGTTCAGTAACTCCTGTATGTACTGAATCTGCCTCCCAGCATGTCCATGCTGGCTGGCATCAATGAATCTGTCTCTCTGGCTATTCCTGAGACAACTCAGCTACTACTAACCCTTGGCTGATTTAGTAAATCTGATTTTGTATTCAGCTGAAAGATGCAGTGAACTTAAGTAATTAGCAAGAAGTAAGTTGTAAGGTGTGTATAGAGTATCGTTCCAGATACGTCAGCAGGCCACTCCCCTCTCTGTGCTGGACCCAAGCTAGACCTTGGCTTTTATGTACTGACAAGCTGAATCCTAACCAACAGCCTATTCATTTTCAGAGTTAAGGCCAAGATTTCAAATGCGGTTGCCCGAACTGAAGCATTAAGAGAGGACCGACTGCCTCAGCATTTTCTAATTTGCTGGTTTTGTATCTTGTTAGCAGTAAAGCGCCAGAAATAATGTTAGAAAGAGAGATGGAAAGTGGAGTTATGTCATTAGAATGTAATGGCTGTACTAGATAAACCAAAGGTCCATCTAGACCCTATCCTGCCTTTAGTGCTAAATGGATGCTTAATGAAGAGTAAGAGGTCAAGCATATAAAATACTTCCTCCTAATATGCTCCCAGCTTTCGACTATTTTCAGCCCTAGGAATTTCTCAGGGAGATCCCATTCCCTTCATCCTTTGTTGTGTCACTTTACATTGCAAGCCCTTAGGCTGCTTTCCACAATTGCTCTATTCAGTTAGCAGCAGGGGGATGCCACACATGGGTTCACTAAACATATGTGTGGGGGGGGGTATATGCATTGGAAAAAGTACTGGTTTCACTTATCCTGAGATGAAACCTTTAGAACATCACAGAGCTGGTGGAGTGGTACTGCTCAAAGCAGAACAAAAGGAGAGAAAGCTTGTTTTGGCTCAGATTGTTTTTTTTCCTCCCTGAAAACAAACAACAAAGGATCTCCACCCTTCAGTCTTGCTTTACCCTTTTAAAATATCAGTAATACTTCTGCCCACTTCCTTGTCTGCAGTTATCTCTTTGTTCTTTTCCTCTAAGGTCTTTAGGGAACTCATTTAATGTGCAGTAGGTAAAGGGAAGAGAGGATTTCTATGGGAAAAAAAAGAAAAGAAAAAGAAAAGCTGTAGGTATTTTGATAGGAATCTTCTTTCTTACCTTTGATGCTTTACTGACCTTCAGAAGGAGGACTGTCAGGTTTCGTAGCAAACATTGCTTTAGCCACTTTGTCAGTATGTTGTTTCATGCTTCTTCTTTCCTTGCCTAAGCTTAGTTTCCTTCTGACTTCCAGCTCTTTGTCAGGCTGAAAACCTCTCTCCAACCATGAGCTGGACTCCAGCGCAGCAATCCATGAAATGGCTGCTCAGACAGGTCTCAGCATAACTGTCCTTCTGTACCTCTTCTGCTGCCTTCCTGAGGAGCAGCAGGGGCCAGGCAGAAAGGAGCAGGGTGCTCCACCCAAACATTGCTTCCTTTGTTCCCCTAGTCCCTGTCGGCCTACCCGATCTTTGCAACATGCCCTAAACTTAACTGCACCTTGCCCCACCACATGTTCATTAGCATCGAGCATGCTCACCTAGCATGTCCCTCTAAGAAGACAGTCTCTATACCCTTTCCTATAGCCTCAGGGCCACAAGCCCATCCAAGCATTTGTGTGTATACAACCAGGTAGGAGGAGATTCTTGGGGCCTTGCAACACACAGAGCAACAAGGGAAAGGAAGAGAAACACCGCTGGTAAAGCCAGGCTGCCTCTCGCAAATGCACTGGAATATCAAAGTAATTTCTAAAAAATACCAGGAGGGAAGAGAGTATTTCTAGTAGTCCTGCCACAGGGTCAGTAGATATGTCAACAGACAAAGGGTTACCCGACAGAAATGCATGAACATTAATACTGAATTTTGAATGTCTTGGTATTTGAAATCCAAATGTCAGAGTTTGGAGAAAACATTTTGCTATTGACATAGGCATTGACTGGACATCCACAAGCCAAACATCCCCCTTCATAAAATAAACATGTTGTAGCCGTCAGTTTAGACAAAGGCAAAGAAAATGGTGCTGACATGTGAATGGTTGCTATTGAGGTGCTCTGTGTATTTTAAGGCATAGTTTCCATGGGTATTTAGCTGACTTTCTTTGTAGAAAAGATCATTTAAGGAGCAAAAACATACCCTAGAGGTAAAGATGGTAACAGGTGGCTAATGAATCAACCTAATGTGACTCATTAACATGAATGAAAGCACAGAGCCCATGAGATACACTATAAAAATTTTTTTAAATGCAGTTTTAAACTCAGGACTGTCACAGATGAACCCTCATAAAAACCCTATAGCAATGACTTCTTTTTATTTTTTTCTATTTATCTTTTACTTAAAGTTTTAATTTCTTTCTACCGATTACCATGAGAGGCTGTGCAAAATATCCTTGGGTGCAAAACCTCAGGTCTCTGTATCCTGCCTTCAGAACAGCCTGTGGGAAGTAACCACACAAATCCTATTACGTTAAGATGATTTGCACATACATCTCTTTTGCGCTGCTTGGAAAAGGTGCTCTTCTGGCTTCTTTCAATCAGGTTCTTCTCAGATGCTTGGCTCCACTGGAGGACTTTAAGAGAAGAAGTTGTTTCGCATGTATTTCACCATGAAAACAAATGTGGCTCTAGTCTGACGAGTCACAATGGATGTTGCCACTTTGTCATTGCTGTATACTATGGTTTATAGTATGTTCTACTTTTTGTGCTTTCTGAGTCATGTTTGCTTATGGGACATGTCCCCTCCTTTTGAGTGGGTGTGTACCAAGGGCGCAAAGTTCCCTCTCCACTTCTGCATACATTTTTTATACTGTGAACAGCTAGGGAACAGTCTGTTCCTACAACCAAGGGGCCAGAGGAGCAACTCATGACATCTTAGAGGGTATGAGGTCATCGTGACACCTCCTGTGTCTGCTGGCACGGGGCTGTGGGGTGCAGAGGGTTAATGCGGAAAGGAGCTGCCCAGTCTGCTCCCTCTGCGACTCCAGCTGGGAGCGGGTCAGTGTCTGGTACCAGGGATGGGGGTGGAAAAGGGAAAGGAAAGACGAGAGGCAGTTGTGAAGAAAAAACCTGAACACAAAGTAGCGATCGTGCATTGGGAAACTAAAGTGGGGCACAAAGACGTCAGGTTGGATAGCCACTGTGGAAAAACAAATCATCAGTTTGGAGATTTCATCGGTGCAAATAATGACAACTTAATACTCAAGTCATAATACAGCATCACTTTTCCAGTTACATGGTACTTTCAGCTGTCCACATTAACAACATTCTTCCTCCTAAATCCTTAGTCCCAAATGCACAGCCTGCTCATTTACTGAGAGCAAAAGCAGTTTCTGAATCCTTTAGGCAAGAAAAAAATGTCATGAAAATTACTGAGCAAGTGGAAAGTAATGCTTTACTGCTGATATTCCCAGAAATGAATGAAGTTGCTATGCAAATAGTCAATTAATTTTCTATCTGGACAAAGCATGCACTGTGATGGTGCTGGTCACCTATTAACTTTACTCTGTGCTTGGGAGTTAAAAGTCTGGGTCCCCAGTGAAAAAGTGAGAAGGTGGCCTGGGGAGGTAAGAAGTCCCTTTTCTCTGCTTGAATTGATATAGACATAAGGAGAAATGTATGAGAGCCTTAAAAGATTGACTATTTTTTTTTCTTTGAGAAATTAAAAATAATAGTGCTTTATTTCAAAGTTAATAGTCAACAGGAAATAATCTTCATTTCTACAAACTATTTTTGAACAGGTGATTATATAACTAGAAATATTGTTACATAAGCCATTTTGTAATGAAATGTGCTGTAAATGAAAAAGCAATTAAAGTTGCTGTCTTGTAGCCTGTGTTTCCTGCTAAAAAGAGGAAAACTTTCAATACGCCATGTGCTTTCCCAGAAAGTTTAGAAGAAGTTGTGGGGATGATTTATAGATTTAGAAAATTACTTGTAACAGGTTTCTTTCTTTCTTTTAACATTTCTAAGTTATCATACATGGTTCAGTCAATTAGGGCTTTGTTTCTCACAGCAAGCAATGTTGCTATGGAAATTATATAGCATAGGAGTAACTGCTTGCTACAGATCAGGTTTTTGGAAGACAGTTTAAGGAGTAAAATGGTCCTTCTTTCACAGTAGGGATAAAAAGATAATAAATTAGTTAGTTCTCTGTCTTCAGAAGGCTGCAACTAGGCTATAAAAATAATTACTCACTGAGATTTGGTATGAAATAAATTCTTTATCAACTGGAAAGACCAAGTAGGTTCAAAGCTATTGTAAATATGGAGAAAGTAAGTTGCATTTGTGGCAGCTTTTTGTGCTTGATATCGATAAAAATTGTTACTGACCAAAAATTAGGCCACTCTAGGACAATATTTGCCCAATTCAATGATTTTCATAGATCTGACATTAAGAGTGTTAGCAAAATGCCAGTGCATTTTGCAAAAATGCAAAATAAAAGTGCAAAAATACACGTTTCAGAGAGAAAAACAGTTAATATAGTTTAAGTAAGTAGTACACTCACCAAAATATGAATGTATTCAGCTGCTGTATTTAATAAGATGAATAGTTTAGATTGTCTATGTTAAGCATAAAAAACCTCTATAGCTATGTAAGATAACAACGTAGATGTACAGAGGTACAACTGTACTGGTCTTAGCCAAAAAATTTCTATGACTAAAACAGCTTGTCCTCGTGTTGCTTGTTTTGGACCCTTCTTTGGTGTATTCGAAATGAGGAGTGCAGCCAGCGTGCGCTCCCTGCGATCGGTCAGACGACAGCCATTTACCTAGTCATGGATTTCTGGAGAGCTTTATGGTGGACTAATCTTTTCCCTCAGTGGATGTTTGCTACTGACATTAATAATGGAATTATGCCAAAGCTAAGGATTTATGAGACTCCTGCTTATCGTATTCATCTGCTGATGATTAAGTAAGTGTGCCTGACTTCAGCCTAGGGGAAGGGCATGCCTGGCCAGTGGCTGCCCCCAGCCCCTGGTGCTCACGCTGAGCCCAACAGAAGACATTGCAGAGCATTAGGGCCTGGAGCACTTCCTCTTCCCTCCCACAAAATGTTGGCAGTGAACTCATTATCAGCCATCCATCAGAAGTGTCTCGTTTGGCTGATAGATGACCCACCTTAGCAGCAGCAGAGCCTGCAGCCATGAGAGCTGCTGGTCTCCCTGCTCCGATAGCAGCCCCTCTGGACTGCCGCCAAGTTCGTTTAGTCACACTGCTTTTACTCGATTTCTTTCCTTTTCTCCTACAGCCCTGTTACCTCAGCAGTATGGAAAGGGAAAAGGAAAGGGGGAGGAGAAAAGGCACAGCTAATCAAAAGTATGAACCTTAAGACATGGTTATCCACTCTCCAGTTACTTGTAACTGTTTTATTATTTTATATTTTTATTTTTATACTTATACCCAGTTAAATAGATTTGTATTTTGCCTTCTTACCAAAGCTATTAGTACAAAGTAGTGAAAATCTGCAACAATGACTATTTTTATTCTTCTTCTCACACATCTCTTCCTTCCTTCCTTCCTTCCTTTTCTTTCTTTCTTTCTTTCTCCATGAATGTTTTTCTTAGACCTCTCAGCAGAGAGAGTTAATTTTGGCTGAATAATAGCTCTGAACAGTAGAGTTTGTTACATACGGTATGAATACACGTTGAGCAAGAACGAGGCAGCTCATGCTCGGGCTCACATGTTCATGCATATTTACTTCCTTTGCCCTGCTAATGATGAGTTCCCTATTCGGTGATCTTGTTTACCAGCGGGCTCAGTTATACACCTGAGCTACAGCAGTGATACGCCTGACCGGTTGTGCTTGCCTATTGCAGAAGTCGTTGCCTGCAGAGCTTTGAGAAATCTGCATGAGGAATCAAATTCCACTGTGGACCTCCATGGTTTATGTAAACAGATTGTGCTGAAAACAAATTTTCCAAAAAAAAGTTAAAATTCCATTGGTGGAATAGTCATTTATCATGATGCAATTATTTATTGCAGCCAAAGAGAAGGGGAAACTGTATCAGGAATTTTGTTGTGTCCTGCAGCTGCCTTAAGTTTCTGGACCTGGACTATAAACAAAATGTTAGCGTTGTGTTGAAGATTCAATGCTTGGCAATACGAATAAGATATATTGGCTGAATAACAAAGCAACAACCTTGAATGATGACAATAAAAGACTATTGAATTGTAATGGCCTGATCTCCTCAAAGACTTCTAGCAGTTAGATTTTCAAACTGAATGAGGTATTAAAGCAAAACAAAAATTATTCCTGAGTGGATTCCCACTGTGCTAGAAGAGAAATTTTGTATTTGTAGGTAGCTTGTTAGATTATACTACCCTTAACACTATGTATAAGCTTAAGATATATTAAATAGGGTATTATGCCCTCTGGCTGTTTTTGGTGGTTATGCATGAATACTAGCTAGTTGGCAAATATTGCTATCTGTGCTTTTCTTGAAGAACACTATGGAAGAAGGATCCCACAAGCAACATTTTTTAATGGAAACCGCGGGAGATGAACATACCAGATGTGTACGAGGCTTCATTTTTGTCTAGTATATCTTCTGTTACATCTGCATTATCCTTACCAGTCACCATGAAATTTAAGTCATCAATATTGTCATGGAATCCAGTGAGTTTTTTAGCAGTAGAAAGGAACGGATTATGGGAAGTCTAAAGAAAATAACCTGTGGTCAAAGTTTTCACAATTATTCGTATGTCACCTTTTTCTAAACTAGAGAATTATTTGTACAGAATGACTGAAGATGCCTGTCAAGAATAGAGTGACTTGTATAGTAAGGGTTAGATCAACATGACTCGAGGCTCTGATAAGCTAAGTTCTCCAGTTTGAAACATAGGAGTGAAAACAAAGGGGCTGAAGTGTGTAGGATGAAGCGGGATTATCACTTTCCAAGTCAAGGCTCTTCTTTAGAAAATGAACATCCAGAAGGTATGACATCAACTTGTTCAGGAAAAGCTGATAATGGCAAAAGGAGAGACTGAGGAGAAAGAGAAGGATCTAATTACTCAGTCTTTGCTTTGTCTCATGTAAATCAAGTTTTTCTGGCTGTTTTGCAAAGCTGACAATCTTTTTATGCCCAACTTGTTTAAATACAATCTTAAAATGAAATTGAATCTGAGATGCAAATAGAGACAAAGTCTGAATGTACAGGATCTTTGGATATTGTCCATTCACTGAGTACCAGGCTTTTGAGAAAGATTAGATTAGGATTGAATAGAAGCCTTGAATTGAGGAGTTTTAAATTCTTTTCCTGACACTGAGGAGTCATATATTTATATTCTGGACTGCTGTTCTGCACGTAAGAGTGAAACTAAACGGAT
This sequence comes from Struthio camelus, assembly GCF_040807025.1. NCBI lineage: Eukaryota > Metazoa > Chordata > Aves > Struthioniformes > Struthionidae > Struthio > Struthio camelus. The sequence goes on along the minus strand of NC_090943.1, from coordinate 119,695,272 downwards.
GGGAAAACAGGAATTATAACAATGATCATGTTGTTATTGGTCATAGCTAGGTGGTGCCACTGTAGTTAGCTTTACTAGTTTTGTTTGGCTGACTTTATGGATGGATAAAGATATCCAGAGGTTCTTGGAGTGAGCTGTAGCTCAGATCTTTCCACTGGATGCATATCCCAGTAGTGGTTGCCAGTTATTCCAAAAGATTTAGGCAGTGAACAGTCAAAGCTATGGATATTTTTGATGGATTTGCATCAGTGCCTGATGTAGATAGCACTTCCAAAAACAAAGCAAATACCCCACTGTGTTCCTATAGCTTTAGGACCATAACTTTCAGGTAGGCACCTTACCTTATGCTTAGCAGTGTAACACTGATTTAAAATGGGTTCAAAAGAACTCTTCAAAAGAGAACGGGGTTCATGAGTTTCAGCTTTGGTTCATGTCTTCTCTGTTATTCATTATATCATTTTGTATAACACCTTATTGCAAGATATTACTGCTGGGACTACATTAAAAAGAACCATGACCCGAAGACTGCGAATGATAGACTCTGCATTTCTGGCTAGTTAAATGGCTCATGTGGGATATCCAGAAACAAGACTTTGATTTGCTATTTAAGTGAAATTTTTCCCTGGTGCAGAGTGGAATTTTAATAATGGTAAATCTTTTTCTCTCAGTACTGCTCCTATATAATTACTTGTGATAGACATAAAGAGTTTATATGATAGAAAGAATCAAAACAGACACCTCAGAAATGAGGAAGACATACCATCTTAAGTTGGTAAATATTTTTTTGATTATATAGTATTTAATAATGCATCTTTGATGCTGAAATATGTAGAACCCCAAATCATCTCTTGCTCTGGGCATTATTAGTTGACTACTTTGTGATAAAGGTGAGCCTTAAGGTGGAATTTGAATGCAGAAGAGATATTCATTTTTTGAATTAGCCCTGAAAAAGCACTAATAAAGCAGGCAGTATACAGGAAGACACAGAAGAACGGTGGGTAGGGACCTGATTACTCTGTGGACTAGGGAGAACTAATTTAAGCTGAGCTATTGCAGGCATGCTTATGAGTGTCTGTCACTCTGGGCATCTATAACCACAAATCGTTCACTCAGGATGCAAAAAGATTTGGTGATGATAAAGCCAAGGCCCAGTTCACAGTGGATTTAAAGTTTTCAAAGAACTACCACTAATTAAACTAGCTGATGATGGTGGTTGTTGCTTCAACACTTAGCCTCATTTTCTAAGGGAAAAAAGTGGCTGCAGTAGTACTGTCTGTTATCCTCACTCCTTCCTTTTCCAGTACCCTCCTGCCCTTCTCCCAGTAACTTGCTTGGCAGTCCCCATCAAGTCTGATAAAGTGTCAGGAGATTTTATCTGGTTAGAGAGTAAGAGAGATTCTCAGGGCTTGCTCTGAGACTCTAGTTGTAAAACATCAGAGAAGCAAAACCTTACAGTGAAGCAAAACGTTACAGCAAACTTTTATCAGGCTAAATGACGTATCACTGTTTAAGGTTTTTTCTCTGTTAATTAAGGAGTGCGGTCACACTGCAACCTTAATAAATAATAATTTTTAGAAAAAGCTACAAGGTCATCAGATAAAAGGGATTTTTATATGTTTGATTTAGCAGCCATGATTCTCTGCTGCACTTGATTGAGTTGGTTGTGGAGAGGGGTAAGGGTCTTAAAGCGATATTAGGATCATACAGAAGGCAAATCTTTGTATCTATGTTTTGTTCTGTAATGTAGCCTTCCCACTGATAATTATGGCCCATCGAACTTTCTAGTATAATAAGTCTCAGGGGCAAGGGTTTTATTTTAAGCATTCACAGCTTTTAGCAAAGATCCCAGTAGAAATACACACAAATGCCTGTTTTAAACCAAACCTTTAAATAAGGTCTGAAAAACATCTCCCATTAACACGTTGCTTAAATACAGCACACGCATTATTTACCATATATTGCTTCATGTGCAAAAATTAACACAAGAGACTGTGTTTTTAAACACCGTGCCCGCTCCTCTGAATAATTGGATTATGTTTCTTGAGTTACAGGAACATAGATCTTGTCAAACTGGATTACAACCATGATCCATCTAATCCACCATCCTTTTTCTGAGTGGCCAATGCCAGATGCTACAGAGCAGCCTCATGCTAGACAGATGCAATATAGTCTGGCCCCATGCAGATCTCCTTTTAACTCTTAATGAGTGAATTTTTGTGGCTAACATCAATCTTGCTTAACACCATGGGGACAGTGGTATAACAGCAGAACAAAAAATATTGCTGAGATTGAATTTAGAAATAATTTTGCCCACAAAGGGGAGAAGAAAAGCAGAAAGAAAATATGGATGAAATAGACACTCAGACCTCTCAATACACCTTTCCTTCAGATCCTAAGACAAAAAAAGGACTTTTATCTGTTATCTTCCCTGTCTTAGACAACTCTACTGAGACTGTCAAGGGTTGTCCTAGCAAGGTGTTCTCAAACACTGGAGTCCAAACAGAAATGCATGTGGTTAAGTGCTGATGGAGATTTGTATGCCTTGTCAGGATGTCTGTGGATAAAATGTTGACTGTATGTTGGCCTGAGGAAAAAATCAAGAGCTAGTAAACAAGTGGTAAGAGGGCAAAGAGTGTACACAGAATGTGCTAAAAGAAAGAAGTTTTTATGAATGGACAAGCCTACACTCCTTTTAGAAGCCAGACCTGTAGCTTTTAATAAAATGCCAAGATGTCTTTTATAAAGATTTCATATGACACATTTTATAGAACAGCTATCTCATAAAAGCTGAAAAAGACAATAGCTGGACAATTTCACTGCACCCATGGCAGTAAAACTAAAATGTTTTTCATATAAACCTGTCGATCAAAACTTACTCTGCTTCCCTGTGTGGAGGGTATCTTTGCCTGCCTAAGCTTAATGTTGCTTTTCAGCTGTTTCAGTGGTTTGTGAGTTTTGCAGATCTCCAAAGATGGATGTAATATGATTCTACAGATACTGCTTCTTTTATTGGTTTTATTCGCTTTACTCCATCTTATGGCTTTTCATCTCCTTCCCTCAGGCCACATGTAGTAGGTGGAGAAGGACTACTCAAACACATTTAAACTTGGAATCATTCACCCTGCTGCTCATGTCAGCTGCACAGAAAGTACTTGATTTGTTTAGTCAAGTCAGTCAAAAAACTCTACATAATCTAAAACCACTGTAGAAGTCAGTGGAATTATGCTGGCCCAAACTGTTACACCTTTTTTGCCATAATCTTTTTTTTTTTTTCATATTACAGGCAAAGCATCTTCAGCTTTTATTTGGGAAAAAAGTTCTTAGGTTTTTTTAGAATGCAGTTAAAAGTGCCATAAATATTAAACACATAACAGTCCCAGTGTGAGACACTTGATGACAAATTTCATTCCCTTCTCTTTATGTAGAAATGGATATGAGAATGCAAATGAAACTGCAGGTGTTACTAAGTTCCACATAACTACAATGAACAAAAGGAATGACTGATGAACAAGCCATTTTGGCTTTAGTGTATACAGTTGCTGCTCGTTAAAATTCGGTATTCCAGATTTCTATTATGTACCTCTTTATACATATTATGGGGGAAAACTACAAGTGAGTGTACTCCATGATAAAGAGAAGTGAGTAAATTCCTGTTTGAATAGCAGACTTCCCCTCCTCCTTGTTGTCCAGTTTGAAACACTGAGTAGGTGATTTTATGTGTTTTATTAAAAAAAAAATCCCTGACTATTTCATGGCAAATCCAAACATGAAGACATATTGCCAAGTATTCTCACTTTCTGTCTAAATTCAGTGAAGTTAGATCAAGTTGATTCATGGTGTAGAAAGACACACTACAATGAGTCAGGCAAGGATATCACTAGCCAGAAATTGTCCTGAGGAGCTAGAGCATGTTCTGTATTTTAAGTGTTATGCCACACATAGGAGGAAGAACAGAAAAGAAAATGATGGTACTGACAGGAGGTCACGGACTGGGACTAGTCAGTCACACACAGCTTTGTTGTGGGAGGTAGGAAGCTCTATAAGGACATCTTAAAGGCCCAGCCCAGAGGCAGATCTTGTAAATCCCACCTTCTGCTGCTTTTTGTCTGGGCGGCCTGTTGATATTTAAAGTTCTCGTCATTTGGTCCGTATGAAAAGTATCGAGCTCATTCTAGGAGAAGAAAACTGTACTCAGCAAGCAAGGTATAAACAGAAAGGAATGAGCCTCAGCAGCAGCTCATGCTTTTAGAGGAGCTCTTATTAAACCTCCTTTCTTCCTCTCTGAAGTCTTAAAGAAAATCTGTCATGAGTCCTAAGGAACCACTTAACTAATTTTGCTAGAATCGCGCTCTCCCTATCACGATGTAAGGCTAAATTTACGGTACCTCGTAATCGATTGATTTATTATGATTATTTTTGGTCACTTTTCTTGAACAGCATTGCTAAAGTGATCCCCCAGGTGTTCAGTGATTTAGTACACACATGCTACCTAGAGCAACAATCCACTTAAACGCAAGCATTGTTGCTTGATTTTTAAAGAGATGTAATAGTGGAAGAAAATGCAGTATGAAATGGAGAAAACTTCTAAAATAGGAGGTGAGGGATCCTCATGGGATTATCACAAAACCTTGTAGATTTAGAGGTGTGCTGGGTATCTATTAGCAGCCACAGGCTGTAAGAAAGCTGTATGCCCATGAGAATTTGTTTGTTTTAACAGCTAACCTCAAATCTTTTAATGGCCAGTAAAGCCAATTTAAGGCATTTTTTTTTCCTTCTGATCTCTTTTCTTTTCTTTTCTTTTCTTTTCTTTTCTTTTCTTTTCTTTTCTTTTCTTTTTTCTTTTCTTTTCTTTTTCTACTCTCCTTCCCTTTTCTCTCTCCTCCCTTTTTCTCTCCTCTCCTCTCCTCTCCTCTCCTCTCCTCTCCTCTCCTCTCCTCTCCTCTCCTCTCCTCTCCTCTCCTCTCCTCTCCTCTCCTCTCCTCTCCTCTCCTCCCCTCCCCTCCCCTCCCCTCCCCTCCCCTTTTCCCTTCTCTCTTCTCTTCTCTTCTCTTCTCTTCTCTTCTCTTCTCTTCTCTTCTCTTCTCTTCTCTTCTCTTCTCTTCTCTTCTCTTCTCTTCCTCTTCTCTTCTCTTCTCTTCTCTTCTCTTCTCTTCTCTTCTCTTCTCTTCTCTTCTCTTCTCTTCTCTTCTCTTCTTCCCTTCCCTTCCCTTCCCTTCCCTTCCCTTCCCTTCCCTTCCCTTCCCTTCCCTTCCCTTCCCTGCGATTTTTGCAGTCATACTGAGGGTGAGTACAGCACAGCTTTTTTTCCCCTTTTTTGCAATTTACAGCATCAGAAGTGGACACTGCTAAATTTGTTTGGATTTCATAGGCTTAGACACAACAAAGCAGTATCATCAGCCTGAAAACATAAGTGGCCACAGTAAATGTAGCTCTCTTGTGAACACAGTTGTCTGTTACTGCACTGAATGTAAAAAAACCCTATTATTTCCCAGGGTAAGAAACAATAGCAACATTCTGGTCTCAATACTGTGCAGTCCAAGAGTAATAACTTAGATTGTTTTAGTTTACTGAACACACAACAAATTGTGCAACCCAGAGGCTAAAGCGTACAGTTTAACAGAACAAAAATGCCAGGAGTATGAAACAAGGATGAACCAAACACTGGAAATGAGCTTTTCTTCATTTGGGGAAACAGAGTCTTCCATAAACAAGAGTCGGTAAATTGGCTAAGGGGGCTGGTGGATGATAAAGAATAGGTTACAATGGATAGGCTTTTTTGTTCTGGCATATTTCACTTGCTAAATATATTCCCCAGACAAAAATCTTTCACAACAGCACTTTGTAGAAGAGAAATGAGCTGCTTCCTTCTAAACATTAGCTGCAGCGTAGTCCCATCCTCTTGTGACGAGAGCGCTTACGATGTCTGCATTCAGAAATGGAAAGTCCTGATCAGAATCAAATAGTCCTATACTTCAGCATATACGGTCCTATTAGTTGAATGAAATTAACTGTTCGTTTCCAAAAGAAAAACTCATGCAATCTTTATATCAGACTATTCAAGCTGTTTTCCATCAGTGTGTTTTACTGCAAAACTCTGAAGAGTTATGATTGTTTCTGCAACACACAGATGTATTTAGTGCAGAAATGACTGACTCTGATAGTTCCCATCTATACTCCAAAGGAGTATTCCCACTGATCTCTCTCTGCTCTTCATCAGGTGCTATTTAGACAGCCTAAGTACCAGCCAGCTCTCTCTTCCTTGTGTTTCCAATTGTCTTGGCACAAGTACTGTCTCTGCTCTGTGCTGGATTTTGACCATTCAAATCTGTCATCAGAAAGAAACACCTTACTCTGTCTGAATATGCCCCAGAGTGTATGTATTGAAAATATATAAGATTCTTTTAAAGAAAAGTAAAATTATCCCTGTGAAATGAGGGAAGAGGAAAAGGATATTTGGACAGCAGCTGTCTTGAAATAGCTTCCAGTATAATTGCTGCAAATAAAGATATTACAGCTACATGAATCTTTTTTTTCACAGGAACATGATTGCTTCACACATTAGACCTGTCACTGTGACATGACAGCCTTTCCTTATTCCATAGCAAATCTTTATTCACAACAACAACTGATGCATGACTCTAGATATTATATTAGACAGCACAAAGTGAAAACTGTTTCGCATAACAGCATCAAACACATGCACAAAATATAAAAAAAAAAAACCCTAGGCCCTAAATGGCAGGATTTAGCACAGTCATAAAACTAATAGATTCTGACAAATACAGAAAAAAATTACTGTTTTTTTTTTTTGTGCTCTGGCTGATTTTTAAAGGGGCAATGAGGCTCAAAGATTTAAACTGTGATAGCAAAACAGAAGTTTAATTTTTGTTTCAACAGATTGTATTGCAAAGTATGGACAAAAATAATTTTTCTATCGCCTATGACATTTTTATTGCTGTAAATTAATGAAAAAAAACTTTGTTTAGTTCACCAGTCAATTTTACTCTTTGTTACTTACTGCATGTTTGTCAGAAAGTGGTGTTTTTTTTCCCATTAAACAGCACGTTCTATTCAAAACAACTCTTTTGCTCACGTGAGATTTAATATTCACAGTCCAAATCTGCCCTGCATGCACAACAGTCTGTGTTTGGGTGGGTGCCTCTTCTGCTACTGTTTGGGAGGCTCTGAATTAGCTGGGCTGTGTTAAAAACTTTCGAGCCAGGGACCTCATGGAGTTAGGAGTTGGGCCTCAGAGGTGAGAAACATGGATGCTTAACTCTAGATTTCCACTATCGCTGGCATAAATGACTCTAACCACTCTTCTCTGGCCTTTCACCTCAGCGGCCAGTATCAAAGTGGGCAGCGCTGTTCTCCTAATGCCTTAGGAAGAGACATGCTGGGATCGGAAAAGTCTCTCACTGAGAGAAGTGGACGCCAGCAATGAGAAGCCAAAGGAGAAAAGATAGATAGCCAAAATCCATGGCTGCTGCTCTCCTTTGCTTTGGTGTGACACCCTACGGACGTATAGGTACTAGCAGGCCCTGTCACGCAGCAGGATTTCTGGTCTTAGCTGGGCTGCTGTAAATTTTCTGTCCACAGTTCCTCAAAATCCTTTAGATGACAAGCACACATAAAATTGGTTCACATAAGTAGAGAGGCAAATGCCAGCTTTTAAAGACAAGCTATATGTGGATAGACAGTGGAAAAATTCAGCATCTTTCATTCTTGTGATGGATGAAATTCACTGTGAGTAGAGTTGCAAAAACAATGAATTAGTTGCTTCTGTAACCAAAGATATAAGTGTGTAGGTGGTTTTGACAAGAACACCCCTTTAGGCAGGCTTATTTGACCTGAAATAAAATTATTCATGTCTTATCCTTTTTAATAAGTCCAATGGAAAACACGTGTTTTGCAACAAAAGGCGGAAAGGCGTTTAGAAAATGTTGAACTGATGTTTCAGAAGTTGAACGTTTCCATACCAATCCTCTCCCCCACTTTTTTGTTTCTTATGCCTTTTCCACTGAACATATACACAACTTTCAGCTGAAATGATAAGCTGAATTTGACCGCAATTCAGAAAAGGCTTTGATCACCTTTATATGGTTTTGTGTCTTCACAGTTATTCCCCTCTGAATCCTTTCCCAAAGAAAGAGCTGCTTTACTTTAATGCTGTTCAACATTTACTGTTTTATTTATTTAAAAATAAATATGTCGTAGGATACAGCAAAAAATTAATCTACATCAGTGGCTGAATTCATAAAGATGTTTCCTGAGCGCTACATTTTCAGTAAGTAAAATGATAGAGTTTGGGCAAACTTATCTCACGCATCTTATTGCATTTATTGGACAATACATTTTTTGCTGTGATTTTTCAAATAAAAATATATGTTTCAACACAAAAAGAAAACTCTTCAAGAAGCTAAACAGTTTTCACTTTTAAATGTGATATTTGCAAGGAGTTTCTTACTTCAGAAAGTGATTAAACTTTTTTAAAGTTTATGTTAAAAAATAGCTTCAGATACAAAGTTCAGTTGAAGCTTTGGGTATATATATTATTTCACTATAAACTACCAAGAAGACTTTGGGTATTTGCATTATAGTTTTGGTTATTGGGGGTTTTCTTACGTTGTCAATCCTTATTTAAAATTACTCCTTTCCTTCTGCGTAGACTAGTATAATAAAGTGTACTTCAAACCTCTTTATTTCTCATAGATAGTAATCATCAAAAAAATCTCATTGCCTTCAAGGAGAGAAAGAGGAGGTTAGAGAGAGAGGAGCAACAGAAAGATGCATTTGCTGCCCTCCTGTTCATAACGTAATCTGAAAAAGAACTGTGGAAGTCCATTAGTTCAAACAAATAAGGCTTGTTTTCCTCACTGTATCACAACACCTTCAAAAACAGATAAACAAGAACTCCCTTAACTGTAGTTTTATCCTTTCCAGTTTGTTTACAATAAGAGCCTGTCCTACAAAATCTTGTAACGAGCCTTCTCCTGTGTGTTTCTTCCTGTGAGCATTTGCAGTACTTAGGCCTGATGCATTACAGAAAGTGTGGAGAGTAAGGAGGCATGTCTCCCTCGAATGGCTGAAGAGTCTCTGCAGTCTCTAAATTCAAACATGTAGCTTGCATAGCTGTTCATCTAGACAGGAGATAAGAAGAGGCACAAGCATTTCAAGATGGACTGAATAAGATAAAAATAAAATTAGCCTTACTGTGTTTTTTTTCACTTCACACGAATTAGGAGAAACCCTGCAATACTGAATAAGAATGACCATGCGTACTTATGACCCAGAAACTACAACATACTATCTCTCAAGATGCTTCGGAGGAGTAGTCTCATCCTCCAACCCTAATTTAGTACACTGATTCATTTTCTTGGAATGCAAGTATGGGTTTCAGAGTTAAATAAAATGTTTTTTTTTGTTGTTGAGTGTCTTCTAGATGGGATATTCCATTTTTTTAATACAAAACCTGAGATTTTCAGTGGGGGCTCTAGTTTTGTGTGTTGTATGTTTACCTGAAACTTAAGTGAGTATTTGGTTTAATTAGATTGAGTCATATGTTAAAAGTTAAGCCAATTTAATTACATCTAAAGTCAGATAATTCAGTAAATTTTAATTATGAATATTTATTACTAAAATATCGCCAAGGGCATCTTTGATTGACACTAGCATTATCACTTTAAATTGGTTACAGCAATGGATGAGGAAAAAATAGAAATAACTCTCAACAGCTCCAGAACATGACTCTGGGTCAGCTGAACACTAATTAGGAAATGAAAATAAATAGTGGCCTAATATAAGCCCAGTACAAACAATGAAGGAGGAAAAAAAATCCTAGCAATAGACCTGTCAAACAGAGGACAAAATATTGCTTGGTTATGGTTGTAGTTTGAGATAAAATCAAATCAACTACAGAACAATAGGAAGTCTGGGATAGAGTTTATCCCCTCAGACTGAAGTATTGATTGCATTAACTATACAAAGCAATCCTTTGAGGGTGGGGAGAGAATGATAACACTCTATAGTATATGAATGAGTGACTGAAACATAAATGAATGTAAGCAGCGAATGAATTCCTGAAAAGGGTAGGCTAGACAACATATGAAAATTTACACAATAAAAGCTCTCTTACTGGTTTTTCAGGCCACGTTGAACAATGGAACAACCCCTTTTAGACATAAAGATGTTCCTGAGTCACAAAAATATAATAAATAATCTGGTTATTAATCCCGAACCCCTTGTTCTTCTTCTGTTTACTCATTGTGCTGAGTTAAACTTTAGCACTTTACATGACAGCACAAAGAATGGGGAAACCAAGCCTGCAGGAAACCTCTTGCACTTTCCCCAATTTAGCTTATGTTTCATAAGCTTTCATCAGTTTCCAGTTAGAGAACTGCTATAATTTGCTTTTAGTCACACTTTTGAAAAGCTTCAAGTGTGAATTTCTGAGTGAGTTTACTTATTGCAATTTTTTTCCCTACTGTCTGTCTAACTCACTTACAAAATAGATTTCAAATAACATCTATTTCTTCTGGAAATTATACTTAAAAACAACAATGGTCTATTTAAGGTAGCTGGAAAACAATGATGAAAACATGTTTCTCTATTCTTCCTTATTTGTTTCAGCAAAACTCTTTTTGGAATTTATCTGTCAATAGCACGCCTAAGTTTTTTCTTCTGGAGAGTTTATTGCCTGTTACTTCAGGGATTATAAATAGATAGCAACAGGGTTGTAGTAGTGGTTAAAAATCTGCTACTGCTACTGACTAGTGGAGTTACTGTCTTCACTTACACGATCTCAGTTCATTTGGGGTTTAGGCTGTGCTGGAGGAATTGTACAATTACCAAGTTTGTCTATAGAGTTCATAGACAAATTGCTCATTTGTCCTTCTAGCTAAAATGGTCAAGAATTTTTCTGCTGCCGAGGCATATATGACCCAGAAAATCTTGTGAAAAGGCCATGCAGACTATAGTGCATATTGACAGAAAGTGGAGCAACGTATTATGAAGTGTATTTGATTAATGAGTGTTGCACCGACCATATGGTTATCAGAAACTCTTCTGGCACTGTAAAAACAAGCAGTCACAAACCTCGATGAAACATTCAGCTGCCTTAACTAGAAGCTGAGTAACATCTGGATTAATGTACAGGGAAACTTAGTTCCTTTTGAGGATTTGCCTTGATAAGGATAATATTGACATTATCTTCTTTGTATTACTTTTGTACCGCCTACCATGTGCAATTTCCATGACATCCTATAAAAAGTCTGAGATTAAGGCAAGCTGCAGACTTTTCAGAAGCCTGTCTCTACATTTTAGAGAAATGCATGTCCGCAGAAATACTTTGATACTTGTTTTCCTAGTAATCCACTTAATGTAATAGCATTCGAGAAACTAAGGAGCATGATCTTTAATGACCAAAACTGGAAATGCTTAGTCAGTTACTCAGGCTGTAAGTTCAAAACATCCAGCTTGCTAGCTAAGGATGAGATAAGCCTGACTATTCACTAATCAACAGACATGCACAAGTGCCATTTGGTGAATGTTTCTATAATGCAGCTGACAGATGTAACCCATTGCTTCATTGTCTGAGAAACTGCTATTGTGATCCAGATCGACAGCTCTTCTCTATCTCTCTGTCTCTTGTTTATACAGAAAACCAGACCCTCTCTCATCCTATCTTCCTCATCCATGACATCTTCTCTGATCAGCTAGCACATTGCTCCATCCCTTCTGCTGGCTGGATTTAGCTGTAACACTTTGCTCCCTGCTTTCCCTGAGTTGTGATTCGATCAAGTAGTAATTGCTCAAATTTGCCCCCTCTTCACCTTTGGATTCCTCCTCCTGCCCAACCTGACTGATTGCCTGTGCTGACTGGCCTTCTCCATCCACACTTCTAACTGCTGCGTGGTTCCTGGCACCACCTGCCCTTCTCGCCATATCTCCACCCAACACCCCTTTCTTCTCTGGCTTCTGGGACTTTCAAGCTCTCATCCCTGTGGCTTTTGCTCTTTTTCCTGCTGCTGCAGAGAATCTGCCTTTGGGCTATTTTTATTCGCTTTACCCTCTCATGCATTACATTTTTAGGAGAAGTGCAAGCAGATTAAAAGTAGGAGCAAATCAATAACTTGTCAGTGTGTTCTCAAAGGAAATATGGGTTCTTGCATCATCTTGCTTTAGTTCCTATGTATGATTGATAGAGGCAGATAAAAGATGTCCAAAATGTATCCTGCATATCCAGAAATTTTCCCCTATGAACTAACAGGTTTGGTCCCTTTCACTTACACCCTCTAGCACACATGGACCGCAGCTCCTTTACGCAGAGACAACACCTACTGATACCCTAGAGTTGTCATCAGGAACGGCAACATTTGTGTTTTGAAGAGTGCTATAGGAGGAATAACATGGCAGTGTAGAATAATTATTCTGATTATCTCTAAAGGGACAGCAGAATGTTTTTCATACAAAGTATGCACACAGGGTTCAAACATCAGATAACTGAGCAACTTCTCTTTTTCATGTCTCACCTATATCTACCACCCTTTAATTTAAGCATGATGATAAAGGAGATATTGCACATATTTGCTACAGTCATGGTTTGAATAAGACTCATCCCAAGTCTAGTGTCATTGCAATGGTATGCTCGTTGGCACATATATAGTAACTGCCTGAACTCTCCTAATATTGATGCAAATATACAGAAAAAAAACCTCCTTAAAACTGATGGAATAAATGATAAGTGCGTAGTTTAAACTAATTACATTTTTAGATCTGTCCGATAGATGTGTGCTGATTACCATTCTGCGTTTTGGTTCTGGGCTAGAGTAGGCGCTCACAGGAGAGAGATGGTGATGGACGAAAACTGGTTGGAGTAGAGTCCTGTCCCGCTCCTGGGCAATGCATTAAGTAAGTGAGGAGGAATGTACTGAGTCTGCAGTGAATTTTCCAGCTGAAGGATGAAATGCGGCAAGAGACTGAAAAGTGCAAAAACTGTATTGAAATCCTTTGCCTAACTTTGGCCTCTGCTGCAAACTAGAAATATGCTCCAGTATTTCAAAAGGCTTGTTTTTCCTCTTGCACGTTAAGCTGCTGTTAAGCATACAGAAACCATGTTGCACTGAGCATGCTCAGCAGGCAAAACCAAACAAAATAGACCAGCTATCACAACCCCTCTCCTCCCTACCTAAAACCACCTATTTCGGTGCTCAGAGCAGTAACACATCACTTGGGTTGTAGGTGCCACTTACTGAGCAGGTTTCTTTATGAAGACGCCAGAGGAACAAAACATGAAAACCTATTTTCTGCTCCCAGGAACAGGATGAAATAATGCAGTGCTGGGGAATGTGTGAGTTAAAACACTTGAATGAAGTAGTTTAAAAAAGAACATTGTGAGTCATTGCATTCAACAAACTGTGATTTCAGGAATATTACTCCCGAATGGAATTTGGCCCCAGAAGGGCAATGCTTAGCTGTGCTCATTTTAAAATCTTGCTTGAAAGTAATCATGAGGAAATTTCAGTAAGCCATAGTTTGATATCCCTACATGAATGCTAGTGAGGTAAGGTGCTGCTAAAGTGGGATGATGGTTTATTGCTTGGCTTGCTGAACACAGCCTTCCTCTTAAAATAGTATTGCTAAGGGGAAAGGAAGCTGTGGGTCAAAAGAAGCAAGATGGAAGGATCAATTTTAGGAGTTTTGTCTTTCAGCACTTCAAAAGTGGAAGCAGTTTTGAAGGAGCTTAAATTTTCTTTAGGCACTAAAACAAGTGGTCAGGCTCACACATATTTTAGGAATTTTAAAGGATTGCATTTGCCCCAGTTGGACTTCTTTTTTTAAACAAACACACAAACAAACAGAAGAAAATATTTTTCACTGTGCATTTGGGTGGCTAACTTACTGGGTTGGAAAAGCTATGTTTGCAGGAGCCAGGTTGTTGCTTGGACTAGTCCTGATTCAGATTTCACTTAGATGGCATAAACCAAAGCATCTGCACAAAGTCCAGAAAAATTGTTTCAGAATGAGAGACTGACAGGCTCAAAGCTTTCATAGTGTGGCTGTGACCTGGCACCGTTTGATTATATTTATGAATACCATATTTATGATAAAAATCTTAGATGGAGCGAGAGTATTATTGAAAAATATACTTGAATGAAGTTGAAATGTGACATTGGAATGCATTAACTTGGACAGAGCTTTCAGCGGGGAGCAAATTCCTTCAGCTATCATCTTTTAGAAAAAAGTGGACTTTGTTTTCCAGGAAATTTCAGATATTTGATTTGGAACTCTTTTTTCTGAAATGTCAGAATTTGCTATGCAAGTTCCTATTCCTGATCCTTTAATAATGAGGATCTATTACAATATACCACAAAGCTCTGTTGTGATAAAGTTCTTGCTTACAGGAGCTCTCTCTCTTGTTAGATAACATCAGAATTAGGAAAATGTGCTTGTATTTGATTCGTTTAGAAGTTAGAACAAGCACATGACTTCAGTCTTGGCATTATTTAACAGGAAGAAGGTCACGTTACAGCAGCAGATTCTTGCAGCAGAACTTTGCAGCATATTGTAATGAATCACTATCAAAGGGCAGGCTTGGTCTTCCAGCAAATTCTTGCATTCTTGGAGATGTGCAAAGGGCTAATAGACATTATAAGAAGCATCTTTGATTTGTGTTTAGTAATTAGATTTTTTTTAAATGGGCTTGTTACTGTAATTGTTTTTAGTACCTCTTACTTTGTCTCTTCATGAAATAGGTACAATCGATGGGCTGTTTCAAGACATATATGCCTGGACTGATCTCCTACTTCGATATACTTTCTTGGGAGGATTTTTTTTTTACACTTTAGGTTTCTTTTCCTACCAAATCATACTCTGCCCACAGGCAAACTTTTCAATGAAGAAATACATTCAAACTGTCAGTTACGTTTCATTTGTTTTCCCTGCTGATGTAAAAACACAGCAGCTGGAGGAATGTTTGATTTTGTTAGAAATCTCTCTCCCAGTAGAAACTGTATGAAATCTCTGCTTGTGATTCTGTGCTCTTAAAAATTAAAAAGCTATCGTTCCAGTGTGCAATCCTCATTTAAAATGATTACTATTACCCAGCAACGTATTTGCTGTTTTCTGCTCAGATAACTCGCTCCAAAAATCTGCAGCCATGGCAAAGGTGTGGAGTAGAGGCAGCGACAGGGTGGGATCCGGGGGACAATCCCACTGATTTTTTTACCACCCAGCAGAGTGGGGAATGCAGATTCAGGTCGTGTGAGATTGCTGTGTCGGCCAGGCTGTGCCCTCCCTGGGAGTCCATGGGAGCTCGTGCACTTTAAGCCTGGCAGGACTCCTATGGGGCCCCTGGACAAAATTATCCTGTTGGCATGGCCTCTGTGGACATAGCGCATCCTTAGTCACTGGGATTTTTTTCTCTGTCCTTGACGCCTTCCTGAAGCCCAGCTAGTTTCTTTTTCACTGCTGCTGTTTTGACCTGTTATTTCTGTGGGCTTTTTTTCCCTTAATATTATTATTGTGTTAATATTTTTAATTGTATTAATTTTTTTAAAATGTTCCAGTGACTCAGTGGGAGTCAGCCTTCTAAAACCCTTGCTTTGACTGAACAGCAGTTAAATGAAGCAAGATCCTAAATGCACGTTGTGAAGGTGTGAGGGTGCAATTCGGCTCCTAAATCTCTGGGAATGGCAGAATTGACAAATATTTACTCTGTAAAAACGTTTCTGTTCTGTTTCCTTCATCTTCTACTATCAAAGTTCGTTAAGAAGAGTTGTAAGAAGTCTGTTCCTTTTTGTCTCTCTGCACAGCTCTTTTGTCTCTCCCCTCTCTGCTGTGTGGAAATCTTCTTCTTTTTCCTTTTCTTTTTTCCTAACCGCAGAACTGAGAAGGAGGATGCCACGGTTAACTCTTTCCAGCTCTTGCTGAGGACGAGTTAATTGGCTTTCAGTTTCTTTCACATCCTACCATTCATGGCTGTGAAGCCATCTCCGTTTACTACCTGGAAGACTAATTAACCTAGCTACCTTAATATGTATCTGGAGTTTCTTTGCAATTCAAGCTGTTAGAGAAGGTGGACACAGTTCTTCTGAATATTGAGGAAGACCTTCATGTTCTATTACGCAGCATCTAGATGACGAAAAGTCTGTAATATTTTTAACTACAGAATAACCTTTTATTTGAAAGGTTACTGTGACATAAAAGAGAACTCAATATGTTTGTAAAATAGAAGTTAATATTCCCCTATCTCCCAGAATCAAATCTTCTAAACAAATATATTTTCTTATACATGAAAACATAGTTAGTTTGATGACTGGGCAAGGAGGAGTTTACTGTAAGATAAACAGAATAGCAAATTGTTCTGAACCAAAAATAGGTGCTTATTTAAAAATTTTTAATGCATTTGATGCACCCTAGCTTAAAAATGAAACATTAAGTTCATTTCGACTTTGAATATTTTTACTAATTAATTTTTCCCTCTAAATTTTGAATAATACAGTATACAATCATATATGTCACTAAATATGAAAGGAAATATTAACTGAAAAAACTGCATCTAAAGTGTTTATTGCCAATTCACTTTCTTATACTCAAAAGAGCTTTTCTGCAAAATTTTTGTAGCTATAGTGTGTTTTTATAGAAGGCCACCGCACTAGTTATAATGCCTTGTGGTTTTTGTAGGGTCAAAAAATAGATTTTTTGTTGTTCAGTGTTGATTTGCACGAGAACAAGTATGGCAATAAGTAGAACTGATTTTAATAAGGAAAAAAGGCAGAGCTATGTTGTTTTTACAAGGTGAACAACTTCTGTCTTTTCAGAGCATTGCCGTTAGTATAAGAAGTTTTACGTAAAATGTACGAGAGCAGAGCCGTAGCATCTGATCACAGGCGGACAGTACAAACTCCATGCTGCTCCTCCACCCTTTGACTGTTGATCCTCTGCAGTGCCTGGGGCCTGTTTTCAACCATCCCCCAAGAGTTCTGGCATTTTCTCTGTCTTGCCCGACTGAACAAGGCAATGGGTTTGTGAGACATATATGTCTGACGAATATACATAGAGAGCTGAGGAATGGTAATTGGAGTGAGTAGGCTACGTGACCAAAGGACTAAGATCATATCCTGAGAGGCAGTGAACTGGGGAGAAGGAAAAGACAAAACGACTGTTGTGACTATGGTCACGCAATGGTCTTACTTTCCTCCCGTCAGTAAGATCAAAACATTGTCCATCCCTATGACAGAAGGATAAAGGATAATGGAATTTGGCTGATGTAATACCCTTGTGTATGCCTGGCATTTTTTTTTTCTATATAATTGCATTTGGACGTGTTGTCCATCACAAAAGGAAGTCTTAGTGAAGATATTCTTGGATCCTGGGAAAATTCTAGTGTCTCCAGTGCGGCGTTTATAGCTTTATCACAGTACTGATTAACACTTTATAGCACAATTGTCTGAATATTGCTTACCGTGGTGGAATGGCCTGCTGTACTTGGGTGGACTTAAATGCACAAAGTAGAATTTTGGCCTGGGTGGATACCTATGAGTGAGTACAGGACTGCAGCTGATTAAGGTGATTCATTTTCTCCACCTGCAATGTGACCAATAGAGTAAGTGGCAGTTTTCTCAGAACTCCAGAATAAAGATACTTAGTTCCAGTAGTAAAAGCTGGATTAAATATAAAGCCTTCTGGCTTTGGACTTTGATTTGTACTTTGTGGCTGTCCACCATGGATTTGGTATGTACTATGTTTTGCCCATTCTACTGCATACAGCTTTGTCCTTAGAGACAATCAACAGGAACATGAAATGATGCAGACTCCGGCCCTGTACTCTACTGGCAAATATATTCTGCAAGACTTTGAAGACGTTGAAGTAGTTTTGATCCATGTGATTTCATCTATCTGTAGGAGATAAGAAATCGTCCCAGAAACCAATCTTTGGATTCTCTAACATGCCACTCATTTTTCATTTGCATCCCTTTGCCTTTATCTGTAAAGGTTTTATAAAAGGAATTTGTAATTCAGAGGATGCACCAAGCTATAGCAATCCCTTCCAGCACTTATGTTCAAAGTAAGGACGTGGACCTAAAACCATGATATTTTTACTGTCTTATAGAGAATTTCCTGCTCTCCCAAGGTGAACCTCACCAGATAACTTTAACTGTCTGTTCATAAAGATGTTTTCTCTATGAAAGGAGGCATCTTGAACAGACAAACAGAACATTTAATTTTTTAAGTAATAGGCCTAGACCTCAGCTGTGGAGATGCCCTAGTGGCTTTACATGAGGTTCTGTGGGCCTGGGAGCAACAAAGCTACGGTTACTGTTGGTATCCTTGGCTCAGCTCAGTACCACCTTAAGGATCTATATACAGCCTTTGGGTGTGAGGCGTAGCGTTTCCCAAACTACAGCAGTGGACAGTACACAACCTTTCTTAGGCCCTCATGGGTGTGCAGTGCTATATAGTCTTTCACAGCTTGATTGCTTACTATTTTCCTACAGGGCCAGTGCTGCAAGTGTTGGGTGAGGTTTGGTGAATGAGTTGTGCTAGCACAGGGAAAGGGCTGCTGCTGGCAGCCGCTTGCCTCAGCCTCTCTCAACTTTGAAAGGTGTGTAATGAATGAGGCAAGGGACTGAAGGCACAGGAAGGACAGTCATTCTGCATCTTCTTTCCCCAGAATGAGTTCTTATTTACTCTAACAAGCAGATGTGAACAATGCAAATCTTGTTTTTCCAGTATTAAAATTGAATTAAAATGCTCTTAATTTAGAAGGATGTTCTAAAGACAACAATAACAACTTTTTTTCAAGCTCTGCTAAGCTTTCTTTTGATTTCCTTTAGAGCTCTGGGAGGCCAGTAAAGAGACCAGACTTCCCAGTTACATCCTATTTGTGGAGTCTTTCTCAAAATGTTCCAAGAGGAATGTGCTACAAAACAGCACAGGGTAATAATGTGACTCAGACATCTTTATGTTTTCCTCAGCTCTTTAAAATATGTCTTGAGAAGAGATAAAGGAGCATATAAGCATATCTGAAAAGGGGCTGCAACTCATTCTTTGTGATAGATCATTTGTAAAGTGCACCTAGGGAGAAGAGACGTCTTTTGGGGCTTATCTTTGTTGCAGTTGTATAACTGCCTAGGGAGAACATGCTCAATAGTCCTGGTAAAATAAAGCTACATCAACATTGCAAATACATCATTAGGGGAATGTTCATCGGGAAGGGAAGTGAAATTTCATAATGCACATAAAGTTTGCCTGCTGCAGTCCTGGAGTATTTAAAATGTCATCTGCCATTCTGTGTGGGGTTTGCTGCACTGAAGAATGAATTGCATGAAATGACCATAAAATCGTGTAAATTAGCAGGCCAGATTAAAATTCCCAGGCTTGCAGTTTTTGTTTAACAGTCAGCTGAGCGAGCAGGAAACAAACCAAGTGACCCCAGCATAGGCCCCAGCGTAGCCAGTTTTGGTCATGCTTAAGCAGTGCTTTACTGCACACAGCTGTCACGAGGGATTTGCTGGGGTGGTGAGAAGGTGAGAGGCCCTCTGCTGCCATCAGATACTGCCATGGCCCCCTATGCTCACTCGCCTGGCCGCCCTTGCAGCCTGGCCCTAGGATGCTCCTCGAGCGAGGTTCTCTCTCTCTCTGTACGTTGTTAAAAAGGAGTAACGAGCATCGCAAACTTCCTTTTTCCATGAGATTGGAGCATGAGAAATTTCATTGTTAGAAACTACTTGCTTTGGAAAAGTTATCAGTATCTGTAGGCAATTTGGCTCTGGGAGTCAGTTTGACTTTGTCACTGGTGGCCACATGGTATTTTAAAGCACGCACAAATCCACTGGTGAGTTTAAATGACAAATTAGAGCCTACCAAAGGAGGCAATGTCCACAGCTGATGATGGCAGATAAACTTCTCATAGGGAAAAGTATGCTCCTATGTTACTTACAAAATGAGCAGAGTATCTGGAAGTGATCCACTACACCTCTGTAGAGTTCAGTCAGCTGAAAGTAACAGTACAGGAAAGTGCTGATATTACTGTAGTGTACTGTCCGCCCCCACGGACATTCAGCTCGCCCCTGGTGCCCTGCTCCCTTCGGGGTGGTGGGACGGCCCCTGTTGCCCTGACTGTGTCGCTGACTGCATTTCTCCTGAATTCCTCACATTTCTGTCTCTCTACTTTAATCAGCTACCCAGTAAATCTTAATTTAATGCAGGTTGAATCTGGTTAGTTGCTTCTTTGGGTAACAATATGAAGTCATGTGTAAACCCAAACTTCCTCTGGATCTGAAGGTGTTTGCCTTTGCAGCCTGTTTTTAATAATTAGCTTCTGTTTTCATCCATACAACTACATGGACACAATTCTCTTTCTTTAAAGCACTAAGTGGTTTTGCTTGAGCTTGTCAAGCAAGCCCATGAATCAAATAGCTCGTCCTACCATCTCACTCTTAACTAACTGCGCCATGATTAACTGACACCATTATGTGCCTAGAACAAATATAGAGAGGAGTGAAGCACTTTTGAAAGTTGCCAGTCTGAGGTAATCTACTTTACATTCACTCAAAGATACCCACATATGAGCTGTCTCAAAATTTAGGGGGCAGGTGTTCTCTCGCACTAGTATTTGCCCTGCAAAACACCTAAGCTTTGTTCTCTCCTCTGTAGTGCAAACCCGTCAATGTCATCATGTGCAGAGGTTTGCATGCAAGTCCTCTGAAACAGTGGGGAGCAAGCCACCACCACACATTAGAAATAATAAGTCCTGCCCTACTGGGTATGCTTATATTATATGTCAGGGCATAGTCACTCTTGTCACTGTTCAAAGACAAAAAAGCATGTGGCCATGCTACTTCAGAGCTGAGACGGAACTAACGAACCCTGCCAAAGGGGCTGATTTTTGCATTGGCCAAGTCCACATTAATATAGTCTTCCAGCATGGAGTATAGGCTGTTTGAGATCTTATCTGCCAGGATTTACTCTGCAGACATACTCTCAGGAGGGCTTTTTAGGGCAATCCCAGTCCTGTGACCGTAACATCTCCTTGTCTTAGGGGACTGCAGCTTCCTCACCTTCAGCTCAAAGCTCTGGAGCTGATGAGTGATGACCTATACCTAGTTGCACAGACATGCCTAACAGGCCCAGGGAGTAAAAAGAAAAAAAAGAGGGAGATTGGAACATACAAGCAACATTTGTCACTGCTTGAGTGCAGTTGGGTAGGTAATATCCCATTAAAATAATATATTGTGCAAATGTGTGAGCTTTAAATACTTTAAAGAGCTAGTAATCTGTTTCTGCTCGTTAAATTGCAGTAACTAAGGGCAGGAGCTGAATATCCATGAGAGGCCACGGGCAACGGGATTGAAATAAGTGCATCTGAGCATTCTTTTACTATACTTGGCTTTACTTTTAAGGGAAGAGAAGTTGCGCATAACTGCTCCTTTCTACTCTTCTTGGCTACAGGGAAAGAGAAAATATTCAGAGCTGAGTACGATCCCTCCAGTAAGAACTCTGAAGCTCTGTTTCCTAGTGAAAGTGGTTAGCAGGCCCTTCCCCAGTAACCAACAAAGCCTTTGCAGCTCCGGAGATAAAAACGCCACCTCAGCAAGACTGCTCTCTGTGTTTCTTCTGAAGGTTGACGGTAATGAATTCCTCCCCAAGGTTTAATATTCAGCACAATAAACTGCTCTTTTGAAAATGATCTTGCTTCCTGTTAAAACAATTTTCATTACCAAACGTCAGTGTAAGTTCTGAGTTATAATGCTTGATATGAATTATATCCATAACTACCTGGGAACGCAGGTATGTCAGGGACATGTGTTAATTTAAAGTACTTTCATCCAACTCTCTAGAAAAAGATATTAATGTAAGCTTTATTTACATCCCCTTTCCTCTTTCTGTTTATTCAAATAGCTTACTTAAACTGAGTAAGATTCCTCTGGTTCTTGAAGCCAAATACTGTTTTTCCTTTCCTTTATGAGGCATTGATTTGTGGTCCTGTCATTCCTATTTGTCCAGTTTTAAGCAAGGAGTGAACAGCAAAGCTGACTTACACAGTTTATCATAACCATCCACACGGCAGGTGGACCCTTGTGACTGAATTTCAGATAGAAATTGTCTCTGAAGTTTCCTTGTCAAAAGAAGGTTCAAAGAGAAGCTGTCCTTCCAGGAACTCCAGGTAGATTTTATCCCTAGGGCATGCACATGTGTTCTCCGCACACTGTGCAGCTCAAAGAAGTGTGAGTTTCTCGCAGTTGTAGTTTTATCTGTATTTAAGACAAAGTGATTTTCTCAGCTAGTTGTGCAGACTAAAATTTCAAAATGTTCACTTTGCAAACTTTCCAGTATTAAGTGGAATCCTGGCTCAGCTGAAGTAAATGGATAAACTTTCTGTTAATATGATATTGTTCTTTTGGAAGATGACACAGAGACACGGCCAGATTAAGGTGTCGTTCCCTTGCTGTAATGTAATATACGCTTTAAAATGGATGTATATGCGTATTACCACCAAAAGTGTTCAACCACAACCAGCAAATACAGCTTTTAAAAGACACCAGTTCAGTAATTATCTTAATGTTGTCTGAAAATTTGCCCATTCTATTTTCTGTCAAACAACCCCTTAACTGTTTTCTCCATATCTTAAATTCTAGGATGCATTAGCCTGAGAACAATATTTATTACTAAATTAACAAATGAGAGAAAACCACAGGTTTACTGTGATGTAGATATATTTTAGCAATTATATTTGCTATTTTTCTAAGTACAAAAATAACTTGTGATGAAATTATCTTAGAATTTGAGTGGGAACAAGTCAAAAAGAAAGTCAAGTTTCAAATTTAGCCCAAAATCCAGTGAGGTAAGCAGTATTACCGTTTAACTCCTGTGGACACTTATCCCTGATTAACTCCTTATTCCATATCAGTTTATTCCATATCAGATAATGCTATATCAGTTCCATATTCTTTATATCCCAGGTAGTCATGCCTAAAGACATTCTTAGAAAACTCATATGATTCTCTGGATTGAAACACTGTGACAAAATGCATGCTGCATTTTATTATTATCCGCGACTATGAAGACAATTTGAGGAATTTTTATAACATACTATACTTGGCTATAAGAGTGCTTCTATTTCCCAACAATTGAAACACTTAAATTGAAAATACAAAGTGTCGATCCTCATTCTGTAATTGAATTAAAGGGCAAGTTAATAATGTATTATGGCAACTGCTAGCACAAATATTATTGAAAAGCATGTTTTTTTTGATATAAAGAAACACATACAGTAGCAAGCAAGAATATTCTGGAAGACAGTAATGGATAGCTCATACAAAGCAGAATACATTAAATAAGAGGCAGCTGAAACTCAAAATTGATAAATATGAAGTGATGCACAAGGGAAAAAACAATCCTAATTTTGCATATAAAATGATGGGCTCTGAACTCCCATCACCGCTCAGGAGTGAAACCTTGGGGTTATGACTCATATTTTCGTGCAAACATGAACTCAGTGCTTGGTATCAGTCGAAAAGTAATTCAAATGCTCAGAAATATGAGGAAAGGAGCAGACACTAAAACAAGAACATCATGATGACTCAGTATAAACCCATGGCTCACTTGTGGCTCAAATAATGTTTCGTCATCTCAAAAAGGATGGAGCAGAAACGGAAAAAGTTTAGAGCGCGGCAGCAAAGACGATCAAATGCCTGTAACGGCTGCCATATCACAGATGACTCAATAAAGTAGAATTCCTCAGTCTAGGAAAGAGATGACTCGAGAGAAGGGAGTTGCAGTAGAGGCCGATAGAGTACTGAATGGTGTGGAGAGGGTGGAAAGAAATCTGCTGCTCATTGTCTCTTCCTAAATGGGAACACAAGGGTGCAATCGGATAGTACGGGAGTCATAATCAAAACAAACCCAAGGAGGTTGCTCTTCACACAGGAGGCAGAAAACCTGCACAACTCTTAGCCAAAAGACACTGAGGATTTCTGTGTAGCCCAGAGGAAACTCAACAAGGTCATGAGAGAGAAATCCACAGGGAACTACCGCATTTGTAGAAATCATATGTAACTCAGCACTCTTCTGAGGTAAAAACAGTTAGATACTGGAAAACTATTAGGTGAGAAAAAACATACATGCTTACCCTGCTCTTACACCCCTCTACAAGCATTCTCATATAGCTCTTGTGGGAGAAAGCACAGTGGGCTAGATGAACCTATGGTCTGACCCAGTACAGCCACTTTTATGGTCTTTTGTTAAGATGTTTGGCTTAAAATCTATTGCAGTTAAATTCTGGGTTTTTGGTTTGGCAGCTGATATTTCGAAGTCTTCAGCCTTCCATAGAACCACCCCCTTCCACCCACAAACCCCAGCCCCTTAGATGTTATATTGCCTGATTGAAAGCCAAATGAAACAAGCGCACGAAAGATTAAAAAAACAAGCATTTGAAGTATTCTGAGTTTCCTGGCTGCCGTGTAAGATTTGAGCACTCTCTATTGAATCATTCGTTTTATATCAGCATTAGATCAGGACTTTACTGTTCAATGTATGAAAATAAGATTATCGAAAGTATGAAGTTAGGAGTTCATGAAATCTCATTTTGTATTTAAGAACTGCTTTTTCAATGTACCATAACAGAGCAAAGAAATGAACCTAAAACCCAGATAAAGAAACAGGGACATTGACTGTTAACCAGGAGCATATAGGCATACTCTTATATGATGTTGTAGCTTTGCCTATGTTCCACATTTTTAATATTCTCACCATATCCTAGTCTCTCAGCACGTGACACTCACTCCATGGCTGACAAGACTGGTATTTGCCTGAGGTCATATGAGGCACCTTGAAGAGCTGCATCAGAGTGTAAGGTGTTGGCTCTGGGCACCCTGCTCAGAGCAGTCACTGGCACCATTTGCAGAATCTTTTACCTCCGAGACTGCTTGTAATCTACCTTTAATTTGGCAAGGTAGGTAGCAATAAGGCTTCTTTTCATGAAAGCATATTGCTGTGTAGGAAAATCCCCACAAAACAGATGACTGATCCTTTCTTGGTACAGAAAGGCAAGCTAAAAATAACATAATTTTTTCTCTTTTTTTCCCCTTTTCCTTTAATAGTGTCTTTTGATCTAAGTTCTTTATGAACCAGGAAAGATCTGCTTATTTGGCGTGTTGGTCTGTTCTTCAGAGATGCTTTTTTTCTTCTCTGAGAGAGGAGCTTATTGGGGTTCCTTCCTGGTTCTGGCTATGGTTGCTGTGATCTACTTGCCTTCAATGTTTAGCAGTTTTTCTGGAGAGACAGCAGCCTCAAAATCGACAGAAACATGGAAAACGCAACAACTTAATTTGACTTATAGGCAAGGTATATGAGAAAATTCCTTTTACAAGGAATACTTTCTGACATATCCTAGAGAGTAATTTGCTAGCATATGGTGTAATATTGGTTTCATCTGCTGTATAGCTGATACAGAAATATGTTCAATATTTAAATACGCAATCGTTTTAGATCAAGAACTTTTCTATTGCGTTAGTTTGGAAATTCATTCAATAGGTTTTGGCTTGTCCTTTAAGCCTCTCCAGTTGGTTAACAGACCTGTGGCCTTTTCAGCAGTGAGTCCAGCTCAGTTTCAGAGTTATCACTTGAGTGTCCTTATTCAAGCATCAAGACAGTCCAATACTGGCATGTTGTTTGCCAAACAATAACCAGTTCAGCATAACTGTCCAGCAGCTAGAAGTTAACATTAACTAGCTCTGTAATAATACGTTATATTCCATTGCATTAAATGTGTGCTTTGTGACCAGTTAACATGTTTATGTGTGTGTTGGGATGTGTATTTGGATAGTTGAAATACTGATCACATATTTGGCACTTGAATCTTTGATGCAAGTTTAGAATTACTGTACCAGGGACATTATTTGTCTGTACTGCTGTGATCTGTACAGGCCCCTGCAATAGCTCCCTTGCTAGTAAACACACACCTCCCTGTGATCTGTTAAGCCTATACTCAGGCACTTCGAAGTAAATGTGGAACACCATAAATGTCAGATTTTTACTCTAAGTGGAATCTCAATTGAACATAGACCAGCTGAGAAATGCGTCTGCGTTGGCCCTATTTCTGGGGAGGTAGCAAAGGGAGGCAGCAACTCCTGCGCTCCAGGAGTTGCTGCTGTGGCTGGAGCTATCTGTTGGAAGTAGCTTTGGGGAAGTGCCCGGAAGTGGTAGTATGTCTGCTTCTGGGTTTATGATATGGGTTTTTTTTACCTACTATTTGCTGTGAGAAGCAGTAAGTGATATTTATGTAGGAGCATGTATGACTTAGGGAAGAAGCTGAAGCAAAGATGAGCAAAGAACTTGTGTTTTGAAGCAAAGTTCCCTCATGCAATGTGACGGAGAACTGACTTGAAGGAATTCACTGTGTGGTAGCTATATTTCTTATTGTTTCACATACCCTTTAAGGAAGGATGGAATTGCTTTTGCTCTTACATTATGGGAAAAAATTATTAGCCGATTGCTCTGATGACTGGATTAAATGGGAAATATTAATACTGATTTCTGCTTTCCATAACCCCTGAGAAACGCTGTGAACTTATATGGCAGCCGCAGAAGGAATACTGAAAATTCTTCATTTATAACCCCTTTCAATTTAGGATGGAAGTATACATGCTATAGTAAATTGGGTGTCTCACATACAGAGGGAAATGATTATTTTTCACCCCCTGACATGAATTCTTATTTATCCCAAGCAACGAACATGGCAGGAAGTAACTGCCATTCATTTCACATCTCTGTGTGTACCTCTGTGCAATCTGCCAGAGCAGAAAGAAAATACGTCTTAAAAAAATGGAATAAAAGAGAATCTTCTCGAGGAAGGGTATGGCTGTTTTAGGGAAGCGATGTACCAAAATACAACGGCTTGAGACAAAACTGAAAAGGCTGCGGCTGTGCAACTTACTTGTATTGGCTTGAGATCTGGGTTTATGGCTCAGCTTTGCTACAGCTTTCCTTTGATGTAACTAACAAGATCTAACTTCTGTATGCCTTTGTTTTTGATCTGTGCAATGATGGCAATATTTCTGTCTTCTACTTGACTTATGAGCTCTTTCGGGTAGTGCCAGCGATTGTATCTGGCCATACATCCATACAGTTTGGTTCCTCTGAGTGTTATTATAATTAGACTAATGTTCTTGGTGCATGTAATCTGCCAGAAGGAAAACCATTCAGTAGGAATGAGAGTAATAATTTTAAAAGGATATTACTATACAAGAGAAGATTTCCTAAACCCTAGGAAAACTCCTAGGTACACCTTAACAGGCTTGTTGTAATGAAGAATCACTTGGCAGCTTGGGTTCCTTTAATGGACCTTATGAAGTACAGTAAGCCTCACCATCTGCTGCACCCTCTAATTACCAGTGAGAAAAGGACACTTTTCCCTGCTGCACCACACAAAGAAAAGTGATTTCGATATGTATGTTAGTTACCCAATGCAACATACATCTGTTGTGTTCTCTCATATTTTAGACACAAATCTGGGAGGAGGTACAAATAGCCTTGCCTGAGAATGTACATCCTTTCGACTATGTGCGGCACACACATAATCTGACTACGGGGTAAATGTTTTACAATTTCTTTCCCATTTT
This sequence comes from Struthio camelus, assembly GCF_040807025.1. Taxonomy (NCBI): domain Eukaryota; kingdom Metazoa; phylum Chordata; class Aves; order Struthioniformes; family Struthionidae; genus Struthio; species Struthio camelus. The sequence goes on along the minus strand of NC_090943.1, from coordinate 119,667,649 downwards.
TTTCTGTGTCGAAGACATTTTGTTGGTAAAATATCCCTATGTTTATTTGTGACAGGAGGGGGTGATGCTATTTTACACCTTAATTTTAAGGTGACTTCACAAAAAACAAATCAGCCTCAGAAAGTCTTCAGACATTTTTCAAGATATGGTGCCAGCAGAAAGAACGATAAGAAGCAAAATAAATCACTGACCTTTACAATCTTTCCCCTTTCTATGACCTCAAGGTAATTGGTAAGAGGGAGTAAGTCTCTTGTACTCTTATAACCCAACAAAGGGTAGCAAGAAGTTTGGGCACGTTCTGACTCACTTTCCTTATGTGGGACACGTGGGCACAGTGTTACGAAGAGAGAGACGGCAGAGGGAAGAACACTGCAAGGACTGTCCATCATCCCCATCTTTGTGCTGTCTCTCAGAAATAGCGGGGAGTAGCTGCGGGAAGGTTGCATTTTTTTTTTCCTCGTAGACTTTGTGGAGAAAACGAAAGATATGGAAGCAAACAGGTGTTTGGATACACATGACTTAGAAAGAGCTCAGGAGCCATTCTAATGGCAGGGTGATCAGCCAGTGAAAGTGGCTTAAAAATTAGGGTCTTCTGGCTGGTTACTATTTCTTCTATAGCTGTGCTATTCAGCAACCTCAGGATTATACTTGTGGCACTGTTAAGTGTGGTTGTTGGAAATGTGGCCACACTCCAGCTTGCCAACCCTGTTCTCTCCATGGAGATAAGTTCCTCAGCTATTTGCATGACCTCTTTCCCCAGCAGAAAAAGGGGCAGTTGCCAGGTATGTGAATGTCTTGACCAATTGTGCTGGTGCTGAACTGGGCCAGACATAGAGTAAGAGCTGCTGCTTGAGACCTGAGCGCATGTTTGCCGTGTTTTTTTTTGCCATAGAAGACTGCCAGTTTTGCCAAGATGCCCCAGAAATGCAGCCCTCTTGAGCTCATTCCTTTCATAACACCCAAGTTTTGCCATAAAAAGTTTGGAGGGAAAAACCCCCTTCGGGATTTCTTCTTCCTTGGTTTGTCAGGGAGCAGGTTGCTCCATAAGGGAAGGGGAGCTGGGAGCTGAGGGTGGCAGCAAGGCAGGCAGGGCTGTGACCTCCCTGAGAAGTCATATTCATAATAGAGAATAAACTGTTCTGGGTTTGTTGCTAAGTATTTTCTCATTGCTAAGGGGCATGTTGTTTTGAATATGTTTCTACATTGAATTCCAAGTGCATGTGAATTATAAACTTTTAAAAAACTGAGAACACTTTCTGAACCTGCAGTTTTAAAGGTTCATTGATTGCAGTTCGGGGGATAACTGTCGAGACCTGACCTTACAGGTAACATGGCTTCTAGCACTTCACCAAGGTAACCAGTAACTCCCATATCAAGAACAGTAACCTATGGGCAAACAAGACCAGATGTTTTAGAGGGGTTCAGTCATGCTTCACAGATTTTAGGTGTCTTTAGGTGCAAAGGCAAACACAATTCACTTCAGAGAATACATAATACTGTAGCTAAGATATACTTTGGAAGCCAATGAATTTACGAACTTGGCAAACTTTACGAACCTCCCTAATCCTCTGATTGTTCCCTTTGGCCTGCCTAGCTTTCCACAGGAAGGGCAGGGGGCCTTTTCTATGTCAGCTTGCTGTCTGGAACCTACTTTCCTTTCAAACGCTAAGGAATTAAAGATCCTTAACTCCTCTCTTTAAAATATCTTACATTATGTCTTGAGGTATTATTATCCTTTTTCATGTCAGCTTCTGACAAGCTGACTATGGTCAAAGATGCTGTGTTGCAAAATCTTACTTTTAGGGACATGTTATTAGGTCCTGGTATTTGCAATGTGTTAATGAGTAGGGTCTCTCTCTACCTGCAGACTGAAAATCCAAATATTACCTGCTATTGCAAATGTGCAGAAAAGGTTCCTTGCAATGAATCTAAGCAGGTTACTAATTCAAAGAGAGTATTTTGCAATAGTTGACTTGGCTATATTATACAACTCTTTATGGATGGCATGTAAATTGCATTTTGCTGGGTGATCATACATGCAAAAAGGAAATGGATTTCTATCCTAATAACCTCTTGGCTTTGGAACTGAGGGTCATCAGTAGACCTGGAGATAGATGAATAACTATTAACTCAGTTCAGTAGTCAAATAAAAATTGTTTTATTTTTTTTTAAAAAGATTCATTGCACAAGTCTCATATTTCTCTGTTTGTTTGCTTGTTTGTTTGTTTGTTTCTTTCTTTCTTTCTTTTTTTGGCAAAAGAAATAAATAGCCCTAGAAAATATACTTTTGCCAGCCTGGATGCTCTTATTTAATCTATTTACTAAAAGCTTTGTTTGGGTGTCATTTAACTTTCCAAAATCTCTTTTTCCTCATTTAATCTGGTTACTATTTTACTATTTGACACTGAAGGATTTGGTTACTTTGTGCACGAAAAAAACTGAAAACCAGAAAACAACTATTGTGGCTTATAGGAACAAAATACAAAATGCCAAGGCTCACAGGAGTTAATAAAGGCAGAAGACAGAAAGGTAGCAAAAAGCATTTTTAAAGCGCATTACTAGGAGAAGGAAGTGCTGAACAAATCACTCTGAGTAGAGAAAACTATTATCAGATATAGGGAAAACTGAAGTGTTTAAGTGCCTTTTTTGCTTCTGTTCCACTAACCAGGATAAATGTGGCCAGATGGCTAACACAATGAACATCGGTGACAGATGGGTAAGTGCTCTAACTAGCGTCAAAAAAAACAGGTTAGAGATGCTTGTGAATTGGCTGGACCTGATGAAACTCACCCTGGAATACTTAATGAGGTATCTGAGACTGCTCCTGCTTCTTCAGGAAGGCATGGAGGGTGGATGGGAATGGACAACCACAGTCATGTTTTTTAGAGAGAAAAGAGGAGAGAAGCACAGAAGCAAGACGGGAGAAGGAGGACTCTGACAATCACTGAACAATCAACTTAACTTTTGAACCCAGAAAAGTACAAGTAATTGATCCATTTAGCAAGAACAGGAAGCATCTCTTGAAAACAATAAATCATACCAAGCCAACCCAATTACCTCCTGTGACATCATGGAATAGGGGATAGACAGGAAGCTATAAATAAGATATCTTTAATAAAGCTTTTGATATTGTCTCAGCTGGCAGTCTCCAAAACAGCCAAGGAAATACAGCCTAGATCTAAATACTACAAAGTAGACATGTGGCTGGTTGGGGAAAAACACACAGACTGTAGTTTCCAGCAGCTCATGATCAAATTCAGAGAATGAATCTCACAGGGTTCTCCAGGGATCAGTCCTGGGTCTGCATATATGCAATATTTTCATCAGTGGTCTGAACAATGGAATAGAGAATACTCTTATTAAATATGCAGGTAGTACCCAAGAGAATTGAAGGGAGCGTATAAGCACTTTAAATAATAGGAATATTATTAACATCAGACCTTGAACAACTGGGATGGCGTTGGAAGGATCTGGATATAATCCACCCCACTTTCCCAAAGCAGGTGGTGTCTGCTACCTTGGTTATTTTTAATAGAAATTTGTCTAATCTGCTCCTGAAGACCTCTGCTGAAGGAGACTTCATAATCTCACCAGTCAATTTCAGTGTTTCACTACACTTACTATATGAAAGGTTTTCCCAAAGTCTCACCTAAGACTTTGCTGCTGCTGAAGCCTATTGCTTCTTGATTTATCCAGACAATAACAATAGGTAATTTTCTGTCCTCCTTGCAGCAATCTTTCCTGTAATAGAAGATGGTGCAGAGCTGCTGTTGAGCCAGTCTTTTTTGTATTTTATAGAGCTGATTATTCCTGTTTAAGTGCTGTATGTTGTACTTATCCCCATCAAATATCAACCTGTTTCTTTTCCATCCCACGTTTCCAGGTTGTCAGTATCAATTTCAATCATTTTGGTTTTCACTGATTTTATTTTTCTGCCTCCCTCCCCTTTCCTCTGGGGCATCTGCAGTTATTTGTTGTTTTACGGTCCTTGTCTTGAATAAATGGGATATGATTCAAGAAGGACCAGTGTAAAGTACAGATCTGCTTAAGTATGCATAAATCATCTGTACAGAGACATGGAGAGGGAGGAACGGTTCACTAAAACAGGGTCTAGGGGGAAGGAGTCATACTGGGCCCTAACTTAAAGATAAGTCTGCAGTGTAATATGTGGGAGATAAGAGATCCAGAAATTTTTTTTCATTTGAAATGGTTAAAGTTATATAGAGAGTATCAGACTTAAAGGAGAACATCGTGAAGTATGTAAAAGGCTGTGCAGACAGCAAAGCAGTAGGCCACTTCCTGGGTCTCCTGGGAATAGGTCAGAAGTAATGAGCTTTAACTGTGATAAGGAAGATTAAGCTTAGACATCAGGAAATACTTTGTGTTAGAAAGGACAACTAAGCAAAAGCACAGATTTGCAGAGGGAGGTGGTAGAATCTCTGTTAACAGAGCACTTAAGAACAGAGCAGACTAATAGCTGTTAAGGACAGCTGAAAGAGTATCCATTCTTAGCAAGGAATATAATCTGTGATCCTGAAAGTGCCAAATAAAAGTTGAAAAAAATTGCTTAAGCATTTGAGAAAAAATCTTTTTTTCCCCAAAGTAAGTCTTTGTGATTTTCATCCTAATTTATAAAGAGCAATGGACCTGCTGAAACACCGTTTATTTCAGTGAATTTTAGTAACCATTCAAACAAAAGCACCCAGTCAATATTTCAATCCGTGCTACCTCCACATTGAAGAAAGAAACACAGTACAAATTAGTGTTACTAAAAAATCTGTAGCCTGATGGTATGAGATGTGAATGATGTGATCCTAGGCACTGGTGGGTTCTCTTCCACGGTTCACTCTGAGCTGGGCAGAACTAATCTCTCAGATCAATGAGAAAACTGAAACTAACTTTGTTTTAGGAGATCAAGTGTGGCCTTCCAAAGTATTTTGTGTTACTCGCTGTCTTCTTTATACAATACTTGCTCGACCAAAACAATCATGGGAGCCAGTAAAACACATTTTTTTTTAATCAAGGAATGTCTTAAAAAGCTCGAAATGAATTTCAATGAGTACATCAATACATGCACCAGCCAAAAGCATATTATTAGCTAAAATAAAACACTCACCCACACATATTCTCTTTAAGTGTAGTTCCTATAGGATAAGTAATATCTAAACATTTTAGGTAGTTATTTTTGCATTAAAAATAAAACAAACATTTAGAGAGTAGTAATGTTGTGTTATCAATATGCATGAGAAACAGCTGCTCTTCCTCAATGCAAATAATAAATGTATTTGTTCCAATGGGCGAAACATCCTTGCAGTAAGTGAACACACAGCAACGTGCACAAGCACTTTTGTCTTAATAACACCAGCACACTTTGTCATTGTGAACAGTTAATTTAGAAAAGTGTGATAAAATCTAAACTGACAGCAAAAACATCCAGTACCACAGGGAAATGGTATTACACAGCTTTTGCATTTCCTTGCTTTCCTTCTTTTCACAACATGATATTTGTTTGCTCAGAATAACTGTCCTGTCAAAATGAGATTTCAAAGCTCTTATAGATGATGAGGAAACCTTTTCTACAGCAGTTACATGAATCTTCCATCTTTTTGTTTTACTCTAACAAATACACAAGCAAACAAAACAGCACAGCCTAACTTAAAACAATCTCTTTCCTTTTGAAGTACTGTGCTAGAGTTTTTTGGAAGAGATCAAACTCTGAAAGTGATGTTCAGATTCCTTTTTTGGCTATTTTCCTAATTGTAACCTGAACTATAAAGCTAGGAGAGTAATTTATCCAAATGCTATTTCATTCTTTCTTGTATGACAGAATTTTTCTTGTTCTTCCAGAATGCAAATCCTCCTTACCTCACCAGTACCTGATTTGAGTTGTATGAGTAAAGTTGTCTGCATGCTTAAAAAATGAGACCTGGCTCTAGATTTTATTAAACTACACTCTTGTTTTTAAATACTTCGTCACTGAAATATAAGACATATGAGCTAACTCTGGAACATACCTACACCTATAATAAATCTTACAGGGTGAGCAGCTAATTAAATACTGATCTATTGTACAGAACGAATTATACAAAAGCAAGCTCCCAATGAGAGACCAGCTGGTGCATGGCCATTACTTGTTCGTTTATGTAATAAGCAACGTGGATTATAACATTCATGTAATGTGCAGCTTGAGTTTGCCAACTTGAATAAAATCTCCATAGGTTTCTGATCCCCCATCTCCAGATATCCTTTTGTTCTTCAGAGAGTCAAGACCTAAATTGCCTTCAGGAAGTAATTCTTAATGTTAAGATATACTTAAGCTTTATAGTTTTTTTAACTCTGTTAAGAAACTAATTTTTAAGAAACTTAATTAATGATTCCACCTATTAGATTGTTTTTCCCTGCATTTTAGCTACTTAGACTTGTTTCAAAATCTTCATTAAAATTTTTGTAGACAATTATTAGGTGATGGTTTCATTTTCTTTTTTTTTTTTCTTTTTTGGATACCAAATTTGCCTTTGTCTGCAAAGGCTTTAAAGGGTGTCAGAAAAGGAAAGGTATGTACAATTTTTAGCCAAGCCTACCTATCACTGTGGGGAGAGGTGTTTGCAGTTCTCATTTGAGTGTTTAGAAGGAACAAAATCCCTTTACACTCTACCTTGAACAAACGTTCAATGTAAAGATTTGTAGTAACTTAAAGAAATGAGTGTGCAGTTGAGTGGCTGATAGGGGAGGAATCATCATAGTTCAAGTTGCAAATGAGCCCCCCTGTCAGGGGACTGCTGCAGGAAATTGTTCTCAGTTTTCGTTTAGGGCTTTGGCAAGAGAATAGCAGGTGACTCATGAGAAAAGTCTTTTCTGAGTTTGCTGTCTTGTTGCATGTCAGGGGTAAGTAGTGAGAGCAGAGATCTGCGAAGAATTGTGCAGAGAATTAAAAGCGGAAGATGAGAAACTTGAATGTCATCAGGGTGATGAGAAAAAGTCATTCAAAGATTTCAAAAAGGAGCTCAATGTAAGCCAGAGAATAGGTAACTGTCCAGATTTCAGTGGTGCTATCTAAATACGCTAAAACAAGAATTAGGTAAGCAAAGGAAAAATTGTAGTAGGTACCTAATGCACTGAAATAGGTAAGTTTTGGACTGATATATTTGCAATAGAGGCAGAAAAGTGGACTGGACTTTTTAAATGAATCTGAGAAAATAGTCACCAGAAAAATGTCTTTCTTTATATGGTTAGATATTAAAAAATATACAGAATCCAGGACAGATACAAATCTCAGCTTACCCTTAGCAGGGTGAGTCTTTCCCTGTTGATGATCTGTTGGATTCATACATCTAAAAGTGAGGTCTTTTTCAGCCTGCTTACTGTTTTTTTTTCCCTTCTGTTGTTGAAATATACAATGTGTTCGGGCTATATATGCTTCTACAATACATGAATATATTCTAGCAGTTATGTTTATAAACAGATGCAAGAGTCTGGCAGGATGGATCATTATTTTGGGGCTCAGATGTTATTAATTAACACTAGGAATGTTGTGAGATAAGCTTGAAATCAGGCTTCTCCCCTCCTAATGCAGTATAAACGGTTAAGTACTCTTCCTATCAAATATTAATAGAAGAAACTCCTCCTTTTACTATGTTGTGAATCAGTTAGTCATTAGTAGAAATATTTTCAGATGCTAAAAAAACCCATAGAAAACCCTGAAGAATGCCACTGCTTTTCTCGTTTTCTCTGCTTTTATTTGGCAGAAGGTTGCAAGATTCTAAGCTTGCTGAACAAAATCAGTATCTAAAATATCTGCGAAAAAGTTACGATTTCATTGTTTTTTTTCCTTCCCTGTACTTCAAATGCTGTATGTTTTGTGACGTTTTATTTACAGTTTTTATAGGTAGTGGGGAACCTGTTAGAGAGATGCTGCATTCAGAAGGGTCCTACCACCTTCATAGCCCTTCAGCAGATATTGAGTGGTTTGCTCTATAAAGATGAGAATGCAGAAACTGTTGTATTGCATCGGACCAAAGGCTTGTCTAGCCCTATGTCCTATCTGGTCCTACCTTAAGTGAAGGTGCTTGAGAAGAGCTTGAGAAAAAGCAATGAATACTGAGATCCTACCAGGTTCCAGGAAACAGCCATTAGAGATTGCCTGAACTGTTCTTGAGAATATTGTTGCCAGATAGCCTTGATGGACTTATTTTCCATGAGTCTGTTGGAACTCTTCTATAAGTTTGGCCTTGATGGTATCATTTGGCCTTATTATGTTCCAAGCCTGACCTACACGCTGCATTTAAAAAATAATAATTTTTCTTTGTTTAATTTAAACCTGCTGCATTATAATATTCCCCTAGCTGTAAGAGATATGAATTGGAAATTGTTATCACTCTTTTTCATGTTTAAATTTTGTCAATCTCAGTGTCTATCTCAACTGGAGAATACTATTTTAGTCTCCCTTCATACAAACTGTGTGTTCCATGTCTCTGATAACTCTTATTACCTTTCCCTGACCATAGTGAAAGTCTACCCTTTTCAAAATGGATTGACTGGAATTGCATACAGAGAATAAAACGTGTGACCTCGAGATTTGTGCAGTGACTGCACAAATTTTTTTTTTTTTGTTCTCAATAATTCCTTTCCTCATGTTGTTTGCTTGTTTGACTGCGAAGTTTGCATTTTTTTTCCTTAGAATTGTCTACAGAAAATTGGTGCTCTTTCACACACAGTAGTAGCAACTGTAGAGCCCATTGCTGATACATAGTTAAAGATGATTTTCGCCGAGTGCATTTCTTTTTGTTTGCTGCTCAGCATGGTTTGCTGCTCAGCATCTCTTGCTTGATCTTTGTTTGATCTCCCTCTCACTAACAGCCATGTGAGTTTGTCAAGGAGATGACAGGAAAACTCTCTCTTCAGGACTCTGCTGTCTTCAGTGCTCAAGAACAAGAAGCAATTAAGCTAATTCAATGTAGCAGGAAAATTTTACTTACCCCTTCCTGCAATCTTCTCCGGTCAAGTATTACCTATCAGTAAAGTTTTTGAAGTTCCTAAATATTCCTTGATATGGAACATACTATCATGCTGTTTTGCTCCACCTTCCTTTCCTAAATTCCTGAGTTGTTGTCTGTCAGAACAACTGCACGAAAATTAATGAGACATCACTGTATGAATGAGGACCTCTTCTGGCTGTTTCCATGAGCTTTCCCCATTAAAAACCACAGCGAAAGTATCTAGGTCAGAGAAGTGCAGCTGAAGATAACACTGCGTACCAGAATGATACTAAAATAATCCTAGTCCCTGTTGTCACACTCTTTAAATGGATAGGTGAGTGGCCTCTATGGTCTGAATATTTAATATGCTTGGTTTTGGAGGCACCTTGTATTTTGCTGCTTGTTTTAACAGCTCATATCTTAGTTGCTTTACTAGGTATTACTTTAATAGGTGATGTAGGGCAGCACCTGTGCAGAACACTTACAGAATTCAAAGGCATTGACCTATGAAAAACAGCTTGCAGTAGCCTGCTAAGATATAATATACAAGATAGATAGTTTTTTTCAGTCTGCAGAGAATCATATCTTATGCACAAAAATAGATCTTTCCCCCTGCTGCCCTTGGATTTCAGAGAAAGTAAATACATATAAGTCTGTATAAAGTAGTAAAAGAAAAATGTACAGAATGGACTCAGTTTGCAAAGCATCTTTTTGGATATGTTTAGCATATTAGTGCAGGTGCCCAGCAAATCAAGTGCAGAAGATCAAATCCCACTGGCTTTACTCATGCAAATCATTCTGTTGCCTTAAACTGGAGCTTTTTGTGTACATGAGAAAAGTGGGATTTGATCCATTATTTGTTCCCTCAACACCTCTCCAAAGTAAAACAGATATCTGCTAAGGGTCATGCAGAGACTGTTAGCAGAATATGGTTGGACATTTCTTTACTAACCTAGTGACAGAAAGGCGGTACGGCAGTGTGGCATTGAAATGGTGTATATACTCTGTGCAGGCAAATCAACCTGTGTTTAAGGAGCTCCATTCCAGGAACTCAGGAACTCCTAAGTTTTAAACCTAAGTGTGAGGATTTTCTGATCAGTTACTGTTTCTCTTTCGCTTCTGGCTATAGACTGATTAGGACAGTGAATACTTCTCCTTTTTGAAAGTTCAAGATACAGATTTCCTTTCAAACAGTGAAACACACAGAACATAATTTTCTCAATTTACTGGCAAATATTACAGGTTGTTATTGGCTCTGCTAATGCACCCAAAGGCTCCAATGAGGTTTTGAAGTAGTGTGTGACGGACATCTTACAGACTTTATTAAAAGAAGCTTCTTTTCTGAAACAAGGTGATGAGGTCACTTAATAAAAGAGACAATGAAAGTAAAAGATTGTGATATTTTTGTTCCGTGTTTTTCTTTAGCATACTTTAAAAATATTATTTGTTGCATGTGGCAAGGGAGTGACTGGTCAGCATTTCCCATCAATATAAATTTCAGTAAAAAATGCAAATAGTGTGGTTTGTTTCTGGACAATAAGTGTACAAATGAATACATAGTAGTAAACAATCAGTTACAAATCATTATCTGCCTCCTTAATTAAAGCAAAGCCAAGATTGTAGACTTAGTTTGTAGCTCACAGAGAAAAAATTGTTCTTCAGCTGAAGGTTCCAGCATTAGCTGGTAAAAGACTCCAGCTTCTCCCAAACCATTCATTTTATAATGATGGCACAGCATTAACATCACTAGATTAATATTGTTCTTAGGCAATTGCAAATATTTTGCCCATATGAATCATTAAGCTGTTATGAATTAGGGAGAACCTGTTTTGTTCTGCAGTCAGATGTCTGAAGCATCCTTCTGTACCCAGGCTTCGTCCTTGACAAACATAAGATGGAACGAAGGTTAAATTGGAATTCCATCCCTGAGCTTCAGTTTTGGACATGTTTTCTGATTTCAGTATCTGTAGTCTTTGTAATTTAAATTTAAATCAGTCAAACTTTACACTCTTCTTAGGCTGTATTCTTTTATGTTTAGATGACAGAAAGGTAGGCAGGGTGGTAGCAGGAAAGAAAACTGATTGCATGTAAGAACATTAAGAGATAGAATGGAAAAGGAAAACTTAGGGTGGAAGAAACTGGAAAGGAAAATGAAGCTGGAATAAACAACTATCAGAGAGGAAGCAAAGTCTGGTCTGAAGCGGTCGACTTAGGGTCTGGGGCTTCTCAGTTAAGTTGTAGCTAATAGGAAACCTGTTGTCTACTTTCTGCATTTTATTGCTTCTAAACTGCTGAAATCTCCTTTGTTGGAAAGCATTTTTTCCCCATTCTGCTACTTTGCCCATATGGATAGGATTTCTCCACGGACTCTGACAGCAGGTGGGGGGAGTATTAGTTCATGTGAGACTTGGAGAGAGAACAGAGTGCCAGTAGACAGCTAGCCTTGGAGAAAGGAGACCATCAGAGCTTACTTCCTAAATGCTCAAATTTGTTGCTGGTTTGTTTCTTCTGGATTCATTATTTGCTTAAAATGCCAAATTTGTTAATTTGGCATGCTGAACATGACAAAGCATTTTTTGCCTTAAGAATAGATTTTTATACTGATTAGATTTTCTATATTTTACCACTTTATTTGTCAAGGATTTGCTTGTGTGTGTGTGCATGCACTCATGTGTACGTGTCCAAATTTTGGCAAAGCTACTGAGCTATTGGCTGCAACTTGAACAACCCCATACTCTGTGCACACCAGAATTATTCATAGCACATAAAGGAAGAAAATCTCTTGAAAATAGTTCAAATATAACACAATTATGGGAGGATCAGACTTGAATTTTTGATTGGAATGAACTAGCTCCTGAAGGAGTCTATAAAATGGGAACACGGGTAAATGGAATTATCTCATGATTCTTTTTGCATTTAAACAAGTGAGCAGAATTGGGCAAAAAAGTTTGCACACAGATATCCTTTTGCACTCGATTATCAGAAAAATGTATCTATCTGTTTGCTTTCTGTAGAATGATGTGAAATAGGAATTCTGTGTAGTGGCCTGATAGACATGTAGTGCTACTGGGAGAACACTCTGCGTAGCTAAAGTTCTTGATGTAGAAAGGTCTGAAACTTGGCATACTTAGAGCTACAGACCTACTTATCTTAACGGCACACTAATTCAGAGATCATCCTCTTTGGCACAGAGATTAAGCCGGAGTGCATATTATAATCCTGAAAAGACTATGTCTAAATCTAAGGCTTTTATTTTAGCTTTGTTTTGACAGATTTTTTGCGTGTGCCCAATGCTAGCTTTAAAATGTTATATGGAGCTAAGGAGTAAGCACGTAGGTCAAATGTTTAAAAAAGGAGAAGCTTTTGTGCTCTTTCATCCTATGGTAATACACTTAAAAACTGTTATTCACTTGCTACAGATTACACTGTTGTCCACAACTGTGCTGCTAGCCTTCACTGCATCAAATAGCAAGTGACAACTCTCAGAACAAAATAACACTTATGAATATATTTTATTCATAGGGAATTCACATGTTCAATTTTGGTATGCCTCAGGCAGCCAGCTGGAGTGTAAACTGAGTACCCTGTGGCTTCCCCTTGCACCTGTTGTTGCAGACAATTACATGCTTTAATGATGAGTTCTTTCCCAATGACACCAGTTTGCAGTATATAGGATCAAGCTTTCCGCTCTCCCCATGGATTTCCTGTTCATTTTCACCAGGTCAGATACGGAATAAAATACTGATTCAATCCATGAACTCAATCCTGTCTTTAGAAAAATGTTGGGCATTGCTCTGGTACACAAGCAAGAGAGTGTGTGACACTCAGGCATACTGTTCTGCAAACTGAGACATGGACAGACACGCAGAACTGAGAGATGTTACATGGTCCTTTTGCATGTGTTGTGCCATCAGAGTACAAAACCTGCAAAGCACCTGATTAAATGATCACCCAGGAGTTCGATAGCAGAGCAAGAATATGATATTTTCTTATACAGTGTACAATTAAATTGCTGAATTTTTATTTTATTTTATTTTTTTCAGGAGTAAAAAGTGTAAGTGCACTAGCTGCTATTCAAGTTTTCCATTGACCTTTATATGCTGGCCTGACAAATGAAGTTGCTTCTTAAGTGTTGAGTCATTCCTGCACAGACATCCAGTATATGGCTGGGGGCAACTTCTGCTTATCCGTTTGATCGAGCCTTACGTGCAAGTAAGATTTCTTGCTATATCCCTGAGCATCTGCTACTGGTTGCTGTTGGAGGTAGGCAATATCGACCTGTCATGTAACACTTCTGCCTTCTTCCAAACCCTGTCTAACATGTGCAGAGGTTTGAACATACACAGCTATTTTTTAATGGTTACCAGTTTTGCTTTCAGAAGCTTCTTTGTAGTTAGTAGTGATTTAGCAGGCTTTTTTTTGTGGGTTTTCTTTTGTCCTAAATAGGTAATTATTTACAAGGTATTGAAATGTAGTGTCATAAGGGAGCACTAGTAGAATAACAGAATAATTTATTTTGGAAGGGGTCTCTGGAGAACACCTATTCTGAAATTGAGTTGCCCCGCTCAAAGCACAGCTTAGAGCAGGTTGCTCAGGGCTGTATTTTGAATATCTTTAGGGACAGAGATTCTACACATTCTCTGTGCAACCTTTATCAGCATTTGACCAAGCTTGTGATGCAAAAATTTCTTAATAGGTAACTAGAATTTACCATGTTACAACTTCTGTCTGTTGCTTCTTGTCCTATTCCTATGTACCTGCAAGAAAAGTTGGTGTCTCTCTCTTCAAATACCTCAATACAAGGGCTTCTTCAAACACATCAGTAGCAAAAGGAAGACTAGGGAAAATGTGGGCCCACTGCTGAATGGGGCGGGTGACCTGGTGACAAAGGATACAGAGAAGGCAGAGTTATTGAATGCCTTTGCTGCAGTTTTCACTGCTAAGGCCAGCCCTCAGAAATTCCAGACCCTGGGGACAGGAGAGGAAGGCTGGAGAAAGGAAGACTCTCCCTTGGTCGAGGAGGATGGGGTTAGAGATCATTTGTCCAAACTTGACACCCACATATCCATGGGCCCCGGTGGGATGCACCCACGAGTGTGGAGGGAACTGGCGGATGTTATCGCTAGGCCACTATCTATCATCTTTGAAAGGTCCTGGAGATCGGGAGAGGGGCCTGAGGACTGGAAGAAAGCCAATGTCACGCCAGTCTTCCAAAAGGGCAAGAAAGAGGAGCCAGGAAACTACAGGCTTGTCAGCCTCACCTCCATCCCTGGAAAGGTGATGGAACAGCTCCTCCTGGAGGTCATCTCTAAGCATCTGGAGGACAAGAAGGAGATCAGGAGTAGTCAGCATGGATTCACCAAAGGGAAATCATGCTTGACTAATCTGATAGCCTTCTAGGATGGAATGACTGGCTGGGTAGATGAGGGGAGAGCAGTGGATGTTGTCTCCCTGGACTTCAGCAAGGCTTTTGACCCTGTCTCCCATCACATCCTCCTAGGTAAGCTCAGGAAGTGTGGGCTAGATGAGTGGACAGTGAGGTGGATTGAGAACTGGCTGGACGGCAGAGTTCAGAGGGTTGTGGTCAGTGGCACAGAGTCTAGTTGGAGGCCTGTGGCTAGCAGTGTCCCCCAGGGGTCAGTCCTGGGTCCAGTCTTGTTCAACATATTCATCGATGACCTGGATGAAGGCACAGAGTGCACCCTCAGCAAGTCTGCTGATGATACTAAAGTGGGGGGAGTGGCTGACACCCCAGAAGGCTATGCTGCCATTCAGAGGGACCAGGACAGGCTGGAGAGTTGGGCGGAGAGGAACCTCATGAAGTTCAACAAAGGCAAGTGCAAGGTCCTGCACCTAGGCAGGAATAACCCCATGCACCAGTACAGGCTGGGGGCTGACCTGCTGGAAAGCAGCTCTGCAGAGGTCCCTTCCAACCTTGGCCATTCTGTGATTCTTCTCCCATTAGGCAGTTGTAGACAGCAAAAAGTTTTCCCTTATTCTTCTCTTAAGGCTAAACAGCTCTTTCAACCTCTCATCATATGTTGTGCGCTCCAGCCACCATCTGTGCACCATCCTGATGGCTCTCCACTGGACTTGCACCAGCATGTCATTGTCTTTCACACTGGAAAACCCCAGACTGAATACAGTACTCCAAATGTGGTCTCATAAGCTCCAGACAGAGGGGAAAGGTCTGGTTCCCTCAACCTGCTGGCTACACACTTGCTAATACAGCGCCATTTGCAGTTGGCTGTCTTTGCTGCAGGAGCACACTGCTGACTCATGTTCAACTTGCTCCTCTTCGGTAAAGCGGCTCTTTAGCCAGTTGATCCCCAGTCTGTATGGTTGCATTGACTTACTGTGTTCCTAGTGCAGGACTTCGCATTTGTCTTTGTTGAATTTCATGTAGTTCCTGTCAGCTCACCTCTCCAGCCTGTCAAGGTCCCTCCTAATAGCAGCCCTGCCCTCTGGGGCTAATGCTGCAATGCACAAAGGGTCAGTTAAGGAGGATACACTACACTAGTTAAATGCCTGAAACCTTCTAATGACTAAGGCAAAAAGGTATGTTTTTCTGTGGGGAGCGAAAACATTACTTTTAATGCTGCCATTGTGCTTGGGGACCAGTAAATATGCCAGCATACCCAATAGCACATATGAAGGCACTTGCCAGTCCCCGTCCAGGTCTCTTGGACAGGAAGAGGAGCATGACTTATTGCTGTCGCACACTCTATGTGGTGTGTAAATACACAATAGATGAAGCACAGATCAGAAGCTGTTTCTAATATCTTACTTCATTCAAGGTTAGGAGCATGATTCAGAAACTCAGCAGACGCTGTGACTCAAGTAACTGCTGATGCACTTGGCAGCATGTCTCTATGTACAAACACTAATAAGTACATTTTCATTTCAGTATAAAGGGAAATTAGGCATGCAGTTTCTGTTGTCTACCAGATATGGTACCCTAATTCTCCATGTACTAGCCAGAAACTACCAAAACTCATGAGCACAGCCAGAGGGAAATGTCTATCAGGATTGCTAATATAATGCCATCTTTATAATGCCATATTATAATAACCTATATCTTAATGAGTGGGGTAAGAAATAATTTGCTTGAGAGCAGCACCACCTTGTTAAAATAAAAATTATAAATACATAAGAATGGCTGAAGTTGGTCAAAATACAGTCCATTGGCTTAAATGCTCTATCTCTGGTAGCAAGCACATAAGAGACTTAAGGTAATTTCTGTGTAGTTAGTAAGTTTTTTTCCATAATCCTGGCCAGCCTCCTCTTGAACCATACAAATTCTCAATATCCACAACATCCAATGACAAAGAGTTCCCCAGCTTGACTGCATGTGTTTTATGAAAAAACGCCTCCCTTTGTTTCCATTCCCTTACCCTACTAATTTCATTTGATGTCTCCTAATTCCTGTCCTGGAAGCAGCATTGAATTACCAGACAACGTCAGAGAATCTGAAGCGACTTCAGTTGGCACCTTCTGTTTCGGTTTTTCATCCATCCTGCCTGATGCTCCTGATCAGCCCTGCCACCACAGATATGGGGACTGGGTGCTTTTGCTCCAGCAAGTTTCATATACCTATCTGAACTCTCTTATATTAGTAGGATAAGTTAGCAGGTTACTCATAGCAGTGGCCAGAACAGAGTGAAGAAAGCATGTGCAATCAGAAATGTTTTAATTTGTTGTTTTGGCAGGCTGAAAACACACCCACACAGGGCCACAAGAAGGTGGAGAAGCAGTCTCATGATTCAATACAAAAACAGTTTCTGTGCAGCTCATTCAGGTTCCTTGCATACAGTCCCAGAAATGGGAAAGCCAAATGCAGAGTGTTGCATTATTGTGGGAGTGCAACATGACTGGGACTCAAGTATAGCTGTGTGTGTGGTGGACATTTACTTGTGGGGGAGTCAGCTAACTCAGATGTTAAATTTGGATAACTTCTCCAGGGAAGTATTATTTTCATTGTGAGCAAATGCAGAATGAAGGCTCTTGAGGCTTTGAATGTGCTGACATTTTGGATGTACTTAGGTCACTGGAACAGCTCTGTCCTCGCTGGTAGTTCTGAGGAACTCTGGTGCAAAAACTTACTCTTTGGTTTCTTGCATCTTTACTACTAACTGTAAAGGTATGGATAAAATAACACTTTCTTTTCCACTATATGGGCTGCTTCCTATTAACGTTGTATTAACTCAGGTATTTATCCCGTTTCTCTGTAATGGTGAGAAACCTTCCTAGAATATGGGGTATTTAAAAATGAAGAAATGTGCCTAGATGTCCAATGTGAACCAGCTACAGTGTTCTGCAAGGGGCATTAGCAGGGCACTCATACATTAGAAGATGCACTGTTTTATTAAATCTGTAGACAGCACGTCTGTGACTAAAAGGCTATTATGTTCTGGAAAGCAGAAGATGATGTAATGATAGCTGCATACCTAGGTTTTAAACTAAATCAGCAAAATTACATTTTTATTAATCTAGAATAATATAAGGCATCAATAAATGATCCAGGCTTTATGAAATAACAGTATACCTCACATAGCTTTAACACATCTTTCTATTATTTAAAACCCCAGTTATACTCACATAAATGAGAACAAGACTAGATAACTCGCAATTAAAGCTAATATATGTCTGAAAGCAGAATTCAGTCATGAAACAAAAATTCTAACTTCAGGAGGCACCTACCTCTGAGCCTTTGACAGAATTGTTGGTGTACCTATCCAGAGTCACAGTTCTTGCTCTGGTAGACAGAGGACTACTCAGAGTGTACTTCGCTGTATAAAGAACCTGGATGTGAAAGATCAGAAGGCAGCAAACCCTCCTGGGTCACGGCACCGAGCACTCAACTAGTGCTCCAGTCTCTTAATTTCAGTGGGATTTGTTTTTAAGAGTCTAGATTTGAAAGATCATAGTAGGTTTCTGTTGTAGTCTGGCCAGCTCAGATAATGCTAATCACTGGAGCGTTTGGTTTTGAAAAATTATATCACACATAAAGACAGAGGAGAGAAGAGCAGAGATTTTATCTGCAAAAGTAGCACTTGTGGAACATTAGTTGAGCCATTCAGAGTCTTGGGAAAGAGAGTATGTGGCAGGAAGAGCATTAGGACGGAAATTGGATTGAATACGATGTGCCAGCGAAGGAATGAATTACTTTATTTTTGAAACACTAACAAGATGGAGTTGAGAATATCTTAGCCTAACTTTCGTTTTCATATGGAATCACCTTTTCCTCTTGCACCTTATTTTGCCTGTTCTGGTAGAGCTTATGCTTTTCTGTGATGCTTCAGGAATAGCAGAAAAAATGCCATCACGTTTGCGATGTTGCTCAAATTTTAACCGTAGTTAGCAGTGTTACAGTTAATATTGGTTTTAGCAGAAGAGTAAATTTGTTCTTTCTGTTCTGGTTTCTATTCCCCAAAATATACATCTATAGGAATAAAATGTGGCCAGTGTGAATAAGTATGTAGATATTCCTATGTTTGAGCTGTTTGATTTACTGACCTAGTAAGTGATTGTTTGTTGCATGGGACTTCCTTTTTTATCACTTTTCAATCAGAGATTCAGATAAATGGCATGTTTTTTGATGCAACATATGAATTTGTGATTTTTCCTGATAAAACCGTGAAAGTGTAAGCATTATTAAAAAATCCTTTGGGTAACTATTGCAAAATGGTTTGTGTGATACAATACAGATTGAATATTACCTTTTGAAAAAAGGATGCAAGGCACGTCAATCAAACAAATATGACTTACCTATAGCATTTATTAAAAAACCCTAGAACACATAAGCAAGGCTCTGCAGTACACTAAACTAATAACGCACTTCCATAAGTTTTATAGATGTAGCTTACTTCAGCATATTAGCTTTGTACTTCCAGGTGTTAAAGCATTCTGGAAATTAAAAATATGTGTGGGAAAAATCCATTAACATCTTTAATGCGGTGATGTTACTGCTAAGACCAACACGTCTTCTGAGACAGGTGTTTGTTTGCCTGCCAGCTTCTTTCACTGCCTCCGGGGGTCAAAAGGGAAATAAAGTGGCTAGCTGAGAAAATCCTTCCTTTTGGAGAGCTGCCCTGGCGAGCTCTCGCAGACGTGTGTCTAGCGCTGCTGGCCCCTTCTCCTCCGCAGGCAGCTTGGGCTGGAGCTGGACGGCAGCGCCCCAGGCTCCAGCCGAGCCAGCGGGGCTGCGCAGTTGGCGGATGGCAGCTGAGGGCTCCTGTTTTGGCTGCCCAGGGGAATAGCATGATGCAAATGAATCTTTAGCATCAAGGAAGTGATCGTAGCTCCTGACAGAATTCCCTGCTCTCTCCGCTTGCCTCCTGTTACGCTCGGCGATAATTCAGCGCGACAGACATTTCGGGCGTTAAATCTTAGATTCTCTTCAAGCGAGACTGGAATTTGCCAACCTGTGTGCAGCATGCTTATTTGACAAATAAGCACGGATATTGCTGCTCTGGATAGGAGTCTTAAAACCTCTCCATACATCATACGTTTCATGGGAATTGCTTAGCTTGCATGGAGATTAATGAGGAAGTTGCACTGTTTCAGATGTTAACCAAAGTACGCTGGAAAATGGACGAGTCTAATGTGAAACTCTCCCAGGCATAAGCGTATGGCCTGTACTATTACAGACACATACTGGAAGATTGTTATCAAATTGGAAACCATTTCTGCCAGATTGCTAGTTACTTACCATTACTAATTATAATACTTTAGTACAGTTATGGTACACAGAGAGAGAGGTGGCAGAGAGAGGTGTGTACTTAGCCTGACAAGATGCCTTATGAATAGAGGAACACATTTACATATCCAATCTGCCATTTTTCACAGACATGTGAATATAAAATGCAGATACCAGTGAGAAAATGACACAGCAGAATATGATGTAATTTTTCTATTTTTACAGGGTTTGTACACTTTAAGTGAGGATGAGTCTATAAAGGCAGCTCAGTTTCACTGGTTCTAAATCTGGCACACAGCTTGCTAAAAGGTATTGAAACTTAGCTCCTACACCTATTTTTTTCTTCTCCCTACGGAAGAGTAAAGCTCTTAATCCGTTGACAGGGAAATGCTATTTTTTAGAAAATTTTTTTTTAGAGTATCTTGAAAAGAAAACAATAACAGTGGTCAAAAAAGCAAAGAGAAAAGATAGATATAAAAACAAAGTTGAAGAACCTCAGGGATAGAAGCATTTACTATGATCCATTTTGCTGCAAGTCTTATTGTCAAGTATAATCTGGGAGGATTCAGTGACTCAGAAGAGTAAAGGAAAAGAAATACTGGTTGCTATAATATGCAGGTTGTATTTCAGTTTTCCATAGCTTCATTTAAGTAGACTGTTATTTGCTGTTAATACCAAGGCTTTTTTTCCAGTAAGGTTATGTAAGGAGAAACTACTTGTGCTTTTGAGGAGGCCTCACTGAAAGTTTTTGTAATATAAGGCAGAAATAAGTGATTGGTGATTTACTTAGCAGAGTTACAAGCTTCCACTTAAAGAAAAGCACAGTTAACCTTCATTTTGAAACCCTTGTTAATTAGGCAATGGGCCTGTCTTTGCCTCAAGTATTATTTTATGATAATGCAGCCAAGATGCTTTTTAAAATTTTTGCAGAGGTCATGGTTAATATCACTGACAACACACAATGTTACATTATAAATACTAGAGCAATGTTAACCACTCAGAATATACTGAATATAACATAAAATTACTAATGCATATCATTTACGAATACGTAAGTGCGCTATAGAGCTTGGGGGTAAGAGCAATGTGATTTACAGGGAAGTAAGTCTGTTTTCCGAAGAGGTCTGCTCTCCTTTCTGTCATGTTTATATGACAGAAAAGGTCAAAACAAAATGTGTGGGTATCTGTGAGCTGCTAAGCTATCAAGCAATGTCAGACCCTACCTATTAGTTGAGTGGGGGCGGAAGGATAGGAAGTCAAATCTTAAGTCTTGCACAGAAGAAACAGCAATGTTTTCTGTGATATTTTTATGCGATCGGTTAGAAAGGCCAGTTGTTTAATTTTCTTTTCCCAGCTTTACCTGTGTATAATGAATACACACACTGTGAAAAGGTCTGAAAAAATCCTGCATCAAAAAAATATATTTAAACAATGCCAACAAAATTAATTTTTTAACTACATGTGACCAACAGATCTTTAGAGAGCTAAGTGTGGTACAGAAGATCACAAAGGTGATGGTAAAATTTGGGTGTGAATATCTCAGTTGCTGAATAAAATGTTTTTCAGTGATGTAACTAGACCATTTCAGTTTGTGTTAAGCCTTTTGAAAAGTCTGTGCAGAAACCACTACCTGAGTGGAAACATATTCTTTTAATAGGTAATATTTTACTAAGGTAATATGATCTCTGGGTCTATTTTCTAATGCTTCATAAACACAACTAGCTGATTATCAGTCCATTAAGTGATAAATCTTAGATCTACTTAAAAGGTGGAAGGATCTGAGCAGTAGGTGGTCAAAAGTACACCATGGATGGTAAATCCCGCTCTTCTCACGCTAGCCTCAGACAAATGACTGGAGAGGTTTCTGAGCGATGGCAGTAAGGACTGGAGAGTTTCTATAATGTTCCAATTTATGGGCTCTGAACAAGTTTAACCTGTTAGGGGAGATGTGGGATTTGGACTACTAAGGAGGTGAACAGAAAAAAGTAGGAGCTGTATGTCTTATTACTACAGTGAAAGTATTTTCATACAATAATTCCCAAGAATACAGACTATTTCGGCAGTTATCGTTTCTACAGAGCTAAATGAGTAAAAGTGCACCTGCACAGATAAATTATTATACACTCCTTAGCATTCTGTTCCCTGTTACATCATAACGTTTTGCCAGGGTGGGACCTCCTGCTGAGGGCAGTCTGTTTGCTGGGTTGCATAGAAAGTGGTTCCTTTTGCACAGATACCACTTCTTCCCACAATATGTCTGGCTTGAATTTTCTTTACTCTTTGGCCTGTTTAATGCTACAGATTCCATACTGCATCAGGTGTGGGGGATGTTTGTCTGTGGCCAGCTTTAAAGGGAGAAAGTACTCCTTGTCTGTTTCTAATGATGACACAGGCCATTGCAGTAATGATTGGTTTTATTGTAAACTACTAGAGCTTAAAGACCATTTATGGCTAAAACAGTCAGGTCACTAGAACTATGCAGACAATAAAAGCATTATTGCTCCATTGGTGCCTTTTTACTGTTTGTTAAGAGAAACACTACTCCTTCATTTTCCCCCAGCACTTAAAAACATCCTTAATTATATCACAAGCTACAACTGCTGCTCTTGACATCACATAAATCTTGCCCTAAATTGGTTTGTGGCTGAATTGTGAAAGGGATCAATGGATTCATTTGCACTGATTCCCCACTCTGTTACTGAGAACGTGTCTGCACATGCAAAGGATAAGATTATCTGTGTTGATTCACAACCTCCCAGATGTCTTAGGAACGGCAGTATACCTGGGATAGAGTGAAAAAGAATGGGAGAATTAAATCAGATGCTCTGTTTGATCTTGCTACTCCTGTCATTGCTTGGTCTCCAATGTGATGAAGTGACATGCTGTTTTGTCTCCAGTTTTTCTTTTCACAAAAGCACTCTCTGCTCCTAGGAGAGAATTCCTTATAGTTTCCTACAGCAGTGATATGACACTCTCAAGTACCATACACAGTCTGTTGATGAACGAATGGTGGCTACTTCTGAATGCTCTGTTTTCATGTAGAGCAAGGTGCTTAAGAGATGAAATCCCAGATGTAAGCACAAAAATGTGATGCTATTAATAGTATGTACTTTTGTATTATCTGGGACCAGTTCACTTAGCAAAATAAAATCTAAAGTTCTTCACTGAAGGAAAGCTTGAATGTGTTCGTAAATAAATTAGGCTATAGCACTGAGATCTTAGATAGTAAAACATTTGTAGTAAAGATACGTTTTTTTGTATGTGTTTGTGTAGTCTGGTGTATATGACCCAAGTAGAATTATACTCTTATGAGCATCATTGTACCAATTATGAAGACTTTGCTTAT
The DNA here is from genome assembly GCF_040807025.1 of Struthio camelus. Taxonomy (NCBI): domain Eukaryota; kingdom Metazoa; phylum Chordata; class Aves; order Struthioniformes; family Struthionidae; genus Struthio; species Struthio camelus. The sequence continues at coordinate 119,644,629 of NC_090943.1, read as the reverse complement.
GCTGTAATGCTTATGCTGCTTTTCCTGCGGTATGAAATCCATCATATCTGTGTCAAAAAAATGCCTTTGTGTAGAGAGAGAGTCTTCTTATGGCAGGTGCTCTTTGGTCATATAGTTTTACTACTGCAGTGAAAAGCAGCACAGGTTAAGATGGATTTTCTTTTCTCGGCATAACTTTTTCCATGCCAGTGTTTTTAACGACAGGGTAATGTTAACCAAGGCAGTTCACAGTTCAGGGACTTGCACCTTGAGCTGATGTTCCTGCGCTGGCAGAATCTGATGTTACAGAGCTGGCCATAGTAGAAGGAAGAGGCAAAACTTTGTGTAGAGCAACAGGGCAGCCAGCCAGATTAGCTTCTGACAGACATTGAGAACCATTCGTTCTTGGATATGCTTAAGTCCACAAGAGGTTGTTCTGTCACAGGGCTCTTCTGAAAGCATTGTTTTATAAGATTACATTTTATATTTACAAGGATTATTTTATTTTGTGAGTCAGAGGGAAAAGGGATCAAGCTTTGGGAGAATGACAGCACTGTTGTTTATATGTATCATACTCTAAGGCATAAATTCTAGGATGATATACATCATCCTTGTTAATATGACTTTTAAAAGGCCAGGCACTGCCCTCAGTCACACTTCTGTTGGCATGGGAGAGCTGCAGAAACAGACGGGATATCAAACAGATGCCAGAGAAGAAAGCTGACAGACCAGGAATGCCATCTATGTAGAGCTATCTGATTTCTGATTAACTCTGTGGACTCTGAGTGTTGCCCTGGCACCCAGTGTTAGGTAACAAAGACTGGTCAAGCATCTCACAAGTCCTGTTGAGATCAGTTTTTGCATGACCAAGCTATGCTTATAATTTAGGCTCGTGTTCCTGTGCTGCAGGTCATTCGTATAGAACGACCTGGCCTTAGCAGAGCACTGATTTTCTAGAGAGTGGCTAGGCTCAGAGGAATGTTTTTGTGTGGGCTGTCTAGTCTAAAAAGTCAGGGACTGGAGAGGTGGAAATCCTCAGGAGTTAAGGAAGAACAGACAAAGAAACGTGAATAACAGCTGTGGGAGAAAAAGGAACATATTTCTTAAGGTGAGGAGCCTACTGGACACCAAACTTGCACATAGTAAAGAAAGCAGAAACTGGAGAGTTGGGCGGAGAGGAACCTCATGAGGTTCAACAAAGGCAAGTGCAGGGTCCTGCACCTAGGGAGGAATAACCCCATGCACGAGTACAGGTTAGAGGCTGACCTGCTGGAAAGCAGCTCTGCAGAGAAGGACCTAGGAGTGCTGATGGACAACAAGTTAAGCATGAGCCAGCAGTGTGCCCCTGTGGCCAAGAAGGCCAATGGGATCCTGGGGTGCGTTAGGCAGAGTGTTGCCAGCAGGTGGAGGGAGGTGATGCTGCCCCTCTCCTCAGCCCCGGGGAGGCCTCACCTGGAGTACTGTGTCCAGTACTGGGCTCCCCAGTACAAGAGAGACATGGCGCTACTGGAGAGAGCCCAGCGGAGGGCTACAAAGATGATGAGGGCACTGCAGCATCTCTCCTATGGAGAGAGGAAAGGCTGAGGGAGCTGGGCCTGTTCAGCCTGGAAAAGAGAAGACTGAGAGGGGATCTCATTTATGTCTACAAGCATCTGAAGGGAGGGTGTCAAGAGGATGGGGCCAGACTCTTCTTTGTGGTGCCCAGCGACAGGACAAGAGGCAACGGGCAGAAATTGAAACACAGGAAGTTCCATCTGAACATGAGGAAAAACTTCTTTCCTGTGAGGGTGACAGAGCACTGGCACAGGTTGCCCGGAGAGGTTGTGGAGTCTCCTTCGCTGGAGATATTCAAAACCCACCTGAACGCGATCCTGGGAAATATGCTCTAGAGGACCCTGCTTGAGCAGGGAGGTTGGGCTGGATGATCTCCAGAGGTCCCTTCCAACCTCAACCATTCTGTGATTTTGTGATTCTGGAATTATTATTATTATTATTAATACCAGTAGTAGCAGTAATAGTTTTAGTTTTAGAAAAACAGATAAAATTATATGAATTAAGGATATGAAGTCGTTTTTATGGGGATAGCAAACTAACTGATGTAATCATGATTATAATATAAAAAATCCTCTTGAATGGTTCTGAAGTAACTGTTCCTTCAAATAAACTGTCAACAGACTACCGAAATTAGCACCTCATTCTGCTGCTTAACATCATCTTTGAGGGAAAATAGAGGGAAGCCTTAGAGTCATATTCTGCCTAAGGACACCTGCAGTATTTAACTGCTGAAATCTACCCTTGGAGTTGCTAGATGCAGAAGTGTTTGGCCTCCTGTATAGGAAGGAGGTGGGGTTTACTTTGGAGCCTTTTTTAATGCTGTGTTCTAGTGCTTAGTTTTAATGATGTCTTTAGAAGCTGTTTTTTAGCAAAAAAACCCCCAGGTGCTAGAGGGTTCATGCATGCTCGTACTGCAGAAAACAGCAACTCTGGTTGGCTTTAAAAATACTAGCAAGCTGATTCTTCCTGTCTCCTATCTCTGTTCTTTCTCCCTGAAATTACTTTGCTTCCTGCTGTAAACTAGATTTTGTGCCATTCATAATAATAATAATAAAATGACACTAATTGCTACGTGAAGTGGATGTTCTGAATTGAGCCTGAGGAACTGAGGGTAGGCTGTGTAAGACACCAGAGGTAGCAACTTCGCAAACAGGCTAAATTAGAGTCAAGAAGATGTTGTATAACAAGAGTATGAGTGGTAGCTTATAGCCTTCATTTTCATTCACACTCACAATTTGAGCTCTTTCTCAGAAGGACTCTTACTAGGAGGTAATTGTTTGGAGAAAATTCATCAAAAACATGCCATCCTTGTGATGTTAACGGCAGCAAAAAATATCAAAACAGAAATGGTACTCAGTACAGCTTTTTCCGTAAGCATCAAGGGCAATGTTAAAAACATCTAGTGATACTTAAAACAACCTCTTTTTAATATAGGTGTTAATATGCAACTTTAATCCTTCGCTCTTTAATCCTTTATGTGAAATCAGAGTGACAGTTTCAAAGGTATCTAAATGACCCGGGAGTCAAAAATCTTAGTTATCAAGAATGACTAAGTGCTTGGGATCTCATGGGTCTTTGCAGATGTTCAGTTCTGGAGCACTGTGCTGGGCCCTTGGGCTTCCTCAGGAACTGGGAAAACTTATCCGTGTCTATACCCTGTGGTGACCGAGCTCATTATCTCCGTTGATGACTTGTTTGTTTTGATGCTATGTGGCAATGGCAAATCTGCTGATGGACTGTGAATTGATCCTAGCTCAAGACTGGCAGGCCAGGGTCCCTGCACTGGCTCCTGCACCCAGTGTTCAGTGTGCTGCAGCCTACTTCTGGAAATGCTCCCCCTACCCACCTAATGTCAGCTTGTGGTTGGAAATGACTTGTGTTCTGTGGAAACCTACTGCTAGGTATTTTCAGAGCATTTCTCAAGTAGCTACATATTTTAAAATTCATCTGAGTGGCAGTTTTAGCCTGACTTTGTGATTTCTGGACATGTCGGAAATGAGGGAAAGACCTGAACTCTAGGACGCGCTGTAGAAAATTCACATTCAGATTCAGAAGGACAATGGGTGTTGTGCCGTGGCAATGGTGCAAAGCTACTTCTGCGGGCTGAACGGGCAGCGAGGGTTTCCCTAATGCAGATTATGCCGGCTGCGTATTTCCCCTTGCTCGCAGTCTTTGTAATGGTAGTCTCTGGGGGGCCGCAGTTTGCAGGGGCGAAGGCAAAAACAGCCAATGCATTCGCAGTCCTCGGCTGCAGCAGCGGCCCTTTGGGAGCCATCGCAGGCAGCAGGAATTCAGAGCGTTGTTTGGAGTCCCCTGATGAATGCAGGTGAGAAACTGCGCTCCGTCTCTCGGCAGGCTGCTGAGGGCAGGGGCTGCTTGCTGCTCTGGACAAAGGCTGGCTCCTTAATTTCTTTCTGCTGTTGTTACTAAAACTCCACATAAATCTCACGCAGTATTTGGTGTCCTTATGAAGAATGCTTTGACCTCCAAATCTAATAATGCTGCCTGCATAGTTTTAAAGAAAAAAATAAGAAAAAAAGCATTGGGAAACTGAATATATATTAATAACTGAAACCACCAGTTTCCCTGGGTCTTGAATTGTGTGTGTGGTAGTAGTAGCAAGCTGCTTATTCAACAAAAAGTACAGGGATGTGCAGGAAAAAAGATCCTTGCAAAGAGGCAGAAAATAGATACTGCCGTGATGGTGGAGAGGGGAAAGAGGAGCTGTTCATCTGTTCGTCTGTGCCTCTCCTTCCCTTCCGTAGCCCATCATGAGACACGAACACGTGCCCTCAGTAATGTGAGAGTTGCAACCTCTTGACCTCCCTGGGCTACCTGTGCCTGTGCAAAGTGCCTATGATATTGGCCTATGTGATAAACTTAAATCTCTGCTTCTTTCTTTAGACAATAAGTGCTCAGTGTTGTACCCTGCAGCGGTTTGTTCTTTAATATTTTGTTCATCTTCTTTAATCTTAGTTAGTGATTCTCTCTTTTGCCGGAAACAAGAAAACAAATAAATGCTGTAGCTATACCACAAGGTCTGAAATTCTGAGATTAAATGAGAAGCAGGCTTCAGGCTGAAACTGTATCCCTCATAAAGTATATGAACTCAATTTCATGACCTATGCCTGCCCGTTTGGTATCCTTTAATATCACATTGGCCTTTGCTCCTGTCTGTGCCCTATGCTACTTGCCTCAGGAACTGTGATTGAAATTCCTTGTAATATCAATCCAGATAATTCATCTTGTGACAAATAATTGAATAATTAATTATACTCATTCACATTACCATCTTTAATGTAAAACAAATGCTGCCCAAGGTTTATCCCAAATCAAACAAAGTAATTTTTTTTTTTTTTTACTGAAGCTTTGGTGTGGGTGCTGGGGACTCCTGTGTCCTTTTACAGCAAGGCAAACCCAATATGCGAGAAGAGATACTCATTTTGTTTCGGGACTGAAATTAATTCAGGAATGTGAAACAAAGGAGACCTCATTGCTCAATGTCTATATCTGTGGTTTGGAAACCTAATACCTCTACTTCTGAGGGAGATGGAACTACAGTCAGCAAAAATAAAAATAAATAACAATAATAAAAAAAGAGATTAGTATTGGAGCTCTTACATTGGGAAACCTGAAAATGGAAGTTATCTGTTCAGTTGGGATTATATGAACCAGAGAAGAAAGACGTTAAAGCTCAGTCCTGAAAGTACTTACCCAGGTATGTCATTGCAATGGTTTCCGTGGGGTTACTCACATGGAGAACATTACTAGCATCTGTAGGATTGGGGTCTCATAGTATATGCTTTAATAGTCCTCACCGGGAACTGATTTGCACAACAGTTAAGAAAAAGGTTGGATATGATCCCTGGGACTTATTTTTTATATAACTGATAGCATAATTTGCAATAACTATAAATAACTATAAACAGCAAAGAAATTTCATACAACTGAATGCACAGTACAGACTAGCACCTATCTGACTCAGCTAAGGATTGCTCTTTGCCCCACTGAAGCTGCTCTCATGAAACTGAAGTAGCAATAAATTTTTGCAGCAAATAAATACATAAACATAAACTTGATAGTTACATCAAAGGAATATCTATGCACAGAGAAAATAGATACAGGGTGTTTGTGTTAATTTTGTGTCTGAATAGAGCAATTTGGGATACAGACTTATTTCACGTGATTTGCAGGTGCTAATTGCTGTGTTCATAGCTGCTGAGTGTGTGAGTGTGTGTGTGTGTGTGTATGTATATGTGTGCATATCTGTATACATTGTTACCACCTATAGCTTTTACCTTTTTCTGTCCTTCCAGTCCCAAAGTTTTCCTAGCAGGTGCGATGTTTTTGTTCTTCATGTGGTTTACTATATTGATTTTTATTGTTTTTAATTGTTTCTAGGCATTTGCCTTTCTTAGTGGAAGTTGAAGGAATAATGACCAGAACTGTTTTGATTTTTAATAAATGTGTTAATAAGTCACTCTCTGTTGTGTCTTTCCCTTACACCTACCAGCATGTAATTTCTTCTTCCCTATGTAGATTTTGTCTCCATGTTTCCCTCCTGTATCATTTGCTAATTGCAAGCTTTCATCTTCATTTTCGAGGTTCAGAGTTACCATGTATGATATTAACTTTGCAATGCCACAAGTGCTGCCTACCACCCAACTACTTCTTCTACAGGAACATATCTACAGGGCTGAGCAGACTCTACCCTTTTAGCTGAAAAATCGAGGGCAGCCTGGGCTCCACCCCGTCCTTTGTGCAAAGCGTTTCGTGTTGGTTGCCCCTGATGCCTCCCTGCTTGGCCCTGCAGAAACTTTTAATTTTACTCTACCCACAGAATTTAGGTAGAATTTAGGAAAGCCGATCAAAGTTAATATGATGACAGTGTTTTATTGAAGCTGACACCTATGGCAACATTAAAAATGAAGCTGTTTAATTATTTCTACTGAAAAGGATATCTTTCAGTTGCTGCCTTTTCTCTGGTTTTGTGTCTGCAGCTGAGTTTTCCAGATTTCACCTTTGTTCAAAGGTTACTGTAATCTCTGCAAAGACTGAATGAATGTGTGTGTGTATACACTTTTAGGCATTAGAAGAATTAAATGTAATGGTGTATTTATTCTAATACAAAAGGTTGTTGCCTTTTCTTTGAACAACTGTGTCACCTCAGAGGTGTACTACGTATATGAACACTTCACCTGTACTAGTAAATAAGGTCAATCTACAGACTTTGGCATTTGCCAGTTCACACTGTTTAAGTATGACCTTGCTTCCCTGCATGTTTTCAGCTGATGCCAACTAGTGGCTGGTTAACAGTCCCCTAGGTGATGCCTGGTTTGGATAACAGCAGGAGCCAGCAGCTATTCATGACAGGCAGCTTGGACATAATTCCTCTATTTTAGGGGTTACATAATTTCATTTGGGAGTGGTAGAAAGTTTAGAAGAGGCTAGTCAGTGCAAAACTTGCTAGGCCATTTGGCTTCAGGGCCAGAGGGCAATGCCTAACCTATCATTTGTTAGTCTAAATACAGTCAGAGAACCCAAAGGAAAGCCTTGAGTAAACACCCTTTGAAAATAAGATCAGTTCTGGCCATTTGAAGTCAGAAACTGGAGCACCCTGAACACTGTTTACTCTAATTATTTCAGTGCAATGCTCACAGTTGCAGCCAGGTGTTGGTAAATTTCATCTGATAATCTTATTTTTACCTATTGGTTACTTTTGCAGAATTATCCTTCTCTGGTAGGGTTTATAAGCAGAAGCCATTATGTATACATACTTTTAATATGATGTATTCCACAGGAATATTTATAGCTCACTTCTGAGAGCTACTTTAATGGATGGAGAGGTTTTCCTTTTAGAGAACTGTAGAGGAATGAAAAGAGCTTCTCCATTTATGCTAAAGAAATCTATCAAATTTCCCAGTAAGAATAATACTACTTTTTATTATATTTTCAAATTTCTAAATGCATTTTGCTTCTCTAGCACCATGTTGCCTGTGATCATATAACAAAAATACTTTGTAATAGGACTATTAGTGGTTTAAAGAATATTTTATCTTTAAAAAGTGAGTATAGTTTTTCTTCCTTTTGATTTTTGAGTCCTTTGAAAAACCATTATTCCCTTGCTACGCATAGCAATTAAAGCTTTTCTCTATACTGAGAAAAACAGGATCCTCAAGTTAGGCTTTCATTTTTAAAACTGCCAAAAATATGGAAATTAGTTTCAAGTAATTCTCTACCAAGAAAAAAAGGGCTTAAATTTGCAGTGTATTTTCTAGACCTCATTAACTTTCTGTGTGGACACATTTACTGTATCTGAAGAATAGCTCTGCATGAAGCAGAGGCGGAAAAGTAATGTTTATGTTTATTGTGGCAAATACTCACTAAAATCTCCTGAGGTTTTATGGACATCTAAATTCATCATCCATTGCGGACTTCTTTATTGATATTATTAGAGTCATAGCTATAGTGTGAGCCGGAGAAATAGAGCATTTTCTTTCATCTCAGTGGAACGTGATTCTATAGTAATTGATTGATTTGTGTCAGCTAGCCCAAAAAATAAACCAACTTTTTGGTGTATATGAAAAGCAAAATTTCCAAAAAATAAAGTAAATTAGAGAAATACTTTTCAACTCAATTTTTTTCTCATTTCTGAATCTTTCTATCAAGTTTTGATGGCATCTACACCTTCTGTCAATTGCAGACTGAAGTCAGTAGCATATTAAAAGTGAATCAAAGATGCTTTTTACAGCAAATAAACTTTTTGTTGAAAAATAACTGCTAGCTCAGTTCCTAGTTCTGTTCAGATCAATCCTGCAATCCTAGGCAAGTTGCTTAAACGCTGAGTACTTCAGATCTCTTTCTACCCGTCTTCTGTTGTCTTGTCTGGGCTGCATAAGCCTTGGGCACAACCGAGTCTTCATCTCTGCTATGATTGCTGGTCCAGAAATAGTGATGTTTGTTTAAAACATTATTTACATCATTCAGTTACACTAATGTGGCTTTACCTGATGGATGTTTTTATATTTTATACTTTCCAGAAATAGGTGTCTTTTCAGAGAAGAGGATGAATATAACAACAGTGAATATACCTTTTAAAGTTATGTAGATGTATCTAGGTAGCTTTACTGCTGATGTCATTTTGTGTTTTCCTGTTATGTAAGAGATGAGCCAATCTTGCCAGCTGCCTGTGAGAAACATTAAACTTTGGCTGATTTGTTTTCCTGTGATGTCATATAATTAGTTTTAACAGATTGAATGCAAGTATGTCGTAAATCAGTTTGGATCCTGGATCATACACTTTTATCAGAAGAAACTTTTTAAGTGGAGGTGGAGAGAGTGAATGCAGCAGCCACTCAGGAGCAAGGTTTCGCAGTGGAAAATACGGTGTGGTAGGTATGCTCATTCTTTTAAAATTCTCACCTTTCTTCTCATTTGGAAATGACTTTTCTTCTTGTTGCCTCAGATGTAAATACTTCTCCCATATGACTAAGCAATTATCTATTGTAACTGACACTATACTCTAAAAAGCTAGTTGAATTCCCTATATTTTTTTCCTCTCATTAGACAGAAGACAGAGATTTGCTTAATGTATCGTGATGTATTAATGCAATAGTAGTTCAGCATCACTCTGGTTAGAACATACCACAGAACAAAATTTATGGCAAATGTCCTTTCTGCCTGACTGTCCAATTCTGGCTGTCACACACGTCCTTCCTCCCTTTGTACTGGAATCTAACTGAGAAGTCATTAAATTTCTAGCCTACGCTAGGAAGAAGATCATACTCCTAAATAAAGTTTTGCAGGATACTTTTTCTTAGCCTTCAGACAACCTCTCTCACTTCATTGCACTCTGCAGAGGGAAGATTTATGTGGTCCAGCCCATACTGAACAGAATGAGCCTCTATCAGCGCAATGATTTCTGAGCTCATCCACATACCTCCAAAACCACCACAATAAGTGCTCCCTACTAGAGGACCATCCAGTCCCTGGTCTGAATGGAGATACATCCAGATGTACCTCACCAAGCGTGGCTGACACTGAGGAATACCATGAAGCATAATTAAGTCATGTTGGCTTCCGAGTTAGCAAAACGAGAACATTTCTAATGCAGCTACTGCTATCTCTCTGGTCTTCCAGAAAGACTTATTAAAAAGTTTAGAAATAACACTAGGTAATAACATTTTTTGTTCTTTTGTATGTGATCTTTTTAAATGCTCAACAGAGATATTGACTGCACGTTGGGTTGTAACTTCTTCCTCTGGAGTGAGTTTCAGCCTCTGTGAAAACAAGGTTCATAGCAATACAGTTTAATAGAGAAAGAGACCTGGCATCTTGGCGAGTTATTCTTTCTGCCTTAGGAAACATCGAGAGCTTTGTGAGAGTAAATGCTAAATGCAAATAGTTGCATAAATGCAGTAAGTACTAGTACCTATTTTTTTCTTATTGTTCATACTAGTAACCTTATTCAGATCAAACAGTTTAAGGCTTTTACTCCCCTTGCAAGGTGAGAATTCACAAGATGTAAACGAAAAGAAATTGTAACAAATACTAGATCTTAGAATTCAGAAGGCCTAGGAGCGCTTAAGGTCTTTCTTGAAGGTGGAGGTGCCAGTCCATAAAGATGTATTATCCTCTGTCATCTTAGGTTAAGTTATGATAATCAAGGTACTGCTTATGCTTCTGTATGTTTGACTGATTGGTCTCCACTTCTGGTATTCTGGGTGCCGAGAGTCCTGACATTTGATGAAGGTGTCTCAGTTTTAGGGTGGGCTAAGAAATAGGTTTTGAGGTCTTTGCCACAATACATTTCCAGTTATAATCTTATAGTATAAGCCTAAGGCAAATGCTGTAATAAATATGGAAATAATCAAAGAAAAAATTATGCTGCTTGATTTTGAAGGAACTTGTTAGTTATCCGTGCAGTGCCAGTACCAAAGGATCTCTAGGCTAAGATCCTCATGCATTACGGTATACAAATATTTCCAGTTGTGCCTAATGTGTAAGTTCAAAGTTTCTGTAAAATGTTATTATCCTGATTAGATACTACAGTTTTGGAACGACACTTATTTAACTGTTAAAAATAATTTCAAGGTCTATATGAAGGCAAAGAGATTTATCTCAGCAGGGTTTGTGGATGTGCATGAAGAGTGGGGTAGTTCTTAGACTGGCAATGAGTGTATTATACTATACCCTCATTACTCAGCAATTTGGACTAGTGATGAGTAATTTTTAACCTGAAAGGTATCATTGCTAAAAAATTTCATTAACCTTCATGTCGGATTATTGTCTGCGTTGTTCTTCAGCTCTACCGACAGTAAGTAAAGTCCCATGAAATTTTAGCATTTTACTGAAAAAAACTGCTTTTTTTTTTCATTTAAGTGCAACAGTTAGCAAGCAGGCTATCTATTTAAAAGTGCAATGCTCTGTCCAGCTAAGCATTTTCTCTGTGGCTGATTAGGAGACTGTGGGATGCATTTTTGTCCTTGACATCTATCACTAGGCATAATACCTTCTTCCTCTATTTTAGGTATAACTACACCATATAAGATAGCTTTTAACAGGTAAAATGAAATGGTTCCAGGGACACCTGAGAAGTTCAATTCTGAGTCTCTTGTAACGGTTTATTTTCTGCCTCTTGAGTTCAGAAAAAAAATCTAAAATAGGAAAACAATAGATGTGCCTTGACCAGTTACCTACAGAATTGCTGCCTGTAAAACAGGCTTGGGGGATGCTAATTTTGCCATTCAGCAATTCTAGCAAACCCTGGAAGCCTCACGGTTTCTGGATCCCAACTCAGAATAATTCTGGCCTCTGGAAAGTACAGAAATTACCCATCTCCTATTAATTAAAGTCTTTTAGACAGCAAGCAAAAGTGCTGATTTTTGTAATATCAACTGCCTTTAGTCAGGAAGGCAAAAAGAGAAAGGCAGCAAAGAAAGGAAGGAGTATGGATAGAAACAGTTAAGGCTGTGCTACCAAACTGATGATTCCCAGCCTCCCCCCACCAAGAGTGTTGCAAGGCAGGAGAGCAGCCTCGCAGACTGAGCAGAGGTAGGGTTTGCAGGGAAGGGGGGGTATCAGGGAGCAGAACTTGCTGGAGGCAGTGTTAACCCATTTCTACACAGCTGCATCAAGCTGTGTCCAGCACTGCCCTCAGTAGAGACCAGGCACATCCCAATCCCTTCCAGCCTGCCCATTACATGTGAAGCATCCTTGATCCCAGAGCAATGGCTGCTGCAAAAAGAAGCAGTATCAACTTTCTATGCATGTGAGTTTCTAAGAAAAACATGCAAGAAGCTAGGAGGGCATAGCATAGGTCTGCGGTTTTGTAATGCTGCATCTGGTACATCCCAATTTAAGGGCCAGGAATTGATTCTCCCAGTTGCTGACAGGATTGTTGCTTTAGCTATCATATATGTGACTAATCTGTTACTGCTCGTCATAGTCTAGTTGGGTTTACCCAGTGACTCCAGTAGAAATTTCCAGATTTAACTGCAGTACTGAAACGAAAGAAAGTATTCAGACAAAAATACCAATAGCCTTAAAAAGAACTGGTTTGTTTCCCTGTGTTTGTTTGCCCTAATGATCAGTGATGCAAGGCAAAGTAGCATCGCTTCATCAGCCTTTAGCTTGCTGCAAGAACTTAGTATATCACAAGACCTAGTCCTGCCCAGGGCAGTTGTACCATTTTGGGTGCTGGCACCAATAAAGCTATATTATCAATCATGAAGTTATTCTGCTTCCAATCACAGAGGTGGCTTGGCAGCTTTAGTCTGTGTTTGATCAACATGAGTGAAGATTCAGAGCTGTGACTAGTGCCAGGCTGAGTGAATTAAGGGCCCATGTTTTCACTCACTGTCTTACCCAACCCGCATTGAGCAGATACTACTAGCGAAAAGTGTGTGGAAATCATGTCTGTCTAAGGTAGACCTGCAACCATCAAATGCAGATCTGTGATTCAGTGCAACTGGAAGGAAGTCCCAGCTGCACCATTTAGCCCCTACGTCTGTGCTTCCCTCTGAGAGAGTTCATAGTTCACTGATTTCTGACAAAAATAACTTTATTTTCAAATTTAGGAAAAAAATTAATATCCACAATTGGTCTGAGTGGGAGGGTGAAGACTGCCCTCAGCAGGGTGGACAGACTATGGAAACAGTAGGTTTGGAGAGTCAGGAGCTAAACCAAGACAACCTTTTAATCCAACTGGTTTTGTTCTTCTGCATAATATTCTGCCCCATGTGTTCTTTTTCTTATTTGTATCTGCTTCTTCTGCCTCCCACTCACAAGCTGCATTTCTTAAAGTTAGAAAGAGGATTCCCAACCCAAGTTCAATGGCATTTCAGAGGGATTGACTGGTAAGTTCATTAGGCCAAACGATCCTTGGCATGACTGCTGCTATAGAGTTAGACCATGATTAATCCTCACCCAGTTCAGCCTGGATTTCTCAGCACCAGCAGAGGTATTACCAGAAATGGTACTTTTGGGGGAGGTCTGTGGGAAGAGGTAGGGGAGTTCTGTAGCTGGTTGCATTTGCTCATAATTCAATTCACATGATATTTGTAGGGCTCTACAAGAAGAAAGGAAGATTGTTCATTTTATTTTATTTTATTTTATTTTATTTCATTTCATTTCATTTCATTTTATTTATTTTATTTTTTTCCCTAATGAAATTCTATGTCCATGGATTCACTTACATTAAAAGAATCAGTCAAGCTTGGAAGCTCAGAGGGTCTGTACGTATGTAGCTATCTGAGGATTGGTGACTGTGATTCATCCTCTGTTCATTAAAACAGGGCTGCTGGGCTCTCTGTGTCAGAGAGCTGCTCAGCTGCTGGGCTACCACCATCAGCTGTTCAATACAAACATTGCAGTGATCTCATTTTTTCCTCACATGAAAGGGGGATGGAGGAGAAATTGGTAGTCTGAGCTGGGCAGGGCCCTCAGGCTGGCCTGATGAATTTTGGGCCAAATTCATCAGGCCAGAGACCTGGGAACGTATAGTGTGAGCAAAGCCTCAAAGAGATTCGGCAATGTTAGCATCAGTTATGGTTGCCAGGCCCTCAGATGGCTTCTAATGCCAGATTATCTAATACCTCAAAGATATATCAAACAGTGGGTACATGTAACCATAGGTACATAATTGTTAAGTATGAAAGTAGATATCGTTCATTTGTGAGTGTTAAGAGCCATTATTAACGAAATTAGAAAAACAAGCTCGGACTAAAAAGAAGGACAGGCAACTAACTTTTTTGTTTTTCTTCCCCTAGCTAAAATATCACTGCTAATTTTATTTTGTTTGCAGAACATATATATGTAATGAATAACTTTGCTTTCTTAGCCAGAATACTGGCAAAGACTCTATACTGCTCCAAAAATAAATGTATAAAATACTTGTGAACTATCTTGACTGTCACTTTGTTATACAGAAAACTTGACTGCTCTGTTTACATATTGTGCCATATGACATCATCCTTATTCATTCTTTTATGAAACCAGCATCACCAGATTCTTCTGTTTACACACTCTTGCACATTTCCCAAGCAAAAGAGCCTTTTGTAGTTTGGTTAGACTTCAACCAGATATTTTTCATAAGCAATCTCCTTTGGTGAAAATAAAACACTAGCTGGTGACACAAGGATGGAAAACTGTGAGCCAGCGAAGAACGTCATCTTCCGTGTGCTCGGGACAGCCTCTTGTATCTCTGTTGAAAGCGGCTTACAGACCTGCTTGCTAGTGGCTTCAGTCTTTTGATTTGAACTGGTCAGATGAGCAAAATGAGCCTGATTTTTGAGATCTGGAGATTGCATCCCAGCTTCAGTAGCAATAATCCAGTTAATATAAACACATTGAAATAAATCCAAAGATCGATGTCTTGCAGCAATATATTACAGAATTAATACTTGTATTTAAAACATTGAAATGCTTCACCCTTCAATATACCAGCATTAAGATTCTTTGGAAACAAATCCAACTCATTTAAAAGTTGCCCTTGGATGAGAAGTGCAGGAGGAAGAAAGCAAATTTCAAACAAATAGGAATTTGACATTTCCAAAACCTCTTTTCACTGCCCCTTGTTTTAATTTTGCTGCCTTGTTTTGCATACACAGTTGAAATACACAAGTGAAAAAAGATTACCTGAAATTGCTTAGCAAAGGGTGACTGGTAAGGGTTATAACATAGTTCTGCTATATATAAGGTACAGCCTAGAAACATATCTCTCTCTCTCTCCCAGTCTCTGAATATCAGCCCCTGGAAGGATTCAGTGATAACGAAAAACAGTAAAGAAAAAAGCCACTCATATGACTTTGCATTAAAAAAAAAGAATTGGACAAGAATTGTGATTTTTTAAATAACTTTAAAAATAATTGGAACATACGAATTAAGAAAAATACCTGTGCTTTCCACTCCAGAAGCAAGTTACAGAAATTTTTCTTTAAAAGCATTTATCCAGTCTTCTTAACAGCGAGACTTAAGTATGTGAATTGTAGGACTTTTCCCACAGTTACTATGTGCAAATCAAGAGGAAGATGTGAGAAGGTGTGGTCTCGCAAAGCAGTTCTTCAGCTCATGTGGATTCCTGTAGCTTCATTGACTCTTTCAATTGAATTTATTGGTGTACATCTTGATCTAAATGTCTTAAACCTGCTTTATCTCAGCCACTGTCTCAAGGCTCAAAGTGTTTTTCTGACACGCTTAAAGAAGATAAGCAATTTTAGACTAACAGCCTCCTTTAAGAGGGCTAGACTTGGAGCTTTGTGGCTGCTGCTGAGCTGCTGTAATGCTATCTTACAGTGGCTTTAAATCTGGACTATTTGCATCTCAAGGCAATCGCGTGCATTTGTTTACCAAGTTCTCTCACTACTGGTAGCTTCTGTCAAGATCCGCTCTATATTTAACCTTTTCTCTAGTCATTTATTCTCCTCGTAAAAATTTCATGTAAAATTAATGTGAAGTGTTGAGTGAAACTTGCTCATATGTTTCCTGCTGATTGTAACTAGTGCTTGAGTCATTCTGGAGCAAGGCTATGTCCTTTTGCTTCCTAGTGTCTCTGGTCCTCCACTTAAAACCTATTGTGACCAGAAGATATCAAATACTGATTCAATTCTTTTTTTCCTGTTGATTCCCATAATACTCATTTTAAGCACCCCCTGAAGCTCACTTTCCATTGCCCTTAATTACATAATGATAATGCACAGATTAGGACTATGTTTCAAAGTTCATTTAAGCCAGGGAGCTGGATCATGTTCTACATTTAAATTCTATATTGTAATAAATTTCTTCAGAGTTGACTTTGAAGCTGAAACCCAGTGTTACTTGGAAACAGTGCTGCCTTCACGATAGTATATTTATTCAGTCAGAAGTAGATAGTCCAAAGCAAAGCCTGGCGCAGTTCAAGCTTTGAGTACTTATATAATGATGTATTTCCAGAGGGAGTTTGTATTATAAATTAACTTATGCTATTCATAATATTTTTATCTGTTTCAGTTATGTTCTTGCATTGCTTCCTCTCTGCTGCAACCTGACTCTGCAAATTAACTTGTTTTTGATGAATATCAACTTCTAGTGGTGCTTTCTAGAAATATTACAACAAAAACACCATTAGAATGCATATATTTCCATGAGCACACACTTGACTGTAGGATTGCCAACTTTATGTTAGTTTTAATTTATTTCTTCAAAATCTGCCTGGTTTAGACTATGTCTTGAGGGCAATCTATCATTGTTATGATAATGCATATCTGAATTAAGACATTCAAAGACAGTTAGCTTTTACTAATTCAAGAAAGATTTTACTAGAGTGACATGAATAATTCATAAGAGGAGATACATTCAATTTATTTTGCTGCATGTTCTATTCATTTGTGAACAGTTTGCAAATTTGGTTGAATTATTTAAAATTGTTTCTAGAAGAAAGATTTTATGAAACTAGGGAAAAACACAAACAAACCTTGTCTGGTTACTTGAAATAACTTGAAAGAATAAGTAAACCTTTTTGCTTAGATCACATTACATTGCATCAGTTTTCTCATTGGCTGAGTGTAATTTCTATTCCGGGTTCGTAAGGAAGAGCCTGTACATGAATGGTCCCACAGGCATCTGTAGTATGGCTTGTGAGCAAAAAGTAAAAGAAATACCTGGCATGTAAGATCAACTTCTCAAATGTTAACTCCAAAAATAATTTTATATCAATTGTTGGTTTGGCAACATAACAAGCACTATCAGTTTTGACTTTTTACAAGGTCATATCAGGAAAAGAAACAAATCAGAAAAGGATTTGACTTCTCAACTTTCTGATAAAGTGTGTCAGTTCCGGTAGCTCAAAACAGAATTAATAGAGGAATTCTAAGATTCCTTGTGAAAAGCCTACAGTTTTGTTATTCCTGCTGGGTATTGCACTGCTATTTTGTCTAATTATTTCTCATCTAATCTCATTAGGCACCAATAAGAGAGAAATGCCAATGCGATTGTGTGCATCATTCATTAACTAGCGATTCCAACACTCTTCTCAAGTCTTTAAGGAGCAGAAGAGTGAAAGGAAGTGTAGTGGCTTAGCGGAGTTCCAATTATTTATTTCTTTAATTTGGTAGCTGTTACGTTCCTGCCCCTGTTGCAAATTAAGTTATTAGAGTTATTACAGTGAAATGTTTTTAAATAAACTAAAGAAATTACAATTTAATTATATTTATTGAGAGAATCAAAATGAGTTTTAATGAAGACAGGTGCCCTGTGCATGACCCCAGTATTTAAGAACAAGAGGAACAGCAGACAAGATTCTCTCACACATAATATCACATCTCTATAAAGCTACTGTCTAGCACCCTGGGTCTGGGTTGCACAAAGCATTTGTTTGCCTGAGTCTTGAGCACTCCCAGGGTACATAAAAGCTTTCAAGACTTGCTAAGCAAATGTTAGAAAGCAAGAAAAGGGTTCATAACACTAACCCTATGGGTAGGATAAAGTCTATTCCCTGCTTCAGAGACTTCTGATTTAATTTACACAGAATGGTTGTTGGCTAGCAGACATAAACAGTTCTCTGAGACCCATACCTGCTCCTTCCAAACAGGTTAGTGCCCCAAATACCAGGCTCCAGAGTCACAATGATCCAGGTACTGACATGGATGTTTTCAGGTTGTCACTCTTTCCAGGTTTTCTGTAGTTTAAATATACTCAAAATTCCACAGGATGGATACTGTGAAGATTTAACAAAGGGATCAAGCTTCTCTACCTTTTCCTTTCAGAGTGGCTCAGATAAGGCTTTTGTGATTTCTTCTGTCAGCTTTTATTCTGAGTAGAAGCAGAAAATTTTATTATTACATTGTCAAATCTGATTATTTGGGTGTGTGAAACAAACAAAAGAACCCCTTTGCATTTACGTGCTCATTATGTGCCAGAGCATATGGAACAAATGGAATTGCTAGGCTTTTTGTTTTTATCTTTTTCATCTAGTTGCTGAAATAGGAAGTTTCGTGTTAATCTAGAGTGGACTGGTGACCTTACTTTTGCTAGTACAATTTTGGAAAATTTAAGTGATATTTTACTTTCACTGGCAGTCATAGCATCTATTAGGGTCTTATTTCAAAGAGCAAAGTTACTGTAGAAAGTCACATTGTCTTTGAAAGTGATCTATCAGCATTTTGGGAGCTGGCTGAATAATATCCAGCTCTTCTAGAGTTTTGGAAGGGGTTTTCTAAATGACTTTCTGTGGTTTGATGGGCAAATTTGAACCTCTGGGCTGAATATACAAGTAGTATATCTCTAATGATATGCAGAAAAACAGCACTGGCTAAAATGTCTGTGGTGAACTTGGAAGAACCTGAGAGTAATTGTGAATAGTGGAAATTGGCTTGATCATCAGGAACACATATGATCATATATGAACACATTGCTTGAACTGAGGAAACAGCTATCTAGAAAAACAGGTAACAAAGACAAATGCATTTTTAAAATGAAACAGCAAACCTGTAAGAATTGTTTTAGAGTAATGGCAGAGCTTATGATTTTTCTAACCTGTAGGATTGTTTTTTGACTGAAAGAGTCAAAGCGAAGACACGGGGAAGAATAAAGAGAAAACCAGAGGAAAACAACAAACAAAACCTTGCAAATCAGTAAAACATAAAAGGGCTTTTTCAACAGAGAAGTTATTTGTTTCAGATATACCAGAGAAGTACAGGGAGACTGCCTAGCGCATCAGGAGGAGTAGATCTGCTCAGTTCACCACCAAAAAAGGGCAGTATGTGTACAGGCTGTTTGAGTTTTAGAACACCTCTTTTTTCTCTGATATTTAGTTCTTTCCAGGAAAAAAAAAAGTATGTTGGTTTTTAAGAAGCCTTGCTCTCTGCATAAAAATGCACGCAGCCTTCTGGAGGAAAGATAAATAGTCGATCAGACCAAGCTGGGTCTGTAGGTAAGGACAGTTCAGGGAAGGGACATGCCTCAGAGGGTACCCAGCGAGGTGAGAAGAAGCAATTGGGAAAGCACTGGCATCAAGTCTAGTGCTGGAGGCAGTGAACTTGGAGGGTTCAAGAACAGAATAAAGAACAACCCTGTTGCATCTGTCTAATGAAGGAATTGTAGCAGCCAGCTCAGGTGGGGAAGCATAAGAAAAATTCTACTTGTTGGCAAAACATAAAAAAAAAAATACTATGATGCAGATTCTAAGCTTTACACTGAGAAAGAGTCATCATAAAATGGATTATAATAGTTTGCTTGTGCTAAACACCTACTAGTATCTTTTTAATCACAGAGTAAAATGCAATGCATTTGTTTAAGTAAAGGTAATTGGAAAGAGAGGAGCTAATTAAATGGTTTATGTTTACTACTCTGGAAACAATTATTAATTGCAATTAAGCCTTATAAAAATATTATACCAGTAATACTGATGAACTTTATATCCTTAGTGCTTGCGCATGTCCTGGCTGCTGGGAGCAGTTGTATCTTGTGATCCCAGCTTTCTGGAGGTTTTGAACTGGTAAATCTTGATTTGCTCGTATTTTATGTAGTCTGCATCCCTGTGTTCCGAGTTTGGCAGCTTTCAGCACGTACTTTCAAGTTTCCCTGGGTTTGGCAATTAATTAGTTTTAAGTATGCTTGATTTAATTAAAATGATTGCTGCCACTGGGATAGTTACATTCTGAACGTTATCTCTCCCAGCAATGTACCGGAACACATTTTCTACTGAAGAAACATGCAGATTTCTTACCCTGGATCTTTCTGGATGTATGCTCATTTTATGAGTAAGTTTTAACAGTCGTTTTGTCCTATCATTCCTTCTTATGGTAGGATTGAAAATGAAGCTTTTTCCTCTATTGGTATGTTCTAATATCTGTAGTCAAGCTGAGGTGCCTTTTCATGTTAGGATATAGTCAGTATATGAGCCTGAGCTGCCTTCCTCTTCTCGGTTACCCATTGTATTGATTTGTTGGTCGCCATCTGACAGCACCAATAAAGGAACAAGACGTTATCTGGACAGGAGATTTTTCTTTTCTGATCCACCTGCCATCACTGAAAGACCACATAGCCTTTGGATAAATCACACAGTCCCTAAGTCACTGACTGGTTTGAATTTGTAGTTTTTGAACTTGGACAGTTATTGGATCAAAATTTTAATATGTGTCAATTGTTTTCCCCAAATGTAAAACTGTTTTTAATGTTGAAGGTCAGTTGTTGAAAAGAAAGACAGGTTTTGACTTCTGCACTGTGAACGTTTAAATACCAAACAAAGGCAATAGGTTTGTCTGTGAACTCTAGAGACCAGTTGTGACAAGGAAGGCAAAGCCATGTGCAATGTGTGGCTCCTTTTGTCTCCAAGAACGTCAGTGCTTTTGCTTGAAGTACCCCTCCACTTTGCCATCTGTACCACATTGCATAACTTAGTTAAGCTCGGTTATATATTCACAGAGTGTAGATGCTCTTTAACTGTCACGAAAGCTCGTAGTAGCAGCTCTCATCACAATTCAGTTCACAAATGCAGCCATAAATATTGTTGTTGCAGAACCATCATTACACTTCTCAGCACCACGTTTCTTTTACATGCTTGTGAAAAAACTATTTATAGCAGTCTGGTAATTGACTTGGGCATTTTTAAAACCAAAGATCAAACTACGTGAAATCTCTTCAGTGGCTCCAACTGGAAAAAGATATTCTTCGCAGTATAAGTGTTCCCTTTTCCTACACACTTCTCATCTCCCAAGAAGAGAAATGTAGAGAAACCTGTCTCAAAAAGGAATACAATCATAATGTAGATGCAGCACCAACATACTCAGTGTCATAGATTTAAAGGGTCACACACCACGTAATATATTCATTTTAAATCATACTGGAGCACTCTCACAGTTCTAACCTTGCAGCTTTGCAATGAAAAAGTATAATGATGGTGCCCAGAGTGTACAAACCCATCTTCCTCATAAGACTTACAAAGTGCCTGATTAAAAAAAAGAACAACCCTCCCCCTCAAAAAACCCCAAACCCTCCAAATCCATTGTGAAACACACATTTGCAGCTAATGTAAGTCAATGTTATAGATTTGTTTTCTCCATTAAGACGATCTTTTGGTCTCTTTAGCTGGGATCTTGCCTTGCATTCAAGACACATTAAATCAAGAGTTTGGTTAATAAAAAGAATTTGAACCTTCAGAGTCCTCAGGCTTTTTTTCCTTCTGTATCTAGAAGAAATGACAAATTTTGAAAGTAAATTAAAGATTTTGACATGTCAGTCATGGTAAGTTGCTGGAAAGACAAACAGCAGAGACTTATCTTTGCACAAGTAATGGTGATACAGTAAGCGACTTTTCTTGTTTTAGAAATCTTTATATTGCACAGATATTTTCTCACTCTATTTGTAGTGATGGAGTGGAAGATGAATGAAATAATGCTAGATGAATGACTCTGATATTATCTGAGTAGTACTACCATTATCTCTCCTGGAGCCGTCAGAAATATTCCATTATATAAGACAGATAGTGCTCTAGTTGCTGCCTAGAAGACTAGAAACGTAATGACGATACTGGCTAAAACTAACCTTCAGTTTCCTATATAGGAAGCCACTATTTCAAGCCACTTAGTTGCAATATGCTATTTCTGGAAGTTACTATTTGTGACATGCGGCACTGTACAAAAAAAAAAAACCTTACCACGATGATAACGTTGAGGCTTTAAACTGCAGACAGCAGTTGGAAGCCATGTGTCTTCATCTTAAGGAATATAATGAAGTATTTGAAATTAAAATGCCCCACTGACGTATAGATTGAAACTGTTTATTCAAAGCACAACTTTTGGGTGGAAGGGGATGTTCATTACCTTCATCTACAGTATTTGTGCACAATGATGTCTAAACTCACAGTCCAACTCTGCTTTTGGAAACAGGGATGTACTCCTTTGTCCTTGTATTTCTTCCCTGCTTGACTGTAGATACCATGATACTCATACAGCCAACCGCTAAGATTGCCTGTATTTCTACAGCGCTTTGCAGTGGATATAGTTTGGCCTTTAAAAGGCGATCTAGGTAGTATATAACGGGCTGAAGCAAGCACAGACTTTCCTCTGGCTTCATTTGGACTTGCGTGTTTGTATTTAAAACATAGCAGCACAAGAAATGGCAAAAAGTACTTTGAAGATCCCAATGTACTTGTGCCTTTAGAGTGATTTGTGTGACCAGATATTGCTCAAGTTAATGTTTTCGTAGGAGTCTTATTTCTGCAAACTCAGGTAAAACAAGCATTTGAATAATATATCTATCCTTAATATACATATTTACACACTGATACCACTGGCCTTAGCCCACACGCGGCCCAGGTAGCTCAGGGAGGTGCAATGGTGAAAGAATCACCTTGACGAAAGCCACGGAATAACGGGCTTGTGGTGCTGGAGGACCAGATTCACCCTCTTCCCATCTAGACCCAGGCAAGATACTAGCTTTGTACGGCATGGCAGTCATCAATAAAGCTGATGTTGATGCGCAAGAAGGAAACAGTGATTTGTGCAACATTAGGGTCCGTAGCCATATAGCCTCTCCTGGATGTGAGGAACAAGTGTCACTGTAGAGACACATCGGCCAGTATGTCAATTAGCACCTTCGCACCTGCACGTCTTACTGCACTGTGTTCATCACCATGGAGAAGAAAGTAGCCAGTGCAGTATTTTAAAATATAGGATCTTATACAGAATAAAAACAAGTTCTGGCATCTCTTTCCCCTGCCAGCTCATAGTGTGGAATTACTGCATTTGCAGTGTTTAACTACAAAACTCCTTCTGTTCCCATCGGCAAATCAAAGGAGTAATCAGGCTACCACTAACAACCCTTCTGACGTCACTAATGAGCCTCAGTAGTCCTTCTCAGTGGTCAATTTACTTCATTCAAATTATAGATGTTTGAAGTCGTGTGCCAAGAGAAACCAGGAAGGTGAAGATTATGGATAGCTATATGTTAAATAAATTGCTGAACATCTGAAGTGAGGCTACAGCATCGCAACATCCATTTTATTCGTACCACAGACATTGATATTTCAACTCAAGCTCCTTGATACAGGCATTGGAACTTATCATGAATAATAGTCTCTGACAGTTTAATTCATTCTTGTCCGCAGTTAATTAATTATCTTGATTTTTGATGAAATGTTTGATGTTACTTGTATTACTTCTTTCATTAATTTAAGCAAGATTTTTAGCACTTGTGTAGCCTAAGAAGAACAGGTTTAACATTTGCAGTGTGTAAATTGTAACCTGAGTTACACAGCAGTGCTGCTTATTTTTCAATAAAAGACTGACACTCCCAAACCAGCAGCCTAATCAGTAGCAAACAGGAAATAATTAATTTTGCAATTTCAGGTTTGTCTTCCATTGCTAAGATTATATTTTCAGCTTTTGAGACTTACCTACAGTTTTATGGAACCCCAGTAATTGCTAAATACTCATAAATCACAAATAATGGCCCTGCAGAGAGGGGGACTGGAAGTTGTCTCTTTCATTTGTGAGCCAAGAGATTTATAGCTGGCCTTTGTCCAGCCAGAGAGCAGAACACATAAGCAAGGCAGAAGTGATTGCAGGCTTTCAAGACCATGGTCACGTTCAACTTTAGCATCATTAGAGAGGGATTCCTTCACCAGTGGTTTAAGAGTGATTATTATAGCTTTTTTTTTTTTCTAATTGGAATGCTTGGCTATTTAGAGATGAGCAGTGTAAGATAGTTGTTATCTAAATAAATATTCTTTAGTCATAAATATATTCAAACAATATGGTTGTGTTACTTTTTGCTGGTCACGTTTGCGAATGCGTTTGTTGCAATGTAAATGGCTTTTCCCTCAGTGAATAATTTATAAATAATTCATGATCTGGAAAACATTTTAAATGTATGAGAGAGAAGGAAAACCTGTGGTGGAAAATGTAAGACCTGTTACAAACACCCTGGGTTCTGAACGCAGGAGAAAGGCACTCAGAAACACATGCTCTAGACTTCATACTTAAAAAGAAAAGACAAAAAACCCAAAAAACCCTACTGTAAAAGAGCCTGCAACTGTTTTTGTACTCTAGACCAATTTTCCCTCTCAGGGTCGTATTTAGAGTAAGTCCCATTTACAAATCCAAGAAGCTGAATCTGAAACTGTAGAAGGATGAGGTGGAGGCTCATGGTTCCAGTTCCCTGTGATATGACATAAGAGCAGGTTATTTTTTAAATCAAGGTTCAGAAAGGTATTGAACAAAAAAAAGCTCAATATTGAGAACAGAAGCACCAGGAGTCTGCTGAATGATAGAAATGTTCAGAGCGTAAGAGGTCACCTGGTCCAAACTGATGTCCTAACTGAGGATCAACTATAACTAGGTTATTTATGATAAATATCTGCTTAATGTGTTCTTATAGTGACGCAGATTCCAAGACCCTGTTCTCCAGAGCTTTCACTGTCTCTGGAAAATGCTCTGATACTGCAAATTGAGCTCACTGTTTTTAGTACTATACAGCACAGACAGGTGCAATGCATTATTCTATTGCTCTGCTGCAGGTCTTTATTTCTTTGAAAGCTGTTACCACGTCTTCCTCAGAGCTCTCTTCTATAAACTTAAGCAAGCTTAAATCCTTCAGTCTTTCCTCTCAGACACGCAGTATCCAAATGTGATTAAGATGAAGAAAGACTCTTAATGGGTGACTGGTCCCCACACAAATACAAAGAAATGGGACTCTTCTCTATTTTTTAATTTGGAAGAAGCTGGGGATGCTGCTGGCCCCACACATAGTGGCAGCAAGATGAAGAAAAGCCCAAAGATAAAGGATTTGGAAGGATTTGAAGTCTTGTTTCAGTGAGTGTTGTTTTCCCCTTTCTCTTTGGTTTGCACAGCAAAGAGCTTTGGCCTCCTTCAGCAATATTTATTGCCACTCCTGTATGTTCTCACAGTGCAATGTGTTTCATGCATGAAGAAACCAGTATTCCCTCCATGGAGTTAAAAAAAAAAAAAGGAAAAGAAAGAAAGAGAGAAATAGAAAGAGAGAAAAAGAAGGAGAGGGGGAGAGAGAGAGAGAAAGAGAAAGAAAGAGAAAAAGACAGAGAAAAAGAAAGAAAGAATGAAAAAAGGGAAGGAAGGAAAGAGAAGAAAAAAAGGGCAAATCAATGGAAAAGAAACCCACTGGAAGGTATGACCACCCGAAGCTAGGAGAATAACCCAGGGACGCATCATGCTTTTGCTTATCCTATTCTGATGATCCAGATGCCAGAGAAATGCTGCCAAGGTGGGGTTGTGGTCTATGTAGACCTTTGGGGCATGTTTTATCCTGAGGTAACTGTGAATTTCATTCCCATTTCAGTAGGCTAAACTGGATGTACTACAGTAGCGAACCAGGTTTTGGATTGTTTCTGTACTGACTTTCACTCAGTGGAGCTAATTTGGTGACTTTGCCTGTATAGTCTAGGGAAAAATTTTGACTTTGGCATGAGTGTAGACAGCTTCTCTTTTGTCTGAATGAACCATCAACTCATATCTTAGCAGAGTCAGGCTGACTTAAGAGATGCTTTGACTCTTGACCTATTTCTCAGAAAATACTTTTTCATATTTTCCTCCCTTATTTCCCTTTTGACTATTCGAAATATTTATTCATAGCAGATGGAAGCAATCCAATATATGTATTTAGCAGTTCCTTCTACTAACTGTTTTTAAGATTGATTAATCAGTAGTTTATAATAAAGTTACTTGGAATAAGTGATCCATCAATCTTGCAGTAACAGAGTTATCTCAATGAGTTTAACAATACAACTCAGAAACTCGTTTGTGTCATTTGACTGGGGAGTTGATGTCAGAGTTTTCTTTCACTTTATATAAAAGAGAGATTCCTGCTTCCTGATGTTTTGCATTGTTTCTCATCTTCCATTTCAGTCACAAACAAAGCTTCAGTTTTAAGGTCTACAGTAGGTGAGGGGTAGTGGTGAGCGCCTCCTACATGTTGTGGGGCAGCCGTGCCTCACAATCAGATCCCAAAGGCGAGCTGAAGAGCTGCTCTTCTCCATTGGCACCTGTCCCAGTGTTGGGTAGAAGAGGGCTACTCCCTCTCCTTTTCACGGGGCAGGTTTTCACTCTGGCTTTGCTGTTACATTGGCCAGTAGCAAATAACTGGGATTGTCCCCGAGGACCTGCCACCACCTTCTTGCACGCACTGGGAAGCAATGGATGAGCAGTTCCTGTTGCACCCCTGATGAGCACAGCTGAAGTGTGTGGGAAGCTCTACGTTGTGCAGCTCTGTCAGCATTTTGATGACTGCTTTGAAATTTTGGGGTTCAAGTGCAAAGACATTTGCTTCAGGGTTCACATGAAATCATATTTTGGTCTGCTTGAAAAACTGGCAAGCTTCAGCTGAGCAACGCTATTCAGCTGAGGTTCAGATATCTGCACAGATTTGAAAACTGAGGGGTTTCAGCAATTTTCAGGCTTGTAATAGATCTTCTACATGTATGTCAGGTGCTTAGTGAGTGCTAGAACAGAAATGTTAAAATAATATTAAGTAAGTGCTTTGTAGAAGCTGTTTTGATTTGGTGTGATTTTAAGAGGATAGTCAGTGAATTGAAAAGTTTATTCTTTTTCAGAAAACTCTTTACTTTTTATCATGTCCTTTTAGTTCCTTTTTTACAGAAATCAAGAAAGTTATCAGCATATTTTCTTGCATTTCAAAGAGTAAAAAGTCCATTCTCAAAATTCTTTTTTAACTCTTCTGGTAGCTTCTTTCTCCAGTCTGGTTTAATGGCATCAAAAGGATGAAGTAACTTGCATCTCTGACAATCCAACAATCGACACCCCGCTTATCATGTATGAGGCTGACTGAAATTCACCAAGAATCGCATGGAGTTTTATAGCCTTTGCAACCAGCATCAATGAATTAAATTGGCTAGAACAAATAAGGTGGCAAAGGGTAATGATGAGTGGCAGAAGAAATGGAAAACCTCCAGTTTAAGGACTGACAAAGTCCTTGGTGAAAATCAGTTATAGTAAGTGTCTTTGCACTGAGATATTTTACAATTTCAGGCTTTTTATTAGCAGGCTCAATTTTACCAAGTTGTTTAAGGGGTAAGTGGGCATGATGACCTTTTATTTTGTATTGCGCTTCAAGAAGTGATCAAGATTTGAGAAACAGAGTGCTAGATCCTTTATTGTGAATATAGCTGGTTCAGCCATCCAGATCATTGCTGACATGGCTCTTTCTGATGCACCAAGATGCAGTTGTACAGATACATATACACACGCTGCCTGGAAATATTATTTTGCACTCGTGTTTGACATTTTAATTTTGCTTCTGATGGGGAGGAGAAGAAAGCCTAATCTGCTATTTAGCTGTATTGTTCAGATAGCATTCTCACTGGCTGCCGTTCAAAATCAATATTAACAGTCAAGGGATTTTATTTGCCTGGAGAAATTGATAGGAATCGCAATAGCTTTTCCAGAATAGATCTCTTTGTGGACACTCAGAATTATTGTCCGTCTTCCTGTGCAGATGAGCTCTGACTAAAATCCATGCATATTACAAAACCCAAGGAAGTTAGCAAAAGCCAGGAAAAAGAAAGCACTATGTACAATTTATTAATATTTGTGCAGTTCTAAGAAACTCAATATTCTACATATGAAATAATTTCTTTAGTATAGTAGGAAAGGCCAGAGATGGTATCCCTCATTCAGCTTTTTCTTTCACCCCTGTGTATGTCATCAGAAAATGTTTGTCATCTTGGTTTTCCTTGCTCTACCTGCTTTGCCCTGATGCTCATGAGAAGCGGAGGATGAACGACCATTCACATTCCCTAAAGAGGGTGCTTAAGGTAAAACCAGAGACTAACTACTTTGAATTTCAAAAAGTGCTGAGCTGTTCTGGTAAAACAGAACTGATTCTGTGAAATGGCATGAGTGTTTTCAATCTGTTTTTTAGACACATGGGCTATCTTCGATATAACAAGCCTCAGTTGCAGCAACTCCATATTTCTAACAGTCCCAACAGTAAGAATTCTTTATTTCAATAGTAATTGGCTCTCTCAGGATAAACACACAGTTCAAGACTGATCTGGAAGATGCTAATTCTTTTTTTTCTTCCTTTTTTCAAATTAATGCTACATTTAATACATAAGAATACATTTTTACTTAATTTGCTTACTCTTTCAATATTTAAAGGGAATTCTGAGTATGAAATCTTTTCCCTAAAAGTATTGTGAAAGAAATGCTCAACTCAAATTTGATGGATCGTCATAATGCTGATTCAGCAAATGCCAAACCTATTGTGGAAATATCTTCCTAGAATAGCAAGCATTCCTTCAGATCTCATGGGAGCTTGCTAAAGTGAGGCTAGCTGGTTTTTAGAGTTCCTTTCAGGCCTGGCAACTTTCTATGTGGTGACTCATCTGATTTTTAATAGATGTTACATAACACTGGTTTTCATTGTGCTTGTTTTGTTTTCCACCATATGGAGTTTCTCAGTAAGAATATACTTTGGAAGAAGGAGATGATGCAAATGCACTGTTCCTCCTCTTCCAGTTTGCAGTTTTTGGAAAGATAGCTAAAGGTGATTTATTATTCACATGCAGAATGAGTAACAGGCTAACGGCAATGGAACTCAGAGCCTTTAATTTTATATACCTTTCTGGGGGAGATTTTGGACACTGGGGTATTTCAAATGACAATTAATTCCTAGCAGCATTAGGCTACAAATAGGGGGAAAAAAGTAAACAAAACTAGGTTCTCTTACATCATCTGCATAAGTAAATGGACTTCTGAGTATTCAGCGTTACTGAAAACCTAGAACTTGGTTCCAAAGTGGAAAAACTGAGGTCTGTACTTCAGATGTAGACTGACAAACTTTTTTTTTTAATAGTGACCTAAATTTTGCACATTTTTTTCTTTTTTTTTTGTTGTGTTAAAAAGGGTTGGGGGAAGGGCTGGTGGAGAAGGGAAGCACAGAGAAGCAAACACATGTGCCAAGTAACTTGTGTATTAAGAGGGTATTAACTCTGGTGTGCACTGGATTCTCATGTAAAGTCCATAGCTGCATTTCCACACCACAGACCCACAGCACCTTCATTCAGCGTTGTTGTAATAAAGCTCCCCTGCTAATTTGTTCTAGTTCAAAGTCCTCCGATTCCAGTCCAAAGATATTGCCTCATACAAACAGCGCCTACAAAGGAGAAATATGTGTCTAGCTTCTGTGTGCCTGGTGTCTGGGAGGGGTATTTGGGACATGCTAAGCTGAGGAAGATTGCTTTTTTCTGCCTCTACCTTTGCGCAGCTCAATGTGAGCTTGTCCCACTCCCCCTTTTGATCTATTCTAAGCCTCCTTCCATAACCTTCTTTTTTTTTCTCTCTAGCCTTCCTCAGCTCCCTCTTTTATTACTTGATCCATGGAAAATCTCACCTGAAGCCTTAAATTTTATCTCAAACTGGGTACCAAATAACCTTCCTTTGAATGCTTTAGTTATTGTGAAAATACGATAACTTATTGTGTTAATTGGAGAGAACTTTCAGCTGCTTGTCCATATTCTAGAGTGGAACTGATAGAAATGATCATAATTCAAATTTATTTTCTTACCTCTTTCTCTCCATTTCTTAAGCACCCTCTGAGAAAGTGAATTCCTGTGCTCCCTTGTAAAGCGTAGATTTATAGTTCATATAAATTATGTTTTGTTCTTATTAGGAAAAGTGAATTTGTTTCAGAATTTGCTCTAGAAATCAAGATAATTTTTCAAAGTATTTAGTTTTTGATTAACAGAAGTTGTTATTAGAACTGCAGCTATGAACCTATCCTTTTTTTTTAAGAGGAAACAAACAGTCATATTTATGGCTTAATTCATTAGATGATTCAGCTGTTAGAGCTTTGAAGGTACAGCACAGTGAAATGAGGTTATGAAAGCAAAACTGAACAATCTTTCTTTTATAAAGAGATGATTCAGCTTAAGCTAAAATGAAAAGAAGGCTATTAAAAAAATTAACAAACACTCGAAAGTTCTGGTTTCGTTTAAAAAATATACTTAAAAGTAGGTATAGCATGCTCATTAGGTTTATTAGTGTACAAAACCGTAAGGGTTTCTTCAAGGTTATCACACTGTAATTAATTAACTAAATCTTTTCCTTGGCCTTTTCCTTGGGAATCTCAACATGAATTTTCATGGCCCTTTATTCTCCTCATCGCTAGGTGTGCTAAGCTTTCATTACTCTTGAGGACAGACTAGGGAGTTGTGGCTGGTCCTAGCTGCAGTAAAGTCCATTAAAATATAAAACTTATGCTTGTTTTATTATGAATTGCTTCTTATTTTCCCCAGTGCAAAATGTAATAAACCTGAAAACAGGTGCATTGCCTCAGTTGGCATATTTCCTACTTTGCCTCAGACTGTTCTTAGCAAAGATGCATAATGGTAAGCTATCTTCTATCCAACAGTGTGTTCTGAGTTTTCTAATATCCCAATAATATTGCTAGTAGGTAGAAATCTAGCTCTTCAGAACAAACAAAATTTTATTTTTCTATGCAAAGGCAATCTCCTAGCTTTGCCCACAAGTAAACCTAATGTGAGGGATGCAGTATGAAATTGGCATAAATCCATTACAGCCCCTGTATATAGTCTAGTGCTCTATGAATGTTTCAACCTCTGCTTTACCATGTAGAAAGCAAAACGGTCAGTTTATGTCCTGAACAGCCAGTTCAGTCAAATTTATGTCCTATGTTTGCAGGAAACATTTTGATTTTTTCAGTGAAACTGGTATGCAGATAAAGTGATTCTGAGATCCATCTGTATACCAGGGCTTATACTGAATGTTGAGATGATCAAGAACAAAACTTAAGGAATCATAAAATTTCTGTTAAATCATGAATTTTAAGACCAAAGAATATATGTTTGGTTGCCTTCACTTACCTTTTAGTGTTACAGCCTTGGCAGTCCCAGGACAGGTTGGAATAGGGTTTCTCTCCCCTGAAAGTTACAAGATATCTTTTATAAGATGTGTACTAAAACTTTTTATTTGTTAAAAAAGTTCCTCTCTGCTGGTGATGAAATAATCTGATATGCTGAGACATTGTCTCTAGGTAGAACACTACAATAATTAAGTAATTACATCATATGGCATATCATATTAATATGACTTGGCTTGACACAACTTATGCATGTCTGCTCTGGATAGCAGGCATTTTACAGTTAAATTAATGCAGAACAACGAAATACAAAAACAATGAAACAACATAACAAAATGATAACAATAATACATGGAAATTCTGAGGAGCTAACATCTCTAATTTTAATGTAGACAAATGTGAGCCCTTAAGAACAAAGAAAAGATTTTATGTTTATGAGATTGTGATCTTTATCTGGTAAAGCAGTGCTTCTAAAAATGAATTAGTTCTCATGGCAGAAAGCATGAGCTGCCAGGGCAAAGCGGTATTCCAGAAGATGAATGCAGTCTTTGGATACATAAGCAGGGAGAAAACAAGCAGAAGTGAAAAGATGCCTTTAACTCTGCAGAAAGGTACTCAGCTGCTCCTGGAATAAAACCTAGCTATAGCCTTTTTTTTTTTTTTTTGAGAAATTTGATGGGATTTTGAAAAGTATATCAGGAATGAACTGAGGTCCGGAAAAGACATGTTAGTTAGAAAAATTAAAGAAACACAAACTAGTCTAGTGAATTAGTTTACTGAAGAGGAGGATAGAAGTTGACCTGATCATTCTTCTAGTATTTATCTTGTAAAATAAATTTCTAATTTCTAATAGGCATTTCTTTCATTTAGCAGAGAACGACATGATGACAGCCAATTGGTGCAAACATATTCAGACTAGAAACATGAACAAGTAGAGAGGGTAACCAGCACTGGACAGTGTAATTTAAAGGCAATTAAAAATTGTTTGATGTGTTACCCATTATGGTTAATTTGAAAAGTAGAAACAGGCTTTCTCTTGTACTGGGTATGCTTTCTCTCTCAGTAACTCATGACACTGCCTTTTGACTTGAAAATGTATTCATTGGTGAATCATAGACAAAAAATCTTTAAGGGTCTACAGAGCAGAGCAGAGCAGAGGGTGTTACCTTGAAAAATCTTAGTTCAAACAGGAATTTATGAAAACTTTTGAATGTTGCCCTTACAAGCAAAGAAAAAACATTATAGTCCTTTTCAGTATTGAATCCGCAGGTTTCATGAGGTCAACAAAAACAAAAAAACCCACTCTGAAATATTTTGAAACTGTGAAGACTGGGAGATTGCCTAAATTTAAACTAAATGGATTGATTTGGTAGGAAATGAATCACACACACTTGCCCCTCTGCTACCCTTCAACATTGTTTGATTATTTTGCTAATTCTAGAATGCTGCATTCACTCTCAGCAGATGATTATTGAGTATCAATACAGATTTGTTTTGCTACCTGCTGGGCATTTGTTTCCCCAGTCTTCTCTTTTTTCGAAACTGCTAAACAATTTTTGGTCCTTGCCTGTTTTCAGCTACTGGTGCAAGAGATGTCATAAATTAGAGTTTTCCAGCAGTATCAGTTACAGACAGTTAAATTTATAGAGCAAGATCCTCTGAAAGTGGTGATCACCACCCCTTATGCTGCCCAAGGGCTGTGAGCTCTACCCAGCATGTTGAAGGCGGCTGAGAGAAACCTTGGTGAGAACACAGAACTTCTTCCTTCAGGCTCACACTCTAATCTATCCTCCCCACTGCTGTATCCAAGTCCCCTTGTGAAGGGTGAACTGTAGCCTCCCCATGGGGTGGAAGTGAGCAGCCTCAGCGATGGGGCATGCTCCCTCCGGTGGATGCACCAAAATAGTCTCCTTTCAATCCCTCAGGTTGGTTCCCTTGGCCTCTGGCAGAAGAGACTCTGCTAGACCATGTGCCTGTCAATTGCTTGAACAATGGCCAAACTATTGACCATCCAAGGAGAACCTGCTCTTCCCCTAATTGCTTCATTTTTTTTTCTCTTTCTCCCCTTGCCTTTGCCCTTCCTCTTCCACTTGCCCTTTTCCTTCACTATAAAGAATGCTTGGGTGAAACAATAGCAAATGAAAAAAACTCCCAAGTTTTTCAACTAGAAAAATCCTTATTTCCTGGTTAATCATATTATAGATGGCTCTCAGTTAGGATTTTCAAAGTCCTGCTGACTTCAGATCATACACAGCTGAGCACTTCCCATCTTTTTTTCCTGTCCTTCCTGCTCCCCAGCTGCCAACTTGTGGAAAAGGCACTTACATGCCAAGACAATATCTACCTAAACTCAGAAGGGAAATTTCATATAGGGCACATTAGAACGTTCATCTGCTATATAAATTGTTTTCTTTTGGAGGAAAAGACTGCATGGTGGTCTTTCAACTTCAAAGATCATGGTCTGAGCAGATATAACATATGCTCACATTGTAAAATAAGCATATTCTCAGATCCTTTGGATAGTTGATAACTAATTTTGTGTTACTGTTGCACTTGGATCACCCCAACAGATGGAGAAACCCCCTCAGATTTAATACTTTATAGCTCAAATCAATCAGAGTTGCTGTCATCAATATTTCATGTACCTCATAGTTCCACATTACTGTGTACTACATAGTTACAAGTAGAGCAGTATACTTCAGTTATATGGCAGGAAATTTTTTTAAAATTGAAGTTCTAAAGAGGAGATTCAGTCTACGGCTCCAACTTGAACTACTCTGAGGAAACACACTACTATTCCAAACTCCAATTCACATCCCAGGGTCCAGGATTTCATCCTTTGTGAAAATTTTGCTACCAGAAGTTATGCCTGTTGAGCAAGCACACAGTTTGCTGGGAAGCTCTATAGTCTTTGTCAAGCAGGGAAATTTCTACTATTGGAATATTTCATGCCAGAGCAAGCTGAACACATCACCCTCATGCAGTTAGAAAGTCACTTGCTGAAATCCATGGCAAACCGAGCTACAGTCAACTTGGCAGGTAACGAGCTCACCCAGGGGCAATGCAAAGCAGATCTGTATCTTGAAAGCAAAATCCATCCTGGTGCTAACATTTATGCTTGCATATAAAACTGTGACGTTACATAGTTTTTATACTCCCTTGATTTGTGTTTATAGCACAACAGAGGATTATTCTCCTTTGATGGATTATGCCCTTTGGTTTTCTCAGGTATGCAAACTGAGCCTATTTTATGATAGCATGAGCAGTTGTGGAAGTGTTTTTATTTAAATGCTATGCATTAGTTTTGAATGAATTATTTTTGATATTTCTGAACATCTATAAAATATCTACAAATTATAGTTAGGCGTAGGATCTTGTCTGATATAAAGCTGTTTGGACCTGTATCTCAATTAAAGGAATTCTGTTGTAATTTTTTAATTGTTAAATTAAAATCAAGGGGATGAGGACTATGGTTAGACACTTGAGTCTGACCTTACAAAGGCATAAATTAATGATTTTTTGCATATTCTTCCCTTCCTTCCCTTTTATCCAAAAGATGTATTTTCTTAAAGAACAAGCTTCCCTGACCCTTATTTTCCTAGCTCTCCAGTAGGGTGGGGGGGTTGAATGAACACATAAAGTGAGGGAAAAAATGAGGGAGGAAGGGAGGAATCTTATAAGAGGTCACACACTGTAGAATGGTGTCTTTGGCTCCTCCAAAACTCTGCCTTTTCACTGACTGTGGCAGGCACCACTGGACTATTGCACTTATTTTTCTTCTCCCATTCTACACCATTACACCTTATTTTAAGACTATTTGACTTTGCAAAAGTTACTACCTGTCTCAGCAGAGTACTGAGATCTGCCGAGGTTTCACTGAAGGCCTTTTTGGAATGATGATAGAATCAAGCTCAATTTTCTTCCACCTCTCAGTTTTATTAAGACACAATCAGGATAATAGTAGTGATATTTTAAAGCTTAATGTTAGCTAGGAAAAAGCTTAACACTAGGAAGCTTCTTAGCTTAACGCTAGGAAGTAAAAAATGTTAGCTTGTTGCAGCTCTTGTGAACAAACCAGATCCAAGAATATATGCAAGAAAGTATTGGAAAAATAAATCCTCTTTTCTATGGTTTCAGCGATCTTATATAGCTGTTTTGTTTCTTCCCTTATCTAAGGCTGTATTTCACCCATTGTCTTCACTGCGTACGTGTTAGCTTCTCCAATTTGATATGACTCAATTACTTCCCTTAGTGAGAAAGCCAGGGCTTTGAGGACAAGTTTCATGCCAATACTGATACTGTGCAAGAGCAGGTAACCCAAGATGCTTGGTCTTAGGGAACAAGGTTTTTTCCTGTACTGGAATTACCTACCTACAAGGGAGGATAATGGATGAGAGGGCAAGTGGACTCAGGTTGTGGGCAGAGGAGCTGCAATCCAAGTTTAAGCATCAGCCTAGCTGATTAGTATATTTCAGGTTCCTGTGAGAGAGAATGGCTCTGCCAGACTTTTGTCTAAACTGCAAGACTGTGCCTGGCATAATAGGTTAAGACCTGCCTGGGTTCATCGGATTTAGAGAAGCGAGCTTGTGGCATTTTCCTGTTAGTTTGTTCAAATGGAAAATCAGGGGAGTAGTAACTAGCACACGGGAGTGTCTGGCATCATGCAGTTGTGCAGTCTGGGAGTACCTGCAGAGCATGCCATGGTAGGCTCCTGTCTGCCTCTTTCCACTAACTGTACAGGGAGCCTGTGGAGACCAGCAGTTGCCATCGAGTAGTGCAGACATCTGCAAAATTCCACTCACCAGTACATTGGTGAATGAAATTTTGATCTACTGCTTGAAAGCCATCCTTTTTGCCTATTCTCCTGTCTTTCCTCCTCAATGAGTGTTTAGTCCACTATAACTTTTGGGGCTCACTAGGAAGAAGCTGTAGCTCATTGAAAAAATGTGTAGCTCATTGAAAAAATGTGTTAACCAGTCATGACATTTTGTTTTCTATGCCACTTCAACCAAAAATTCTTATCACAACAAAATCCTTGGACTAAATATTTCACTTCTAGGTGATGATAGTATCTAATCCTTTCTCTTCCGTGCGCTGAGAGCTGGGAATTTTATGTACATCGGAGGAGCAGGACTTACAAAAAGATATTATCCTTTTTTGATTGCTTCAGGTCATTCTGCATTTTATCCTTCTTTACAGCTGTTTTCTTCACAGTAGCTGTGTGTAACAGGCTCACTGTTATTCACTTTCAATGCTCGCTTATATTTCAAAGACTAATTACAGGCAGACAGGCATTTAATCAGTTACGTATGATCAGGATGAAAGCTGCCATTTGTATGTGCTCTGTCTAATGAAATATTCAATTAATTATGCACACCTGAATTATATACTGTATGCAAAGCATATTTAGAAGACTTACTTTATGTTTTGCAGACTTTTAATTACTAATAGTATGCATTGACTGGTTTACTTATGATAGGACTCGTAAAGAAAGTTTTCTGACACAAGAACTTAAACATTTCCATACTGGTTTGGAGAGACTTCCATTTAGTCCATCATTGTTGTGATGGCCAGGAATGAAGGTTTTAAAAGAAATATAAGAACCAGGCAGTATCTAGATATGGGGAAATTTGCTCTGCAGCATTAAGTTTTCCCTGAGACTGATTATTCAGAGATATGTGTAAGGCCTAAAGTAGGTGGTTTGATGGTTTTTCCAGCATTTTTTTTTAATATTGAGTATAATGACAAGAACATTCAAAGTTATTTGAAAATATGTCATCTTCTTTCTTGAGTCTGGATAGAGTTAGCTCCCGTGGCAGTGAGTTCTGCTGTTTAATCACACATTGTGAGAGAGTATTTGCTTACCTCAGTTTTGAATTTGGTACCTTTTATTGTCATTGAATAAACCTCTTTTTCTGTCTTGTGTTATGAAGCAGAGAATAGTGACTTTGTATGGAGTACAGCCTCCAATTTACAGATTGTTCCCCGGAGAAGGATATCTTTCACGAACTAAGCTCCTGGCTGATGCTCTCATTCATTGTGGGTAATTGCTCTGGTGTATTGCAGCCAACCCTCAGAACAGTCCTCGCTCTATAATGTGCCGTGTGCATTATTCCTGATGACTAGAGCCTATTTAGCCACTCATGCATGTTGATATTTCTTTCATGATCCTGGGTATCACAATGTGCCTCCTCATGGCCGTTGTTTGTACTTTCGGGGGGGGGGCCTTTGCTGAGAGGTCTTCCTAATAACAGTTGTGTTAGGCAAGGTGCTGAATGCTGTTCCTAAAGCTGTTATGTACAAATGACCAAAATGTTCCAGTCTGAAGACAAACGTAGAAAGGCTGTTTGTGGTGAGTTCAGAATTTCTTCTTGAGAGTGGGGGCACTCGATTTATCAGATTTCTCTCAGATTTAAAAAACAAACAAAACTATGAAGATTTCCTTTTGAACTGCTGTAGAAGAAATAGTGAGGCAGATTCTTTGGACGTTATTGTATTCACTGCTGTAATGAAACTCAATGCCTAACTCTTCTTTCACATTGATATTTTCTTGTGCTTAATGTTGATTTTGTTTATGTTTACACTTACAGGCATCAGCTGCAATCTGAGCCAACGACTACACCGAAACATAGGCTACAGTTACACAAAGAATGCTTACAGGCAAGTTTAATTTACTTGCCACTGAGATCTGCTGGCATGGAATGGCTCATGCCTAACAAAATGTCTCAACCTCCAAACCAGAGGGCTGCACACAAGCTCTCTTTTTGGGAATAAACTGGACCATTTAAACTGGCAAACTGTGTCTGGGAATTGCTCATGGAGAGAGCTAGTTTAGAACAGGCTACAGCTGTTAATAATAAGCAAAAATGAATTTATTGAAAAGTTTTGAGTGATTTTAATTGCCAGGATGTTATATTATTGTTTAGATAAATAAAACAATTTATGCTATGTTGGGGCTATGGATTACCGAAGATAATTTTTCTCCAGATTGCATGGTCTATGTCTTGGCTTTGTCTTTCTGATACGAATATGAGACTGAAACACTAACATTTGAATTTAAAATCACTGCTCCTGAGCTATATGATTGTATGAAATAAAGAAGGATTTCATGTGAATAGCAGCATCCTACGCTTTCTGCTCACTCTGATTGTAGCATGATGGATATTAGAGACAGAAGGAATTCTGAAAGATCATGTAAGTGTTACGGCCAATTGGAGGAAACGATGGCCAACTGCCTCCAGGGACGGAGAGTTCATGGTCTCCCCAAGTACCTATTCCACCACCTAACTACACTTACATTAGAAAATATTTGCTATTAAATAACTTAAATCTCTTTTTCTTCAGTTTTAGAGAAAAAAATCTATTTGCTTCTTTATTGCAGAAGCTTCTTGCATATTTAAGACTTTTTTCTTTGGCTTTTGTCTTCTAGCCTGAAGAACCTTCACTTCCTTCAGCCTTTCCTCATTAGTGATATTTTCTACACCTCTGATCACTCTCACTGCTGTTCTGTGGACATCAGAAAGTGTAATACCCAATATTGAACACTACTCCATCAGAAGCCTTACCAGGAGTAGTGGAATAGAAGACTTATTTACAGTGATGCTGTTTACGCATTATTGTATGATATTCACCTCTTTCACAACAATGCAACGTTTTTAACTCATAGTTAGTTTGGAGTCCTGTAAGTCCCTAGCTACTTTTCTGAGGAACTGCTCATTTCATGATGTACAGTACATGAGTATACTCATGCAGTCAACTATTCCTGTTTCAACACAGTATTTTGCCTAGAGTTGTAATTTACTTCAGAAATTCCATATCCCAAACTCCATCTCATCGTCCCTTCCCAACAACCCATTCCATTCTCAGTACCATCAAGATATTGAATCGTTCTGCCACCTCCTTTAGCTAATTTGCCCTTATCCGTGGGGATAAAACATTTCAATTTGTCAACACTTCTGACCTGCCTTGGGGTGCCTTTAAATAGCATGAATAGCTGGGAATGCTCCAGAAATAGAGACTGTCTTTGGGCATGCACGGGGAAGAGAGAGGAATCGGGCACCAGGCAGAAATGTAGGGAAAGAACTCTTCCTGAGAATGGCTTGAACACCAGGATGAAAGTGGCTATATAAAGAAAACAGCAATGGTACCCAGGCTGCTGCTAAATTAATAGTGTGAAAAAATAGAGAAACATATTTTTTCCCTTTGCTTCAGTTTAAACCTTTTCTGTACTATCCTTAGTGGTACTGAGGAAAAAATTTTTTCACTGTAGCAACTTTTTTACATAATTGTAGACTTTGTTCCATTAGTCTTTTCTTCTTCACCTTTAAAATCCCCTAAAATTCATTCAGTCACTCCTCATAAATGTTTCTTTTAATAGTAATAGCTAACAACTTTTCAGATAGAAATAAGAGTTTTCTTTTAAACTCCATGGGACCCTTTTCACTGTGAACATTAAAACGAGGAGGAAATTATAATAACATAATGAACAGTAACATAAATTCTGCTCTATGGAAGAAATATAAAGGGAATAAACAATAAATGATGAAGTGTCTGTTAAGAAATCACAGAAAGCCTGCTGAGCTGCTGCTTTTTTCTTTCTCCTAGAAGAAATATTAAAAAGATTGCCAGTTTTAGAATACAGACCACATTCCTGGCATTAGAAAATATGCTTTTTTTTTGTAAAGTCTTATTATTTGTATCTTCATGCATTTATTGTTTACTTGATTCTGCCTGTGACTGATTCACAAACAGATGGGCACAGTGAATTCCTGGAGAAGTCCTGCAGTTTGATTGGATTGTTTATTTGCAGATTTTGGCTAAGCCTGGGGAAATATAACAAGGAGAAAAGTCTAAGGTCAAAATTTAGATGCAGGTGTTTTCATAAGCTTTTCAGCTCTAGTGCTGACTTTCCATATGGGGATGCATTTGTTCCCAAGTTTGCTCACATGGCCCTAGTCATTTTATTTTTATTATTAATAACCTTTCTTTCAACAACTACATTGCACAGGATTTGTTTATTTTTTATTTGAGAAAGAGTGAGAGGGTGCCCAACTTTTTCATAAAGGCACAAATTCTGCACAGCTGTGCAGAACTATTCCAAGACATAGTCTGCCATATGTTGATGTTAAGGTATATACAATCAAATTTTGAAGTCTTCGCTGAGAGAAATCGTCCCAAGTCTTGACCAGACCATAGTTGAAACTGAACGAGACACATCCTAGAGCACAATCAAATCATCCTGTATCTTTCAGCACAGCCTCCTTTCAGGCGGTGTGCAAATTGTTAAGCAGGTTTTCTATATAAAACATTCCCTTGCAGCCCTGTTATGATGTTCTTTCTTGAGTGGAAGGACTTTGTGTACAGAAAAAAACAGTTATTACAGATCCTTCTCTACTGTGCAAATGTTGTTCACCTGAGGCCTGTGGCTGTTCAAAAGACTGCCGAGCTAATGGCTGGTTGGCTGTTTTGGTTCCCTCCCTCCGAGAGCATTCTGGGCATTTAGGTTAATGCTGTGTGTGTCCCACTTGCTGAATCCCTTTCAGATCACCGGTCCAAACAAATCTTATTGCCATGGAGTTCTACAAACAGCTGCCAACCAGAAAGCTTTGTGTTATAGACAGGGGTCTAATCAGGTGGTTCTGCATTGATTTTCCAACTACTGGCTCCCCTAAATAGTGGCAACATTGCATTTCATTACATCGCGTTACACTGCAAAACGGATTTTGCATCTTCTACATCCTCTTGGGAGCAGAAGAGAAGGAATGAGACCTTGCTTAAAGATAGATCATAATTTTCCATGATAATTTCTGTATCTTCTCTTTATCCTATAAAATTTTCAACAATCAGTAAATAATACACTCAGTTGTACTGAAATAATCAGGATAATAACCTTGATGTGTGAAATGTGCCTGCTGAGGAGTATAATTTTGTTATACATATCCTTCTAAACATTTAGCTTCTAAGTGAAAAATAATCCTAAGCAGACATCTTGTATGCTGGATATGCAGCCTATTACTCTGATAGAGAAGCAATGCAATGGCATGTGGACTGTGTATATGGGATAGTAGATCCTTTACCGCTTTCTGTATGAAAACTAGGATATGATTTATTTTCCTAAGTGCAACCAGTCATATAAAATTTAAAAATCAACATGATACGTGATTGTAAAAAGACTATTTTCCTGTCGGTATCTATTATTTGTGCTATAATAGGACCCTAAGCTTGAAGCCTCCTGTATGGGTGCACACAATCAAAAGATAATCTCGATTTCAGCCAACAGAGGTGAAGGCATGAAGGCTGCATATGAAGGCTTCAGCATGAAGGTTTCAGCACTGCTCTGTCGACAAGGCTGCACATCTTTTCAGCATGATAAAAGCACCAGTATAATTCAAGGTTTGGTTGTTCTGGCTACTGTGGCTCTCAGCTCCACTGTGTGGTTCACTTTCCTGGGGTCTTGGGAAGTTTTGCAGGTGCCAGTCCTTTAGGTAAGTGAATAAGGAGGAATTACAGTTCTGCCAAACCTAAACCCTCAAAAATTATGCGTGTTGGGCCTGTCATGAGCTCTGTGGTTGGCTTAAAAATAGTGAGACTTTGCAATAATAAAACAACATCTGTTATAAACTGTCTTCAAGCTTTTGAGCCTTCAAAGTGAATTTTCTCTGCAACCAGTAGGACCAGTTTTATTTTTAAGTTTTATCACGTGACACTGGGGGATCAGAAAAAAAAACATAATATCATGACACAAAAGTGAGAGATGACAAAACTAGAATAAAGATGTAATTATATCTGGTAAGTTTTGGAAGCTGTGTGCTCTTCCTGTCCTATACCTTTCTCCACAAGAGATACTGTCTATAGAATGACTACATTATCCTATACAGGATAGGAGAAAAAACATCAAATACTGCTTCATTAACAGCTTGGCCTAGTCTACAGCAGAAATGTTATGCTCAGTTCGTGAAGAGCTATTTTGTCTGTTACATACAGGATTCTAGAAATGTAGACATGGAAGAAAAACGGTCATCCACCTGCTCCCAACTCCCATACCATTTACCTAGGATTAGGCACAGAGCACAAAGGATGGACTAATTTGCTTTGCTGGATCTCAGCTCTGTCCCACTTGCAACACAGGCTGCAATCAGTCGGGTCCATGCGGCTTATCAACTTAGGCCCTTGCTGCTGTTGTGGAATTGAGCCATAATGGTGCTAGGGAAAGTAGGAAAGAAAGAGTTTGAAGAGGGGCCAGAAGCCAAGGCAAAGGGATCAGGATGTACTGCAGGGATCTAGGTTTTGGGCAAACAAGTAGGAGTCCCCTCACTAGCTAGAAAGCTGGTGTGTCAGTGGTAGTAACTGGATAAGAGACAAGGAGTCAATAGCAGGAAACCCTGAATAAAAAGAGAAGAGTAGAGAAACAGTGATGCAGTGGGAAATGTTAGGAGATAAAGAAAGCTGTAGCAGTAAAGCTTAGATGAAACTTTTTTCATGGCAGAAAACACTTTCTATTGCAATCCTCCACAAAACAGATTGGACCAGTTCTACCTTGCATGTTTCTGACAGATACTTGTCTAACCTATTTTTAAGATCCTGTAGTGAAGGAGATTCCACTTTTAGAAAAATATAATACATGGAATAATTCAATCAAAATACAAACATACATAGTTTATTTTGTATTATGCCAAGATTTTGATGCTAGCATGATAAAACTTTGCATTTCCATCTCAAGATCTATAACAGCAACTCAGAGAACTTAAACCTTGACATGAAAGGCACCTACCAGAGATCATATAGACCACATGTTAAATTGTATATTTCTCATGCATGGTATGTACTTTACACAGGAGATGTTTCATGGTAGTTAGGGGTTTAATGTGCAGTGATGCTTATTCACCCCGTTCAGCACACACCCAGTGCTATTATTTGATGAGATACCTCACAAGCTGCTGAAACTTCAGTAGTGTTCAGAAACTCTGCTTCTCTTACACTCCATGCAGCTTTCATTCCGCCTCACTCTTACCAAAGGTGGTTTCAAGTCTAGTGGATGGGTAGAATTAAAAAAAGATGGATGTGCATCAGGCATACTGGATCCTGCAAGGCAGCAAGCTGGAATTTTTTAAAGCATGGAGCCATCCTGCCTGAAGACTGGTATTTAGTCATGGGCAAACCTGGCACTGTAATCATTTTGGAGGGTGAGTTAAGCAAATGTAACACTATGTCATTGATAATGTGCTTAATACTTGTGCACTCGGGTTGTGTTCAAAGAATTCAGGTGCCCAAAAGAGATTCACAAAGGAGGTATGAATATAGAGCTGAATTTAAAGTTGAAAGTCAGGTTGGTCTAAAACATGCCAAGTTATGTGCTCATCTGGATTTCTTGCTGTCAGGTTAATGCCAGAGAGGATCTTTGTCAGAAACATTTCGTTGAAGGACAGTGAATGTTGGAATTAAAACCAGGCGTGTTACAAAAGCTATGAAATGAAATTTGCAATGGTGGTGTAAACAGGAAGATTAGTCCAAGTTGGGGGGGATGTGGAAGGTGAGAAGAGGATTTTACTTACTAGGAAAAAAATAAATAATAGAATTGTCCAACAGCCAAGTACTCCATAAAGGCTGAGGATGGCCCTCTGACTCCTCTCATGGGTATTTCTTGTAACAACATTAGAAACATTAACACTTCCAGCGGCACCAGGGATGTGGCAGTAGGCTACCAGGACTCTGTCCTGGTAGTAACTCTGTCCTGTAAGTAACTACCCAAGGACAACATCCATGCCCATGCACCAAGTATGCTGTTGCCAGATGTCATCAGGCAAGGCTATATTTTTGCAGGCTCCCTCAATAAAGCAGTTGTGAAAGCTGAGCCCAGCAAAGGCAAGACTTTGCTCAGATAAGTACTCTCTCATGCTAAGCAAGTAGTTTAGCCTTGGTGTCAGCTGCCCTTTCCCTCAAGTATTCCCTTTTAGATTAAGATTGAAATTGAGATTGTCATTTTTTCCCACAGCAGAAACACAGTCTCTCTAGAAGAAACAGTCGCAGCCAGGTAGCAGAAGTTTAAAGAACAAGGGATTTTAGAGTGGCAAAAGAAACAATCATACATTGGCTCTGTCTGATACATTCTATGCCATTTCTTATATTTTCCAGTGTTTTCATTCCCTGCCTTTAAGAGATAAAGATAGCAAGAAAGCGATTATACTGATTTTACATTTTTACACCTGACTCATAATAAGTTTAACTATTGACCTGTGCTCAATAAAATTTTTCATGAGTTGATAGGTGGAATAAAAAAATATAGAAGCGAAATTTAGAGCTTCACTGAAACTTATGCAAGTCTTGTATTTAAAAATATAGTTCTAATTTAGTGCTGTTTAAAACAGAACAACTGTAGGTTGTTTGAAGTTTTCCTGGCCCTGATCTTACAACAATCACAAAAGGTTCAAAGGCAAATAGCTACAAAAATTCTTGAGGAAAGTAAGAGAGAATGTGTAGTTGATAATGCTTGAAAGACTAAAGAAACAGAGAGATAAGCATTAAGTTTTCAGGTCAGAATGAAAAAGATCTAGGAGAAAATGTTGTATGCTGTTAACACAAGGAGACCTTTCAAGGAAATAGGCTTTATAAAAACAAATAGGAACTAGAGATGAACAGCTTCATAGGGCTGCATTCAGCAAAGAGGGATTAAACAATGGCAAAGAATAGCAATGACTGAACTGCAGAAGTTTGAGAAATTTCATACGGTTCTGAGAAAATTCCCAGAATTCAGATAATAGATTAATCTCTATATGAACTTGAGAAACTGGGCAAGAAATCTCATGGCAGAAGATTAATTCATGACCGTGCCAATTCTTTCTGTTTATGGTCCCTTATGATGCATCTTGGAGCCTCTCATACCATATTTCAGATCAGGGACTCAGGCCAGGAGATACAGAAGTGTC
Organism: Struthio camelus; assembly: GCF_040807025.1. Lineage (NCBI taxonomy): Eukaryota > Metazoa > Chordata > Aves > Struthioniformes > Struthionidae > Struthio > Struthio camelus. Next base: position 119,599,825 of record NC_090943.1, on the reverse strand, counting down.
AGAAAATGAAAGGGAAACATAGCTAGTGATTATTTCTGCCTTATTTAAAAGTATATAAGTTCATTATCAGTTTTGTGTAGGATTTCTTAGTTAAAAAATCCCAACCAACTCAGAGCAAGCAACTCAGCAAATAACAGCGCTGAAAAATTTAGGGGAGAGATCAGCTGCAATATTTAACAGAATGAACCTTTGTGGGTGTATACATATCTATTGCTGTCACTTCTAGCTATATCTTGAATTTCATTTAAAAGTTAAACCACTAACCAGACGCTTACATTAAAAATATGTTTTGTAGTGCTGGCAGCTGGGCGGAAACCCTGTTCAGGCTGTTCCCACACCTGTGGGTTCAGGCTGATGAGTGCTGGCAGGCACTGCAGAGGTTGAAGAAGACGACTTTTCTTCAGAGAAGGAAAGGACAATTCAGAGCAGAGAGCAAAACTAGCCTGTTTTCCTTCAGGTCAGTCATCAGTGGCTGTGGGATGGGAGCACAGAGAAGGATAGGAAAGACTTCTTAATCCCAGGATTGCCCCATACACACTCATCCTCCTTCCCAAAACAGCCTCCTGTACCTCCTGGACTGGAAAGCTAGTTTAGTTTTTACCCTAAGGTAATTCTCTGTGCTTAGCTTCAACGCAGATCAAGGACCAGCTAATTCACTATTTCTCTGAAGAACCTGTACACCTTTCTGTCCTGCCATAAAGGAGTTAAGCTCCTTTATAGAACAGACAACTGAAATGCTGGGAACTATGACTCAAAACACATGCCAGCTGCAGGGAACTGAACCATGTGGGAGGAGGGCTCTGCTGGAGGATGCGTATTGTGGGATAAGTTGCCAGTGTGGGGGCAGAGTAGAGACCGCAGAAACACCGGAAAAGTTGACAGTCAAGGCAGCAGAAAGTCAGAGGAAGACTGTAATACTACCTGAGAAAACCCTAAAGAGAGAATTTGCAGGGAGAGTGTCGTCAAACTTGGAGCTGTTTGAGTCCTACAGCACACGAGAGAAAGGCGCTGTCTCCATTCTCTATACATAAACAGGACTTGATTATAGAGATACCTGGTTGCATCATTAATTTCTCTTCCTGGCAGAAGCAGCCTGCTAGGTGGTGACTACATGTGTGGTCCTGGCCGCAGCTTAGCAGAAGGAAGAGGTTAACCTTCGCAGCAGACAAGCACCTCTGCTGCAAGTGATTCCTTTGACCTGAACGGTGCCCACATGTTCTGCCTGGGTTGCCCGGGCCTGCTCTCCAGCTGCTTGCCATCAGTCCCTGCCGGAAATTACTGCCACCTCCCTGGCACCTCCAAAGAGCCCCTCCAAAGTGCATAACTGCTCAGGTGATTGCCTCAGATCCCCGCTGAGTTCAACCTAGAAAAGACCTAACATTTATGACAGGTAAGTATGCCCAGTTTGTTTTGATTGAAGCAGAGAGCCCTTGTAGGAACAGTTATGCCAGTGGGTCCAAGACTCAGTAACCTCCAGCAAAGGGGCAGTGATAAGCAGCTAGGAACAATGTGGAGCTGGCAACGTCTTCATTTGGCAGCCAGAACAGGATGTCTGACTGCAGCCCAAGATTCAGTATGAGCCACTCAGGTCAAAAAGGGCAATTATCTTTGGAGGGGCTTTCATCTTTATTTTGATGCCCATATGCAAATGTGTAAGAATGATGAATGGCAGATTTTTCTCCCTTACTTGTTTCTTTAGAAAGAGGTGTCTCTTAATCATTTGTTAATTACTACAGTATTCAAAAATAAGCCTCATTGCTCTTTATTAAGAAAGATCGATAAGAAATTCCTCAGAATCTTTTTTTTTCTACACCAGCTTGGAATTTGCTGACTGTCAATCACCAACATCATCTTTTGAAATACAATAATAAATGGTTGTGTGCCTGCCACCAAACAGTGTTGTATTATGGCGGTTTGTAAATACCACTCACTGTCAGTAGTAGGAAGACAGCTGTGTTAGACTGTCATCCTTGCAAAACCCACTTTGTTTGACACCTGCCGAAGAGCCGTGACACAGAACAGGCCACAGCTGGGTCCACATCTACTGCCTCTCCATCCCAGGATGCTGCCTGAACGTCTCACTGCTCGCTTTGCCTGGCTAAACTAAACATCTATGTGAAACCACTAGGAGAAGTGACTCCTTTTCATGTTGCACTTCGTCCTTGCTCACTAAACACATGGAGAAATTATTTGGCTGGAAGACTGGGTCTTTCAGAGAGACACACTTGACACAAAAAACCTGGGACAGAAAGACTGTTACTTGGGAGGGATAAGTGCTGGATGAATCTGCTAGGAGCTTTGACCTCTCCTTTCACCGAAAGTTTGTGCTCTGTGGTTGCCTGCACAGCCCATTGCAGACAAGCAATGCCCCCAAGTGCCTTCATTCTTCTCAGCTGGTGAGAAGGCACTGGCCTTTCCACATGATTATCGCGCTCTCTCTGTCGTACCCAGGGCTCTGTATCAGGGATTGTCCCTGCTTTCTTTAAGTGGAGATGACGAGGGCAATTGGCTCCTTTCCTCCCAGCTTTCCAGGTTTACTGTGTCACATTTTGGTTCAGTGACCACACTGTTATTCCGTTATATTGCCCTTCCTTATCTTTTTTGGTTTCACTTTTCCTTTGGAGTTTATACATTTTCCTCTGAAGTGTCCACCTGCTCCTTTCATCATTACATCGTGCTGAGGCTGTGACGACCCTGAGGGTACCTCTGTGCAGCTGGAATTAATCTTACAGCAGGGCTGAGAACTACAGGAGGAGGACAGAGATTTCAGGCAAACGGTGCTGCAAAGCTTGGGGCTGGAGAGACAGTCTGACAGCCTTAAAGGCAGCCAGGGCAGGTATGTGACTTTTGAACGTGGTTCTTTCGATTGTGGCTGAGCACTTTTCGCAGTCAAGTTTTCAAGCTTTTCTCTACAGCCATGGGAAACAAAACTTACTTTTTGTTTGAAAAGAAGAAGAAAAAAGGAGGTAGAGAACAAGACAGAGATTTTCACCAAATTACATAACTCCTCAAGGCAGAGCTCTAAGAAACATAGTTATATATAATGAAAAATAGCAGTAATGGAAACACTGGCTTTGAACTTTTCTGCCTCTTTGCTGCTTAGAGTTGTTCCTTTTAAATTACAGATTTGGATAGCTATCCCAGGGAGAAGCAAGCTCCAAAGTTTTCCATCTTCTGATCTATTTCACTACAGCTATACATTTGCATTTTAATAGAAAGATGATACTACTCACAAAGGGCTGCACTCGGTGGTGGCCAAGTAAAAGTTCAGGGATGTAAAGCTACGCTACCATAATAGAGTTCCAGTAAGCAAAGATTCTAAACAAGAAATGACCTTTTGCATCTCCAGTGGGGTTTATCAATGAAAAAAGACCTTCAACATGTAGCAAAGTTTCATTTTCAAACGTACCACTTGTGATTTTGTTTATAGTGCTGTGATATTGCTTTTTTCTTTTTAAAATAATCTCTGAAGCAGGTATACTGCAAAACTCGCTCCGTTTCTGCAGAAATGAGGCTGTTTGTCCCTCTTATTAGAAGACTTTTGTTGGTTCTAGCCTTATGGCTCTATGTTTGCTGGGGTGGGGTTTACCTGCATCTGGGCTGCTTGTCCCAGCTTCTTTTATTGTCGGTGGAGAGTAATACAAACTACTGGAGTGTGATTCGTTTTCTCCTATAATAGATCTCTAAGAGATCTACTCAGTTGATTGGAAATTGCATTCATGTTTTTGTAGCTGCTTTTCCCCACTGACAAAAGCAGAGTCTAACAGAGCAGCTCTGATGTATCCACAGATATTGTAGGTATCTAAAGATAGCTGAGATGAAACCTACCTCCAGAGTTTGTGGAAGATGGACTCTGCCAACATGACTTGGTTTCCGGGTGAAATAGAAAATGCGGATGTACAGCCCGTAAGCACAGAGGTCTGTCCTCCAAGACACATAATCGTGTTGACTATGGCCAAGCTCTTCACTAGGCTCACATGTACTGACCCTTTATGTGGTAGGGCTTCCTGCTGCATTTCAGAAAAAAAAAAAAAAAAAGATTATGGAGCCTGATGATTTTCATCAAATATATGACATTTTTCCAGTAAAAACTCCCCCTACCATCCTATTTAATTGGAAAATTCCTAGTCAGTTCTAATTGGGGCATTTGCTATCATGTAGAGCAGTAACATTAGCTATGCTCTGAAAGAGGTTATGAAAAATGTCAGCTAGGAAGTAGCTTAATGGGCTATACGGATTAATATAGATGAGCTAATGATGAGTTGATTGCCTTTTGTGGGAGCAAAAGGCAATCTTAGTGGCTTATGCAGGGAAATTAGGCAAATAACTTTGGTCCTGTGATTTGCATCTGACTTAGATGTCTATCATGACTTTGAAGAGCTGAGCGTAAACACCTGTATGGTACTAAATCAATGTAAAGAAGTATGTTGTGGGCTCAAATAAGAATAACAAAGCATTTAATAATATAAATGTATACAAAAGAAAAATGACTAATTAACCTGACCTGCAACTTTCTCCATCATATGTTATTAAACATTTGAGAATACAGGAGAATGCATGATTGACTAATCAGATATATTCCTTTTTAAATGAAAATGCAGACTACGTGAACTACAGCCAAAATTTTCACCCCAGAACTGTTACTATTATAATCTTAAATCAATGTTAAGGTACCTGAACAAATGTGATCTGGCTGTCAAAAGTGCTGGAGATTTTCTAAAAGCCAAAGCTGTAAATCTTCCTGCTGTCAGTCAGGACAACCTGCTATCAATCCCTTTCACCCCTTAGTATTTTGGAATTGAAATTGTTGTGTTTTTCTACATTATCAGTTGCAATGCTCTTCACAGACCCCTTTTGCGCTCAGGCCCTCCTTAAGAAAATGGAAAACATTCAGTGGTTCACGTAACCTTGTGCTGAGTGTGTGAGAACTTGGAAGCTAGTCTTTCACAGGATCATTTAGGTTAGAAGGAATATCAGGAGATCATCTGGTCCAACATCCTGCTCAAAGCAGGGTGAACAGTGAATTCAGTGTTTAGACCATGCTGCACAGGGCTTTGCTAAGTTGGGTCTAGAAAACCTCCATGGCAAAAACTCCACAACTTTCTGGTCAACCAATACTTGGCTGTCTTCATGACAAAAACTTGTTTCTTTAAACCCACTTTCAGCCTTTCCTCTTTTATTTTACGAACACTATCTCTCATCCTTCTGCCACACACTTCCATAAAGAGGCTTTGAATTCTTGCGGGCCTCCCTGTAAGTATGGAGAGGCTGCTATTAGGTACCCCTGAAGCCATCTCATTTCCAGGCTGAACCAGCCCCAGGCCTGCAGCCTCACAAGACAAATATTCCAGCCCCAGCCATCCTGATGGACCCCTCCTGAACTTGATCCAATTTGCCAATGTCTTTCTTGTACCCGGGGGTCCAAAACTGGATGCAGTATTCCAAATGTGATCTAATGAGTACCAGGTAATGGGGAATGCTTACTTTCCTTGACCTACTGGCTGCACTCTTCTTAATAAGGCCAAGTATGCCAGCACACCCTGCTGACTCGTATTTACACACAAGCATGTATTAACACTGTACCAGACTATTCTATTGCACCTCTAGGATCTGCAAGCAAAGGCTTTATTTGAGCCAGAGGTAGCATTTCTGTGGAGATAATCTTTTATTGTTAGTGACACAACATTTCAAACCTACCTGACTGTCTGAAAATGATTTTCGGAGTAGAGGGCAGCTCTGAATTTTCTAGAGAGAAATACATGCAAATATACTGCATAGCTCATATGCCATCGAACCTGCATGGTTGGGAGGCCTGGGAAATCAGATGGTTTGGGGAATGTGCCGGTCTTAGAGTGAGCGAATCTATTGTACAGCACATGTGCCAAAAGTAGGCGTTTACTATGCAAGTATAAGATGAGTTTGTCTGATACTTCTCATTTCTGGCTGAAAAATAAGATTTACCAATGAAAACCTTTCCTAAATACAACAATACTTTTCCATGCAGCTGTCATAGAAACTGGCTATGACGCTAGCCAGTGTCCTAGAAAAGAAGAAACCTAGATAATACAGTGCATATTGGAAGAGCTCTGCCTACCTCAGCTGCAACACAGCACATCCTCCTCAGCCTTACGTTGCTGCCAAGTTATGGGGCCCAGATGATGCGGCCTGGAGCCAGCCTGGTGTCACCACACTCCTCTGTGCTCCAGTTTCTAGGAGGACGATGCAGAGACAGTCACGTTGGCCCTGAACAGGTCTGGCAGAGCTTATTAGCTGGGCTTCATGCCATTCTTCTCAGGATTTCTCTCCTAGCAGGTAATAAAAACGTTTCCTTTTCACCAGTTTATTTAGTAGCTTTAAAAAATTCTATACGTAGGTGAAGACCCAAATATACTAGCAACAGAGCACTGCTGGCAATTCTCTTGCTTGCTCTGCAGCTCTCAGTGAGATTAGCTCTCTCCTTTTTTGACTTTTGCCATAGGCTAATGATCTTTCTAAACTGTTCACATCTATCTAGTCTTCAGCTGAGAGCAGTCCTGTCTCCTGGAAGACTATCTCAGTCTTTTTCAATGATTTAACTCCCCAGAATTCTACCGAATGTTGACAATGGAGGAGATGAAGGGCTTGTTACACTTATAACTGAATATAGGACATATTCCACTCCAGACAGTTTTCTCTTTGCATTTCTTATTTATACACACTTTCTGACTTTTAACCTTTTACCCTTCATGCAGTGCTACATTGCCATTTTGCTTGTGGACTAAGTGTTCGCGTCCCATTTATTTCTGGATTTATAATCCATAATCTTTGGCTGCAAAATTGCCCGCTGCTCTGGTCATCCTCTTTGTCCGTGCTGTAAATGCTCTGCCAGAGCTTGTAAATTCTGCTAAATAAGGATTATGCTTTCAAATACTTGGTATCTCCTTGGCTCACGATGTTTGCCACACTGTGTTCAGTTCCATCTGTTGTTATAGGATTATGATTTGGCTCTTCATGGGTCTTTTTGCTTCTGATGTCTTTTTTTTTTTCCTTAGTTTTGCTCATATATCTACATCAGAGGACTGGTCCATTCTGCAAACTTTATTCTGTATTGGGCCACTCTCTTTGTTCTGCAAACTATAACTGCATTTTCAAGGGTTAATCTTGGACCTTCCAGTTGTTTCTGTGTTTTGCCTCAGATCCACCCAAATTTGGTGTCTCAGGTTGTCTGTCTATCTGCCTGTTCACTGGCACTATGTTTTCAGATTTAATGTGAAAGAGTATTTAGATTTTCTCCAGCAGTCCTTCATGTTTCCAGGCTTTCTGTTAGAGAAGAACTTTTACCATTTGTCCACTCAGATCTCTGTATCTTTTTCCCTCAGTTTATCATACTCTTTTTTTTCGTGCCTTGCTCTAAAATCATTCAGAGGTAAGGATTATGGTAGAGGTCTGGTGCTCTACTCTTAGTCATCAGCATGGTGTGATATAAAGCTCCAGTCTTGCACGTTGATGGTACAAGCTGGCTCTTGTGAAAGCTAATAAGGTAACAGCTCCACACACTGACGAATATGATTTCTCTTTTTCTTCACTGCTATTGATTTCACCCTTTTTTAGGTTAATATCAAAATTCAGGGCAAGACCACGATGGTGTAAATGGGGTGTCACTTCGTGGAAGTGAGTTATGACTTAAGCCGTCTTAGAATTGCATATATAAAAGATAGTATCAACGTTGAACGACATCTTCCATATTAGACAAATGAATGAATCAGATTATGCTGAAACTGTATGTGACCAGAGAGTCTCTGCTCCTTAGAGCTCATCTGACAGGAACATGGGCAGTCTGTTCTCTGCTCTTGAGCTAAAATGGAAGGGGATGGACCATACTGCTCTATGCAGTAGCCTTACACTTATATACCTATAACAGTTTCTCTCCAAGAGAGGCGGTTTAAATTTAGCCAAATAGCCATGGGAGGGGGCATAATATAACATCCTAGGTTGCAACTTGGGTATAAATACAGCAGAGAGAGCAGCAAGACTCCAGTGAAGTCAAAGTCTGCTTTACTGCCATGGTCCTTTGACCATGGATTAGCTAGCAGGGGTAGCTACTAGCCCAAGGACATAGCCTTGTCTGTACAGGAGAGGTGAGTTAGCATAGCTGTGGGAATACTAGGTGGTGAATTTCCTTGTCTTTTCATACTCACATCTTCAGACTTAGTCCCGAATAGCAGGGGGTCGTTGCAGATGCTTCATGTCACTTGCCCAAGCTAGCAGTAAGGCTCACTGATAACTTTTGCATGAGGAGCTTTGCAGCCCATGATGGCTTTGTATGCACACTACTTCCTTGTCCTACATGGACGTTGAGGAGGGACAAGAATAAGAAGAGTAGTTTGAAAATGGGAAGCTGAAAACTTTTGCTTCTTTAGTTTTCAGCTGGTCTATAGCCCTTTGGTAACCAAAGCTTTTGTGACTGAAAGTAACCGTTAAGAAACTCCATCTCCCACCATCTCATGTGCATGAATAACAATACTAATCCTACAAAATCTGCAGCTTTAGGAGCTGTGACTTAACACAAAATTATACCTGAAATGTATATGACTGGGAGTCAAAATCCAATAAACACAAATCAGGAGAGCAAGGGAAAATGCGGTGCTGCATTATACAAGCTTTTGCTGTCATTCCAGTACCTGTCAGATCATCAGCAAGGTTCTTCTGCTAAAATAAAAGATAAATAGGTAACACTCTGTTTTAGATTTTAAAGTTTAAAAATATCCTGCAATTTGCACCCCTGTGGGCCACCTAGATTGTTTTCATTGATTCATTAAATCAGGAGAGATGCATCTTCTTTCTGTCTCTGTTTTCAGATCTTGACACTACTTGATCAAAAATGAAGTCTGCAAATGTCAAAACATTTCACATGACTGCACTATTTTGAATTATTTTTTGCTAGAAAAATAACTGTGACAGTGAGTAACTGTGTTCATGTCAGTTTAATTTAGTGGTGTGATACGTTTGTCTTTTCCACATGATAATATTTTAATGATATTATATAATATTATAATATTTTGAATAACATAACATGCATTTAATATGTCTACTGTCATTTGAGATAATTAAAAATATTTTCAGTGTTCCAATGTTCTTTTCAAATCCCATCTCAAGAAAAATAGCTGGGAATATTGATTTTTCACTCTTGGCTAAATAATTTTAAAATCTTTGGAATTTTCCTCAGGAAAGAAATTCCATATTCTAACCTGAAGAATCTAACCTTAGATTTCTTGCAAAAGCACCTATTCTGTAAACTGTAGAGCCTAGGCTAACTTGTGCAACATTTGACTAAATAGATCCCATCAATGAAACAGAAGAAAATATTTACATCTTTTGCTCCAGCTCATTTTTGTTTTTTGAAGAACTCTCAAAGGCCAAAGGTTTATAATTATTCAACTGAATATTGGCACAAGTAGTTCACAGGCAGGCTGGGGCCTCCTTGTAGTAGATTCTGCACAAACATATGGTATGGGCCAACCCTTGTCCCAGAGCATTCACAGTCTGAAAACACAAGCTGTAACAGGTGGATGACAAACAAAGAGAAAAGGTGAAGTAACTCTTACAACAAACTGTTTTAGTACAAGTAATTATTTGTGGAACTCAAAGACTATCGGTGGCAGCAATAAAGAAATGTTTCAAGGAAGGCATGAAAACCGGTATCCTCTTAAGTTTTGGTTTCCTAGTAATACACCTAAAAATGCTGTCAGCAATATTTCACCAGAAATTGTATATTTTTTACAATAATGAGGCAGTATGATTTACCCTGCTAAGTAACCAACCTCAGAAACACTGCTGAGAGTTCATAAAGCTTTTCTAAAACCTGGTCTGTAAAATAAATATGAAATATTGGTTTAATAATAGTAGACCAACAATTTAGTGTGGTTATAATTTTCAAAGACCCTAAGCAGTAAGCATCAAAAGCTGATATTAAATTATGTTCTGTTTTCTTATTTTAAAGTTACTTTACATTTCCCAGTGGAGGTTTTAAAGGTTTGCTGTTGCATTCTATCTAAAGAGAACCATGGATGATAGCACACATAAAAACATAAAAGTTAGCACAGCCAGGGATATTAGATCTGCCAATATCTTGTTTTCCTTCAATTTGCTGCTAGACCTCTTAAGAGTTATTGAGTTAGTGTTTCCAGGAAGGCATAATTTCCTACCACCTGAAAAATCCTGTTTTAGTTACAGAATTTTTGAGGCTTGAGGTTTTGGGATTTTTTTTTGAATATTTTGGGCAATTTAGATGAATTATAGAACACCTCAAAAAATTCTTTTAATCTTTTATAATGTCTTTTGACAAGTCAGTTGCATCAGTACCCAGAGATCTACCACTGCAACATCTGACTTGAACTGGTTGAGTGGACTCGAGGTATAATTACCACAGTGATGTTGCTCCAGCTGTAGCAACATCATATTGCACAAATATAATCGTCAAATTCAGATGCACCTTCTGAGGAGCAATGGAGGCCTCTTGCATGATTTGTTTTAAGTCAAGATAAAGGTAAACCCTGCTAAAAAAAAATAGGTGTCATCCCATTATAAAAACAGAACCAAAGTAAAAATAGAAGCTAATAGACAGTTTCCATCTCTAGTTTCTGTAACTGAGATGTAACCTGAATGTATCTAAATATATTTCTCATTCATACAATTTTTAATGTAATTCTATGCCATTTCCATTGGTTTGCAAAGCTAACTTTTCATATATATGCTGAAAAGTCATTAAATATGTGCATGGAGTGGGACTGGCTTTCAAGGCTGCGAGTCTTTTGATAAAATAATTAAAGCAGAATTTAATAGAACATTTTTTCTCCCATTTTGCTTCTTGCATGTTTATCTTTTGCAGAAAGCAGTGCCTATTTCTGCACCAACCTTTGTTTATTCGGAGATCACGTGCAATGCTTACAAATTTTATAATGAAGGATAAGACCTTATGGATGTAATTCAGGATGTTTTTGCTCTTCTAAACGTTTGAGATACTCAGAATCCTACAGTTTTCCAGGGTTATTGATTTTGTAGGTTAACTTCTGTTCTTCCTTAGCTTGCCAGTGAGATCTTACAACTACCTGTTTTAGAAAATGCACCGTCAATTCATTTCCCAGGGCTATTGCCCTTTTCTTGATGTGAAAGGCTTAATGTTTGTCAGAATGTGTACTGCCTTTAGAGAACTAAAAAGCAGGGGAGGAAGAAGTCCTTCAAAGAAACAGGAGAGACATGGGTGAATTTGTCCCTTACCTTTCTTCTCTCACATTGCTCCAAGAAAGAATAGCTCTGAGCGTACCTTGGTTAACCCTAAGGGCTTATCTGAGATATGCTAGAGGCGTTTCTCTAGATATTGTAATTATATCTACTTGATGGCTAGGGCTTTCACTGCTGTTATCACATATGGAAGATTTTGCACAAGAGGATTATTAGGCTTTTTTAGACCTCTGTTAGTTGTGGAGGCTTCTACAATTCCCCTAATTGCAGCTCTGCTAAAGGTTATATTAGTCATAGATTCACAGCTTGGAGTTTTCATATAATGGATAATATAATGCATGATACATAATGATGTATGTGATATAATGATATACCCTTACTTAACTTTTTTACTACAGAAAAATGGAGTAAAATTCCATCATACACTTCCAGAAGGAATTTTTGCTTCTGATCTCTAAGGGGACTTACAGGTGTCTGGAATGGGTCTTTACACCTTCTGCTAGAAATGTAATGGTGGTCCTTTATGTTGACCAAATAGCAGGTAACACTTTGAAAACTATCTGGCCTTTTAAATTAGTATGCATGACTGTTAGACCACGGCTTCTCTCTGGTAGGCAGGGTTCTCGTACAAGACTGGATGGGGAGCACAGTCTACTGGTTATAGCTGCACACGCTGGACAGCACGTTAAATGTCAGCACTGTAGGCATGCAAACAAAATCACACATAAATAGCACCTATTACAAAGAGGCAATTAGAGCCGATCTTTCTGGCCAGAATTTCACAGCTTTTCCCTCCATGGCAACGGATGGCCTCCACCTTGGTTCTCTCTTATTATATGGCAATGCCAAATGCACACTGCACTGCATGTGCAGTGAATCTATACCTCTGCCATAAGGCCAGGGATTGTGAATGCCTGATATCACTACCTGCTCGGGACTGAGCAGACATGAAAATGGTGGCTATGAAAACTGTGGGCTGTGCCACTGTGGCAATTTGTTCTGTCTCTACTTTCGACTTCCCTCTTCCCAAACACTCCTCAGATCACTGCAGGGAGCAGACTGCGAATGGGATGAATTGTTCTGCCACTGGCAGCAACCTGTTACTAGCTTTTTCTTTTTCCAGAGTTGTCTAAGCTGCCATGTGAGTTGTTTACACATCATCATCTGGTTGGGTAGACTTCCCCAGGAAAGACAATAGCCAAGTACACACTAACACTGACAACAGAAAAATCCATCCACCTAGCAGTTCTCTATCAAAGGACTCTCAGGAAAAAAGGCGTATATAAATGGCTCATGGATCAGATGAATTTCCCTGGCAAATCATAGGTGACGGGCTGGTGAAGAGGAGCAATGCAATGTTAGGAAAATTTTAGTTGCTCAAGCAGAGAATAACTATCTGTGTGTGTGTGTGTGTGTGTATATTAACTCAGAAGGAAATTAATTTTCATTCTTCTCCCCTCTGCCTTATAGAGAACTACGTTAGACCCTGGCTGCTCCACAGATTAATTTTATGTCATGTTGAGGACGTTTCTCCTTTACAGCATCTTCACTCATAAAAGTTCATTGTACTAATTATTAGTGCTATGCCCACTATTCTCATCTGACTTTCAGCTGCCGGATTTCTAGCACATAGTAGGCAATGCCAGATGGCCCCAGACACCCCTGACTGAGAAATTATACACAGCAGAGTGGGTGCAGTTCCTTTACTCTACATCATACCTGTCATCAGGCATCTCTGCTAACTCCCTCCCTGCCTTTGGGTGCCCAGCTTCATTCTTAATAGGACTAAAACATTTACTGTAAGGCCTCTTAAAAACATAAAGTGTCATCTGTTGTAATGAAAAAATCTAGCAAATCCATATTTGTCATACTTTTGGGATGCTTGGAGTAGCCTAGTTATGCAGGATATGCTGTGAGAGCCTGTTTCCATGCTTTTCTTACTTAAAAGAATTATATTTTTATATTGCCAGCTGTAACTGAGGTTAGAAACATCTTTATCTTTTTGGTCAAATGGGACATTAATATTCCACTCCTGTTCTCCTTTATGTGGCAGTCCTTTCATTCTCAATCAGTAAGTATTCCTTTTCTAAGTAAATAACCTTTTTAGAATATTCTTTCCTTTCACTATTCTATTTAATGAGGATAGAATTGGTTATAAAACAGAAAGACCAGCAAGTTACTCAATTCATTTTACTATACCTCATGTTTTTATCTGATCTTTCCTTTCTCTTTAGTCTAACAAAATAACCTAACTTCTACTCTAATATACCTATTTTCCGACATTCTCTTGAGAGGTAGTTCTTTAAAACAAATTTCCATTTGCTGACTTGCTTTCTAAAATGCTTATGGTGTCCTAGGCATTAAAAATTTCTCCAACAATATACATGAATATTTCCTAAGTAGTTCTCAAGTATTATGGTGGCATATCTTCTGAAAGTGAAAAACTCCTCACTTTTTTTTTGTACAAGCTCTGAGTCCCAAGAGATAGAGATAATCAGTGCTAGAATAAGTCAAATGATGTGTAGATGAAAAGTATGCTCCTTAGCTGTAGGAAGAGTCGCTTCCACGTGCCTTGCCCCTAGGTCTGTCTTTGTAAGTTTAATAGCCCCTGCATATTTCCCTATTTTCTTGCTGGGAGTCTATATTTATCCCTGCATAATTCTAATGCCTGGTTAAAATCCATCCCCTAATCCCAAGCGGTATGATAAAATTATGCTAGCAAACTTTCCCAGACATTGGGCTCAGCTCATAAAATTGTATTCTAAATTAGATTAATACTGAGCATGGATTGAGAAGGGCTACATTTATAGTAAGCCATTAGTTGAAAAGGCTCACTAGACTGTGTAGGAAGTTAGATGCCTCAGATTTGGACTGAGCGTACAGGTGGAAGAAGGATGGATGTTTTGGTTTGGTAACTTGAATCAAAAAATTGATTAGATGAGATCAGAAACTCTGCAGGGTTTTTGTTAAACAAAATTCTCCAGTCTCCCAAGACCTCAATATTTCACTTTGAGACAAAATGAAAGACATAAACTGTCAAGATTTAATTAAATATACATGTTCTTCATGCCTTTTTTGCCCCCGAGACATCAAGCTATTTTAAAATCAAAATGTAATTTTCAAAGAAAACAGAAAATGTTTTAGAAATGTTGAAATAAAACAGTTAAAGTAAGTCAAAATGAAAGATTTCTATGGTTTTTATATTCCCCTCTCTATCTCTAATTGCACAAACCTGTTTGCTGAATTTGATTGCCATTTTCTAGTAGCATTATTTTTCCTAAAGTTCAATTTTAATTTTGTGTCTATGCAAATCTGCTGTCTGCTGAAAATGACAGCCAGCTCCAATTAACCTCAGCCAACACTCTGGGTTAGGAGCTGTCCAAGTTAGCTGCCAGGAAGCACTGAGGTCAGGATTACACCTTAATTATTCTTTCTGTCTAGGACAGAGATATCTCCATGTGGGTTACATGAAAACGTCTCCCTCATTGCATTGTTCATGGCCCTGAACCTTCTCCTAGATTATGCTGCCTCTGCTCTCTCAAAAAAAGAGAGCAAGTCAGTCTTGTAAAAATGCTGCCACACAAAGAGAAAATGGTGATTATGCTTCTCCTTTTATTCAATTGCTTGCTTAGTGGTAAATCTCTAGCCTGAGGTGCGAAATACTGGGGTTGTCTTTTCAGAGTGATGGATAAAGACAGGCAGACAGAAATATAGGAGGATCTGATGAGTGAGGATTAGTCAGCAAGTAGGCCATTATTTCAGCAAGTAAGGCTGTGTCTGCTCTGGGCTTTCTGAAAGGTATAATGAAAAGGAAGGTCTTCAGAGAATGGTGAGGAATTTTTGCAGGTGTTAATAGGAGTTCTTACAAGTGCGAGGACTTTGAGAAGGCATAACGGTGCTGCTCAGAAAGGGGCAAGCAGACAACGGGAGTTCAAGCTGTGGCTAATCAGATGCATGGGACAAGTTACTGCTAATGGGATGAGAGATGCTAGGCAGGATGCGAGATGGTATGATTACAGGTCCTGACGGACCTTTAAAGTAAAAGCAAGTAGCTTACGTTTGACACGGGAGGTGTGCAAGGTTTTTAGAGTGCTTCACGGAGCTAGCACAGAGCATCTGTGTGCTTGTAGGACTGAGGCTAAAAAGGCTAAAATGTCAGATTTGCAGAGAGCAGCTGTGCTGAATTCTAAGAAGACCATCAAATGCCAGCCAGCTACCGCTTACAGAGGGAGGACTACTAGTTGGTATCTCCTGCTTGTAGGTGGCTACTTCATGTTTGGGAAAAAATTTGCGGGGTGCAGGAGGGTTGGAGGAGGGAAGAAGAATCCCACAGTGATCACAGTACTCTGACTGCATGGCAATTTTGGGGGTGGAAACCTATATTATGAAACAATTTACTGGCTAGTCCAGAGGTTTTGTCAGTTTCAAGGTGGAAAGGGAGATTTTTTTGGTTGTAGGCATTGTCAAGAAGTCTAATAAATACCTGGAGAAGGTTTAGCTGCTGAAGGAGTGACAAGTTTGTGGAAGTGGCATTTGAACCACATACAATGCCAGGAGGTACCAGGTCTCCTAGAGCTACTCAGAATGTGCCTCCTAAAAATATATTTTTTGTGTTGCTAATTCAGGCACAAATTCATTAAAATGCTTTGGCACATGCTTAAATCAATAATTTTTAAACATAAGTTTACTAATGGAGCATATGTTTTACAATCATTATTACTTGAGGGGCTTAGCCCTTTTTCTGATCAGCCAGCTGGTAAGTTATTCCTCCACTGAATATAAGTTATTTGAAAATGAGGTTCTGAATTATTATATACTAAAAATCACAAGTTCTCTGAAATGTTTTTTATTTATGTATTTATTTACTTTTGATCTTTTATGCCTAAAATCTTCTCCAGTTCCTCCTGCCTGGATAAATATTCTTCTGCTGCTTATTCGACTGAAAATTCAGGTATCAGTTAAATAGGTAAATAAGGTGTTTGCTACCTGGATCTTCATTATTAACACATGGAATAGTCTATATCCACACTATTTTACCTTGAAATTGTAGAGGATATTCAATTCTTTATAAATAATAGTATTGGTTATGTTATTATGAAAATATATGTGTATGTATATTTATAATAATATAAATTAATCAAACTGTGCCATTAAAAAACAAAATCATAACACAAGTCAGCTCACTGGGGCATTTAATGTCTTTAAAAGGAGCCAGAGGAAAAGTGTTTCTTTCAAGATGAATACAAATAATGTCTGAGCAGTTGAACAAAATGGACTACATGACTTACATGTCTGATTTCTGAAGCTTGACAAATGAATCATTCTAATTTCTATCATTCAACAGCTTATTACATTGTATTAATATATTTCATTGTGCCTAACTTCTTTTGGTTCTGGTTTAAGGGATCTGTCTGTGAAAAACAACGTTTTGAAATTTTTAAATTATACCTGCTTGCTATCTCTTTAGCCTGTTTGTAATTGTTTATGATCAGCAAATAAAAATGGAATAACAGAACACTTCCAGAAGGCTATTCTATTTAGATCCCTTTAAATATTAATGAGAATGTCTTCATTTGTTAGAAACTAGTGGTCTGCTGTTCCTGAAGAGGAATGTGAAAGTGAAACGGCTTTTGGAACATACAAGGTGCATTGGTATTTACCTTCACACAGTGAAACGTCTCAGGTTAAACTTTTGAATGAATATGATTTTCACTATTCAATTTCATAACTGTTTTCAAATCACAGAATTACAGAACGGTTGAGGTTGCAAGGGACCTCTGGAGATCAAATCTGAGTTCACCTTTGGGCTTTTTGGTTATGTATAACCTACTTCTGCAAAGAACTTCCAAAATTCTTTTTCCATCTCAGTAACCTGAAGAAGTGTTAGTCTTTATTGATATTTGAAGCTTCCGGTAAATTGATACCTTTTCTATAGTTAGTTCAGTGCAAAGGCTGAGAGAGGCAATTCTAGGAGGTATTACTGGAGATTTTGTTCTCCATTTCAAAGTCAACCTTCTCTCTGCTCCTTCAACCATTTTTAGATATCCACTGAGTAATTTCCTGTACAGATAAGTTTATCATTAAACACGATGCCTACTATTACGTTGTGGTAGCCCTTCATGTCTTGCTTTGCCAGGCACTCTGCTGATGTGCAGTGTATACCTTGCAGTTTCAACTGGCAAGACAAGAAGGATATGGAGAAACTAAGGCATAAGAAACTAAAATGATTTTCTAGGGAGACAAGAACTTTTCTAGAAATGAAAGAAAGAAATGCAATGTACAGGGGACACAGCTTAAAGCTGAAGGTGCAAGCCCCGTGTTGGGACCAAAGTGTCTGCACTGGGCCGTCTGCCTTCTCTTCTGCATGCCTGCCGCAACACTGGGAATAGGGCAGTTCCCAGGGCAGTGGCTCTTGGAAAACAGATAGGAAAAAAATGACATCATCGCCGGTGAAAAATCTGAGATTTTTCTCATGCCGGGCCATGCTAGGTTTGAGCAGTGTTCCTGGTTTCTTGAATCCCATTAGCATGTCTCGTGCATTATATTATACTGACATACGTACACAGTAACAACAATACTGAAGTATTTATAAGTAGCCTACTATACAACACAGCTCAAGCTCAGTTCTTACTGAGTTTTCTGCATCTTCTTGACAGCTGCACTTGTATTTTCCTGAAGTTTCCATTCACGACTACAGCAAAAATCACAAGTTTCAGCACAGGAAGGCCAGTTTTATCACAGGCAATGGGAAAATCAGAATCGCAGAACAGTGGAGGTTGGAAGGGACCTCTGGAGATTATCTAGTCCAGCCCCCACAGTCGAGCAGGTTCACCTATCCAGATGGTGTGTGAACATCTCCAAGGATGGAGACTTCGCAGTCTCTCTGGGCAACCTGTTCCAGTGCTCTGTCACCCTCACAGGAAAGTTTTTCCTTACGCTCAGATCGAACTTCCTGTGTTTCAGTTTGTGCCTGCTGCTTCTTCTCCTATTGCTGGGCACCATGGAGAAGAGTCCGGCCCCATTCTCTTGACACCCTGCCATCAGGTACTTGATCAGATCCCCCCTGAGCCTTCTCTTCTCCAGACTGAACAGGGCCCTGCTGGCTCACATTCCCCTGCTCCCAGGGCACATCCACCTCGTGAAGGAGGTTTCTGCCTGTCCTAGAGCTGCTGGAACCAGAAGCGTTGCCCAGAACTGGCTGGAAACCCTGCCTTTTCTCTCCTGTGGCACAGGCTAAGCTCCTGCAAGCCTCTCCATGAACAGACGTCCCCAGCCCTGTCAGGTCCTCACCTTCTGGCCTGCACTCTTGATTTGCTGCTTGATATGCGCAGGCAAGAACTGCAGATCCCTTTCTTCTTGGTGTCTCGCTGCAAGAGCTCGCTGGCAAGATACTGAAAACCAGCGAAGCCCAGGAGCTCCTGAGGTGGGGGAGGCAGGACCCCTTGCTGGGGAAGGCTGGAGGGAGCCCCAAGGCAGCTCAGCAGGCAGCACCCATGCACGCAGAGCCCTTGCTGCTGGTGTTTCGGCCCCCAGTTATTCAAGCTGACGTCTGCCCGGTGACACAGCACGCACGCTGGAGGGCAGAGAGCAAGTGTCCCCACCGGTGAGCACCCGGCCGGGGCCTGGGGAAGCGTCACGGAGAGACTCCCCCATGGCCTTGCCGGGTGACGGGCAGGGCCGGAGCTGCTGCAGAGGCGCTCCGTGGCTTGGAGAAGACAGGGCACCGCCAGCAGGGGTGTGCCAGCAGGCGCCCGCGCCCCCGCCTGGGCACCCCTCGCTGAGGAGAGCACAGGCTCTGCGGCGGGCATTCGGGGAGCCCCCGCCACCCCATGCCACCGCGCACAGACCGCCCCGGCAGCCCCTTCGCCAGGCTGTGGGGTGCCGGGAGCTGCAGGGCCGGACGCGGCGCCCTCACCGTTC
Organism: Struthio camelus; assembly: GCF_040807025.1. Lineage (NCBI taxonomy): Eukaryota > Metazoa > Chordata > Aves > Struthioniformes > Struthionidae > Struthio > Struthio camelus. Next base: position 119,580,685 of record NC_090943.1, on the reverse strand, counting down.
TCCCTTGCGTCGGGAGCCTTGCACTTGGTGGCAAGCGCAGGGCCAGGCGACCGAGCGCTCCGGAGAGCCCCGGCCACCACGGCACCGGGCTTTCGCTGCCACGCGTGGCTCCGCTGACCCCGGGCGAGCAGTGGGATGGGGGCGAGTTTGCAGCGTGGGGCGCGAGACCCCCGAGGCAGGGGGCCCCCGCTCGTCCCCTGGCATCCCGCGCCGACCCTGCCTCCCCCCGGCCCCTCCTCGCCCCTCACCTCACCCCCCCAGGCCGCTCGGAGGGGCTGCCTCCCCACCTGGCACCTGCCAGCCCCGCGCGGCTCTTCTGGCCCGGCTCGGGCCGCCTGGACTTCAGCGGTCTCAGCCGCTCCCCCCATCTCCCGCCCCTGCCGAAGACATCGGGCGTTTGCTCCTGCGCTGCCGCCTGGCGCTGGGCAGCCCAGGGCCCCTGTCGACAGGATCCCCCTCGGCCCCGCCAGCCCCCGAGAGAAAGCCACTGCTCCGCCCGCGGCGGTGGTGCCCAAAAGGCCGACGTGCGGCCAGGCTGCTCCCGGCCGCCTGCACCACCAGCGCTGCTCCCTGCCCGAGCTGTCCCGTGGCTCCAGGCCACCCCTGTCCCAGCACCCGTCCCGGCGCGCAGCAGCGGGCTGCGGGAGTGCGGGCAGAGGGGCACGAGGGGTGTTGAGGGGCAGCGCGTGGAGGCCCTGAGGGGACTGCGAGGGGCTTGTGGAGCTGGACCGAGGGCTCAAGCCCTGCCCTGCCACAGTCCCAGGCCGCCTGCACAGACCCCTCGACCGACCACGGGCAGAGTTCCTCCCCCACCCTCAAAATCCCACATGCCCCAGCCCCCAAGGGCCAGACCACCGCTGCTATCGGCCTTGGTGCCTCCCCAGCTGGCAAACGGTGGGGCAGAGGTGAGGGTGACTTTGATGGGGGCAGAGCCAGGAGGGGAGATTGCCCTTGGAAAGGGATACAGCCCTGGTGTCGATCAGGCTGAACACCATCTCTAGGCCAATGGGGCCACCACTTGACAGCTGTCCCTGGTGTCTCTGTCTTCCTTACACGCTCCCTTCAGATACTTATACACATTGATCAGATCCCCCCTGAACCTTCTCTTCTCCAGGCTGAACAGTTCCAGCTCCCTCAGCCTTTCCTCCTAGGAGAGATGCTCCAGTCCCTTCATCATCTTAGTAGCCCTTTGCTGGACTTGCTCCAGTAGCTCCATGTCTCTCTTGTACTGGGGAGCCCAGAAGTGGACCCAGTGCTCCAGGCGCAGCCTCACTAGAGGGGAAGAGGGGAAGAATCACCTCCCTCAGCCTACTGACAATGCTCTTCCTAATGCAGCCCGGGACACCATGGTCCTTCTTGGCACATTCTAGGCTCACAGCCAACTTATCCACCAGGACTCCCAGGTCCTTCTCTGCAGAGCTGCTTTCCAGCAGGTCAGCTCCCAGCCTGTACTGGTGGCTGAGGTTATTCCTTCCTGGGTGCAGGACTCTGCACTTGCCTTTGTTGAACTTCATGAGGTTCCTCTCCGCCCAGCTCTCCAGTCTGTTGAGGTTTCTCTGAATGGCAGCACAACCCTCTGGTGTATCAGTTACTTCTCCCAGTTTTGTATCATCAGTAAACTTGCTGAGGGTGCACTCTATCCCTTCATCCTGGTCACTGATGAACAAGTTGACTAACAGCTTCCTTTAGATAACTCAGACAATGAACCTGCTTTTTAAATTAAGCAGAGTTGTTAACCATCATACTCTTATGTATGTTCTCCATTTGTTACTCTGTCTCCCAAAATATTTTATTTTAAAATATAATAATTATCTGTGTTGTTCCCTCATGTCCTGCTAATCAGGATAACATAACTGAAAAATAAATTACATAGGGTAATATAATCAATAGCGAGGAATAACTTATAAGCTGATGTGATAAATAATAAATAATTGCAATGGTAAACAATTCCATTAAGGCAATCGAACAGTTTATGATGCCACCATAACTCAGAGCTAGCATTGATTTCAGGTAACTGTCAGTGTACATAACTACAAAGTTTACTGGGCAGCAAGTTTCCCAGTGATGGTGGTTTGGAGACGAGGAGGAGGAAGGTGGAGATGGAAGGAAGAGCAGAGCATGTGCAGCAAAGCAAATACTACGATGTGGTACATTATGCTATAACTGCTCATTTAATTATTACGTTCGCATAGCGTAAGAGCCATAAGAATAGATGGCCCCCATTCATTTAACTGCTTCTCATCCCTTTTCAGCAGACTGTTACAAATCTCCACAGTTTCTTGCCTGGGCCTTGGCTACCATGTTCCTTTCTAACTCCTCTGAGTCACGATTAGATTTTCTACCCTTTAGCTGCAACTTGTTGCCAGATGGTTTTGGCTGAATTTAGACAGGCACAGATGCTTTCATGCTTGCTGTCTTTGCAAACAAAAAAAAAAAGAAGAAAAAAAAACTTTGATCAAACTCCACGTTCCTTTCCTTCACCCGTGTCTCTGTGTGTGTGTATGTATGTCTATATGTGAATTTGACTGCCCCAAAAAAGAATGGGCAATGGCAAAGAAATGTATTGCACTGACACATAATAACAATAGGCATGTTTTCCTATTTTCATAAAAGATTGGAAAATTATATCACAGAATCACAGAATGGTTGAGGTTGGAAGGGACCTCTGGAGATCATTTAGTCCAACCCCCCTGCTCAAGCAGGGTCACCTAGAGCACGTTGCCCAGGATCGCGTCCAGACGGGTTTTGAATATCTCCAGGGAAGGAGGCTCCACAACCTCTCCGGGCAACCTGCTCCAATGCTCTGTCACCCGCACAGGAAAGAAGTTTTTCCTCATGTTCGGATGGAACTTCCTGTGTTTCAATTTCTGCCCGTTGCCTCTTGTCCTGTCGCTGGGCACCACAGAGAAGAGACTGGCCCCATCCTCTTGACACCCTCCCTTCAGATGCTTGTAGACATAAATGAGATCCCCTCTCAGTCTTCTCTTCTCCAGGCTGAACAGGCCCAGCTCCCTCAGCCTTTCCTCTCTCCATAGGAGAGATGCTGCAGTGCCCTCATCATCTTTGTAGCCCTCCGCTGGACTCTCTCCAGTAGCGCCATGTCTGTCTTGTACTGGAGAGCCCAGTACTGGACACAGTACTCCAGGTGAGGCCTCCCCAGGGCTGAGTAGAGGGGCAGGATCACCTCCCTCTACCTGCTGGCAACACTCTGCCTAATGCACCCCAGCATACCATTGGCCTTCTTGGCCACAAGGGCACATTGCTGGCTCATGCTTAACTTGTTGTCCACCAGGACTCCCAGATCCTTCTCTGCAGAGCTGCTTTGCAGCAAGTCAACCCCCAGCCTGTGCTGGTGGCTGAGGTTTTTCCTCCCTAGGTGCAGGACCCTGCACTTGCCTTTGTTGAACTTCAGGAGGTTCCTCTCCGCCCAACTCTCCAGCCTGTCCTGGTCCCTCTGAATGGCAGCCCAGCCTTCTGGTGTGTCAGCCACTCCCCCCACTTTAGTATCATCAGCAGACTTGCTGAGGGTGCACTCTGTGCCTTCATCCAGGTCATCGATGAATATGTTGAACAAGACTGGACCCAGGACTGACCCCTGGGGGGCACTGCTAGCTACAGGCCTCCAACTAGACTTTGCACCACTGATCACAACTCTCTGAGCTCTGCCACCCAGCCAGTTCTCAAGCCACCTCACTGTCCACTCATCTAACCCACACTTCCTGAGTTTACCTACGAGGATGTGATGGGAGACAGTGTCCAAAGCCTTGCTGAAGTCCAGGGAGACAACATCCACTGCTCTTTCACTAATCTCTTATAGATCATTTTACAAGTCTCATTTAGTACAGAGTATACTTAGAAATTGAACTACAGCAATAAATCATCCCCATGAGTCTATTGAGTATCTGCTAGCCTTCAGTAGACTGGTAATTGCTCTTTCTTTACACTTTTCTATTATTTTATTCTTCTTAACTCTTAATATTTAATTCAACGGAGAGAGAGAGAGGGGGAAAAGTCATGTCTGTTATTAGTGTTTAGATAAAAAAACAGAATAGTATTACCACTTTTACAACTTCAGTTTTTGCTCTAAAAACATGTTTAACAGAATAGTAATACTATTTCAGTGATCAATACTATTCCAAATTTCCCACCACTCCAGTAGATTTAAAGCTAGAATCACAAACATTTTAACATAGAATCCTGTATCTTCTATAGAAAGATAAGCAATAGCTTTAAACATCAATAAATCCCTCACTGAAAGCCTTTCTTACAAAGGGGCAGAGATGATATAAATCTAAACAAAGCACAGAGGCATGCATTGCTTTTGAATCCTGCCTCTCTAACTTCCTGCTAGGTCTACACACCTGAAAATCTGCAGGTGAAGTCCTCCTATCTCCCTGTTAGGGCCTACAAGATTCATTGTAAAACTGGACTCAGCTGCTCTCTTACTGGTGGTATTTCTGCACTGCTCTATTGCCAACTTGCCATGTTGTAGAAGTTAACAGAGTTAAAAACCCTGTCTGTTGAGCATGCATCTGAATTAAGAATGAAAAGATAAAGGTGAAGACATTGTCTTTTAGAAAATTGCGGAAACTAAACAGTGGCTATATTGACTGTTTTTTTCCCCACAATTCAGCAAATTTTGAGAAGCAATGAAATAGGTTTTTTCTTGCAAAAAAACCTCCAGAAGTGTCAGAAATCAAAAGTCTCCAGATTCTGAAGGAATCGTTGTAGATAGTGTCCATAGCAGTAATACATAACTAAATAATCAAACCTCTTCACTATGTTTCTCCTACATAAGGGATGAGAGCTAGAATTACAGCAGAAAGATGATGCAACAGGGGTCATTAGAAGCAAACAGAGACCTACTAGAAATCCATTCTGCTATTTCATGTTTAATTTGCATTTGAATAAGGTTCATTTTACCTGAACATTAAGATCTAAATCTAATTTTAGTGAGATCTGAATACGAACTTGCTATTTTTGCTGAGAATTTACACTAAACATGACAAATTCTAATCATGGAGAGATTATTTTTATGACGGGATTTGGTCCTAGTTTAACAAAAGCAAATACAGATCAGCAGTACACAGTTTTTGGAACCTGTAAAGTACAATGAAAGTTGCTGATAAGCTGTGGAAATGGGATCAATACAGTGCTTATCCAGTAGATCCCTCTCTTAGAGGCTTAGCACAGAAAAAGGTGCAGCTTTCATGTTACAAGTAATTCAATCAGAAATACGTTAATTATCATCAATGTTGCGAAAAAGACAGGTATGTGCAGCCATTTGGAACTCATACCATGGTAATAACATGCAGTGGAAAAGGCAGTACTAGTACTACTATACATTTTTGCAGTATGGCTAATCAGTCACCTTGGGGCTTTATCCCATTGCTTTTCATAACAATATCTGAGTGTTTTCCAAGTAAAGCCAGTACTGTTAGGGAAGCATACGTGAGTTTCATAGAGTACCTGTCTTACCTTCCCGGCTTATGGTGAAAACTTTAGTCCTTTTCACATTCCTTCGTTAGTGCTTTAATAACGCAGTAACTGGAAGGAGATGCCTTTTGCTGTGACTATAAGAATAGTAAGACTTGATTCCCACTAGGGGATCCACTATCAAACTGTTAATGCAAAGAGAAAACAGCAAAGTAGGAAAAAATAAAAGCAAAAGAAACCTGCAAAGTTTGAGTATTGTCAGAGTGCATTGTTCGGCATGTTAAACTATTAGCACAGCTATCTTGTGCAAGCAGGTGGAAGAAGCGATCCTAGGACTGGTGATTCAGAAAAGCAGATGGCCTTTGGACATCCTATAAAAAGAAACACTTCAGTATTTCGTTTTTTTTGATGTGGTTTCCATTAGATAGTGCTTGCCCAGCTGTGAGAGATTTTTAACATAAACTGGAGCAGAACGTTTGGCATAGCTGAGGCTATAGTATTCTGCGCTTTTCTTTTTCTAGGTAAGCATGCATTTCCTTACTGCTACAGCTATTCCCAATCCTTGCAAGTTCATTTTGTTTAAAAAGGTCTGACTATCATAAAGGCACTGGGGCCGCCTGCAGGGGTAGCACCTGTGAGATGTATGATGAGCCACCTCTACAGTTTGTGTGGTAATTACATTATTTGTTCTTACTCTATGGCAAGCAGAAAAACTTGAGATGTATCCTCTAGGCGGATTAATGGTTATGTGCGATAGACCACTGCATCACTTGGGGTTTCAGTGTGAATTAAGAGATAACTTGTCTTCATTTTACTTTGACACTCTAAGCAATGTTCACATTTAAAAAGTAGGATGGCTAGGAGGTAATTCTGTACCAGTCTATAAAGTGCAATTCCCCAGCCTGTGAATTAAAACTACCAAGTTTCTCCTCTGCTCATCTGGTTCTACAGCTCTGCAAGGTCTCCAGGGCTCAGTGCACACACCCTTATTATTTTCCTTTCTCAGAAAGCTTTTGAAAGTCTTCATTCACATGGCAACATTTCTGATGGTCACTGGCTGGGAGACAATTGGCACTTCAGCTATGATGGACGTTAAAAGTGCATCAATATTTTATGAAGCATTTTTTAAAGTCTTTAGATCATAATTATTGTGAATATGGGCTGTTTACAGAAGTATTCTCCTGGAAGAAAGAGCGGATACAGAGGTGTTAAGGAAAGGAAGGTAAAAAGAGAGTCTGGCCAAGTACTCATAAGATGAACAGCAGAAAAGAGCAATGGATATTTTAAAATGATTTCTACTTTCTAATTTCAAGTGTTTCCTCCTTACAGCCTCACTGGAATCTACAGTATTTTAGGATGTCTGGTGGCCATTAAACAAACAACTGATCCCAAAATTTGTTTCAATATACTTTGCACAACTGGGATTATGTAGCACTCACTATTTGCTGTTGTATTTGCACACATTAAGCCTGATCATACTCTCTCTCAGCCAGTGGGAATCAGGAGTAGCTCTAGTGCATTTATTGACTTCCATCCATATTGAGCTGGCAGGACGACAGTGACTGGCCTTTTACTGCCCAATGTCACACCACATGCCTAAATAATAGTTGAACCGGCAGACAGCCTAGACTCTTCTTCCTGACATTTCCCCAGGGGGATTATTTATCTAATTATTGTCTGTGATTTTGCTGTGTTTGAAAGGTTCCTCCCTCCAGGAAATATGTGAAAGAAATATATATTTTTTCCTCTACTGAATGCATTTGTTATTGAACCAAGAATTCAATTTCTTCTACATGAGGGTCAGCATTTTGGCAACGTTTTGGCTTTTGTGCCAGAGCTTTTCAAGAAGAAGCAGACATACAAATGTTCATGCATGAATGTTACCGCTAGAAGGCTCTAGCAGCTAGATTTTTTTTTCTAGGAAATATGCTAAGCATAAGTAATATGCTTAATGATGAAGCAAATCTATATTCTCTCACTTTATGACTTTTTTAACCATTGAAAAAGTTTTGAAAACCTGGAAGGGTAGTGCACCAAGAAATCAAAAAAAGAAAGCTGATGAACAACCCCCCTAGATACCATTCATTTTATTGCAGTTGGACACAAAAGGGAAATAAGGGAATAAAGGAATACTGTCAGCATTTTTGTAAGTTCTATCCCATTTTTTTCAACCAGATGCAATTGTAAATCTCACAAGATTTCAAGAAAGGTACTTCAGATTAAAAGTAAATTAGAAATGGGCTAAAAAATCAACTAAAACTGCTAAAAGCATTTGAAGATTTAAAAAACATTATATTTCTGCAGATATGGTCATGCATGAAGTTAAAATCAAGAGCACATTTAAATGTTACTCTGATATGTGTCCTAAACGTCTGAAATGAACCCATCACATTATGGTCATTTTTATACAACTTCTGATTATATTGTCAATAACAGGAACTTTAAATTGGCTTAAGTGCCTGAGATGCCCGTTTTCTATAGGTTTTCAATACTATGGACTACAGAAAATGTCTAGGAAACACTGCAAATAATTGGACTATTCCACACAGTGAGGTAATATGATTGATATAATTAGAAAGTTTAAGAAATTTTTAGATCCCACTCCCTCAATATCTGCAGTTTTGCCTAGAGGGTTTTTTTTTGTCTTTAACACATAATTTAATTGGAGGGGGCACTCAAATCTGAGCTAAAACTATTGTTCAAGTTGCAGAAACAAACATAAGTTAGAGAATGTTAAAGTAAATCAATCTATCTGATCTTAATTTAGCCCTGCACTATGTTGATGTAATCATGCTTAAAACTTTCCACGGGTGCCTTGCCTTATTTACTGGACAGAAGCAGTGACGTTCAATTCAGAAATATATATCTAAAAGCTATTTTCTCCTAGTATTCAACGTTATCTTTCTCCTCACATTTGATGTTCCAACTACTATTTGTATAGTGGTCTATGGACATAATTATTCCTTTTCTCACAGGGTTTTCAATGGCATCCATCACTGTATTATTCCAGTAATTAATCAATATATCTAATAATATATTAACAAGTACTTACTCACAATTCCTGTGTGGTATGGAGGAACACTATCCCAGTTTTATGTCCTGGGAACTGAGGCAATGAATATGAAACCTATCCACCTCATTTGGATGCCTAATTTCAAATAGTATAGATCTGACTTTCCAGGACTTAATAACCCGATGTCACAGTTTATACATTTAGACCACAGTCCCGGGTGGCATACCTGTCTGTGTTATGCACTTTGGAAACTCAGGCATCAGGAGTTCAAGTCAGGTCCCCCAGAAAATGAGCTTCTTAAGTTTAAATAATGTTTTTTGACCAGACCTGAGACAAAGCAAGGAGCTGGTTCTCCAGGGCAGGGTGCAGCATGAGGAGACCATCCTCTCTCTGTTTGCCTTGTTCCTTCGTCACCTATCTCTTCCTGTATAAATAAAGGAAGAGCCCTACGGTTAGCAGTCTCCTTCACTTCACAGCCCTGATTCATCCCATTTCACGCAGTAAATGGGGCAGGGAGAAACAGAATGTGGTCATGTAAATAAAACTCTAGTGCATCCCACCTTAGTCCAGAGCTGTATTTCTGGAGAAGGTCCTACTTTTAGCCTCTGGAGGTTTTTGTGGAGTTTTTAGCTGCTAAAATCATGTCTCTCTGCTACATATGTGGAAAGGGATTTTTCTGAAGTAAGAAGTCTCAGTTAGTTAGGGTTTTTGCAGATGTTAAAAGCAACAAGCCTAGCACAAAAGCCAAGCCATTGCTACATTTTAAGTACAAATTCCAAGTTAAATCTTTTCAAAGGAAAGGCCATAAACACTGTTTATGATGGGCAAAATAATGTATTTTCTGTAGTCCCCCCCTCCTTTTTTTCTAGAAAGAGAAAAAATATTCAACTGTAACTGTAAATAAGTGTGTGTGTGTGTGTGTGTGTGTATGTACGTGAAAAATGTTTTGAAAAAGATGCCCGCACTAGAGATTTTCAGCCTAAACATTTCGAATATGGTAAAGTTATCAGTGAAAGAAAACAAGCTCTGACACAGAGCGCATGAAACATCCTTACATAAATGTATTTTTGCTACACTATCTATGCTGCTATGTAGTACAGGAAGAGTTACAGGGAGAATGTAATATTTGTATGTCTGAGGTAAATAAAACACTAATAAAAATGAAGACAATATTTTAAATGGTGGTTCAAGGAATTTATCCTTACATATTTCTTGTTAATTAACCTGTGGGAATAGCTGATTTTTCAGTGTAAAATGTGCACGGAAGCAGGTTGGTGAAAGTGTAATTACAGCAAAATGAATACCTGAAAAATGTAGTTATGTTTAACATATAATCCTTTTGATCTAAAATGAAATTTTTCATTTCCAGGTAGCTGTAAAATATCAAAATGGTAATATTAATACAACCTCAGATGAATAAATGCCTAAATACCTTCAAGAGAGAAATCAGTGCTGTCCAGTAGCTTCATGCAGAAGGCACTGATTGATTTTATCCGCATCTTGTTTTTTAAGCAGATTGGAGCCATGTTCCCCATTAATTACAAATGGTTTCAAAAGTCTGTTGCTAATCTATGGGGGTAGCACTTCCAGGCTACCAAAACCATACATATGCCCAGACACTTTCCATCTCTTTGTTGGGCATAGACTTTGGTTTCCACTGGAGGAAAACCCGGGTGTGTGAACCAGAAAGGAAGTCCAGCGTGCATTGGCCAGTTTCCTAAGCAAAACATGTGGGACACAAGACCTGGGGCATGTAGGGCATATGTAGACACACTTTCCTGAAGCAGAGAACTATCAGTTGATGCTGCAGAAGTACTTGGTGTTCCCTGGAGGAGGGACAAGAACCCAGGTATCCCCAATCTGTGCAATTGTCCTACCTGCTCTCCAATAATGATTTAATATATCAAGCTCCATTAGGAATAACTGAGTGTGTCTTCACCTCAGAAGTCTTGTAGCCTGATAATTAGGATACTCCTGAGAGAGGAATAACATGTGTGTATAAAGCTATCAGTAAAAGGATGCTGTTGATCAGGAGCTCCCCTGTCCTGGAGTGCACCCCAGCACCCAGTGGCTGCCTCGGGAGAATGGGAGCAGCCCACCACCAGCCAGCTAAGTGAATCTGGCTTGCTACTCCCATTCTTATTATTTCCCAAGCATTAATCAGGTTTGATGATAATTTTTGCATAATTTAGGGGCAACTGAAACTTAATTTTCAACAAATTTATTATTCCCAAATGAAATTAGTCTATCTTTACTGGTTACCATGTTTTATTCTACTAAAACTAGTACCTTGGGTATATATAGCCTTTTATGAAACAGTGCAGGCCAGTGAATACCTGATATGTGCTCATTCTTTCTTCTGGGAGATCTTACATATTTCTGATTCACACCTTTGTTCTTTCACACCTTTTATCATTTCACACTGTTGGTCTTTTTTATGTTTCATTCCTTTGCTTCATCAGTTGCTCCTGTCTGGCAATACTCCATGAGAAAATGTGACTAAAAAGCAGTATACCTGTGGTATTCAGCACCTTCTATTGAGTGAGTAGTAATGGCTTTATGTACCTCCTTCAGTGAAACTTGCAGTATTTTTCAATTGGATTATTTTCTGGGTTTGTTGTAACAGTAGTTATGCGTTTCTGCTTTTGCCTCGTGAAATGAATTCATTCACTTGCCTTGACAAGTCTTTTCCAGCATCACTGGTAAAAGGTGGTGACAAGTTCGGTGCCTTTATGGGATTCTTTCCATTTCCTTGAGACCCCCAGCTGTCAGTTCCAAGTTCCCCTCAGATGGAGCAAAGCCTGCTTATTCATTGTAGACTTCTCCCTGAAAAGGGCTTCCTCACCACTCTTTTTTCACCACTCTTTTGAGATTACAACTGGGAATGCAATGCTAAGCGATTAAAAGAATTGCTTCACACCATGGTGCAAAGATTGAAGAATCTGACACAAAACCATGGCTTTGAAAGATAAGAAGCTCACTATCATAATCTGAATTTATTAGTTTTTTGCAGAAATATTCTTTTAAAAATGTATTTTAATGAATTATGAATGAGGTATATTCTTATTTGGAACGCAGAGTGGGCCCAATCATAGCGTATGTCTCACGTAGTCCAGCCATTGGTAACAAATCCATGTTTCTAAGTCATGAGTAATTAATGGTACTGGGAAAGCAACTAAAGTTGGTAAGAAGAGGATTCTAGAAGCACCATGACAAGAGGATTTATCTAACAGTTATGAACTGACTCTTTTTCATTTCTTGTTTTATTTGCACATCACATGGATTTGGCCCTCGTTACTGCAATGCTTTTCAAGACTGCTCTTCCTCCTGAAGTTCCACCGTCTTCTCTCTGAAAATAAACTTCAATCTGAAGACTTCAAAGTGCTGTTCGGTCATGAGTCAGTTATACCTCAAAGCACCCTGCTGTGGCAGAGAGGTATTCCACAGCCATTACTACATTTTATAATAAGGTAACTGCGATGTAAAGTGGTTAAATATTCCATCCCAGACAATTTGTGAAGGAACTAAGATTCTGTATTTACTTACAAAAGGTAGAGCAACCTCAGAGCTAATAAGTCTTGGAGCTCCAAAACAGTGGGTAATTCATACAAAATGTAAAACAGACCACTCCAGGACTATGCAAATGCCTACTTAGAAAATTTTCCAGAGCCCTCACAGTGTCCAGCCATCCACACTCCAAAGCATCTTGGAAGCAAGGACTGTCTAGCTGGTGGCAAGAGCTGAAGGTGTGAATGTGACTGTCTAAATAAGTCTATAAATATTTCAGACAACCCAGCAGTGAGGCAGTGGCAAGCCTGACTCCAGGAGCCAAAGGCGATACTTGGCTAGGACAACAGCACACTAGGAAAAGTCAGATATTATTGCTCTGCTGCCTAGTTTGGCTGTGCCAAATTGCTAGAAAACTGGGGTTTCTACATCTGGTGTTTCTGCTCATGGGGGAGTCCCTGGTTTGGAAAGCAGATGTGAGGTTACTGCTTGAGTGCGGAAAGGATCTTTTGGAAACAGAGATTGGTACCATAGTCCCTCTACCTACCAAACGATGTAAGAGGCTACAGAACTGGCTCTTAAGGCCTTTACCTCCTGGTTTTCCACCCTTGCCTCTCCCTTTCTCCTCTTTCCGACAGCAGGAAGAGCCTTGGCCTCTCACATGAGCCAACTGTAGGCAGCTGTAGGAGCATGTAGTGTTTACAGAGACTTTCATGTATTTTAATGTCCTGGTATACTGCTAAGTGCCGCCGCTGGAGTTGCATAAATGGTCGTTATAAAAGACTAGTTTCAGGTTTTCATTATCTTCTGACACATTTTGTTTCTTGGTTCTCTTTGCCTCTCATGCCTACTTATCTTGAGTTTTGGCATCTTGCCAAGATCTTTCCTCCTGCATATGTTCATTTCCACACTAAACATAGTTCAGCTAACTCCCAGCTGATACGGTGTGGCGTACGTGGGCCAGGTAGCTCTCGCCTGTTGTCATGGAGGTAGCACTTGTTGCTATGCTTTTTGCAAGCCAGTAGCGGAGTCCTCTCAGGCAGGTCCAGCAACGTGCTGAGATGCTGAGACCATGCTGCCCGTGCCCTTCTTCGCCTCTCCTGGAGCGGCCACAGGCTTTGCCTGCCACGCTCCTCTGACGGCCCTGTGTGTTGCAACACCTGGCCCTACAAGCCAGAGGAGGTGCCACCAGCAGCAGAAGGTTCACCGCTGCCTGGTGGTTTCTTCAGCTGTCATTCAAGCAGGCATCAAGCAGATACCTCTGCTGTTAAACTGCCCTACACATACACCAGGCAATAGCTTTGCTGTTCTTTGCGTTTCTATTGTGTTCTGCCACAATTCAACCAAGCATTTGCTGTGCCTAGCACTGTTTTGCCTTCTTATCTGGGATTTACCAAATGCTATTCCAGACACTGAAATATGTATAAATCAATAATAAGAATTATTGTAGCATTTAAATGCGTTTTTAAATCCAAATGGATGTGTGTGTTTGCTCTTAAGAAGTTTCATTGCTGAAGTACTTTTTCATGATGAGGAAGACAAGTTAGCCAGATTCTGTGAAATCCAAAGTCCTTTTTTGGACAGATAATTTCCATATTCACATTAATGTGTATATGCATTAGTAAAAGCCAATAGTTTAAAGTAAATACTATTGAACTACTATATAAAATTTTCTAAAATGAGTCCACTGATGAACAAATACTAAGCGATACTTTAAAGTGTTTTAGCTATTCTATATTTACACATTTAATGTATTTGAAGTGAAAAATATGCATTATAAAATTTGTGTTTATGAACAGCGCTTTTTTTCTTTGTTAAATACATGAAGATATGCTTAAGTAGCCTCACAGATCCATAGTAACTGCAGAATAAATGTCCATTTCAAAGTAATAGGATGAATCGTTGCACACTTCGTTATAAGCCAGGAAGATCCAAAGTGCAATTTCAGAACCTTTGTGAGCCTTGAGCAGTGCTACATGTGTTTGTGTTTGCCTGTTCCAAGGCAGCTTAAGGGATTTAATGTGGCCTAGCTGCTTTGACAATAAAGTCCTATTCTAAAATTGCTAATATCTTTTGTTAAAGCTCTGTCTCCTGACAATTTTCTTGACAGCTTGTTGCCTCATCCAGAAATCACGAAAACTGATGGCCCAAATAGAAAGGCAAAGCAAAAAAGAATGTGGGTTTTCCTTGGTGGATTTTCCACAGTGATTGTTAAGAATGTGAATATTTTCATTCTTTATACATAGCCTGCCAGCTGGTTCGGCTCTCAAGCTGCCAGAGTCTTTTTTAATCTTTAGTTTTGTTTTTCAGCTGCTTTGTCAGAAGCATTCAGTTCTCCAAGTGCCATTCGAGCTGGTTCCAGTTATTTCTCTAGAGACCAATGAATCTGTGAATTTCGGGGAAGAAAACTGGATTTTCTGCTTTTTAAAGTCATGTGAACAAGCAAAGTGCATTGTCTGGATAGCCTTTATTAATCAAAAAGGTTTTAAGCAGTAAAAGAGAACATACTGACTTACAGTAGTTATCCAAAGATTCAAAAACTGTAGTAAGAGTACAGGATAAACAGATTCTGATTGAGACAGTAATAACTCTGCTATTGAGCCATGGATATTAGAGATGGCACCGGTGGCAGGTGCTTATATCCAGGCAGGCAGGCCCTCTGTTTGATATCCTTATCACTGTGCCAAACTTCAGCGTTTGGAGGTTAAGTTGACATTTTGTCAGCTGATCTCTTTTTCTGGCCATTTCCTTTCAGGATGAAAGATCTCCGCCGTGCAGAGCTGAACAAGCCCCCTCACGCAGTGGAGGCAGCACACGTGTACTGCAGTTATACTTCCTTAGTCTACCTGTTTCCCAGGAAAGTTTCCACTGAGAGGGCTCAGGTGGCTCTGGTGCTTGGCATAGCCATGGGCCGTGGGTGTCCACCACAGCAGGCACCCAAGGGCATGCCTGGATTTCCATGAGCAGGGATGTGTCCTCTTGGCACCAGGCTGGCTGCGAGGACAAGACAGCTGGCTGGCCCCTGGGGCCCCTATCGCTGCCCCAGGGAGGCCCCTGCACTTTCCTGTGGGTGCCTAGCATGGGAGGCTGACCCTGGCAGGCCCCTGCAAATTCAGCTAGCCTGGGAGTCCACGAGAGCAAGGCTCTTTTGGACCTGACTATTTACGGTGCTATTGCTTTTCAAAGGCCGCTGCTAGTTATTAAATAGTCAACCCTTCTGCAAATCAAACTCCAGAATATTCCAAAATATTTTAATATTTTAAATAGTCGATCTGTGGACTTCACTTATCTTATATGTCTGGTCAATGGAAACTGAGATTGAAATCTCAAGTTATAGGGTAAAAGAAGTGCAGCTTATTGATAAAATAATACACTCCATTCAGGAATTGAAATTGACTTTGCTACCATATTGTTACACGTGGTTTACATGCCGTATCAGTATAAAGGGTACTTTTATAGATGCATAATTTGCGTCTGTATGTGATGCTTTGCCAGAGGCTCATATGTGATTAAGTTGCAACTGGTGTCACTAAAAAGAAGTAAGATTTCAAGTCTGATACTTGAAAGTGGGCAAGTGCCAACCTTTGTGAAAGACAGCAGTAGATGGTAAAAAAGTTGAATAGACCATACTAAGTCTACCTTGTCATTGTATTATTAGTCAATGTACTGAGAGAGGCCAAACTTTAGGAAATCAGCTTGAGAACAGCACACTTGCTTTTACTTCTCATCCCATGATGCCTGTGTACACAAGAGCGCAGGTGATGAAGAATGGATATTAAATGATCTAGCGTTGACATTATTACTCATTGATGCTTGGATGCTGATGCTTTCCTATCACTTATAACTTTCTTCCCTTTTGATGCTAGCAGCAAGATAGTGCAAACACTTTATTTGATAGATGAGCTACAAGCTGAGTTTTAAATCTGCGGAAAATTTTCTGCACTTTCTGCCAAAGGTAAGTAAATTAAAATGGGGGTTTCTACTGATTAAGATTATAAATAACAATGCAGTACAAGATTTCCTATGTTTTGCACTTTCATATTACATTCCATTTACCCTGCACTGAATTTCAAAACATATATTAATAAAGTATACTTTTCATAAGTTGTTAGAGGAAGTGGAGAGGAAGTACTGGCAACAGGGAAAGGGGCATTTCAGCAATCATCAAGTGTGGGAAGCTTGTAATGGAAAAAGCACATGAATTGCATATGTCTTGCTAAAACAACCATTAGTGACATTTTTAAAGTCTGACATTTAATTAATCATCAGTGCATCCAAAAAGTGAAAGTCTCCAATTGTCTATGCTATGTTTCAGGCATTTGGTAACTCTGACAGATAGCATTGCAGTTCATTTGATTATTCTTCATTTTAGGAGACTGTAACCTGCTACAAGAAGAAGACACTTGTTAAATTCCTCAGCTTTGAAAGGAGAGAGACACAAGGCTCTGTCCCAGGAGGTACAGACCTTTTCTTTTGTGAGATGTTGTGAAAATAAAAGGAAATCTAGAAGTTCAGGATAGAAGCAATTTTTCATTGTTAAGGGAATTTACATTTTTCCCTGTTAATGCTTTATGGTGCGCTTACACTTAAGAAGAGTTATAGGGAAAATTAAGGCTTGTATTGTCTCAGTGAATGCCAAAGAAGTGAGGGGGAAGGAAAGATATTCACAACAATCAAACTAAAAATAAAATGCCATTAAACACAAACATTTTGCCTTGAAATCTTCTTCTCAAGCCCTAGAGAAAATAGGAGAAGCGAGAGCCTGTAGCTCAACTGTCCTGACTGAAGAAGGTTGGATCCAACCACTAATGGTCTCTTGCTTTCACGAACAGGATATTCTGTATATGTGTATATACAAGCATAAATGTAGCTTTAATTTAAGCATACTAAGAATGCTTAACAATATGTAATTTATTCTAAAACCTTATCTAACCTGTCTGTTCTTATATGATGCCATCATCTATACGTGTTAAAAATTGACAACCATGCCTAAGTGGTTATGCAACAAGCGAAGGAAAGCTAAATGTTGCTCATGACCTCTAAACTCTCATTTTGGCAGTGTGTTACAGTTCACGTAACAGTCCTGAAGTTCGGTAAGACTTGAATGAAAGTGCTTTGGACTCTATATCTCACTTGATTGAACTGGAGAGTTTTTATTTTGTTTTTATAATGTCATTTATATGAATGGTGCTGAAAAAAGCATGAGCCTCCATTCAATAAAGACAGAAATGATGCTGTAAACTCTATGTTAGCAATGTAATATAAGCAACAGCAGCTTATAGAAAAGCAAGCCAAGGGAAGGTGTATTGGTATAATGGTTCATTTTATTAAGCATTATGTAGGTGACAAGTAATTTCAATAATTCTGAAAAAAAACAAGTAGAGCCCTTGTCTTCAAGAGCTTATGGTCTAATATCCTGACTCTACTAGACTGTTACGGTCCTACTGTACCATGAGCAAATCCTGCTAGCTTCTCTCCTTTGAGAAAGGGGAGGAGGGAGTTGCAAACCAAGGAGCTGTAGAAGGTTCCAGTGAACAGAAAGGTGAAAGATGAGGAGCAATTTGAAAGAAGAAAGTGAGGATACTTGAAAGGATGGGTAGAGTATCACCAGAGTTGCGAAAGAACCTGTAAGTAAGTGTGAAAATGAAACAAAGAAAACAGCAAAACAAAAATGGTGCAGCTGAGAAATAGGGACAGGAAGAGGAAAGGCAAGGGAGAAACTTCTATTACTTGGGCTTGAAAGGTTCCTAGCTTGTTCAGATGGCTCTGAAACATTGTACAAAAAGTACTGGTCAGACTGTGTGTACATTCACACATATATGTCCATGTATGTCTCCGTTTTTTTGAGGAGTTGGCTGCGTTGCCTAAGTTGGCTTATCTAACTAGAAGAGACAGGGCAGATAGATTAGCCTTTCTAAAAACAAGGCAGTGAAAGTGAGACTGCTTTCCTCGTTAAAAATGTGTTTTTTCTTTTAATAAGCTGTATGTCTCCTTTGCTTTGGAGGCAAGAAATGTGTTAGTCTTGTGCGTTTTTGCCATTCTATTAAAAATGTGTCCAACTTCAATCAAGTTAAGAAATTCTGCAAGTCAGTTTTCATTTGTAGCCCCCATCTAGTAAGGACTAGCACGAGAGCTGAGAAGAGAGTGCTTATTTCTTTTGCACTATCAAGCCCTCTTGCATTGGTGCCCAGGATTCCCAGAGCAAAAAGAGGACTGCACAGGAGGATAAAGTTACATTCGTGCAACTGCAGGTGGAAAGGCAGGAAAGAAGCACAAGTGTGGTGTAATGGCAGGGGGAAGTATGTAACCAGCTGGTTTGCAGGACCTGGAAAGAAAAAGGGCTGTTTGGATAGGGGGATTCTGAGAAAAAAGCAAAGAATTAAGACGAAGGGTTAGCTCAGACTCAGAGGACAATGACTTTGGGGCAAGGAGGCAGGGACTGAGACATTAGAGATGTCTCAGGGAGTCCAACATTGTCGAAGGCTGAAAGAGATTGATACACCACGCAGTGGAAGCAGTCATCAAGGCAAAGCAATGCAGGAAGAAATGGAGATGAAGACAGAAGCCCGAGGCTGGGGATCTGGGCAGACAGCCTGGAAGAAGCAACTGGGATGGCTTCTGGGCCCTGCCTGGGCTTGTGTGAGGGATAGAAGTGTGGCTGCAAGGAGTTTGAGTGCAAGCAGCGGCACATCTCTAAATACCTGGGAAAAGCTGTGATCAGAAAGCAAGCCATGCGGATTTTAGGGCCTTTGGTTTTTAGATTTAAGCTCTTAACTGCCCAATCTTGCTTTTGGCACTTTCCTCCCTTATTGGATCTTGCCCTACAATGCCACTCTTACTGCAAATTGGAATGATACCATAAGAAGGACGGAGTAAGGAGGCTTAGCTCCTTAACTGATTGGCTGAAGTAATGCTTCAAACAAAGCAAAATAATCTGTTAATAAATGTATTCAGAGATTTAAATATTTTTGCATTTTTTATCTATGTTTATAATAATCACTAATATTATTAGTGGCGATATGTTAGAAAAAAGAATGCTTGTGATTCAGAGAAAGGGACTGAAACCCTTAACTTCCTTCGGTGGTTAGCATACAAGATATGTACAACCACAGATGTACCCGTTAAAGAATATTATTACGAAATTTAGTTGTGGAGGATGAACGCATGGTTTCTGTGGTCCTGCACATATGCAATATTAGAATTAGCACCTGATTCTGGTCTCTCTTTATTTTTAAATCAGATTTTCTTTTTCCTTCAAAAGTGAGTCAACCTAAGCAAGATTTCTTAAGCCTATGATACATAGCAGGGATGATAAAACCACAAAATCTCAACTTCTTAAATCCCCTAAATCCCAATGATGATCCCAGATGCGAGACATTGGTGAATACTGTCTTATCTGACAGGCCTCTGCAAAGAAGGGTATACAACTCCCATGCTCATTATTCTAAAGGAGAGTATTGAGCAAAATATCAAAGCAAATCTTTATTGAAGAAAACAAAAGCTGGGTGTGCTGTATAAGTCTAACCTTTTATTTTTGTGTGTATAGAGTTAAATACAAAGGAGGATATTCCTCCTTATTCACTGCCTTCTACTGCTTTCTAGGAGCAAGAGCAAAGCCCTCTAGTGGTCCAAGGGTGAGAAGTCTGCTCAGGAGAAATTATCAAATCATCAAAGCGGCTGATTAAACATGGCAGGAGTCAGGGAAAGAAACAAAGAAACAAAGCAACAAACAAACTTTGTATTTGGATTGCACATGACTTGTAACTACAGCTGGGAAGATAAATGATTTGAAGAGGACTCTCCTGCTTCAAAACTTGCCATATTTTTGTTTCAGAATTATAGCTCTTCCTCCATCCCCTCTCCGCAACTTCAATATTTCCGGCCCAAAACAGTGAGGTTGCAACTGCAAAGCATTTTCCCTTTGACACTGCCCCAGAGACTTGGACTGGGAAGTGCTGAGGTTTCAGGTTTGGAGGCAGTTGCCTGGGCTGGCCATTGCTGAGCTACAACTTTGAGAATCCCTGGGGCCCAGGGATGGCCCCAAACAGGCTGCCGAGGAGTCCTTTGACATGCTCAGAAAGGAAAGGGGCAGGGATAGGGAAAGGAAAAGGGCAAACAAGCTGGTTTTCAGCCAAAAGTGTGCCTGGCCGGCTAGGTTCTCCCAGCCTTCTCCGACTCCTGAAGGAACTGATGATGTCGATAAAGCAAAGCTTTCCAAACTGTTTCACTGTATTTTTTTTCTAATTAACAACATTTGTAATCCTGTCCTCGTAGCTTTGCGTGAGTATTCAAAAGCGTGACTTTTGCTCTAAAAATACTCATTGAAAGAATGGTGCAAAATGCATCTATTTACATAAATATGATTGCCAAAACTCTCTTCTGCCGTGAGCTAAAAACGCCACTGCAAGTCAGGGAGTCTTGGGTAGAAAGAAAACCACGTGATTCAGATTATTGGACCCAACATGTGGATAGAAAATTGTGAATAATAATAACAAAAAATAGAACTCTCTCTCCCGAGCAGGCTACAGGCTGATATGTTTAACATAAACCACCCATTGAAGAATTTTAGATAACAGCTAATTTAGGATCAGGGAAAAATGCTAATGCACCCAAAAAATGTTTTTTTTTTGGCTGTGATTATTTTGTTCAACTATATTAACTAAAGCTTATATATGCCTGTAGAAAAACCAGCTGCATCACATTTTCAAGGTACCTTGGAAAGTGCTGAGAAGTGTTACTGAGGGAGAGGAGGTTGAAATGTCCATCCTAATAAATTGTCTTTGCCACAGGTGGCATGGGGACTGATGGCTCTCTTACACTGGGGAAAATCAGATATAACTCCTTCAAGGCAGGGGAATGACACCAGTGCCTAATGTGTACGAGAGGAGAATGAGGACAAGAGAGTTCAGATCCTGCCAGAAAGGTGGTGATGGGCTGCACGGTTCCTCCCATGTCCCGGCACAGGCACCCGCCAGCACGTGCTGCCGGCAGATGCAGCTATGCCCAAAGGGACCACCTGAGCCTGAGTGATGTGGGGGCAGATGGTGCTGATGAGATCAAACCCCAGCAGGTATTCCAGACGGGATCTTCAATTCCCAGGTCAAATAGCCTTCCCAGCTGAGAAAAACAAGCGGCATTACTAGATTTTCCTCTGTGGACATGATTGAGCTTAAATAGGCTCAGCTGCACTTGATTTAAAAAAAAAAAGCCTTAATAAGAGGTTGGCTTCTCTGATTGGAGACACTGCAGAGCACAAAGATCGTTACAGTTTAAAAAAAATAGATATATATGTATAACACCAGTGAGCTATGATTTTCTGTAGCAAAATCAACAAAAAATCTTTTCTCTTAACTGGGCTCAACATGTTGTTTGCTGAAGTAAAATAGCCAACGACTTGGCTTATTTCTGCTTTAGCTTTTTTCGGAACAGATAAAATCCTGTCAGTGTGAGCAAAGTTCTGAATATTTTTTTTCTTTTCTACTTAGTCTAGAGCTCTCATTTGCTCATATCTGCCCAGATTCTGGTTTTGCCACACTAATGTTTTAAACATATTTTGCCATTTTCCCTTTTATTTGATATAGATTAATGAATATAGAAGATCTCCCTAAAAAAATTTTTTATCATACAGAAGTAATTAAAGACAAAGAGGCACTCTGCAGAGGAGAAGTACGGAATGTATGTTTTATTAGCACATATTTTATTAGCAAAAAGTGACATGTTAAAAATCTGCATTAGAAATTAAGCACTGTAACAGTTCAGACTGCATCCCTTTCTAAGTCTGAGTGTTTTCTGTTCAGCCAGAGTCACCAAAATGTGTTTAGAATACGTTTTGCTTGAAGAATATCCTTCTACCTGGGTGAGGTATATGTTTGCTAAATATAACTACACATGTATAAAAAAAACAGTTTAGACCTATTTCATTTTTTCAAGTACAGATGTGAGGGTAATTTGGATACTTTCCAAGTTCACAAGCTATAGAAATAGAATGAACTTAACTGCAGCTATGCTCTGTTTATCTTTCTTATTTGGTAAAACACGCTTCCTTACAGAGGTCATTAGTGGTTCATGTCATTGGATTTCTCTCCTTCCATCTTACAAGACTGAGAGAACAGAGAAACTGATTTTATGAGGCAAACGGTTCAAAAATAGACAAACGTTTCAATTTACAAGTAATTTTGGGCCTCCTTAAGATCTCACTTTTGTTTGTTTCAATGACAAGGAATTAATCTGACAGCAACACACTTATATTGAGCTATTGGCCAGAGTAAAGTTAAACAATATTTTTTAGTGTAACTACTGTCTGCTGTCTCATGTCAGCTTGTCCTGAAAGGTCCCTGGGAAAGCAGCAGCACTGACCTATGAGTCAGAAATACGAATCAGTACCAGGCGGTGGAGTGTAATGACTAAGGGAAAAATTGAAATACCTGTTTCCTAATCTGCGACGGCATTTTGCTGTGACTTTCAAAACTTCAGCTAACAATAACAGGCTAGAATCACATGGGTGACTTTCTTGCTTTGTTGCTATTTTCGGGTTGTAAATCCAGAAAGTAGATATGAAAAGCCCTTGACCTGACCTAAAGGTATCTACACTCAACAGGCCTAGTCCTGAACATGTGAAAGCTCAGCAGCTCTTCGTGCAGGAGGTTTCACAAATCAGGCACCATCCCCCAAATCTGTAGGGCCTGCCCACTCAGCCTGCCCTAAAGCATGGCTACTTCCCCCCAGAATGAACTAAGAGCAGCCCCACATCATAATTTCTCTACTAGAATCATTTCTCTGCTCGGGAGGGCTTGGTAGACATCATGATTCCCTTCCCCCAGGAAACCACGTTGCCAGCAGGTTACTGCATGTTCAGATATGATACTCTTCCACCACATAACACCTCTGTGTGCTTTCAGAGAAGTACTGGGATCCAGATATGCTGCTCACTGCGTGTTTGACCCGGCCCTTGGGTGTAAAACTACACTGCTCCTTTGCCCCGATGAATGCTTAATTATGCCAACAAGGTATTGCTTAATGTATTAGTGATGCTAAGTAGTTTTCCTCAATGGAAGAAAACCAAGAATATTGTATGACATGGTGGATAGGATGGTCTTTTGGCATTGAAGGAGGTTTGGGTTCCAGCTCTCTCAGGCAGAGGAAAATGCTGAATTTGGTCACCTGTATCTTCGCTGAGTGCTCTAACATAAGGCTTACTGGTGAACATGCTGCTCCTAGAGCGTTTGGCAGTACCTGACAGGCTGTGCTTAGGCACTTATCTCCAAATAAAGGTTCAGTTCATGAAACCTGTCTGAAATGATACCTTCCTCCAGCTGAGTTAGATACAAAGACCTATGCATGGCACTACACAGATATACCTCAGCTAGCTCCAAGTAGAAGCAAGTGTACACAACTCAATCTGGTGCCGTGCGGACATACTTGCTCAGTTGCTGGAAGTGGTATAGCAAAGTACTGTGCAGGGCTAGTTGGCTCAGAGTACTGTGGTATGTGACCACACTGTTTCCAAAGCCAGGCTCAGTTTGGATATTGCACAAATCCTCAAAAATACTTAAATGTTTGACTTCAGTGAGACTTCAGCACAAACAGCTCTCCAGGTGTCTGTCTGCCTTACTCCCGGCTTGGGGGTGGGGAGGTCTACTAGGCAGAAAGGTGCCTGAAGGTCAGAGATTGCAACTTCGAACCTATTTCCTTGGATGTCTGTTGTTAAAAACTAATTAACTAAATTAAAGGGAAAGGCAAAATAGGTGCACTGACTACTACTGTTTCCCAGTCATGTCCACGTAAACAACTTTGGTTTTCGTAAAGAGATATAATTAGACAAATCAATATAGAGGTGCTATGTAAGTGTTTTCATGGCATAAACAGTTATTCATTGCCATGTCGTATAGGCACACTAGGAAAAAAATTAAATAAAGAAGAAATCAATGTTATTTCATTTTTTATTGCATGGAGAGAAAATGAGATTTAGAGGAAGTGGGTGTCTTGAAAAAGGAGGAGGAATATAAAAATCTGTGTGTCTGCCTCTGAACCAAAGAAATCATTTTTGAATTAGATTTATTTTGTGCCATTCTGCAGGAGAGATGGAGAAAGAGATTAGATTATTTAATTGTATTTTAATGTAGATATTTCAGAAGTCATATTAGTGAGTTTCAGTAGCTGGGGAGGAGGAATCTAGGAAAAGAATTCCAGTATTGACACCTCTGTGGTCTTCAAGAGCATATACCAGTGATATTCAAAGTATGGTGATCCTAATTATATTAGGGAGAGCCTTTCCTAGACATTATTGAGATTTGAAGAACCCTGACTAGTAGATTAATTAGGGAATGTGGAAGAGGCCCTGTATTGCTAGTCAGGATTAGTGTGGGAGGCATAGTTAGCAAAGGGAATTGTGGAATACCTAATGATACCCTGCCATCCCAACTACTTTCGAAGGTACTACTATACTTCAAAATTAAAAAAGAGAGTTAATTGATTTGATCTCAACAAGTTAGGAAACAACTGTATTGTTACCTTACACTTTGTGCTATTTCTAGTATTGTCCCTTCATCAGTGAAATAAGCACTTTAAAAATGAGAATCCTACTTAATCTATTACCAAAAACCTTTGCGTCCTTCCTCATGAGGAAGCTACACTGTAAGGAACAATCTTCTGTAAAGTAACTTTAGAAAACTTTTCTCAGGAGTGATAAAATCTCCCTCTAACATACTTCCATAATTCTTGGGGCAAAGTATTACCAAATGTTTTGTGGGTAATATTCCTGTGTTGATATCTAGTCTTTAATAGAGCTTCCTCCTCCTTCTCTGAATCATTATGGATTAGATGTTAGATAAGATTAGATAGGATTCCACTTATGATGAAAATTAAAATCTTTGTCTCAGCAGGCAGTCTTAGGAGTTTGTTCTGACATTGAGATTAACAATTTCATGGGCAGAAAGAGGAAGAATTCCTTCCTTTCTCCCTGCCTCCCTCCCTCCCTGCCTCCCTTTCCCTTTTCCTTTCCCTTTCCTTTTTTTTTTTCTTTCCTGCTAAAGACCCCATTTCTCCATCTGGGAAGCACAGGGAAGGGCTGGAGGCAGCCTTCTTCATCCCTTCCATTCCAAATCTTTAGAGTGTGGCTGCAGCAACTCACACCAGACCTTTCAAGCTCATCACATGTTTCCCAGCCAGCTCTGAGTTCTTTTTGGCTCTCTTCCCAGGCACCACCAAAGGTGAAGGCGGCTGATGTGCTCCGGGCTTGGTCACAGTTTCCAAAGGAGAGCAGGATACGTCTGAAAGGAAGCGAAGGGACTATAAATAAGTGTTCCAGGTGATCTAATATTGAATGGCAATGCTCCATTTGTTATTTTTATATCTGGCTAAGCAGAATCTTTGTGCTTTGTAGAGGGATGGGGAATGGCAGGAGAAAATGAATAGCCGATGAAGCAGTCTGAACAGTAAAGCATACGATGTGCTGCTTCATCATTGCTTTCATTGCTTGTTTAGGTGTACATGCCTCGTGCAAATAGGAAGGAAATACTGGGAACAAGCCAACAGGAGAACATGGCCTTTACTAATTTATGCTTTGATGTTTAATTTTCGCTGGCATGACTTATTCGGTGGTGCTACTCTGTGCCAAAAGTTAAGCACATCTGCAGGACTGCAGTTTTGTTCAGAATACTAATCCAGCAACCTCCTTGAAACCTCTAACCGTTTACTAGAACAAATGATTTTTGAAAAATAACATTCTTGAACTTCAGAATGCCAAAAATTCAGAGAAAGAAAAAAAAGTAAAATTAATCTTTTTCATTTACTACTTAGTTTTTGTGTACAATCCCTATTACAGCAGATTCCAACCTTGGAAAGAACGATATAATTAGGTTTTTTCCTCAATTAGGAGACTATAAGCTTGCCAAAGAAAACATATTTTGAATGTATCTTTTATCACACAGATCAAAGATCACATATATCTGTGCCTATAAT
Source organism: Struthio camelus (assembly GCF_040807025.1). Lineage (NCBI taxonomy): Eukaryota > Metazoa > Chordata > Aves > Struthioniformes > Struthionidae > Struthio > Struthio camelus. The sequence goes on along the minus strand of NC_090943.1, from coordinate 119,554,770 downwards.
GAGGAGCTCATGTGCTAATGTTCTGTAGTGGTCCAAACTTTACAACTGCAAAAACGTTTGATGTATCACTAATTGGTTTTAGCACCATAGATTAGGTGCTGAAATCAGTAGGCAAGAAATTGTGAGTAGTAGGTGGAGAAGGGATAATTCTGATTCTCACCATATGCTTTGAGAAATCTAAATCGTTACAGCATAAGTAGAAAAAAGAAGGGAGAACTTGTTGCTTTTTTATTTTTAAAAGAGACTCATAGATTATCTATATGATCCAAAAATACGCTCTATTCTCAATCATTAAAAATCTCCAATTCACAGTTTTTATTTTTGTAGAAACAACACCCGTCTTGCCTACAATGTGCTGCGCATTCTAACACCTAATGTGTCATGAAGAATGTAGTAACAAGGGAAATACATCTGCATAACATATGAAAAGTGCCAAACCTTTAATTCATTTCAGACACTGTACCACAAAATAGCATACTCTAGCTATAGGCTTCAGCTACACCACATAGAAAAAAGGAGAAGGAGGCAAGTGATGTGGTATATGGTATTATAATGGTGGTCCATGTTATATCTTTGATAGCTTGTAGATTATATGGATTAATTATTCAGATAGTAAGTGATATCATCTGTGGTATTACCTAAGGATTACTGGCAAGCTGGGAAGAGGCAGCTCTGTTCCGGGTTGAAAACTATAGGTATGGTCTACAGAGAGGAAGCTAGAGAGGTATGCTGCAGCAGAGATGAGCTTTACCTTTGAAATATGCTCAGATGTTCCGTGCTTACTTTTTCTTAATGAAAATAGACTGATTTGAATCATTCTGTACAAGCTTGCAGGCACACATGCACGCACACACACATGCTTTCAGTGTACTTTGTTTGTTTATCTCCTAGACTCAAGATTTTGTGCTTACAACACAGCTGAACAGTTTATCTCAATACTTTATGATAAAAAACATAATTATATAACCTTAAAAAAAATCAAAGCCCTTTCTGCTCTGCTTTGCTGTGATGACTTTGTTTCAACTAAAAAGACTGGGTCAAAATTTGAATGCTTAACCTACCTTTGCAAGTTAATTGCTCTTATTTTCAAACCTTGTATTTCTTTTTATGTGTGCACGTATGGAAATTGAAGTATATAGAATTTATTACTATTATTATTTTTATTGTGATTTTTTTGCATACCGGTAGCAATCCAGGAACAACTCCTTGTGAGATTCTGACCTAAAGCATATTAAGACTCCTTACCATTCATTCCAAGGCTTTCTCCCCATTGAAGACGCCTTTATATTGCTAGACCATTTATGAAAAAGAGACTTAGATCCACCATATTCAATTGACAATTCTGTTCAGAAGTTCATAACGGTCACTCAGGACTTCCAGCTTAGTCTTTTGCAGTAATTACTTTTTTTTAATGGTACTTTAAAGGAACACAAAAGCTAACACAAAATGCATAACTTTGCAGTAGATTTGCCTTAAAAGTGAACCATAGGGTGTCTTTCTTTGATGGCAGGGCAAAAGCTGAAGGCAACAGTAATATCTGTCCTTTTGGCCTTGATTCAAATGTTCCCTACAGATTTTGATGGTGTCCTGAAAGTACTTTTTTCTTTGTTGATTCTCCCCTTTGGTGTGCTTTGCTAATTTAATGTGAGACCTTCATACATTTTTCACATACACTCTTCCCAGCTGATCATCTTCCTTTCATCTCAGTAGCGGAGCACGGCACTCTTACATCAAACAAATCTTCATTGAAGTCATTTTTCATTATCATTACGCTCCTTACATTTGCTCATTTTAAAATAATTCCTTCTGCTTTTCTGCCCCCACCTGAAATATGACTTGCTTTAAATCTACACTTAGCAGAAAAAATATTTGCATTTGAGACATGGTCAGTATTGTTGAAATAGCTCAGGTAATCTTTTCACACAGTGCTGGTGGCAACAATTTGCAGATCATTTGTCATGCACTGTTGAGCGTCTCGTGATATCCTGCCACATGAATGCAACATTCAGATCCTAACTGCTTTTTTTTATGTATTATTCTACCACAGAAAAAAATAGTGGAAGAGGACAGAAAATACCTATGATTTTACACAAAGGTTTTACATATTCCTATGGTACAGGTGGAGAGTGAGAGAGCCTGATTTTATTCTCTCTCTCCGTCACTTGTTTTATGCCAGTACAACCTTGTTTTTTGTTTTTAAATATGAATGCAGTATGAACTGCGTAGGCTTACACCTAGACTAATATAAGCTTCACAACTTGGAAGCGGCTATGTTGACCAGTAAGCTTGCTTGTGTTCACATTTCCACTGTTCTGCTAAATGGTAGTGAATCCATATTCACAGCAGATCTGCGATATTTCCTGGATCCCTTTTAAGTTAACTTTAAACCTGGCTGTGGACTGTTCACTATAAGGCAATTTCTTTCTTTTCCCAATTGACAAGGATCAAGTAGCTATGGTAGTTCTTTAGATTTTTAGGTTGGATCACCAAGAGGTCAGAATCCTTTCCTCTTCTCAAGGCTGGAGCAGAGAAGTGTGTCTATAATATTGGGCTTTGCAGTGAAATTATAAAGAGTAGGGGAAACAAAAATATCACAAAAGAAATAACTCTTGTTGGATCTTTGAGCTTAGCTCAGCATTTCTGAGATTTGCCATAAAATCTTAAGATTCTCTGTAAATGTACTGTTTGCAGTTGAAAATTACTGTAAGGTACACTTACGTCATGTATCTTCTAGGCTATCAAAACTAATGGAATTTTCTCATTCCAGTTCTAATAATGTTAATTTGTAACTTAAGTGGCTGTATTCACACCATCTATCTCAGATTATGTCAGATATGTAACACAGGTGCAGTTAAGATCATCCAAAATTTGGAGCTCAGATTCCTTGTATAGTCCTTAGGAGCAGTATGTGCTCCCAGGAGACTACTGGAAATAGCTCTGGTAGAAGCACAAATAGGGTGCTTTGAACCCAGTGTGACTTTCTACTCAAACATCATTGAAGGAAAATATTTTAAGAGCCTAATGCAAAACATCTTCAACAGAGAATCAGAGCTTCTGGAGAACAAAAATACCACAAGAGTTGAGACATAGCTCTAAAGATTTATTGTGTGTGTACAGAGCAAAGCTAATGTGCTTGGAAAGAAAGAATGTGATACTAACAACAGCAGCAAAAAGAAAAAACAAATATTAACGTTATTAATGCTCATGTGTCCAGAGCTGTTTGTGGTGGGTTACATCATTCTTTCATGTCAATATTCTTCTGAATAGAAATACTTGTAAATAAAACAGTAGTACAGGTTGGACTGGAATAGAAATCACATACAATCTTAAATACCAACGAGTTAATATAGACAGGGAGATTATTAAATACCAAGTTGCTTATAAAGAACACTGTGAAGAGGAGTTGAGTTTGATTCGCATAAAATATCAGTGTGACGTAAATTGCCAGTCCACAGCCACTGACTATGGTAGTGATGAAGATTGCACTACTGTGACTGCAGTTTTAAAAATAAAATTTGTGTGAGTATGCAGCGAGGGAGGGAGAGGGAAAGGAGAGATTTCCCAAAATAGGGTGTGCAAAATGTTTCCATTTTCTCTATTCGAGGTGTTGTCGATTATGTGGAAATGTTGGTATCTGAAAGATTGCAACCTTCTCAGCTTACCAGTGATGCTTGTCTTCAGATAAGCTGTGCTCACAGATTCAGCAAACTCTCAACTATCTATAAACAAGTCCTAGGGATATAAATCAGAGCAGATCTTGTGCAGAAAAGCTCCTAGTAACTGCTATTATTGAATGTTATCACCAGCAAAATGGGACCAAAGTTGCTGAGCAGTAGAAAAAAAGAAAAAAAAAGAGAAAGGGAGGGCTTTGACTGTAGCTATAGCAAAGCAATTATTACAGCAGAAACAGAAGATAACCCACTTTCTTTCATATGAGGAAGAAAATGAGAGCATCCCTGCCCCCAACGGTAAGTAGTGAGTTTTAAGAGAGAGTGCATCAGGATGGTCTTCCTTCAAGACAGTGCATCTGGATGGTCTTCCTTCAGTCTGGTCTTCCTTCAATTGCCAATAACAACTCGCTATTAAGCGTCAGCTTCAGACCGTTGTCTGCAGTACTGACATGGTGTTAGCTCTCCATCCTATTGCTGTTCACTAGGAAACCTCCTCACAAGCGTGACCTACATGAGTCAGCCACCACTTAGGATTCGGAAACTGAAGGATCAGTTAGCTCTGCTCTGTCTACAGTAGATCAGAGACAAGAGGGATGTTGGACTCTAAATCTCATGCAGCAGCAATATCTGATGCTGTTATGAAGCGAGAAACCTTTTATCCTGAACTTCCACCTTATGCCCAGTAAGGCCTGGTGTTAGTGCTGTACTTCTTAAAATAGAAACAAAACAGGGCTGGTTCACTCAGATCCTGCATTGTGTGCAATGTTGCAACACCAAACAAAAAGAATTGGATTATTGATATTTAGATAATGTCAATTCTTGGGCCCTATCTGAATCTAAACCTTCTGTAAGGCTGCGCAGTAGAGTGTTCTGCTCTTTCTGTCTGTGCAGAGCAGTGGTAAAAGCACTTAGATGTATTACTGATTTCTGACCCTATCAGTCTTTATCAATTTTTAAGAGGCCTTTTCTCCCAGTGTAGGGACATGTGCCTGTTCCTGGGGTGTGCACAACAGAAACTGCAGCAAGCCTCACCACTAGTTGCGCATGCCACTGAGTAGCCTGTGGTAAACTAATTAAAAGAGCCTGTAATTCATAATGTAAGAAAGAAGGCAAATCGTTGTAGTTAGGGTCTGTCTTACAGTTCTTACTAGAGCTTTTTTCCTTGTCCACTGTTACCACCATCCCCCGTAAATATTCCGTTCTTTCAATAGAAGAAAGTAAAGGAGAAAAGGAATGAATTGAATAAATAATTGTTGCCTCATTATTGATCTCACTGCTTTTTCTATTCATTGATCTTTTAAGGCTGGACAAAGTCCAAAAATCAAGAGCAAAGTTACCTTAAAAGGAGAAACCATATTTTTGTTTTTTGAAAAGCAGAATATTTATTATTATAGTTTTTTTGGAGTGTCATCTCTAGTTTCTCTTCTTCTCTGTTTGCATCATTTTGCTTTGTGATAAGTGGGAAAAAAACAATGGAGAGGAAGAAATCCTCATTTTTGTGGCTTTACTGAAGAGAAATCTAAGAACTTTAAAAAGCTAAACATTCTGTTTAGCAAAAAAGATAAATTTCCATTTCCAAAATGCTTCTCAATGGAACAAATAACAAGCTCAGTTTATTAGTATTTTACGTTATTGAGAAAGTCTCATGCTTTTTCACTATATTTCTGGAGCGCAGTGCTTTTGCGTGTAGTATTGAAATGATTTTTATAACACTACATAAAATTCATGACAGATCTCAGAGAAGACTACATGCCTACTTAACGGTAGCTTAAAACCACACAGCATTATAAGAGCACACATTAAATATAAGATAGAGGCAAATAAATTAACCATAGGAAGTGTTACGTTCTTTCTGCAAGCAGATAGCTTCATATCCACAACGGCATTGAGACTACTGGCTCTTTCTGGTTTTTACAAGACCTCTAAATGTCCCTGTGGGTCTAAGACTAAGCACTTCCACTTCCCCTGAAGTCAATCAGAGCTGAAGAGGGTTCATTTTGCAACATTAATAATCATTCATAAATCCAATAAAGCTGGCTGGCATTATTATTCTGAATGTCCATCTGTATACACAAAATTTGAATTTCACAAATAAAGTAATTTTCTGCTCAAAATGCACAGGATGCAGATTTTGATTTTAAAAACTTTGTTCCCATTCTTAGAGGGAGGGTACCATGTATGAACTCCCATTTCCCCTACTAGATTCAAAACTGTTGAAAAACTATTGTAAAAAATCTGTTTATCTACAAGAATTGCTAAGAGATGCCTGTCTAGAAAGATGTGGTTTAAACAGTGCTGATGTGTTAATGTTACACAGTATTTTCTTAAGGTCTGAATAACTAGTGATTACTAGTCTATGAATAGTGTTAGGCTCTTGCCAAGAATGGAGTGGAACTCCTGTGGGCTACTAGTATGACAGATTAGAAAGCAAAAAGATCCTAGATCCTAACCCAGTTTGAGTCACTTATGCAATAAATGAATTCCAGATGCAGACCGTTTTAACATCCTGTTTCTCTATCAGTCTATCTAGAAAATGTCCTAAAACCAACAACTCTAAACTAGGCTGCCTTTTTTTTTAATAACAAAATTTGAAATAATAAAAGAAAGACTTTCATATTAAATTTATTTGAAGCCTAACTGTGAAGTCCATTATTTTCTTCATTTTCAGCTGATGCTTTGGAAGAACAAAAGTATCACTTTTGGCCAATATGTAACATGATTTGTCAGGGCGCTTCGCTATAGTCACAAAACAGTGGCAGATATCAACTACAGCAGAAATGGCAGACTTCTGTTTATTTCCCATGGTATGTCCACTGATACTTCCCCCTTTTGTTTGTATTTCTTATAAATAACTGGATTTGCCTAAATCTTGAACTCTGTATGTCTCAGTGGGTAAAGTACTGCTTTTTTCCTTCTAAGTGCCTTCTCTGGAAAGACGCTCATTACTGTGCCCTGGCTCTTGCAGTAAGGCTCACTAGATTTCAGAGGAGTCAGGAACTTGTCGTACCAGGATACCGTTCAGCATGAAACGTGAACCTATGTTGTTTTTCAGCAGTGTAACTGAAAATGGGAAATAATTTTTACATCATCAGAATATTCTTGGAAGCAAGCAAGGATTTATTATCTACTCAAATGACCAGCTGTGAAAGGGGAAAAGCATTTCTCTGGTTAGGACATTAGCCTAGGAATCTATTTCCTACTCTTCCACAGACATCCCTTGTAACCTGAGGAAAGGCATTTAGTTTCCCTGTGTCTCGGTTCTACATCTATCAGGGGTGTAGTAAGCATTTCCTGACCTCAGATGGGTTTTATGAAGGCAAATATATTAAGGAACTGAGATACTGCCAAGAGAAAGGCAGTAATTCTACGTATTATCCTAAGCTAAGAAACGATAGCTAAGAAAAAGATACTAGTGGAAGGATGCAATTACAGCCAAATGAGTGTTACAAGCATTGCAAAGAAATATACTTTTAGTACATAGGTTTTCCATGTTTAGCATAGTTTCAGTAACTAATTGAGTAGTTAACAGAAAGGGAACATTCGTACTTATTCAAGCTCATCACAGTCAGTAGAAGTGTACAGAGATAAAAACCAGGCTTCCCAGCAGCTTTTGGAAGATTTGTCACTTCTAAATTGAAACTGGTTTAATAGTCAGTGAAATAAGTCCAAAATAAGATTCATCTCTAGTTACATGATAACTTATTGTTATTCACTCAACAAATGACAGAAGCAAATGTATGAGGAGCAACAGTGGTCAAAATTTTTTATGTTAATACTGTATGTACCTGTGGATCACTGATTCTCCAATTTTTGTGGAAAACTTTCCTACTTTCTGGCATGGAAAAAGACAATAGGACCTAGAATATTCTAAGAGATTATTTTTAGGACAAGAGTTGTCTATTAATTTGTATGTGTATGAGTATAAACTGCGAGAGTATATGTCACTGAGTATGCAAAGACATAGAGGTTTGGTCTCCTGGGCTAACCCTGCTGAAATTGCTTGTCTGAAATACCAAGCGAAAGAAGAAAGAATATCAGCTAGCCTTCAGGGAAGAAGAAAAAGTTGACAAAGGGGAAAAAGGAAAAGGTGCTGTATCCTATAAGGACAGCACTACACATCTCAAATAAGAGTGGGGATTTTTTTTTAGAAGGACGAAGTACCAATACTCAAAGAAAGGAATAGCAAGAGAGAACTAGACATATCCCAAACTGTGATGTGCTATTGCATTGTGGAATCTATTACTATCCTCATTTTAGAACTTAAGAAGAAAATATTTCCTCCTTGTATACAAAAAATTTTCATGGTATTCTGAGAAAATCTTTTGTAGCTGGATATCCAAGAGGTATTATCTGTATATTTACTTAAAATTGGCCAGGAGGCCAAAACCTGTGATACAAATGTTACAAAACCTTACAGTGATAGGAGTAATCTGGTTTAGAAGCCTAGTTCTTCTTTAGAAGAGCCAGTTGTGGATCCCATTCTGTCATGGCCAACAAAGAACTGTGTAAATTCAGTCACGACAGTCTGTCCCCAGAGCAGAAAGCAGAGCTGAGAGAGAGATTTCAGGCTTACGTTCTTTAAAAATCAATCTTATCTGGCTAGAGAAGGTGTAAACATAGGAAAGTTTCTGCACAGTTGCTACATCACAAGGGATGCGAATGAAGTAGATGACAGAGGCGGACTGATATTTTGGCTGTGGACGTATCTGTCCATCTTGCAGTCCCTGCTTCACCAGTTGTACTAGTCAAAAAGCTAGATAGTACTATGAGATTCTGTATTTCTTATAGGGATCAAGGCACTGTTACAATATTGAATGTCTACCCAATGCCAGGAGTAAATTAAATGACAGATAGATTAAGCAGAGCAAAATATATAACCTCAGTAGACTATTCTACAGAGATCTGCCAAACAGCCTTAGATAGTGCTACCCAATTAAATCTGCTAACACTGTTCTCTGGAGGGGGGATAAGTGTTTAAGGTTATCAGCACTTTTCAGAGGCTTGTAAATAAATTAAGAGATGTGTAAAACTTTGGCAAAGCAAATACCGATGAAGTCATTGCTTATAGTGATATCAGGGACCCTTACCCATGTAAGAGCTGTGATCTGTAGGAACCAGGAAGCTAGCTTAAAAATGAAAACGTGCTCAATGTGACATTATATTCCTGAAGTAATATCTGGGCTAAGGTAGGTAACGCTGATATGTTTCCTAGAACTATGAAAGTGGCATTGGGTTGGCTTTGTCCCATGTCGTGCTACAGTTTGAACTTTGGTACCACTTCAGTCCGTGAACTAAATAAAAAAGACCAAACCAAAAAGAGGATTAGTGTAGGAGGATATCAAAATTCATTTGATTAACTTGAATATTGAGAATGTTGTGTTTTTCAGACTAAACTTAGATAAACTTGTAAAGTGCTAAGGAATCTTACCTGTCTATGAGCTATGCTCTCTAAAAGTTACAAATTTATCCTACAATTTAAAATCTGATTAAACTGGTTAAATGTGGTTGGACTGAGCACTGTTCTGATGAAGAAGAAAAAAGCATACAGATCATGCATTCAGTAAAAGAATAATTCCCAGGGGGTAAAATTGTACAGTAGTTTTCCTACAGGTTGAGAAAATTCCTCTCTCTTCCTTGTCTTCACAGCAAATAAAAGGATCAAATGCTACATTCATAACATAAAGTGTTATGCTCTAGTAAGATAATACAGAAAGTGTTCATTTAGTACTTGTGAAACCAAGTAATGTATGTGCAATCCTGAATGGATGATCAACAGGGGGAAACAAGACTTATGCCTTCAGATACAGACTCCTCATTTAACTCCAAAAATGCGAACACTGTGCAGAAGATACTACACGAATATGAAATGGGAGGTCCTGAAATACTTGCAGTTAAAAATATTGTATGATTGCATACCTTGCTGAATAAAGGTCTAAGGAGCATCTGCAGCAGGTGCCGAGGGACCTGGACCCATGCGCAAGGCTTGTTCGGAGTGAAGAGGTTTGGGGAATGGCAAAAATAGTTGTTCAGGGAAGAAGAGCAAGATAACTAATAGAGGAAAGATGGGCTGAAAGGAAATCACAGCATGTTCCATGGAAGATTAGGTTTTCCTCCATTTAAGGAGGAAAAGAGTACTAGCTGATGGCTTGAGTTTATATTAGATATATTCTGGAGGGTCTACATAAAGAATATCAACAATTGTACTGTCTTAGAGATTTTGTATTCCAAATACTATTTGCTATCTTTGGTCTACATGTACAAGCTCTATATGTGTATTAAGTGTATCCTTAGTATGAACCTCTATAGAAAACTGCCTGGAAGCTCCAATATCATGGTCTTTTACATTCAGTAGCTCAGAGCTTTACCTCCAAAATACTTTCCTAAAAGTTCTTATCAGGTAGGACTTTTACTCGTGCTTTAGAAGAGAATTAAGGTGAGATAAAGGAATAAAAGGATGATAACAGAGTTGTTTATAACACTGCTTCAGAATATACTCATGGTAGAGTCCTTTAACATTCTGCAGGACTAAGTTCTTTACCAATCACGATGGGAGGTTACAAATGCTTTCTTTGTGCTGTTTAGTACTGTTGCTTTTATTTTCTGTTACAAGGAAATGTAACTTTCAAGAATAGTGTTAAAAATATTTGTTTCTAACCCTATTTTGTGTGTATGTGGAATGTTTTGGTATATGAAAATACTGTCATGATTAAGGTGAAGATGAAAACAAAACCTGAAAAGAAAAAGCTGTCTTCAGGGTAAATAATACAGCAGAGATTTGAGATATCATATGCGATTGACTGTGCCAAGGTCTATTGGAAGTCAACAAACGCTGTCGACAGATGGAGGAGGATTCAGTTGTAGGTGCTACTATAAAGTGAAAATAAAACTACGGAGTTTATTAATATTAAATCACACTTTATTCTGTGAATATAACTTGTTTCTCTACTTGTGGGATAGCAGTTTTCCCACTGCTAGAACATTCTTAGAAGCACTTTAATTCATAAATGACATTTATAAAAATAACTTCACAATCCTGTTTCATTAAAGCCAGTGAATTCTGCAAATGTTAATGGATTTATCTCTTTGTACTGCTCATTCATAGTACTTTGTGAGCGTTCAGTGGTTGAGCGTTCCCGCTTTGGAAAGGAGGCTCATGTTGAGGGTTTGCCAGTGACGGGAGAACTGTGCCTCAGGGCACCCGGGTGGCCTGAGCTGGGGATGTGTCGCTGGCCCCAGGAGGAGCAAGGGGCGCCAGTGCTGCTGCTCCTCCTGCACCCCTGTAGTTATAGTGCTTCATAGCAGGCTCCTAAGGGTGGAATCAGAGTGAAGTGACTCTGTTAGCTGAGGGACTGGGCACGGCTTCCTCATAAAGGCCTGAGACAGTTTGTTTGAGCTTTGCTTTGAACTGCTAATGTCCTTGTACCCTCATGATATTAATTGCCCTCAGAGTAAAGCTTCTTCTCCACATAAAAACCATTAGCATTTTTAAAGCATAGTAACTTCACTGCTGGACAGCCTCTCACAGGGGATGAAATGACTGTATGAAATCCCCATGAGCAGCATGGTACACCTCTTCAGTCAGATCGAGCACAAGTCTTACTACTTTCCAATTTTTTTACCTAGTGGAAGTTATTTGGCCTCCACAGATCACTGAGTTTCCAAACTACATTGTCTGTCTGCTCTTCAAAGGTCCTGCAGAGTCCCAAATGCAGAAACCTCTTCATCTAGTTCTGCCAGCAAACTGGGGGTCCTCCTTCAGAAACAACCAAGAAGGAACAAGCAGTACTAGAAACAGGGGAAAAGCAGCCAGAATGAGGCTTCCTTTGGTCAACCATCTGGTCAAGTGCTATAAACGCTATTAGCAACACACTCCCAAGCCCCATAGTCCTCTCAGGAGGAGCCTCACCAGGCATGATTTGGTATATAAGACCATGCTGCCTGCCTGCAGTCTGGGATCCTTTGCTCTGGAAGGAGAATTTGAGGGAAAATAAGAAATAGGAAAGGGGGGTGAAAAGCAGCAGCAAGACGAAAACAGGGACCCAGTGCCCCTAAGTGCACTTCATGAACCATGCCTGTTTCCATGGACAGTGCTGAAGTCAAGTGCCTGTGAATTTGGGTATGGGGGAAGCAACTGTGATGCCCCTTTTTGCTTCTGCCTTTCGTCTCTCATGTGCTTTCACTTCACTAGAGAGATCACTGGCTGGAGACCGCTGACCAAAGCGAATTCTTTTGCCTTTAAAGCTCTGTAATCTGAGCACATGCCTCATTTGTTCTGGTCAATTACACAAGAAGTTATCGATGAGGATGTATACGGAAAACCCAAACATGGTGTGTCACATACAGGGACAGCAGCATTGTATAAAGAGTGATTCTCTATGTTGCTACAGTTTTACTTCAAAGCAATAAATCACTCTACAGGCAATGTGTAATGCAGTCTAAAATATGATGGTTCTCACTGTTTGTAATCTAAACTGGATATGCCCTTATTGCCCTTTTTGCCAGAGCTATCAAGGGCTTAATAGCTTTTTTGTGCTTGCACGGTTATTTCAAATCACCTTTTCAGTAACTTATGTTTTTACCCTAAGTTATGTTTGATCACTCTTGAACTTGAAAACGTACTATTCAGAAGATTCACTTTGTTTCTTGATAACAGAATTCATATAAGATTTGCTAAATAAAACGAAACATCTTTCTCATTGACCCTGTGACTAATATGTTTTTCCTTTTGTTGGTTATCTCCACCTCAAGAATTGTGTCTGCCTCCTCTCTGGCCTGCTTTACTTTAATCTTGTTCTCTCTTCTTGTTATTTCAGAGATCTGTGAATAGTGGCTGCATCTCTCTTTGAATCACTCTGCTGGCTTCCACATCACTTCTGTATTGCATTCAGAACCTGTAAACCATGCTCTACCAGCTCTACCAGCTGCACTGTGGTCTCTGTTACAAATCTTCATCCCTCTGGTTAATCCTGCTCCGCTGATGACAGTGATGATGTTGCTGTGCTATCCACCTGCTCCATCCCTCACCTACTTTCATCTTGCTAGTGAGATCTTGTGATAAAAGCGCAACATCTGCCTGATAAATTGCTGTGATTCTTTACTTTGTGAAGTTCAGTATATTGCTTGCAAGGATGGTGAGCAATCCTTGGGAGCATTAGCGCAGAAATGCTTTAGTCTTCTTTCTCTCTCTCTTCCTATAAATCCTCTGAGTTTCTACTCTCCTTTTGTTCAGTAATGCTTTGAAATTCCCTGGAATTGCACTGATTTCCCAGCACAGTCCCTATTTCTATGCAACTCCTTCAAGGGCTGTTCTGGAGATGAGTCAATTAAGCTGGTTGCTAAGCTTAATAACTGGGTTCCTGACCCCCATTGTAATCCACCTGCAGCTCCCGGTGGTTCTCCTGGCTGCCATTCCTTCTCCAGTGAACTACGTTGCCGATGCAAGGCGCAGCAGGCAATCTCTCCTCCCTCTTTCCCTCCTTTTGCTCCTGCTCAGCCTTGGACGCTGACTGAACATAACCTGAGTGGAGTGCAAAGGAAGGATATAAGCCACTCCTGGCTACCTGTTTTCTGTTTGCAGAAAAAATTGGTATTCTAGGACAGTATGGCATAGCTAAAGCATTCAGCAAGGAGAGACGTGAAGAAAATATACTAATATGGGAAATATCCACTGTTAGTGGTGAAAACCAGTGTGGCTTCCCTCTGGAATAAAATTAGTGAGGGACAAGACACGACTCTGGGTTTTCATAAGTGCTTCTATAGTAGTTGCAAAATAACTGCTTGACCTGCAAACTGAAGCACTCAAGTCAAGACTGGAACAGGTTGCCCAGAGATGTTGTGGAGTCTCCTTCGTTGGAGATATTCAAAAGCTGCCTGGACGCAGCTGCTGCTTGAGCGGAGGGGCTGGACTAGATGCTCTGCAGACGTCTCTTCCAACCTCAACCATTCTGTGATTCTGTGATTCTGTGCAAGGTGAAAACAGCCTCTGTCTGTCTGGAGCTTTTGAAAAACAGCTAATTCTTATACTAGTAGCCCCATTGAGAACAACGTTAATTCAAAAACAGGCTGTAAATACCGTCTTTTGTCTTTTTTTCTTATTAATATTCCTGTGCCATAGTCCTAACCGGAGTCCAAAACTTTTCTATCGACATCCAGTTTTGACCTGTGGGTCTCAGGTGTAAAGATACAGCGTGGTTGCTTGGCAACATGAACACGCCAGTTAGCTGGGGGTTATGAGCATTTTTAAGGAACATTTTCTTTTCATTATTGCTGAATGGATAAGTGCGCGGATAACTCAAACTATGATGGCTGATCTGAATTTTCAGGACTTGTAATTCAAGGCTTTCTGGATGCAGAATTCTGGCTGGTAAGGATGTGAATTTGAACCCAGACTCGGCTTCCAATAACCGCAGGACTGGGATTATTAGGTTTAGAAGTTCAAATGTTTTGATCCGTTTTTTTTTTTTTTTGTCTCAGTTAATAGTGTATGGAGGAAATCTCCCTTATATATCTTTCTTTAACCCTCCATGAAGACAGAGAGTACACTGCTCCAATGACTGGAGGACTGAGCGAGTTCTTGCAAAGCAGGAGAAAAGGGAGCGGCCCGCTCAAAGACAGCAACTTCTCTCTCTGCTCTGGGCAAAGCCTATGCAAGCCAAGTAGCTTCCATCTGACGGTGCATTGACCTCTGTGCAGCTGAGAGCTTTTTAGCACCATATATTTGCTTTGCGTTTTATAGGGCATGCGTCCACGCGGTGCCTGGGCCTTAGGGTCCGGAAAGTCTAAAGACGGGTAAGGGAATGATAACCTGCCAGTTACCACGGTTTCTGACTTTCCAAAAGCTTGCCAAAGACCAACAGCTTCATCACTAGTGCAGCTGGCTCTCTATGCTTGTTTTTGTTGCATACCTGTGTTTCACTGCTGTTTCTCAGATCAAAAGCTTCTGATTCAGGTCTTCCTCCTCACTTCTTTGCAATTCTTCCGACTTGGTTTAGTTTATAAGCCAGGGTAAATTTGCTGCCACATTGTGGCAAGAAATTAGGTAATTCAGCAACTATATAGGAAAATAGGTGGACGTACCTCTTTAGCTTTAAGGAAATTTCAGGTACAGATAGAAGAAACCAAGATCAGCCAGACTTTGTAAGAAGATCTAGATATGTTTGATATATGCACAGTGGCTCCAGACTTTACTTAGAATTGATGTAAGCTGCAGTAAATTAGCCTCTAGGTTTACTTATGTTCTGAATTTAGTCCTATAACTCTTTTTTTTGTCCTCCGAACTGGCAATCAAGCCATCCATCAGATTGTCAGCTAACTGTCTGTGTGTCATATATTAATCTCACTTTTTGTATCCCATATTCATTTGTTTCAGTGGGAATTCAGTCACAGATAAAGGCTGCTTAGTCACAATATTCTGCAAATAAAATAGCCCGAGAAATAGTTAGCTAATAGGAAAAACACGGCATCTGAGTTCGTGCTCTGTGGGTACACAGCGCTAAATGAGTGCTGTAGAGAGGACGGAAGCTAGATATTTCTGCTTAAAAATATCAACACATGGAATTTGACTTGCTTCCTACTAGGTGATCAGCAGCAGGCTTTAAGTTAACAGTGACACCAAATGGTTTATTTAGCTGTCAGTTACAAAGAGAGAATTCGTAGTGGAAACAAACAGGCAGCATACAGTGACATCTTTAAGAGAAGTCTGCTTTATACAGCTTTGAAAGCACAGACTTGTCTCCACTAGCAAGCAACAGGAACAAGTCTCATGAAATATTTTATTCAAGACCCTTCTTTTCTTCTAAGTTTCCTGCAGAGAACTGTGGCATGTGTTGCCACCAGAGACTGTGGATTATACACAAAAGGAAAGTGGATTTGCAAAAGGAGCCAGAATTTGTTCCGTGCTGGCTTTCTTTACATTTATTTTCACACAACAGTCCATCAATACAAAGTAAACCTTTAATGATTTGTGGTCAGTACAGGCCCATGTCATAGGAATCTTTTCAGCTTGTTTCCTTTAAAAAAAGATGAAGGAAAATGTGTCTTGAAGCATCATCTTTTCACCTCCTAAAAATGGTGAGAAAATAACAAGTGATGGCAAAAATGAGAAGGTGCTTGGCTGAAGTAGGGACTGTTGTACTCTTTCACTCTCTATGGTGCATCATATAGCATATTAGGAGGGAAAGATGAGAAGTGATAAGATTTTATATTTGCTACATCTTTCAGTGGATAATTCTTCTCTATAGATGTTGTGATCCCTGATGGGTGAAGG
Organism: Struthio camelus; assembly: GCF_040807025.1. Lineage (NCBI taxonomy): Eukaryota > Metazoa > Chordata > Aves > Struthioniformes > Struthionidae > Struthio > Struthio camelus. The sequence continues at coordinate 119,538,834 of NC_090943.1, read as the reverse complement.
GAATTTAATCAGAATATGCACCAGTTCCCTGCAATTGAATTTATGGGTGTGATGTCAGTTGCAGACACACTTATTTGAGGGACTTTTTTTGGCCATTTATCCTTGAAAATATAGGCCCGATAGCAAAAAGAAATCTGTCTCTACTAGCAAAAGATCATTGTTTAGCTTGCTGTGGGAAGTAAATCCACCCAGTGATACTGAAATGAAATGAGGTACGCTTTTACTTTTTCTAGCATAAAGCAAATGATATGGCTGGGAATTCAGCCAAGATACACCATGTCTCTGGCCAGGTTAAACTCTATTGATCATGAAGTAGGCCCACATGGCCATTTTGGCACTGAGCTGTGGAAGAGCACTGCAGGTTGCCAAAGCTCATGGTCCTCTGATGATCCAAATCTGGGAGCTGGTTATAGCTGCTCTCTCACCTGTCCGTCTTCCTTTCCATCCTGTGGAAACAAGGATTCAGAGGGATGGGTGCTGAGGGTCTTGCTGTGTGACTAGATCTCAGTGCAGAGCCAGGACAGGGATGAGGTTTGCTCTGAAGTTCAGAAGTTCAGAAGTTTCCAGGTTTGACTGATCTACAGGGGCAGAAGATATGTGTGTATTTTAACAGCTATTCAGGTACAGAATATATTTTAATGAGATTCTCTAATTCATCTCTTTAATTTTACTTTCTTTTAAATGCTAAAATGATGGAGAAAGTCTTTTAAAAACCCCGAGACAGTGGTTTCCACTAGTCTGAGCTCTTGACAGGCACTAAAGATAAATGTGTGACAGTAAGAACGTTATTTTCATTTCCCTTTTGAGATTTTTTGATATCTACATCTTGTTTGCAATGTCTCTGTCCTTCCAATGCATGTACAATTTTCTTGTATAAGAAAATTGCAGGAGGAGTGGGTGGGTAGGAGACGGATAATTTCTGTGAGGCCACTTCATTGCTGTAGGGTCAGCACAGCTTTAGGATCCTCAGATTTATACAACACATTAAAAAACCTTTTTAAGAAAGAAGGCAAAACAGCCTTCCCTCAGAAAATGAGAGTAAAATCTAACTTTTAGAATAAGGAGGAATAACTTAACCTGAGTTAGATGTAGTGCACCAGTAAAAGCAATTTTGCCTTATATGTGAAGGATCCACAGTACTAGCTTCCAAATTTCTGTCAGCTTTACAGTTTTAATTCACGTTTAGAATTTCAAATTAAAACTATTTCTGTCCAGTTGTCCTCTTTCTTGGAAGAGATCATTGAATCTGTCTTTGAAATTCGTGATCGAAACAGAGAAGGTCTGTATAGCTAGCGCACACTGGCCAAGTCATACAGCATGAAAGCACATGTTTGGGGATCCAAGGGAATGTATAATGTGATGCTGGAACTAGAGGTATTGGGAATAAATCAGGCTAACTGCACCTGAGCTTTATTGGTGAATGGTATACGTGGAGTGACTTACCAGGCAGATAGCATTTGTGTATTTCAGCTCTGTATGCCCATTTCCTTATTAAATACTCTTGAAGTACAATCACGTGCAACTGAAGCAATGACAAACATGTTCTTTTCTCATAACGCTTCTGCTATCCAAGGTTTGGATGTCTGTCGCAACAGACAGTTTGGGTAATATAAACTTCATCCAGTACATCTACAGGTGAGTCTACCTCTGACCATAACTTTTTAAAAAACATCTAAGGAAAACAGTACCTAAAAGGAGGACACTTAATAACTTTACAAGCAAGCTGGCTTGGTGCAGGGATCGATGTGTATACATACCTGCCAAACCTCAGTACTTGCTTTCTGCTATTCAGCCACGCAATTACACTTGACTTGCTTGACTCAAAGTCAAACCATGGCCAACTATTTTCTGCTATTTTTATTACCTCCTGAACTTTGTTACCTGCTGCTTTGCCGTAGTTGCTGTCATTAGCCATATAGTACTGCACACACACTGGAGTGTCCTGGGAGTGTGGATCACCGCAACTGGAAGAAAAAACATCACTGCAACCGCACAGCAGCTTTCCTCTCATTGCAATGGCCTCTCCGCCCAGCTCGTTGCCTTAGTACATTTTATACTGCTGAGAGCAGCAACTTTCATCAGAGACAGTGAATAAGCTGTTTGCAGCTGACTCCTCCCCCCGCCCCCCGCAGCACTTAACTTCAACCTCTTGCACTGTTGTAGGCCTTGCCTAAGGTGTTCAGGATGAAGCAGCCTCTCTGCATAGCCAGCCTTGCTCACAGGGACAGACCGAACGCCCAGGCTGATTGGCACCTTTGCAGACTCAGTAGTGGTCCTGAGAGAGGAAGCAAAGAAGCTGCTGACCTGCATGCCCAGGTCATGCATTGCCAAAAATGAGTGAGGGACAGACAGCCCCATAACTGGAACATCTCCTCTATTAAAGAGGAGATATTTAAATATTTTTAGGGCTCAAACTCCTTTTCCTGTAACCTAAAGAAATATATTTTTTCAGAGCACAGAATTTCTAATTTCATGAACAAATCTGAATCCGTCAGATGATGGGCCTCTCTTGTCCAAATAGAGTAGTCAGTTTACATTTGTTAGTAAATTCCCTAAAGAAAATTTCTGGAAAAAGAGAGAAACAGTTTATGAGCCTTTAAATGAAGGAGTATCAGAGATACTGAAAGCGATGGTATTGTTGCTTAAGAAACCAAGGGATTCATCTCTCTTTTTAGCTGCTTATCAAGAAAATAAATGAACCTAATAAGCATCATCGCTAGCTCTATCCGCACTCTCCAGCACTATCAAGATTCACTAACGGCAAGCAAAAGTGCAGAAACCCCTTTGACCCCCAATAAACCAGCTAATTTGTGGAGAAGTGTTAAAACAACAAGCAGCCCCAGGAGGGCCCACCCTCCGATCTGCTCATCCTTCACTGTGCGGCTTTCGCCTCTCCTCGACCACAAGGTGGGGCAGCGGATGCCTGCTCGCCGCAAAAACGAGTGCATCCATCCTCGCAGCGCCTACACCACCAGCAAGCAGAGCAGTTACTCACTTACCCTCGGCAAGCCTGTTAATAGACAGCTGGCTTGCTGAAAACTTTCTCAAAAAAGAAAAGGATCAGACTGCCTCAGCCCTTCTGCAAGAATAAGAAGCTACAATAACCGCTATTCTTCTTGTGTGACAATAGAAAGAGGAGAAATCAGTGCAAACCGATCTGGTGGGAGATCATGGTGGAAATGGGTTGCCCATTGGCGTTTGGCATGGGTGCTCCCTGTGCAGGAACCAACCGTTCACTTGCTCCGGGGAAGTGCAGGTTTGCTACTGCGATTCATGGTCGCCCTTATGAGTCCATCTTTCCCATAAGGAAATAATTACATAAGTACAGCCTAGCCCACCAAAATAAACAAGGTGACCGATACTGTAGGGGTGGGTAGACAACACAGTTTTTCAAATATAACAGCATGAAAGTGGCATCCTGCCTGACCAGAATGACCAGTATGAGGAGCAAAGGATAGGAAAAGAGGGAGAAAAAAAGAAAGTATAGGACGAAAGTCTGTCTCATAAAGTGTGCAAACTCCTGCCCACATCATTTTGCAGTTTGTTTACTTGTGGCTTCATTAAAATTGCATGCAGATCCAATGACTAGATTTTGTTAATGGCCCACAGAGGGACAGTCATTGCTGAAGCCTGAATACTGTGATCCATTTTCCCTAATTATTACTTTGTAACCATTTCTAATTTGACAGCTCCTGCTGAACAAGGGTTCATTTATTTTGTTTCATTGTTTCATATAAAGAAACATCAGATAAGCATAACAGCAGAGCATTAATAAGGAGAACGAGTAATTTGAAACATACATTAATCGCATGTTAAGAGCGCATAATGGCTTTCATCGGGACTGGTGGAAAGGTGTTTATTTGTAGAATCCCTTTAAAGGGTGTAAATCACAGTGTTGTGTTGCACACTTAACAAGGAACAAGAAGAATATCTAATTCCTTGTGGTCTACAAGTGAAAAATGGAAGTCAATAAAGAAGTTCTTTCTTGTCCTTGACGCTATTTCGTAACTGCCAGAAAGATGGAATAAAGGGGCATATTTTCTCATGATAAACTCGATTCTAGATTTGCATAGTTGTTAGTTATGTGTCAGTGGGCTTTTGTGGGTTTCATTGTTTTCCTCAGAAGAGAAACAGGTGAGGTGGTCAGCTGTTACTAAAAATCCAATATAATTCACTGCTTTTTGAGGACTTTAACACAGAGTGAAATATTTCTAAAATGGCAATGCAGGACTGTAGGACTACAAGGGTCACGAGGTCCAGTCCCTTGCTAGCACAGTCAGCTGTGTCAATCTTTCTTTCATGAACTTGTGGAGTACTCTCTGAAATGTATCAAGGTTTTTAATTTTATTTTATTTTTTTTATTCCTGTAACCTAATTTTAGAAGGCCATTCTAGGACTCCATTTTATTGTTTGCCTCAAAATTTGTGACATCAGGACATTTCATTATCTCACTCTCCTACTTCCCGTAAGCCAGTTCAATATTCATTTTATATAGCTAGTCCCTCTCTGTGTCTTAAAAATATCTAACATTTGTCTATTTGTTTTCCTGCCACTATCTCTGTTACTGCAAGGATAGTTATTATTTTCATGGTGTACACCCCACTTCATGGAAATATATTCCCTTTCAATCTTCATTTTGCTAAACTAAACAAAACAAGCTGTTTTTGTCTCCTTTGGTAAGATAGGCTTATTCCTTTTCTGCCTGTATTCCAGACTGATTTTGTCTTTTTTGAGTATAATTGATTGGAATTATAAATTCTTCTCCAGATGAGATTTCCTCAATGCTTTGTACAGTGGCATTAACACATCTTTATCTCCTCTGGAAATATTAGAGATGATACATCGTCAGAATTTTTTTTCACCTTTACAACTCATTGGTAGATCACAGCTCTCCTAAGAACGCACTGGTTCACCCAGACATTTTTATCATTTTTAGCTCTCAGCTGATGATGAGTCAGCTTAGAGCAGTCATTTTTGTTATCTTTTTACTAAGGCATGATTTGCACTTCTGCACACTGCGCTTTTAAATTTAAACTGTTTCTGTCTTTCCAAGCCTCACAATCAGTCACTTATTCCCACAAAAAATTCTGATCTTCCTCAAGTACTGGCAATGTCTTGAAATTTGTGACACCAGAAAGTCTGATCACCTCACCCTCCTGCTTTGCTTTAGCCAGTTCCTTACTCACCTTATGGTTTAACTAGCTCCTGTCTTTTCCAGTGTGGTCTGCCTCAAATGTTTTACTGAAGTTCACATAAATTAGGCATATTGTATCTGCTTAATCTAGATTTTTAAATACCTTATCTCAGAAAATTATCAGATTAATCTCATTTAGGCTGCTGCAGTTTATCCCACTTCCCCTTTCCCTTCCGTGCCTTTATCCTTTGCTTCACAGTTTGATCTAGATCCCTGCATAACACCGAGGTCAGACTAATGGGCTTGTGGTTGTCTGAAACCCTCTGCATTCTTAAATATAACTACTAAATCTGTTTTTCTCCAGTTGCTCAGTAATATCACTTTCCGTTGTTGCAAAACCTATTTAGTGAACAAAATCCATCAGCTATTGAATCCAGCAAAACCTGAGCTGAATTTGCTTTTCTGCCTGTATCTGAGGTCTTTCTGCTACTTTTCTCTCTAAAAATGTTGTAAAGATCTCTGCTCAGAACTGACCCTGAGAGGGTCTATCTATATACACTGGATCAGCAGGACTGCTTTTATCAACCTCCCCATAAATGATTTTGCACAGGTGGGATGTTGTAGTGTCCTCTCTCATTTTTTTCTTGTCTCCCAAACTCCTGACATGCAGTACTCATAGTATCCTGTTTTTCTTCTCCCAGATGTTCTTGTTTCTCTATTTTGCCACTCGTATACCTGGCATGAGTGTATAACTATTTTCTCTCGTGTCTTGAGGCTGGCTCAGCTATCACATTGTAGATACTCACCTAATGTCCTGCAGAACTGCGGAGGACCTCCCCAGGATGGCAAGGTAGTTTTTACCAACTGTGCCCTTTATATTAAATTGCGACCAATGTTGAGTGCCTGCAAAAAGGATGGGATCCCCATATGGTAACTCCTAACTCAGAGAAAAGTATGCAATGACCACTGTGGTATGGAAAAGTTAAACAACAGATCAGCTTAAAAATCAGGCTCATCTTAGAAAGTACTGCATGATTTTTGGCTTTTAACCCAAATTGCCACGGCTATTTCATTACATTTGGATCATAGCGAAGGGACATCAATTCTGGTAGGCTGTGTTGCTGTCTGCATACAGCAAACACAGTACATGTTGTGCTCAGACAGAGAGAGATAATATCTTCAGTTGCTGTAGGAGAGCAAAATCCCTTGCACTCTGCTTTCATTCTGGACGCTCCTCAGTGACAGTACAGCACTGAAATGCCAGACAGTTGTTTCTCACAAAGTTCCTTAGTTTTGCTCTCACTAGCTGTCCCGCTATATGATGGACATTCAGGTCTTTTTTTCTCCTGATGGATACCCCCGTCCCACTCTCCTGTTTTAGTCTAGCCAATGCTGAATTATCCTTTAGCTGAAGCTTCTGTTAGGAGACTTCTCCCAGCCTTCTTGGCACAGAAGAATAAAACTCAGTCTCCAATATTTACCTTGCTGCATAGACCTGCACTAATCCCTGTTCGCTGGGGATGAGATCATGGTGCAGTTTGCAGGTAGTGAGGGGCACTGCATGGGCATCCAGGCTCTAGGGGGGCCAGGGAGGAGAGCTGAGAGGACTCTGCTCTCCCATGGCTTCCAGGAGAGAAGAAAGGTGCTATCGTCAAAACTGGTGCGTAACATTTGTGCCAAAGGAGTCCCGGCAAAGGGGGTGTGAAGCTGTGTTCGATTTCCACTCTGGCACCGTGGCCAGTGTCTGTGATGTGAGTAATACAAGGAGGAGGAGGAAGAGGAGGAGTTATTCATTTTCTCCTGCTCTTTCCTGGTGCAGCCGTACACGCTTTGTCCCATTATGTGTGATTGTTTCATGCTGTTACTCATTTCAGTGCCCAGTCTGGATGATCAGGGCACGCAGCAGCTCCATTTCAGTAGTGCTCTGCCAAGAGCTTGCTACTTAGCTGTAATAAATTGTGCCGAATGGTGCTTCCCTGACCACTTTCATCTTTAAACATAACCTTTTTCAGGTAGTACACACAAAGCGGATCACTGATAACCAAGACGAGAAGCAAATTTTAGACCCAATTTTCTGTACTCTGCATTTAGATTTCTTTTCTGATCTTTCCCTTACCACCTTCCTTGCTATTATTGTAACAAGTACACTATTACAGGGTAGGAATATATTTACAGATTTAGGGAGAAGTGAAGTAAGTAAAGCCATAAATATTCTTACCTCTTTCTTATCGTTTGTTCATTACAATCTCTTCCAAAAATAAGAAGCTCAATACTTGCATTTGTTACCCTTTATTTATATATTTATAGAACAACTCTTGCCCTTCTTATGTCCTTCTAAGTGATGACTCACTTTGATTTCCTAATTTATTTTGTTCTACCTTACAGATACTTTTTTGAAATTCACAGGAAAAAAACTTCTCTGCTAACACCATTTATTAGCAGTTTTTGTGCCTAGAATACTTGAACTCCCTTTTTCCTCTGTTTCCTTTGTTCTGAATTTCTGAGGCCAAACTTCTTAGAGAATACTCCAGTTGAACAGAGTGTTGAATTTGAAGGTCACCCATCTGGACCCACCGAAACAGGTGCTTTGGGGTGAAAATCAGGTATGTGTGCGTTGTGAGCAACCCGGGAATGAAAATGAGTGATCTCCACGTGCAAATGAACTCAGGCTCCAAGGCTAACTCTCCTTTTATTTTATTCTGTTTTATACCCCAGGCAGCTATCTCTGTTTTCTCTCCATGCACTGCTGTGTATAAAAACAAAGCTAGGCTCTGCTCAGCAAGTTCAGAAGTTGCCTCAAAATCTGTTCACAGCTTCCTATCTTCTAGTTGTAAGCTCAATGTCAAAATGATCTGTTTTCCAAGGATGTTGATGATACATCTCACTTCCATGTCTATCTCTTTTCAAAGAGATATTTGCATTGGCTGTTTATTTTGGTTATTTTTTAAAAATCTTGTCAGACCCAGATCTCCTAAAATGTTAGACTATTTTGCAATGCTCAGTCTCCCATACTCACCTTGCTAGATAGACCTACATTACTTCCCTTATTAATTACTACCACTCTTAAATACAGGGATAGCTTTCAGTTTGTGTTGATTTCTATAAAAGTCTTCAATTCTGATTGCTAATTGACAGCTTATTTGACTTATTCTGACCTCTTGGGCAGTACTGGTCTGGAAAAATGTCATGAGAAGAACAAAAAGCTTTTTTGGGGAGAGGAGTAGAAATACATTGCATGGGTAACTGGATAGCAGTATCTTAAAAAATCCACATTCATATTCTAGACGTAAATGAGAAGGTAAAAATATCAAATCCAAAACAAACAACACATTTACACATTCTAGAGCCTCAGAAATTCCTTTTTTCATTCTGGAAAGGGAAGGTGAGTTAATTTTAAAAATTATTTCTAGAGTAAAGATTTTTAGCTAGGTAAGCGAGTTACAACAGGCTAAAGTGCTTAGTAGCTGGACGTAAGTAAATGCTACAAAATAACCATTTGCCTGCAGCTGGTCTTTGAACATTTCCCTAAAATGGAAGCTGTTTAAGACCTCGGAATGTTTGGGCTAATTTGTCCTAAGAAAATGTGACTTTCTAAGAAGTTTCTAAGAAGTTATACCAAAAGAAAGTTCTCAGGAAGAGTCATCTGCATCCTAGGGAATGTTTTGAGTTCCTTTTCATGATCTCTGCCCTGTACTGCCAGGAACATCAGAGGCTGCCTTCCCAGTAAAACTGTTTTACTGGATCTCTTATTTTTCCTTAGCTGAAAAGTTCTGCTTTCTAAGTCTTGTGATTGCTAACAATAAAGTTTATTTTTTTTAAAATAGTTTATTTTTTGTACCAAGTAAAGAGGTTCCTACAGTCAAATCTTCATTTGTTAGAAAGTAAATGAAATCTATCAATTTCAGAAGACCTACACTGGTTTACAAAACCAGATGGTGTAGTGCTTAATGCCATGTCATAGACCCTTTTGTTAAAAATTGTAGTGAACTTAGAAATGTGTTGCTGGAAGAGATGGGAAATGATCCTTTAGTTCACAATTTACTTTGATCAAATGTCTCCATACTGTTCCTGATCAATGTCTGTGCAATGTTTTTCAAAAAATGCTTTGGTTAAGGAAAATTTGCAGCAGATTTCATGTCCCAATAGCTCATATGAGGTCCCCTCATGACTGGAAAGTTTTCGACTTGGTTTTTGCCCAATATTAAATAATTTTTTCTTATCTTATGCCCTCATAGCACAGAGAGCAGTTAAAGACACTCCTCTTTATGAAAATCTTTTGCTTACTGCCAGACTTTTATTGTGACTCTCTTATCCGTAACTCTTTTCTTATCCTCTCCCACCTATATTCACAGCAGGCTAAACTAGTGTAGTTATTTCAATTTAAAGTGCTTACACAATTTCCAAATCAATAATTTAGTCCTATCTACACTCTATGTATATTGTTGCAACTATTATGCATTCACATTTTGGTGATTCATCTACACTGTAAATCTTAACTCTGCTTAGGAGAGTGTTACCTCACACAAATATCAAATCTTCTCACTAAAGTGGAGATTCATTACATCACCTGCTAGGCCAATTAGTCTGTTAAAACAAGGAAATTGTTTGGTTTGACATGTTCTATTCTTGATGAATCATTAACTGGCCTTTAAAAAAATACGAGCATTATCTAGATGCTTCTCAACTAACTATTTTAGGGTCTTTTCATTTTCAAACGTAATCTAAGTACTTCAAAATTCCCTGACTCTTCCCTTTCTCCTCATAAAAAGAAAAGAAAATCAACAAAAAGCTACGATGTGCTGCGATTTCACTTCTGCTGTTCTTCATGTCTTCATCATGTCTTCATATGGCTCAAAAATCATCTAGTGGTTGAGAAATATCTCCTCCTAGTGCTTTAAGGATGCTAAAGAAAACGTCCTTCAGGTCCTTGCATACATTGAACTTACTGAAGTAGTCTTTAACATTTTCTTTCTTGGATTTCTATCCTGCTTTTAAAACGAATTTAATTTAATACTGGGGAATCAATCTTTTTTGCAGACACTAAGTTGAAGAAGGTTCTTTGGTCTTCCTTGTTACCTGGGTAATGTACTTAGAAGTCCATTCAAAACGAACTAAAGATGCTAATTCTCCTTTCGTTGTAAAAAATACATACAGATGTTCAAGTCTCCCTACAGAAGCACCTACAAAAGCTCAGTATGTCAGTGTTCATCAGCTACTGCAAACTCTTCAATGACAAGCCTTTATAGCAGTTTGGTTTTTACCTTAAAATGTGTTATATAGCTGTTTGCATCTTATTTAGGTAATATGGGCCAAAATCTATGTACGTGTCAGTAGTACTTACATGATAAATACTTCAATATTTCAGTGCAATAACTGTGCAGACATATATGTTTATAAATTGCAGTGCATTATTCTGCATACGCTTAGACCTCTCTAAAATTTGGGCTGCAGTTTATTGGGGGTTGTGTTCCACGTATGCCCTGGTGCTTTAATGTATGTCTACACTAAAAAAAAGCCCTCTGGTTTTCTTTCTCTGTCCTCTGCCGACGACTACCATATGCAGTAAGCTCAATTGTTCATCAAAAATCAGATTTACAAAGACTCTAATCTCTCTCTCTCACACAATAAAGTCCCATTTTAGCTACCCAATTGTTCACATAAGAAATAAGCCGTTCCATCAAAATAAAGACAAACCAAAATAATTTCTTTAGATATATTTGTACTGATTTTCAGTACTAATTTTTTGTATTATGCTTTAATATGGATCCATTTTTTTCAGTAGAAAAAACTGAGTACAACTCAAGAAGAAAAAGCTGCAAGGTGGTTTTTGTTGCTATGTAGAAATCATATTGTCAGAGTTTAATTTTATGCTCTGCTCCTCTTCCTTTACAATATTGTTACTGCTGCTGTGGGACTTAGTGCCTTTAAACTGCAGGACATCTTCCAGTTATATGATTTCTTTTTTCCGGTGCTATTACAAGTAAGGCTGTGAAAATTGTGGATTTGGGCAAAGTTAAAATCAGTTCAAATGAAACTGGAAATTTTTTTCCCACCAAAAGTGAAAATCCAAGAGGAATAAAAGCCCATAAATGAATCAAAATTTCTCTGTTAAGTTTTTTTTCTTTTTTTCATTTTGAAAAATGATACACTTTGAATATCATTTAAAAAAATTAAAATTAAAATATTTCACAGGAATATATAACATAGAAGTAAGAAGAACCTTCTGGATTATTCTGGTCCCTTAGCATCTTAAATAGCTTCATCATACAATTATTAGATATATTTAAAACCAATAGGTTTCTACTTCTAATATAACTATTATATTCACCAATTTTTCTGATTTTTTCCAGATCTCTTATAGCTAAAATAGTTTTTAAAGTACATTTTGAATTGAATTCTCAAATTGTTTCAGTTGTTCCAAATATGCATTTTGCTTTAAAAGTATTTCGAATGGTATACTTTTGCTGATTTTTTGTTCAGATTACTACATTCAAGGATATAGACTTCATAAAATCAGAGTTTGGAGAGAACAATATATACAATATACAATTAACTTTAGATGTTACTGCTAAATTTTTTATTAAAATTTTCACTTTGTGATTTGGGAAATGAAAAATTCCATGAGAAGTTTTGGATTTTCAGTGAGGCGGTTAGAATTTTTGCATTCTTCATCTTTCTATAACTTTCTGGTGCCTTTCTAGAAGACATCAGTCTTCTAGAAAAAAAGTGGACTTCTAGAAATAATGGCATTATAACTTAAAAGCAGAGTAGAAAGAGAAGGTTCCAAAAGAAGAAGTGAAGAAGGGGCAGGGTCGAAGCGGAAAAGTGGAAAATCAAAAATTTTCAATCTACAAAAACCCAGACAGGCAGACACTCGAAATGGAAATGGAAAGTAAAGATCAAAATTGCCAAAAGCTTTAGAAGTTTGGATACTCTCCTTTGCACAACACAGTTCTTTCAGTTCTCCATCTAAATAGAGCTAGCAAATCTTCTTTGGCTGATTTCTACCCTCTAGCTCACACACAGGAAGGAAAAATGGATCCCAGTGAGGGGTTTACTGTATTATACAACCACTTGCTCTTTTCCATAGAAATCTCTATCTTGTTCAGTGACATTCTGGTTGTTTTTTACAGAATGACTCAGACCGGTATAATGAATGAGGCTATTGTTGGAGAAGCGCCTATTCCATTCATCTGAGGAACTTGGGATTGTAGTGAATGGCTGTCGGGGAGAGAAATAAAACCTTGTACCTAATGCTACTGAAGAGCACTCCAGAGGCGACAAAGCTGTCTCCTGGCCTTTTCCTTCAGGTCGCATTTTTCACAGTAATTTTGTCCTCCTCTCTGGATGCCTCATTTGGGATGTCTGGGACCTGAGAAGTGGAGGTGCTGAACACCTGTATAGGTTATCGGAAGAAGGAGAAAGACAGTAAACAGGCAACTTTCTATTCAAAGGCTGTGTTCGTCCTGATTGCAACTTCAGGCAAACCAGGTTTTCTGTCTCCATTTTTGTTTTTATTCCCATCCGGATTAAAAGCAGGTTTTGTCACTGTAAAATTTCCTGCAAAGTAGAAAATGCAGTAGGACCCACAATACAGTTCTGTTAGCAGTCTTATTCAGACATGGTATTTTTTCAGCAAGTCAGATTTGATATCCTCAATATTTGCCTGCTTTTAAATATATTTTAAGTGTACATAAAGTAACAATTTAATAAATTGTTCCCTCCTCACGATTATAAACTTTATCAAATGTGGCTTTGGATCTAAGGTGAAATAACTGTTGAAGCTACATCTGATGCTGTATACTTATGTTTTCTATCAGTGGGACTTTCACTGCAAAATGCTCACAGAGTGAATTGAAAGTATGTTCCAAAATTTCAACCTGACAGCTTCTGCACTTCTTTGAGCCCTGTAGTTTCAAGAACAGGCCATAACATTATGAAACTCCTAAGAACTTCACTCCAAACAACAAAAAAATCCGTAAAACAAATTTCTCATGGAATTTTTTTAGTGAAAGAATAATTCTAACCTCCTCTCTCCAAAGGATGATCAGAGGGAAAAGGTTAATTTAGAGGATACTGGAGTTCCTTGCTGCACAAGTTAAAGCAGGCAGTTTATGCCTGCCTGGCTCTTGGCACTTTTTAGGTTTTCATAGGCAACGGGACTAAATTATTTTACCATGTTAGGGTTTCAGATTTCCTTGCCACCTCAGCACTGTAGCTTCAGCTTTGTTCTGCTGGAGCCTCCTGCCCCTACTCATGTGACCATGCTGTCTGGAAGAAGAAGAAGAACACCTTCCCATGAGGAAAATAAACCGTGCTAGGAAAAACGTTCTCCCCTAACATCTCATTTTGGGGAAAAAGAGTGGGAAACCAGGGCATTGTCAGAAACATGCCTATTTATCTACCGGTGCATCTGTCAGACGGGCACTGAGAGCAGGAAAGATTCGCAAGGCAGAAGGAACTGCCATTCATGGGGATCATCACCAACGGTTTGGACAGAAGGCAAATTGATAACGAAGCTCCAGCCTCCTGGGCTGTCTGTGTTCTCAAGCCCTGAAGGTCACTCAAGAAAGGAAACAAACATTGTATATTCCTGGGGCACCTCCTCCTCCACCCCAAGCCTCAGTAGCTGTCTGAAAATGCATGTGCTGATTAGATTATTTTTAGTGAGAATGACATACACTTGGAAGGAAAAATATTTATTTTAAAATACCAAGAGATAGTTTCTTTCCTTTTTAAAGGAAAAAGAACTCCTTTGGTTGTAAATGGATTTTCTTCACTAATAGACAAATTGCTTCTAACTTCTTTGAATAATGACCAATTTGAAAAATAAATTAAAAAGTAAATAAGTCATCCTTGGGACTTACTGTAACCTCTACATAATGTTTCACATTACATTGCATTCTGCCATACCGCATTTTCATAGTCTGTGAAAGTTTTCTTATCCTTTCAGTGTTACGGAGAATGTACTAGGAAAAAGGAACAGAGAGACTTGCAAAGAGAAATGAGCACGTATATAAAAATCGAGAGCATGTTCCATGAGCTAGTATGCAGATAGCCTCTTTCAAACCTGTGTGGCTTCTCACTCCTGTAAAAAGTTATCGTACAAAAGCACTGATGATGGATAATAATTCAAATTTAAAATGGTGAACACCCTGGGATTTCTTTTCAGCTTGATGGGGCTCAGATGGCACATCAAATGGGTGGGCTAGTATTTTTGAAGGTTTGCTAAATACTTAGGAAAAAAGAAAACAGCCTAACCCTCAGATCCCTGCTGGGATCTAGACGCAAAAAGATATGAGCAAGGTCATGCAAGCATGTGCTTTTTACAGTATTGTCACTTGATATCCAACAGGAGAAAAATATGACTGAACATAAAGCTGTGTATTTATTTGCAGCTCCTTCTTCATGCAGAGAGCCCTGCTCACTAAAAGAATGGAAAGACCACAGGACACTTGGATCTTCAGAAGATAATTTTCACTTCCTGTGAAAGTTCCTGAAGTCTCTGCTTTCTGTGTCTATTTCAGCAACCCACCTTGCTAATTTTAAATGATATTACTTCATTTCCTTGCAAGCTAATAGAGAATTTAGACCTTGAAAACGGCTGTTCTCCACCCTCCACTGCATCTGCAGCTCTGTCTTTTCTCCATTCCTCTTGTGTTTTTCCACCCACCCTTTTCCTCCTCCTCATCCCTCATTTTCACCACCATCAAAACCTGCTTGTAAGCAATTGTTCAAGTGTTTAGTGTTTGTATCCTTTTTTTAGTTTGTTAATGTTAGAGCATGAACAGACTGGCAGGATTTTTTCAGGGAACGTTACATGTAAATTTTTTTAATTTATAAAAAATATATGATCTCAAAAGCACTGATTTAATAATCTACAACTTTACCCTTTGTTGAATGTGAACAATACACTCTCTTCAAATACCAGAAAGCAGTAATTATTTGTTTCCAAGTATTTCTTTCTTCCTTTTCCTCTTCTTGTGCCAGTGCACTTTTCTTCAAATTGTCTGAGGGTTTAATTCCTGTTAATAGCTGAACCCAGAAAAGTCTAGAAATTCGTGCAGTTTGAGGAGAGCAGCAAAAGTAGCAGTGATTTCCAGGCCCACTAAGACAGATGGCAGCACATGCAAGTGACCTGTGGGATACAGGAAAAAGGGAAATATACTAGTTTAAAATTTAAGTGGACTAAGTTCAAATTGTTTCTTATTTTTACTAGAAGAACATGATAACCCCTTTCAAGGAGACATCTGTGAAGATAGTAGGTACTGAGCCTTTTAATATCCTTTGAGCAGACATATGAAGTGAAATACTTTAAACAAACCCTGAGTAACTGCAGTGGTTTTTCCTATGTAAGATTTCCTTTGCATGCAGAGGACAAAACTCAGAATTTGCTTCAGAGTTTTTAACAGATGTAATCAAACGCAGTTGCTGGCAAAATGCACTATTTCATAACTGCATTGACTTTTTACCAGTCATACTGAATTTCAGCCTTTCCATTAGCTTGCTTTATGGGAGGCATTAATTACAGAAATGAGGTACTCTTCCCAACACGGCTGATCTAGAATGACGAGACAAAGCCAGTGTTTGTGAAGCAAAGTGAAATATTGCCCTGTTTTTGCCACCACCAATTTTCATGAACACAAAAAGAAGGGTTTGCATCTGGGTAACTGCTCTCCTTTCATTTAATTCACCTTAACACAGACTCCTACCACGTAATGTCATAATTCTGCACCAGGAGGGCCAAGGCCCACCATAAATGAGAGCAGGTGCTGATCATCCTTGCCCACACAGCTGAACGTGTGCATTGATGTGGTTAAAGAAATCAGGAGGTAGGCATCACTCAGTTGTCGCCTTGCAAATTGTAAGCATATCTGAAGAAGACTTTCCTTGAAATCCACTTCTTTTTAACCCCTTTCAGTTGCTCAGACTTTCCCCTCCAGGCCTTAGCATCCTATCCTCTCCTCAGCACAGTCCTTTCCTGATAATTCCTAATGCTTGGTTTGCTTAGCAGTGCTCAAAAAAAGAACATTCACTATTAGGCACTAAGAAAGGAGCAACGAGAAAACAAGAACATCATTAACATATCACGTAAATCCACAGCACACTGACATCCCAAATGCCATGTAGAGTTCTGGTCCCCTGTTTCAGTAAACATGCAGTAGGACAGGAAGAGGTTTAGAAGGACAGCCAGGAAGATCAGAGGTAAGGGACAGTGCTCCTATGAAGTAGGACTCCTTCAGTCAGGAAAAGAGGCAAGCGAAAAGAGGCAAAACTTCTTTCCTGTGAGGTGACAGACCACTGGAACAGGTTGCCCAGAGAGGTAGGGGAGTCTCCTTCCCTGGAGATATTCAAAACCCACCTGGATGTGATCCTGGGCAATGTACTCTAGAGGACCCTGCTTGAGGAGGTGAGTTGGACTAGGTGATCGCCAGAGGTCCCTTCCAATCTTGGCCATTTTGAGATTCTGTGAGAAGAAATATTATACATGTTTCTAAAACCTTTAGCATGGAGGGTGTAGCAAGGTAATAAATTATGCATTGTATCTCCCTGGAGATAGAGAAAATCATATTTAACTAACAAGTGATGAGTTGAAAACAAACAGGAAGACGTGAATTTTGACACAGCTCATAGTTAAGCTCATAGTCTGCTGTGTGATTTAGTTGATGTAAAATATGTGTGGCTTCAAAAAGTGAGCAGAGAGATTCAAAAAAGAAAAGTCCATTCAGGTTATTCAACACAAATAGCCACTTCTGGCTGAGCCACATAGAACTGGAAGCTAGGAGAGTATTCTGGAGAAATGCTACTCTAAATTTTCATCGTTGTTATATACTTACTTTGACATTCGGCTTTGGCTGCCGTGGGCAATAGGACACAGGTCTGACTCAGTAGGGCATTTTTAAAGTCATGGTCTGGAGGAGAATCCTGGTAACTTCTTACCAACTCCTGTATCTTTTTAGCATTTCAGTGATTTTCCCTACTCTGTTTTTCATATGTTGTTATTTTGTTGGTGGTCAGTCTTCTCACGGAGAGACAAAAATACAAACTTCTGTTGATTTCTTCTTCTGGTTGGAATTAACTCTCTTTATGCCAGTGTTTGAGGTTCAGTTGGATAAAGTTGTTTGGCTTAATAATCTGTTTACAAAAAAGGAAGTTCAAGGCACTTAGCCAATATTCCAGTTTGCAATGATTATAGCAGTTTAGGTGAAAAATGTAGAATGTGGAAGTATTAGAATATTATGATAATTTTGTCTCAATAATTTCAAAAGAGTTAATATTTTTTGCTTTGAAAAGATATTTGGAAAATAAGTATGTTTAGAGTTTTTTTTTAACTCAGATAATTTTTTAAAGAACATGAAAATCAAATATAACAATTATATTTTGTTTCAAAGTAAATGTTTTGTGTAATTTTTGATTTTAATATTCATTATTTTTAGCAGCAAAACTGCAAGACCATTTTTTCTACAGTCCTCTGTTAGATCTTAATCAGAATGAATAACTTCAGATTTGAATTTCTACTTTCTGTGGTGCAAAGTTAAACAATCAATATAAAAAAAGATTTTTTCCCCTTAGATGACATTTCCCCTTACAGTACAAGAGTTTAAAGGACCTCTGTTGTGTTTACTCTCTGTGTCTGCCATTCACTTCAACAAAATTAGTTTTAATTCAGTCATTCCATTAGTTTCATTAATATCAAAGTTACTTTGTATTTTCCCCATTGTATTTAAAGTAGTAACTAACCTGCTCTGCTGAGCATACAGGGTTTTTTCAAGGGTTATCCAGGAGATGGTGGCTGGGACTAGATACATCTGTATTTCAAACTTAGAACCTACATTTGGCAGCACATTAAATTCGCTGTATAAATCAGTTGACCTCAGTGACCTTAAGCAAGGTGATATTCAAGAACAAGATGGCACTGGAGTACACAATGCATGTCTCGCATGTTGTTTTAACTTACCTGTAACCTTTATTTCTCAGCAAATTTTTCTCTAAAGCAGGAAAATATAGTTTTTCTTTTTTAGAATTTGAGGCAGGGAAAACTATTTAAGTGCCTCTGAAAGCCTTCCTGGTCTTTGTAAGGGTTTTTCTTTAATCCTAAGAACTTCAGAAGAGTTAAATAAAGTTTTTATGAGTTTCACCCTCTTGAACACTTTCCACAAAAAGGATGTTAGTTACTTGAAAAAATAAGAGTAAATCTAAAAAGAACTTATATGTACCTTAATTTATGGCACTTGAAAAGCAGGAGCTACAGTAAAAGTTCATTAAAAGGATAAAATCTGGGTATGACAGGCTGGAAATAGGCTGTAGTTGCTGCTAGGCAAAATGACTTGCGGACAATCTTCTCTGAGAGCTCTGGATACTTCTGGCTGAGTTTCTGGTTTCAGTCCCAAATGGACAGACTTATAACAAATGTGCCAACTAGATACCTAGGCAAAAGTTTCAGTTTTGTCGTTATGCAAATTTCTGCACTAACTTTGTGAGCAGCTCTGTACCTCTCTTAGCATTTGGAGAAGGGGAATACAAAGATTTAGAAAATTCCTACAGTTGAGCACTCGGCTGAGTTCCCTCACTTCAAAACTCCCACTAGGCTAATTTGTGAAAGCAGGCTTTCAGTCTCCCTGTCTCTTTTTGAATATGAGTTTGAGTTTTATATTTTCTTACTAATGGTATGAAGATGTAACTGTGATGATAGCATGTTTCACTTGATTTAGGTTTTGGTGAGTTCCCTACTATGAGTTTTACATGATGCAAATCTACTTCTTTTATTTCACATTTTCGGCCACGTTAGTTTTAATAATTCGGTTAAACACAAGTGGTGCATCTTTTTGGAAATGGTATCAGCTACTTAATATCCAAGAAATTATTAACAGTAATTAGTTGGCTCTGATATTAAAAAAAAGTTTAAGGTATAAAGCACTAAAATTAATGTGGTCTTCCTTTTTTTCTGCCCAGTCAGAATGTTAGCGAATATATTTATTATATTTCACAGAAACTGCAGGAAAGATCTGTCTGACAGGTTGCAGCTGGTTTTCATATAGGAAAAAGAAAGAGTGAATGAATGAAAAGTTCATCTTACCATGCATATATGTGAATACATATGTCTGTGTGCATGTATTTGAGCATGTGTGTACATATAAAATCCTCTGTTATCACTGGTCAAAGATGGGCTGAAATGTATAACAGTGGTGTGAAGAAATGATCATCATGAAAATGAATCAAAAGGAAAGGAGTTTTAGAAAAAAAGTCTAGTCATCTATGTAGGTAACTGGACATTAGGGATTACTCAAGAGCAGTTTTGATCACCATTTGTTCTGCCTCTAGGAAAAGTAGCTGGGTCCCAGATCACGGGGGCCTGCTGCCGCGATGGGGATGGGGGCTGGAGGGCTGCTTTCCAGTCACAGAGCTTTCACGATCCCAAACAGCATTAATTTGGGACAAGTCATCCTCCCCGGTCCTGCAGTAGATCCACTACTGTGCATCTTTAAAAGGCTTATAAACCTTTAGTACCATATTCCTGGAGTTTGTTATGAATGCCTACTACAAATGCTGTTCGCTGCCATATGTGATCTTTAGACATATGGGCTTAATAACTTTGGTAGTACTGCTGTGCTTTTTACTGCATTTTATAATATGCTTTTTATGTCATTAGTTTTCTTGCAACATCTACTAGTCACCTATTAACAGATTGCAGATTTTTCATGAACAGTAGCAGAACACCCCTCCAGGCAAACGTTCAGCTTTGGAAGAAATTATAGGAAATAAGATCAGTCAACGACCAGCAACAGGGGCCAACACAGACATTTTCCTAAAGGAGGCAGCACTGAGGAGGTGAGCTGGTCAAGGAGGAGGGATTTCTTTCCTGCGGCCACAGGCCCAGCTGCATGTGGGGACACATCGCAAGACACTGTGAAAATGGAGTGGATCCTCACCTGAACTACTATATGTATTTAAATGGAAACATCCTGGTATTCAGTACTTTGCTATCAGTAAAATAGTAACTGCAGAAACACATATTTGCCTACAACTTTGAAAGATATTTGTTAGATAAATTTATTTTCATTGATAGGCAAGAGAGAAGAAACTTCTTTAGAAGATTAGGTGTGATCCTAAGATTTGTTTTTGCTTTTCTCTTGTGTTTTTTCCCTAGATATCATATCTTCCTCAATCCCATGGCCATGTGAGTTATTGTTAAGATGGGTCACATTAGCAACCTCCTTTACTTTAGGTTTTTAAAAAAGTCTTGTTACCGTGGCAACTGCCGTATCACCTGCTTGAAATAACAAGCACAATACAGAATTTGATCTTTTGCACTGTGGAATGTTGAAGGGAAAATGTTAAGTGTTAAGAACTTTTTTTTTATTTTAATGAGATTTGAATGATATTTGTAATGATTTTTCTATCTGCTTTTCCTGTTTAAAATACTTTTATAAAGAAAAAAACTGAGTGCACCAACACATACATCCATTCCTACTGACCCCTTCAGTTAGCGACAGAACTGACAGTATAAGTTATTTTCTGTACTGATATTATAAAAATGATATCAATGAATTGCTTCAGTCATTGCATTCCACTTACTCCATTTCCCTCAAATAGCTCAGACAATAGCGTTATCAAGCTAATGGAAAACAGAAAGGTTTTCCCTCAGCTCACTTTTATCTGAGTTTTTTTATTGAAAAATACATAGATTTTACATCAGAAGCAACCGCTGTGATCATCAAGTCTGGAGTCTTGCATAGCACAAATCTCAGAATTTCTCCCAGCAGTCCCTACAGCAAGCCAGGAATATCTGGCTGAACTTTTAGGAATGTATGTATCCTTGTGGCTACCTTTGTGTAGGAAATGCAAGCAAACATCCAGACTGAGGTTAGCTTTTGCAGCTGCCAGGCAAAATGTTTATTCTAAATTTCACATTTTTTCCCTTGTTCTGGACCTTCTTAGACCTGACCTTTGGAGCAATTTGGCTCTGTTGTGATTACACGTTTCAACCTCTGAGAGGCACATTCCCAGGGATTTTTCATGCAAAAATTTGCATTCCATTTTAAAAACATGCTCTAAATAGAAGTAAAATGCTCCATTCTGAGTCAAGCAAAACAATTTGTTCCTGGAGTTGTGGTGATCTGACCCCTCTCTGCCTCAGCACACACTCCCAGCTTTTTGTCCAGTTTTCTCTGCTTTTAAACCTCATTAATTTTCTATCAGCCATTTAACTGCCTGTTATGCCTTTGAAAATCTTTCCAGACTGTACAAGCTATCTAGGAATTAATGTACTGAGCAGATGCTCATCAATTTTAAACTTAGTAAGATATATTGAGATAGCAAAGACACATTTATTTAGTAGTATATAATCCTTTTCTTTCTCAATGTATTCAAAAAGCTGTCAACAATATTTGCTGAGCCTGAATATAGTAATAAGCACTTTAAAGCAAATGATTGTGGTCAAATTCCAAAGGAGAGATTGCTGGCATAGCAGATAAAATTAAAAAAACATTTGAGTCAAAACTTCTGTAATGATTTTTCTTCAGAAAGTAAAAATCTAAAAATTTTTCTGTGAATTTTTCTGAATTCTTCCCCACCTATGAGACATTTTTCTTCCTCTTCCTTTTTTGTGAAGAATTTGGAAAGGAAATGGGATTGGTATTAACAAACTTGCATTGCTAGTATTAGTTGTACATGTTACACAAACAAATTAGTCTCAAGTCTTTTCCCTCTGACAGATAGCATAAGTTTACTGAGTTCACTGAAGCTATACAGTTGGAGATCCAAGGTAAATGAGAAGAAATCCAACTGTTTCTATGAAATTGGAGACCGCTATGTTTTTTTGTAGATTTAAATACACTATTGCAATGGATTCTAATAGGTTCTATTTATTAGAGAAGAGAATTAAATGGAAAAGGTCTGTTATTTGCTTTAAATTTGGTTTTGTTAAACCTGACTAAGTCAATCAAAGATGATCTTAATGCCTATAAGAAATATGCATCTTTCAGAAATGTTTTGCTGGACTGTGTGTATAGTTATGTCAATGTTGCTAAAAAAATTGCATTAAATAAGAGAAAACATATGTGGGGCTTACTTGACTTGTGCTTAGACAGTGGCTCTTCCACTTGTTTTAAGCAACAAAGCAACAGATACAAAATACATTGTTCTAGGAGAAGTGTGGGAGGACACAAACAAATCAGCTGTAAAGAAAAATATTGAACTAATATAAGTCACATTGCTTCTTCTCTCCAAATCATTGAAAAAGGGATTGCATGCCTGACAGTATAAACTCTCCCTGAGCTTCCCAGGAGGTAGAATTGGTTTTGTACTAATTAGTTAAGGCAATCCGAGCCTGTCCAGGTTGGTGGAAGTCCAGCGGCTCTTCTTGGGAGTAGAAACTGTTGGACCACTGCAGTGATCCCCAGCTGAAATTTCTCTAGTTTCAATCGCCATAATAGTGAGCAGATTTTACACTGACTGCTGTAACACCAATGGAAGGTCACATTGGTAAAGTTTTTACTACCCCAGCCCTCTAAAAATGGGAATGTTAAATTTTATACATATATAATAAAGTATATAATATATTTTTTCTCCCATCTGGAAGAAGGCATTTATTTTAATTTAAAGATTACTTTCTACTCTTTTGGGGGGATGGGGTTCTTAAATGACACTCAGGTTTGAAAAATGGTTATATATTTTAAATATACAATTTTCTGGAGTTACCTTTTTAGAACTCATCATCCTATTTATCTGGCCCTTTTGTCTCCCCCCATGCAAGGTATAGAAAATACGGTTAGTCCAGCGGTTAGATCCACTTTTAATACACCTTTCATGCTGCCTAAGAGATCCGTGCATTTACCTCAGAAGCGAGTATATGATTAGAATCATGAACTATGTTTATCTGTAAGATACATAGCACTTTGCCTACCTCTTTGCATTTAGAGGAAACCACCCACTATAACTAAGGAAATCCGGTCCTGACTTCAGTAAAATCTGTCATCTGTCACACATTTCACCGTGACCAGTGGAGACTGGGAAGAGAAGTGGAGTATAGTTCTGCCCAGGCATGGTTTTCCAGGTAAGTAAAATGCTGGGAATTGCAAAATGAAATTTAGCCAAGAAGTTGGTGGTCTGAATATTAGGTAAAAGTGCTAGGACTTACTTCAGTAAGCACGTATTACATCATTTCATTCACCTCTTCATTTTACATCTCATTTGCGGGGTACCATGCCCAGCACCGTAAGGCCTGCTGACATGGCTTCGGATTGTGCCCTTAAAAGAATTCCCTATTGTCCAGCATCTTCAGTGCCGCAGAGACAAAAGCTGGATGTCTCTTAGCTGACCTGTTACTGATAGCGTGTAGTTATGCTTACAGTGGATACCTGAAGAAGGTAGTATGATTTAGGTCAGCTGGATACTCAAAGTGATTCAGCACCTGGATTTCATATTTGTCATCTCTCTCTTTTTTCTGTCTTAATTCTATCTAATTCTAAAATCTGTTGTGCTATTTTCTGGAGTATAGCAAACAAATCAGGTAATACCACAGCTGTCAAATTTCTTCAGGTGAAAATACTGGCAAATCTTTTTTTAATCAGAAAGGCAATATTTTTTAATCCAATAAATAAATAAAGTTATGCATTAATAGAGCAGACATAAGTAAAAAGATAAAGTATCACAGTGCATTACATAAATACAAATTGTCAAAACATATTTCATAATAACTTTATTATTTCATAATAAGCTTAGCAGCTGCAGTTCTTTTTAATCTACTGTTTAAAGCAGGCTTTATTATAAACAGAAAAGATGATTTTTCTCATTGCCATTAAAAATCAACAAAATAAGACATTCAAATGTTTCCTGCACATTTCTTCCATTATCATCCAGTAAGACAGTAAGAACTGTCTTCGCTCAAAAACAGGAAGAGATTAAGGAGTCAAAATGTCTTTTCTTTTTTCTTTGTCACTGCTACCACATTTTTCCATGTATTATGACAATTTCATTTTCCATCCTGGGTGTCCCAATTAAACATAATCATTTTTACATTTCTGAACTTTTCTAATTCCACAAACTATGCTCCAGAACTGCTGAAGAAGCAGGTAGTGTATAGCACCTTGCATGAAGGGCAATTTTTGACACTGCACAATGTGAGGAAGCCCAAGGTAGAGGAGTTAGATTTGAATGATACATGGAAGAGAGAAAAGGGAATCAGAACTGAGGGAAGATGAGAAGCCTCAGAACAGATTTTAGGAGGGTCAGGATTCTGCCAAAAATGGAGAAAATACATACTACTGGAATTGAAAGCATGAAGACAGCAGCGTCAAATGTTGCTGCTTGTAAGTGGTTTTGGTGAGGTTCCCGTGCTAGGGCTCCCCTATGCTCGTGAGGACATGATTATCCAAGTATTTAGTGGCTGGATAATTTGAATTTCTGGCCGCTGGAGACCATGAGCAAGCAGACAGCCCCCAGAGATCAAGGCCAGTCTCATGGAAAAGCAGGGAGCTGCGGCTGCCTCCCGCCTACCCCATGTCCCTTCCCTGCACCTTACGAAGAAGCTGGTCCTGTGCAGTTCACGAGGGCTTGAAAACCGTGCATCCTGGGATAGCAATAATGACACCAGGGTAGAAAATAAGGATAAATGGTTTCATTACACGTTTTTGTTCCTGAGGTTCAAAGTGAGGTGTTGCACTTAATTAATAAGCTCACAGGATTCAAATTCCTTGTGATTTCTTTGTTTTTGAAAGTGGCATGACTTACATAATTCAAGTATGACTACAAAAAAAAAGAATTGCATTGTTGCCGTATTTGGATATGTAGGAGATGTCTATACGGTATAAAGCAATGCTCTGCAGAGATTTCAGAAGTAGTTTGGCTTGCCTAAGCAATCTTGCTGCCTCCCTCTGGCACTCTACACAAGCTGATTGGCATTTCTCCTTAGACAGTGAGCAATTTGAACAATAGTTTGTAAATCTGAAATACCTGAAAGAAGCATAAGTGTTAGGGTCAATATTACAGGCTCCAGCATGGTAATCAAACATCTCAAATGTAAATGATGCATTGTTAAACAGATTTGGATATTTTGGAGATGCAGAAGACCAAGGAAATACAGAAAGCCATTATCAAAACAGATGTAAGTCAACAAGATGTGTGTCAGGGCTAATTAGACGTGACTGTGTTTGAGTTGGAGGTTCCCCTACCCACATATGATATTACTGGGTAAGAGGAACTAAATGACACTGAAATCAAAATAAATGGCTGAAACTTGTTTCATATTAAACAACAGCAGAACTGCTTCTGACTGCAGTGATAAAGGGTCAGTTACAAAAGGAAATAAGCTGTGCTATCTAGCCAGGGAAAACTGTATGGATTTGGATGCCATATTCACAGGAACACTAACCTCAGTTGACTAATAAGGAAAATATTTGGATCAGGGGATAACAGAAATAGAAAACTAGATAAAGGCCAAAAGCAGAGATCCCATAGGGGACAGAAATATCAGCAATGGTGATGGATACTTTTTTTTTCTTGCAGAGCTCTGAAATGCCGAAGGAAAAGAAAAGATCATTTAACGCAAAAATTGAGGATCAAGACAAAAGGAGGAAAACTAAGTTTAAATTAAGACTTCAGGGCTTGAAAGGCTTGTCTAGCTCTCTTCAAACTAATATTATAGAAAAACAGTGTAGATAGTATTACAGCTTTTATAGTCCTACCACCAGTCTGCAAACCACAGTGACAGTAAGGCTTCAAATATCTTTTTGTAAAAGAAAGAGGATAAACACTTCCTTCTTATTGCTTTGTTGTTCCAAAGGGCTATGAAGACACACGCTATTAGATACAATTGCATTTACTACTATTCTTCAATCTGTACTAGTCCGGTGTCACATACAGTATCTCCTTGCACAAAGTGAAGGGAAAAGAGAAAGGCAGGATGTGTCTTTCTGAAAGTCCCATTGAGAAAATTGACCAGAAATGTCCATTCTTTCCAAAATTTTGTATGCATTCTTTGCCACAGCAAGTAGGGGTTTTTTTTTGTTCAAAACTTACCAGCTAGCATTGGTTTCTAAGTCCAAATCTTGTTCTAAGGTGAACAAGAACATGAACATGTCCAAATCATGTTCTAAGGTGAACATAACTTTATTAAAATCTCAGGACAGAGATTTTATCTTGGAAAGAGTGAAACTCTTAAAATCTTAGGAAGCTCCATTAAAATCAGAAGAAGTTATTGGGAATATACAGTGCTATAACTAAGGGTGACTTAGGACCTTGTTGGAAATAGGCATTTCTGAAGATGTCAAACATGACTTTGAGATGTCGGTCTGGAAACAGAAAATTTCTTCCTGTACTCAAGAGGAAAACTTCTAGTTCCAGAAAATCTGCAATCAAGAGTTAGTTACTTCACAAGTACTAGTACTGATTTTAAAATTTAAAGTATAGAGTATTTCTGAAGAAAAGAAAAGGCCCTGAAGGTCATATTCTGCCCTCTCTCGTCATTTTCAATAGTACCTTATATTTGGAGACAGAAGGAAAAAAAAACTTTTCAAAGCAAAATTCAGTTCATTGTTTAAAAAAAGGAGATTAGCTTGGCCTATCCCTGCCTAACGAGGAGTGTGTACATTCAGAAAAATTAATCAAGAATCCCATTTGTATTTTCTTCACATATGTCTTTCCTTTGGTTAAGGAAACTTTAAGAATTTCACAGACAGTGATTAATACAAGGTTTGTGAGGTAGGAAAGCATTATACTTCATTTCTAGATAGTAAAGTGAGGTGTGGGGAACCAAAATTAAAAACTATTCGAAGTCCAGACTGGCAGCCATTGACAGCTTTGGAGTAAAGATTTTAATAATCCTGGCTCCTCAACAATCGCTAAAAATAGCTGTTTTTCTATTCAGCTAACATATTCAATCGAATAGTCACTTGCTGGATGGCTATAATTATATCTAGTTAGTACATGATAAATAAATGAGTTGTCTCTTTCAGTCTGCGAAACTGCAGAGTTAAGCTACAGCAGATAGCTAAATGTCTGATGCAATTATATCCATTGTATGGTCTGGGCAAAGCCTCTAGATTTAGTTTCTCTCTCTATGTTGGTGTCTTTAACTTATGCTTTTAATGTGAACTACTCAGTTCCTGATGAGATCCTGTGGCAGGCTTTTGAAATTCCCAAGACTGTTTCTGATCTGCCTTGAGGAATCCTGTTTTGGGGTCATGAATGTAGCCTCTCTGAACAGGAACATGGGTATGGTTGCTTAGGAACCAGACAAAGGGATTCAAGGAAGGAAGAAGGTGTAACGGTAATGAATGAAAACATAATCTGTGGCAACATCTGACACACGTGGGTAACTGGAAGAGGCTTTGTGCCTGTAAATTATATTTTCATTTCTGTCAACTCGTTCTTGTAGGATGAGTCTTAACTTCCTTAATTATCATTTATCTGTAAATTAGGTCTCTAGCCACAAAATCTGGTCACACTTTGTATATATCATCTGAAGGAACCAGAAATTAAGAAATTCTTTATGAGAAAATCTGCTTTAACAACAAGCTAATGAAAATTAAAGCTTTATTTGTAACTTTGTTTATAGAGCAGCACTTGGGCAGCATTTACCTTGGGATCTCTGATTACAGTCAGGTATGGTAGATTAAGGCTGGTGATGATATCAAAATCACATAAACAAACTTCTGTCATAATTGCTGAACAGCCGCTATCTCTGGGTAGAGGATGTTTATGATTCAGCTCCCCAATGCCTCCTTAGTGAATGCACATAGAGCAGCTGTGTGGCAAACGTAGACATATGGTAATACAAAATACAATAGCATAATGTGAAGATACCTCAGACCTTTAGATCTGCATACAAATAGGCTGGCAGTGTGATTTGGGGTAGGCGGGGTATGGAGCAGATGTGCCATGCCCAGCTGGGGACTAAAGGTGGGTTGTGGTGAGCTGCCGGGCAGGCCATCTGCCCGTGCCACCTCCGGGGCAGCCCACGGTCACCCCGCAGCGCCCGCACCGCCAGTGGCATCCACTGACTTTGGGGATGTGCTGCTTGCAGCGACACTCCGCAAGGCCAATAAGTGAAACCAACGGCTGAGCTCCAGCTCTCATGGAAATCACGGCAACCGAGAGTGCTCACAGCATTCAGGCACAGCGTGTTTTCAGTGACATTATAGAGACACTACTCGCTGTCGTGCAGAACAGGTTTCATCTATAAGCCGACTCTCTCCCTGATTATTTACAACAAAAACACACGCCTTCACCAGTGTGAACTGAGCATGGTTCAATTAACCCATGTTAAGTGCCCCTTTATATTGCCAGAGCTAGCTAAAAGGTTTTCAGGTATACTGGTATGTCTAACCAAGCAAACTAAAGCAGACTGTGTAGGCACTGTGGTGGTGTTAGGCAGTGAAAGGGAGCAGTCACCTTGGCTCTTGGCCCTGGAGCTAGCTCTCTTTCCCCTTGCTAGGGATCTCTGCCCCATGAGCGACGGTGCATTTCAGATTTTTCTTTTGCATTTGTTGAAGGGTTTTGAGAACAAAAGTTCTTTTCCCCATAGTAAATTTGACGCTGACCATATATGCATTTTATATTGGGTAACAATGAACAGCTCGCTTATATGTTGGTAAATAATTAAATAAAAAGTCATTGTATTACATGTTACTGCATTATACGTTATTTTTGAGAATGTTAAATGGATTCAAAAGTTAAGAAATGCACTGGCAAATCTCAGTCCAGTCAGGTGATGACATAGCTTTTAATTAGTAGCTTGCAGCAATGAATGTGTCTCAGGTTATATGTAAAAATACATGTTATAATTTCATTAATTAATAAGTAAGGAAAATGTTTCATAAGAATACCAGTGTTCCTATTCTTCACACAGGACTGTATGTTACCGCTCTGAGAATCACGCACAGAAGGCTAACAGTACTAAGACCTGAGCCTGAAGTCATAAGTATCCAAATACACATCCAATAAGTTCAGACTTTCAGTCTCTTAAGGGGTCAGATTTATACATTTTTCTTCCAAATGAATTGTTAGCTGAGCTGTTTTTGTGCTTTTACCATTAAGTGTATTTTGTTTTCACTTTCTACGTAAAATTTCCCTTCTTCTTTAGGCTGTAAGTGGGAGGAGACAGAAGGTACTGCAGGCAGCCAGGAGAGGGACCTGGTCCATATCTGTTGGACATACAGGTGACCGTCTGCTCCACTTGCCGTAAGTGCAGGGTACTGATGAGCAGCCTCAGGTATCTGAAGTGCTCATTCAGACCTTATCATGGAAAAGAAATTGAACATCTAAATAAAACAAGATTCCCAGTGACCAAGTGGAGAACTTCTCTACTTCCCTGGGCTCTGCAACTGTACATTAATACTGTGCACATCACCCCCTAAAACTCCTTTCACATCAGCTAGCGCTCCTCAGGATATTTTTACAGTGAACATACTAGAGTCAAAAGTCAAAAGAAAAATAGACCAAACAGAGAATCTTGTTTGATTTGGTTGTCTTGAAAATATAGACTACAGATGTTAAAGTGGTGAGGGCTCTGCAAGCTTCAGTTTAAAAGATTAAAATCTTTTCAGGGTGGGCTGGATGTGAGCTTTCAATTAAAATAAAATTGAACTGTGATACTGAGGTGCCTCCTTAACACAGTCTCTCCCTCTCCCAGAGGTTATTTTTCATACAAACAGCATTGTCTTTGCAAATCTAAAGCAGCAACCAAGAAAACAATTGATTTGGCGAGCTGCTCTCTGCTGGTAATTTTCTTTAATTCTCTCATGTGCCTTTTGCACTACTTCTCTCTATGGAATCAGCTTTGAACATGATTTTCACTATAATTTGTTGTTTGCTGTTTTTTGATCTGTCATTTCAAATTTTGAGGAAAATATCAAGAGCTCATGCCTGGTGATTTGATATTAAAGAGAAGAAGAAAAGGATAAGTCCTCTATGTATACTTATCAAAAATGAAACAAAATGCTACACTATATAATATAATCTAATATGAGAAGTCATGCTCAAAAATGAGAGGATGGGCTTCTGGAAGCAGTTATTCTGGCTGTCCTACTGGAGGTAGAGTTTTCTTGACTGAATCACTGGACACCCTTTAGAAAACCTATTGTGGCCTCTCTGCAGGCCAGCAGCTGCCTGCTGCTTCAAGAGTTTGTGCTTCTCTGGATTTGCATTACCCTTCTTTATCTATGAGGTGAAGACTCCCTTTAATTATTAAGTATATGATCCCATATTCGTACTCCTAAACCGCATCCAGGTCACCCTTTGCCTATTCTTTTATTCATTCTCTTCCCCTCGCACCTCCATATCCGCCGACCTTCACCCATCTCTAAGTAACTGGCCTTCCTCCCCTCCTTAACATCTCCCCTGTACCTCCCCCAACCTGGGATGGGGAAAGAGCTGTGGGCAGGATCAAAACTGGGAGGAATGAGAAAATAGGGCACGGGAGGGGAAAAGATAAGGGCTATATATTTTATTTTTTCAATTCTTTATTACTTAAAGCCCATGTCATTTCTTCCATTATTTTACCTGGGAGCTTGTGTGAGGCTGAAAGTCTTATAAGTCTTTTCACTGTCCCATTCACTTCTTAAAAACATGGTACAATGGTAGCTTTCTTCCAACATATTGCAATTTCTGTAGTGTCCCAGGATTTAATGAAATCAAATGTCAGTGCTCCAGAGCCAGCTCTGATAATATTTCTAGAAACAAGCTGTATGGACACGAACATTTTTAAATGTCTGATTGATATTTAACCTTTTCCTTAGTGACTGCTGGAATGGAAAGTGCTTTATAATCTGTATCACATGGCTTTTTCATGAAATGCTCAACACAGATATTTATGGGACAGTTTGAGTTTTCCACACTATTATTGACAGTGCTTAATTTCCATTTAGTAATAGCAACAGTGTAATGTTAGTATTCCATTTTGTTTCTGAAAAACTTGAAAAGACTTGTTATTACTCTTAACACTCCTGCAGATTTCTCTTTCTGAACTTTTTAATTGCTTACTAATTTTCTGCAGTTCACAACTTCTGATTTGCATGCAGTATCAACCTTCCCTTTCATACACATGTGCATATTTATAACTGGTGGATCAGTAGGAGTAGTCATACTAGTTAAAGAAAATGCATGAAGGCATGAATATAATAAGGCTTTGTACATCCTGCTTGACTAAAACCAAGTTCAACCCATTGACCAATTGACTTTTCTGTGCGGTTTTCTTTTTTTGCCTTTTTCTTTTTCCCAGAAACTGTGCCACTCCTCAGTAGTAGCTCACTTCCACAAAAAGTTTCATTTTTAACTGATTGAAATTTTCAAGTAAAATAATATTTCAGAAAAAAATTCCCAAAATATTCCAAAAATAATAGTGGGGTAGGGGTAATATCCAGGCTTCTCCCTTTTTCTCTTTATACACTGATTAGAAAAGGCCTGTTTATTTCTAGCCTGTTAAGCAAACACTTCTCAAGTACAGTTATTGGAACAGAACGGTTCCTGATGCAGTGGAGTTACAAAAAGTATCCGATGTGTGATTCAGTCAGATCCATTTCTGCTGTATCTTAACAGTTGATCAAAATATAGAGCCTTCAGCTCGTCTCTTGAAAGCAATTCTAATTGGCCTTTTTCCCCCTCTGTACTCAGGACACTTGCTGCCTAGTCCTGTTCTCTTTGCCTCCCCCTGGGTCCTTGTTTTTTTTTGAGCCTTCTTAATGCTATATTCTTGTTTCTCCTTTTTCTGCTGGTAGCTGTACTTATTAACCGATCTCTTTTCTCCATTTTATTTGTCTTTTTCTGTAACTTCAAGAACTTTTAAGTCCCTAAATTCTCCAGCCCTGTTTGCTTTCACTCCCCTGGAGGCTTTATTTATTTTCTTTCTTATCCAGACTTTCATATATATGATTCTCTTTTACTGACTTTTCCTTTTTAATCAGATACGCTTCCTTCAGATTCACTCCCAATTCCCTTATCAATGGCATCTGTGGTAATCTATCCAGTGAATAGGGCAATCTATGGTTTGAATCTGCACTACTGCTTGGATACAGCTTTTTCAAAACAAAGTTTTGATTTATTCACTCAAATGTGTTTATTCACTTAATTGTAAATGTCATCAGAGAATTTTTTATTCACACAGAGGTACATCTCACACGCAAACAAGTGATAAATAAGGTTGTATATTCATATCTTTCCTTACCTAACCCTTAGTCTTGGAAGTTTTGGCCCATTTCCATCAGCCATGTTTTCTTTCCTTTCCAAACTGGTAAAGAAGCTACTGTCTTCTGCAGTTTCTGTATCTTCAGGTCCCTTCTGAGTTTCTGCCCGTCTTCGGCTGCTGACTATCAATTCATCCCACCTCCTTTTCTGAGGCTCCTGCATTCATTAATATTTAGCATCGCCTTTGATCCTAGAGTCTCCTGTCAGCTTGAATAAAGCCAGGCAAAAAAAGCCATCAATGAATCCTCCCTCCTTGTGTTCCCTTATGGAGACCTGACTCTCTCATGTTTCCTTTCTCTTAACTGTATCCTTTCATTTAAGTCTGTGAAGCAAACCAGGATAATTTTAAACACATAAAGTGAGGGACAGAGGAGAGTCATCAAATATAATTGTATCTTTCTTTCCAAAAGCCAGATAAATTCTCACAGATTGTAGACAAGATCCATCTATTACTGTAAAACAGCTTTGAGTAAAAACAAAAACAAAAAAAACCCCATCAGAGTGTCCATAGGAAACCATTTAATTTCTTAGTTTGTTCGGTAGTTGCTATTCATGCAGATAAACTCATTCATCCACACAAGGACACTTAATGACACCCACACAGGCATTTCATGTCTAACCATAAAACAATACAATTTCAGTTAGTAACAAGTGAAAGTGGAGACAAATCCATAAACACGAATTCTGCAATTTGCAGAGCTTGGGGTTTTGCACTGAGTTTAAAGGTGCATGTACAACCTCCCACTGAACAGTCATTGAGGCCTCATGTAGTACTTCTGTTATAAGATCTGGGTCCAAAGAAACAAAATCACTAATTGTCAGATACATTATTTTTTCTATTGGGTGACCTCACTGCTCAGATCAATGCTTTCTGTAAGAAATAAATTTTATATATGTATTTTCTCTGAGGAATTTTTCTGAATTTTTTGTATCTACCCAGGAGATACAAATTTATAGCATGTTTTGTCACATAATGTGTTTACTATAGTTTAAGGTTAAAGGCATATTTATTGTAAGTACTGAAAAGATGAATTAGATATTGCATATTTCATCTACACTTGTCATGATGCTATAGAGCTTGTTTGCAGTCTAAGATATACAGTGATTTAGCTCTGTGTTCAGTTTCTATTTTCTATTTTAGGTTTAGGATTTACAATTATACTGTCATTTTGAAACAGCAGAATGTTGACTCCTTGCCAAAAAAAATCTTCTTAATGACTTAATAAGTATCTATGTAAGAAACAATGACGGCTCACTCAGCAAAAGCATTTTCCTTCACATTGTCCTGCTCATATTTTTTCTTTATAAAACAAACAACAACAGCATTACCTGAGGAAATAGCTGAGTCAAGAGATGTGAATTCTGTTCATGAATTGTATATCCTTGATACATGAACTTTGTGCAACTTCAAGTAAAATTTGCTGACCTATTTTGGTGATCAGTTCCTCCATGGGTACACTGTAGGGAAATTACAAACCTTACAGTTTTGTTGTTAATAATTATGTTTTGTAAAGTACATTGCTTTTCTTGACTGTAATGTGTAGAGAAAGGGTTATTAAGTAGTATCATTCTTGTTTGCACTTACAAGGGAGTTTAGTTATTCTATTCTCATATATTTTATAACACAGATGGGAACAGGCAAATCATTTTTTCTGCTGCAAATTATAACCAGGCATTTCTATGGCTGTCAATTCATAGCTCAGCAACTCTGGCCTGCATTATCATTTCAGCAATTATTATCCATAACAACAAATTATCCCAACACTGAGCAGTAAAACTCCTCCAAAGAATGCAAATTATCATAGCATCTGAGGCATCCCTGCCATGCTTGTCTTTAAATATTCACTTAAATTTTAAAATAAAGTTGCCTAGTTGAGTTTACCCTGAGTATGTGAATTTTACGAGCATATGCATGATCAGTACATGATCACATGAATGACAGCTGAAAGAGAAAGAAGTATGACCGGGCATTCATGGAAAGCAGGATTTAAGTTTCCACCAAAACAACTCCTGTGGAAAATCTCTGTGTGAGCGGTGAAGCGGTGTCAGCTCCTGAAGGAAGGAAGAAGCATAAGGCACGATTAGGAGATTCACTCAGGCGGTATCCTTTGAATCTAGGGTTGTTACTAGTTGAACAAGGAGCAGTCCAGTACAGTGCCATTTGCAGCAAACGTGTTGCTGAGATTAACAGCAGTCTTTCAGCCCTCAGGTTCCTCAACTCACCTTCGATCCCAGTTTTCAGAAGTACAGCTGGCCACTGGAAGAGACACAATGTAAGAACCGTGTCAGTGATGGAAAAGAAGGATGTGAGGCTAGCAGTAGGAATAGGAATAAGAAATTGAAACTACAAAATGCTTTTGTCCGGCACAGCCTTCTTTAACCCAGAGCTGACAGCAATCCCACCGACTTTGTGCGGAATTAAGTCAAAAACAGCAGCTTGCTTGGGCGCGACATGAAAGAACTCAAGTGGGAGAGAGCGCAAGGTATGCAAGATGGGGGACACTGAAGGAGGACCTGTGGGCTCTGTCTGTACTAATGTCTGTCTTTGCTGTAGTTCACAAGCACGTTCAAACCTCAAGCAATTCACCCTTCAGATCTACTCTGGCTTTTACCTGTATTCATACATTTCACAATTTGCTGCAATATGTACTGGTGCCATACTGGACAGGGACATGAATGGATGATTTATTAAGCATGGGATAATTATGAAGATCCTGATACAATCAGCTGGCATAAACTGGTTATATTGGCATTTTTTTTTACCAGGAGATAATGATTTTTTTTTCTTCACTGGCTCTTCTTACAATTAATTTTACATGAAAGACGCTTCAGGCACTTTTCTTCTCACACATCATCCTTCTTGATACACTGTGGAGGAGAGAGGAGAAAAACGTTATATAAGCTTTGGTGTTCTCTTTTTATATTACAAATGCTATACCAGCTCCCCTTTGACATTTAATATTAGCACAATAGTAAGAATAGCATTAGGAGCGAACATCAGAACATGGATCACAGTTGCAGCGAAAACGTAGGCAGAATGTGGCTTTATTGGTCAGAATTGCCAATCAGTTCCTTTATTTTCTTAATGAAACTTCCTCTTTGAGAGGAAGATGCTTGTGCTACCTGCGTGGTAAATTTAGAAACCTATCCG
Organism: Struthio camelus; assembly: GCF_040807025.1. Classification (NCBI taxonomy): domain Eukaryota; kingdom Metazoa; phylum Chordata; class Aves; order Struthioniformes; family Struthionidae; genus Struthio; species Struthio camelus. Next base: position 119,503,369 of record NC_090943.1, on the reverse strand, counting down.
TAAACATGAAGGAGGCTGGAATTTCTTTCTTCTTGTAAAGTTGCTAGGGAAAATATCAATTTGGTTTTGTTCATAAAATATATTCTCTGTATTTGCTCCGTATATGAAGATAGCTTAGCAAACAGATACTCCGAATAAAAAAGACTATTAATACAACACTGACAAAACCTCTAGCTGCGCACCTGCCCAGTGCTCACCCTGGGTAAACCCAAAAGGCACATTAGTCCGTGCTGGGGAAGTGGTTGCCTCCTTCAGCCCACGCTAAGCTCCTCATCCAACAGCTGGCCTGGGAAGGTGCACCCATCAGGGACCTGGTGCCACCGCTGTGGGCAGTGTCTGCTTCTGCTACGGCGGGCCAGCCCAGCCAAAACCCCCCCGTTTAGACTACCTCAGCTGCTAAAGGTATGGTTTTGGCAGTCACTGTTTTCCTGAGTGGAAGTCCCACACAAAGAGAAAGAAAGGCACTCAGAGCACAGTGGGAAAGGGAACAGGCAGCAGCGTCCCTCTGCACGCTTGGAAAATGCAAGGAGAAACCTTTCTTTAACCTTCTTCGTAACCTCAGGTTTCCTTTAATACTAGCATGCAAGACCAGGATCATTTTTCAAGTAAAATTCCCCTTTGATGCGTATGGTTTTGAATCGGCAATACATTGAGCTACACTGCTGCCAGCCTGGTTGCTATGACTGTGTAATCGCTGCACAGTATGACTGTAGTTATACTACATAAATATCTGTTTAATTGCAGAGGATTCAGTCAAGACCAGGGTCCCCGCCTCAGATCACTGGATGAGTCACAAATAACAACATCAAGCTGAAAATGATCAGACTTTAGCTGCCTAAACCAATATTTAGCTCTAGATGGCCAGTTTCCAGAGGGGAATCTCCTAATTGACATAAACAAAGGGACATGACAGATTGGTCTGTCCTGTCTTTCTTTCCTTTTCCCTTTCTTGGTGCCTACTTATAACACAGCCTTTCCCTTACTCAAGTTCCAAGTTCTTTTTTTTTTTTTTCCTTTTAGGAAAAGTCAGGTGTATTTTATTGGCAATTAGCCCAAAGTCTGAGGGTAATTAGTGTAATGGAGTCAGAATCACAGAGGAGCCAGGAGGTGAGAAAGCTCCCTTAGCTCCCTTTAATTTAGGTATGTGAGGGGTAATGGCTATTTTTGAGTTATGATGGGGGAAAGGAAGGGAGAGGAAGGGACAGGATGGGAAGCGAAGCGAAGCAAAGCGAAGCGAACCGCTGGGTAGGGCTGCAGGTAAAGTCAAGGGCTGTGGTGATTTTGTTTGTGTTTTGTTTTTTACCCTGTTTTGTTTCATAAGATTTTGCAGGTAGCGTCTCTCTGTTTAGGGTATGACAAAACCAGCAGTTACTGCTCCTTGCAAAGGAAGGTCTTGAGCTTAAAAGGGCTTTTCTTTGGTAAGGGAGTATGCTTTCTTTTCTATTCTGCCCTTATGTGAGGGATTGATATCCAGTTCTTTTGGATTTTATATGAACATGTAGCTATTGTTTGACTAAACAAAGGGTATTGGGAAATGGGAGAATCTTCTATGCAGGCTACACAGGAACTTCAGAAGTAGATGGTTAAGTGTACTTGAAATAAACATAAGGATGCAAATAGGACAAAGACTACCGTGCTAAATCCAGCTATGGTACTTGGATTCAAACTTCAGGAGAATACGTGCAAAGTAATTTTAACTAGATTTGGGATGAGCTTTGAAAGGGACACAGCTGCTTTAGTAAAAGAACCATCTCCCTGTGTTTTCTATTGGATTAAGAAAAAATGCATTTGATTCATCCCCCTCTACTAACGATTCAGTTCCTGTCAAATAGAAGATATGAGTAGTGGCCTTAGGTCAAATATGACTAACTCATCTTTGCAGTGTTATATAATTGGAGATTTACTTAATATTCTGAATATCTTCAGCTGCTGAAGTAAAAATTGCAACAAGTCTGGAATAACAGAAGGTAAAATCCTGAAATGTCCTTGAGAGTAATGGCAAACATTAACAAGCTTTACTTTCTGCAACTTACAATTGTATATTGAAAATGTAGAAGTACATAAATTATTTTCTTGAAGGTCGAATTCTCTTAATTCTTGGATTTAAGTAACTTATAACAGAGTAACGAATTTAAAGTTTTAATTAGAAATTGATAGGTGTCTAGTATTGTCTTCATTAAAACCCCTTAATATAAAAAATAAAATTCTTGTTTTCTCACAGATTTATCTTGAAATAAAAATGTGCAGTCTAATCGTAAAATATCTGCTTTAACTGTAGATTTTTGGGGCGGGGGGGAACTACATTACAGCTTTTAATTAAGTGCCTGATGTTTCTTTGACCAATTTTTAACAATGGTATAGTTAAGAATAAATTCTGACTTTTTTTTTTGGGTGTAAATAGCTCAAAATCTCTTCAGAATGGGAAATTCGGAAAACTTTGTATAATGACAATAAAAACTCCTGTATGTCACTGTCTGTTATTACCACAAATAAAGAGGCTCCTTAGTGAGTGTGAGAAGGACCGGAAACCTGGGTGGCCTAAATCAATTTAACTCTGTAGGAAACAATGCAATCAGTTTGATAAACAACAGTAAAAATGTCACGTAGGCCTAGTTCAAGGTAAGGGCTTACATTTCCTTCCCCTAGAAAGCAAAGGGTAATTCTGCCTTAAGCAAATGTTTAACTTGAATTCATAACTCCAGAAAAATTTCATACACTGTCAAAGCTTTAAGACAGCTAGTGTAGACGGGAAACATATTACAGATGGTTGTTCTGAGAATCACCTTTAGAGAAGGTGAGAAAGGAAAAAAAAAAAAGTACAAAAAAGACTTATTCTATTCTAATTTTATGTAAACTGCTTGTACTCAAAGAATGAATAATCATTCAGTATTTTGTTTTCATGAAATACGTTCACCTACTGATAGTACCCTGTCAAAACTCCAAAATTCTCACAAAACACATTAGTTTTGGTATTTTGTTCCAAAAAGTCAAGCTTTGAGAACATCAGAATGGAGTACTTTAATGTTTAAAGAGATATATTATATTTTTTTCCCTTAAACCAACTCTTGGTTTTGAAGTTCATGTTCAAGTAAAGCTAAAATTTAAGATTTTATCTTCTAAAATTCTCTGCTGTCTTTCAAGATAGTGCTAGATTTCTGAAGGCTGGGAACTCCAACTCAGCATTAGAATAAGCGCCAGCATGGAACTACGTTATTTCTCTATAATCAAAAATTAATATAGTTTGAAATTTGGCAAAAAGACAAAAAGAATGGATGAAATGAGGAAGTGTCCCTCAACAGTTGTCAAATATCCCAATCTCCTTTAGTTAGGTATGTAGTATCCTGCGAAGGCTTACGTATATAGTATTTAATAATATTTAATTAATTCTGGCTTTGGTAAGATGTTTGAAATGCCAAATCTTACATGCTGAGGACCTGATTTACCATTCCACTGCTTAGCATTCTGTTTATTAGAGTTGCATGATGCTTATTCGAAGTGGTGCCATGTTCTACGCACTTCACATATGTGGGAGGGATGCAAGAGGTACAAGACATGTGGAAGATTGCCATCTTCTACTTTTACAGAAGACTGACTTTGGAAAGGTAATCATTTCTGAAAGTGTTCAGGAAGTAATTCTCCTGTCTTCTTACATTTTTGGTTATAGTTTTGGCCCTGATACATGTGTGTTGGCATGATGTCACAGTCTTGCGCACTTCCTTAAATCTAAAGTGAGATTGTCAATTTTCTCTGTGATATTAGTTCAGAAAGTGGAAATTGTTCTTCTTGCTCCTCCTTGTTATTAGGAAAAGTAGACTTTTTCTTTGCCTTTTACTTTTTTTATGATAAAAGGCAAGTTCCTAAAGATATCTTCTATCCCTGTGCAATGTTCAAATGTCTCTACAACTATCAAAACTGTTGCTGCCATTGCCTCCTTGGTTTAAATTGGCTGAATTCATTTCTCTAGGGTTCTCATTATTTGGATGTTGTATTACCCTTTATTTTCTTAACTTGCCATTTGTGGCAGGCTGCATATTTGAGTCTCATTTGGAGGATTCAAATATTCTGTTTGCAGAGGATTTTTCCAGACCTTCACAGTGTCATAGCAGCCCCATCCTTCTGTACAGAACAATGATCCCATAACAGAACTGCATCATTTCTAAACTAAAACTAAAAGCATATTTCTCAAGAACGATGAATTCCGAGCTTTTCCTTTCTTACCTAATGCTTCCTGCCTACTGATAGCAGGATAAAACAATATAATATATCTGAGTGAGCAGAACATGAAGAGAAAATGCTTCCCAGTTGCAGAGAAATATGAGGGAATGTGCTTAGAGTAACTCTGTTGAAGTCTTGGATTTTTACTGAGTGTGACCAAAACCAGAGCCTGGCCGGTGCTGCAAAAGGAGTTCTACTCAGCATAAGTGCTTACACTCAGAGCTGTTGGCTGGCAGCTAATCTGAAGTAGTTTTAAGCCACTGCCAAGTTCTTTAGGGCGGCAGGTGCTGAGTTCAGTCAGATGCTTTCATAAGGAGGACCTGCCCACAGGTACAGTGAGGGAGACAAACTCACTGCTAGTCTCATAAAGAGAAAGATTCCCTAAACCAGTTACCACTGGTCTGGTGGTAATATCTGCTATATTGCACAGGACATTGGAAGGTGAGGACTTCTCAGTTTCATGTGTAGGCTATCTAGAGGCGTTGTATACAAGAAAAGCGGTGGTTTTGTTTCATATTAAAATCAGTACTCTCCATCCTTATGCTGTTGGCATTCTGATGAGGTAGCTTAAGAAAATTTAACATTCCCCACACATGAGAGGATGGGATGAAGAACCTACTCTCTTGCTCTCTGGGTACAGGTAGCCCTGCTATTGCACATTTGGTCCAATAGTCATATAATTTGTGGAAAAGCTGAGGGAAATCAGGCCAGAATGCAAGCAGAAAGTGTGTTGATGTGGGTGTCACTACCTCAGAAAAGGACATCCAGTGAAACTTCAAAGTCTGTGGTCTTACGTAGTACGGACTATTATATCCATAATAAAGCATGTTTTGATGTTAATGTAACTGAGCTTTTTGTGTCTTTATGGAAGTAAATCAGCCTTGGAGGAGATTATTCCAAATGTAGTTGCCTTCTTACGTTCCTGAGTCTAGAGAAGGTTTTGTGGCTCTTGGATCCCTTCTCCTCTGCAGGGGTGAACACTCAACTTGGCTTACTTGAGAATCAAATGGGCTGATGACCTTAGGTGCAGAGATGCCCAAGTAGCTTTGTGTGCCCCATAGCAGAGGGCACATGTTGGAAGGGCATGATGTCTGAGGCAGTTAACACTGAGATAGGGCTTAATATATGAAGCACTACTCTGCTTGAAGGCAGGTGTTCTGCTTCAAGACTTGACATATTATGTCCCCATAGCACTGTAATGTAATATAATTCTAGAATTACATTAGCTTCCTGATGGAGGAAAATGAAGCATAAAGATCGTGTAATTTTCCCAAGGCAAGTCAGTGCCAGAACTAGGAACAGAATAATAATAGGCAGTGGTATTGGAATATAACAGTTTGAATTGTCCACTATATTGCAGGATGCCAAAGCGATTAGATGCCAACACTGTGCATAGTAACGCATAACAAAGCTAGTCCAATGTCTGTTTTTACTATTCCCTGTTGTCCTGCAGCTTCCAGAGCTGAGCTGCCCCTCTGCCGCAGCAGTGGTAAGGAGGGAGGACTGGAGGAGTGCCTTGAGCCGTCTCCCTGCAATTTCCCCTTCCCCAGTAGAGTGGGAGCAGAGCATTGGCTTTTCATGTGTGGAGGCAATGTGTGCTTGTGAACACACGTTACAAGTGGACGGGAGAAGGAGCTGAACTGGAGCTGTAGGAGATCCCAGCACTGTTTTGCACTGTAGCTTTTTCCACTATACAGTAAGTCTCTCAGTTATTGGTCCCAGTGGCCCAGCAAAAGGAGATCATTTGGAGAAAAGGAGCTTAATGAGAACAGACTGAGTGCAACCTCCCCCATCGCCAGCCCTCTCCTGCCCACCAATCCCTTTTCATGAGGCTCAGCTGGTATCTCTGTACTTCCTGAAGGGGCTTTTGGGAACAGCTCCTGCGAAAGGTTCAAATGGCATCGTTTCTCACTTGAACTAAGTCCAGGCAGGCCAACTTTTTCACCTCAACTGGCATCATAGTTCTGTAAAGCTTCTCATGTCAAATGAGTAAGAAGGTAACGAGCTGTGCAGGACCAGGGAGCTTGACAGAGATCTGCTTCCTTTGATACCCAAGCTGTTATCCATTGGCTAGCCTCCTAAAGATTAGGAACGGACGAACAAAGCGCTTGGAGGAGGAGTGAGGGGAAGGGTGGGAAAAAAAGGGGAAAATGATTTTAAGAGCATTTTTGGATTTCCTATCTCAGTTTCAGACTCAAATAAACTCTTTAATACATCCCTGAGACTGCGTGGCCAGCCAGTTGCCCGTTTCTCCCAGTATGTCACAACGTCTCTTCCACTTCCCACCTTCCTCAATCCTGACAATAAATGTGCTATGCTGATACTTTAAGATATTATTTACTTAAAATGATATTTAAAGTTGTGGTTGCCAGATGAACACATTCACACAGATCAAGGGAAGAATCTTTCTAAGGGAAAAACATTTCTGAAGAAATTTATTGCCTCTCACTTTTTCACTGTGACCGTATATGAAAACCAGAAAAATTACTGCTTGAGATATCAAAAAAGCCCCTCTTCTCCTCAGACAGTAATTGCAGCAAGAGGTAAAATAAAGGACCCATGCTTCTAATGCCGTCTTATAACATTCTTGTGTCAAGATACAAGCCTGAGTATCAGTGCCTGGCTTACAAAACTAAACACAATTCTCAATAGAGCATTGCAGTTTTGATGGTCCCATAAGGTTCATCTCTTCTGATGTGTGTTATTAACTGGCATCCTGTAATCTTACTCTGACCTTTTGTAAGGGAGCAGCATCCGTTATACATGGCTAAGCAGTTGGTTGTCATTATTCCAACACACTGAAACTAGGTACCAAACTCTGCTGGTGATTAAACGATGTTTTGAAAAGATAACTCTTTGTCATGTGTAATAATGTATGTTTCTGCTGCCTGCACAAAGTCAGAGGTTTTAAAATAATTTACTAGAAGTGAAACAACAATAATTCTCCAGCCTCAAGGTATAAAAGGCTAGATTCTACCTAGTTATCTATGTTTCAACTATCTTTTTGAAACCTTATGTTTTCTATACCAACAACAGATTGTGATATGGTCCTTATTCTTTACACCATCTTAAAATTAGATATGTTTGAAATGAATATTATCTTTAAATTAAGACCTGATTAGATCATCCTTTCTTGTGCTGAATAACCTCATACACCATAACTGATCTCATGTAAATCAAAGGCCTGATTCTTGGAATAAAGAAGTAAACAAGGAGGGAAAGCCTGAAGAAATCTGCTGTTCAGAACTTTATCCTACGAGTGCAGGTGAACAGTGACAAATTCCTTGAAGTTTAAACGGTCTGCTTCTGCTCACTGTGCACTTTATATTGTGGTAAGTCGCTTCCAGACAAGGATAAAGACTCTTGCCCCAAAATTTTGGGTACAAAACCTAATAGTGTTCCCATAGATTCTCTTCAGAAAATTTGAGATTCCTATGCAATAGAGCTATGGACTTCATGAGAGAATACTCTGAGGCCACTGTTAACCTTGTCTTCTGAATTCCAGATACAGGTAAATTTGCCAAACCTCCATCACAAAAAATCAGGAAAATGTTGCCAAAATGAATTTATATTGCAAATAATTTGAAATGAGAGGTAAATGGAGAAACTGTTAAACAAACAATTTTTATTGATGTATGGAGCAGAGACTATACGACTGAAATGTTGAAAAAGGATTCAAGAACAGAACAATTTCCTAAAAATAAAAGATCTTTTGTGGTTTAAAAATGCATATATCTGTTTGTAGGACCTGACTGTGCAGCTTAATCTGCATTCTCCATCCATTCCTCTAGCTGAGATTTTCAGCAATGCAGAGCAACTGAAGGAATAAAATTGGAGCTGCAAATATTCTATATCTTTCTGTGATTGTATAACTATAACTGTGATTGGCTTTAACCCCCAGATCCCTAGCATATTATTGGTCATTAACAAAATTACTGTGCACATTTGTTTTCATTTTTACATATGTTGTTTCAACATCTAGAATACATTAACTTCAGTTTTCATTTAGCTTTGTGTGTAGCAGTGGTACAATAGCAAGGAATGCTGTCAGTTCCTCACTAATTACCAAATATTTGTATCACTCAATTAATCTAACCATTTACATTTTGTTTAGCACCAGCTGTGGCTATTTTCTCAGAGCTTGTCTTTAAGCTAAACGCTCAGACCATGAGCAGGCATACTGCTGGACACGTTTGAGAGACACGCTTGTTGAGAAGCTGCTGATCCCAAAACATGCTGTAAGTGAATTTGAATAGACGAATTAAATGACCCATATCAACTTCTAGTGCTAACAAACACTATCATGAAAGTGACAGGAAGCATATTTCTACCCCTTAACCATTAATGAAGCTACACAAGTAAATTAGGTTATGCCACTCCATCTTCATAAATTGCTGATTCAATAAATCACACTTGAGAAACAGCTGAGTAATTACAGGATGATGCTTGAAGCAATAGGAGCCTCATTTGCATATTAACAGACATTTATTGCAATAATTTCTGCCATGGACTGGTAAATGTTAAACATGATTAATTCCACGAGCAGTGCAGTTTGACTTCTCCAGTGCACAGTAAAGAGTATCATTCCTAAAGCTGCAAATGTAGCGAGTCCTTCTCCGTAACGGTAAAGCACTCAGGTCTAATTAGCAACAAAGCCACACATAGGTATATATTTTTCAGAGACTGTTTTTCCTCAGTTTCCTAATATGAAAAAGGTCTTGGGAAGCCATCTCAAAAGCCTGGAAAAAAAAAAAAAAAGAGAGAGATTTTTCTAAGCATCAGGTAAAGCATGCTCATAGTTCCTTCTTTTAAAATGTCTAAATAGACCCAGAGAGAAGATGAAACAGCTTTCCACATAGGATTAAGGCTGGTTTTATTTTATTTGCAAACTTCTTCACCTACAAGGCATAGCAGCAGGTATCATGTAAAATTTCTGATCAGCTTTTTCCATGAGGATTTCTTTGTTTTTATTTTGTTCCCACTGATGGTAACAAGAGAATTTGCTGTATTTATACCACTCTGCTTGATAAATCTGTAACAGTAACACAGGCGTCTAGTTCACCTTAAGTTGATTCACTCTGTAACGATTATCTGTTCTTTCTGTGTACTTAGAAATGCTTAGGAGGAAAATTCAATAGTTCCCTAAGCAATATAGCTGCGTACCCTTTTTGTACCAATAAATAGTCACTTAGAGGACTACAAGATATAAGAGGTAGAAATGTATACCAGCAGAACCTGGAGGCTGACTTGCCTCATGAGCTAAAATGAAGAAATGTTACCAAACCCCTCCAAAAGGCGGTCGCAGCCGAACTGAAATATATAGTTCTAAGAAGAACTGATTGCAAAGCCATGTTCTGTTTCAGATTCGGTATATTAAGGGTCTCCCACACCAGTCAAAAAAAGCCTAATGGGATTAACTGAGCAACATGACCTAGTGGGCAAAGCTGCCTGCAGGAAAATGTTAGCCTACCGGTTTTCCTACACCAACTTTAAGATAGACACAACATTTTCACAGGAAATTCACCTTTCATACTGGAGATTTACAGAGGGTTTGGGGCAGGTTTTTCTTTTTGTTTCCTCCTCCCCCTTCCCCAAACTTACGGGTCCAAATATATATCCAACTTCGGGAGAACCGTTTTTCACACAAAGGGAGTCTACAGGGGTTAATCACTTTAGCAAATTGCCTGGAAATGGAGGACGGGAATGCACACCAGAATCGTAAATTGTTCCCAGTTCTAAAGTTCTTTTTGGGTAAGAAAAAACAAAGCAGTCTCATTTTCACTGAACAGGTTGCTCCCCTGTCTGTTCATCACCAGAACATGTACGAAGGCATCTCCAGCCTGAGAAAACAGAGTGACTCAGAGCACCCACGTGAAGCTCCCCCACCCAGCCTCATCCTCCCATCAGCCGAGAGTTCGATGCCTCTGTAGTGCAATGTACGTGCTGATTCAGAACTATCTTGAACCAGTCAACAGGAATGATAGGCACAAGGGCATGTCTAACCTCTCTCCTTTCTCTACAGCATGAATCAAAGCTGCAGGTAAGTTATCTCTGCCCTTTGGCCATGTTGTGTACTAAAGTTGGATGCAAAGAGCAAACCTCATCTGAAGAGGATATGCAGAGTCCTTCTTCTCGAATGGTTCTGTCATGTTGTTTCTTTTTGCTCAAAAATTCTCTGTCCTGAGAGAAAGATGCTGCTTAGATAGTGAAAAAAAAAATGGCTCTAGAATCCAGAGATCTTCCTAGTGAAGTTAGGAAGTTAGGAAGAACACCTCATAAGTGTTATGTCCTATCAATTCCTGAGCAATAAGCCACTTAGCAGTACTGTCAATGAGAGCTTTCTTCAGCAGGGCAGTTCAGAAAAATACAAGCATTTTCATTTTCAAAAGAACTCTATCCAGAGTGTGGCGCTTTCCTGTCTTCCAAGTTGCAATAACGCAACACATTCGGCAAAAGAACAGTGCGAACCAGCTAGGGACCTAATTACTGCAAAAAGGGGCAATTTCCTCACAGAGTAGAGAGTCTTGCTAGCATGCCTGACACAAGCATTCAAAATTATCTGTGCTTGCTTTCTTTTTTTTTGTGGACTTTAATATCTTGGCTTTCATCAGTGAAGGTCGAAATGGTTAGGGACATCCCTGTGTTATGTAATACTATCACAGTTGTGGTCATCAGGGGCATCTAAGTTGGAAATACCTTGGTAAAAAGCAATCAAGAAACAGAGGAGCAGAAGAATTAAAGAATATTGCATTCTGAAGCAACACCTCTCATTTCTCTAAGGGTCTGACACTGCTAACAAGGATGTTCCTCTGGAGGTACCAAAGATATTAGCAGCAGCAGGACCAGAAGCCAAGCTTTTACCTCTGTGGACAGTAAAAAAAAAATATTCTTCTGCTAATGGCTTAAGTGACTCCCATAACTCTCAATATTTATATTTCATTTTAATCCATTTGTTTGTTTATGGACACAGAGTCACAAATCGCAGAGTCACAAATCACAGAGTCTCTGAATACTGTGGTTCATATTTAGCTTTTGGAATTTGCTGAAAGATAGATAAAACCTCATTTGGTGAAATGGTTTAATTTTCACTCAAATGTTGTTGTCAAACTTTCTAGATAAATAGCAGAGGCTTTTTTGGGGGGCCGGGGAGTTATCTTTTCACTAAGACAGAAGTCTAAATGCAAAAGTAGGCACTGAACAATATTAGAAAGATTTCTAAAAGTTACTGAAGCAACACAGATTAGCGAGTGAAGTACAGTAAACCAGAAATATTGTGTAAATACCAAGAATCACAGTACTAATCAAACTGTTACAGACTATTGCTGTTACTGGATTGCTTCTTCTCAACAGAACTGACTCCACAGATGATGGAACGGGAAAAAAAGCGTGCATACTTTGAGAGTTCCACCATCACAAACCCACAGATACACAAGAATAAACATATATAAAGATATATAATGACCCCTGCTTTCTGGAGAGAGGCAGAAGTCAGACAGTCAACAGTCTCATATTTGCTTGTGATTTACAAGCTATTTACAAACTACTTTATTCCTCGTCTTTAATACAGGCTATGAAACTCCAAGTGGGGAATTTGCTTCCATAAAAAATAGGGCCTCCTAAAAATGAATGGAGTTCTTGTTGTTAGTCTCACTACTGGGCCTGAAAAGGACTTCAAAAAAGCAGTGGAGAGACCGTTCTTTGAACTGCCTCAAACTTTTTCCTTGCTTCCTTTTTTTTTTTCATGTTTGTTCATTGTCCAAGATAATTAAGCAAAAACAGTCTTAGCGCAGAAGTAAACAAAGAGGGAGAGTAAATGTTCGAGTTGATGAAACAGTTTCATGGAGCTCAAGCCCTGATAAATGCATGAATCATACAGCTTCTTGTGATACCACTGGCATTAGATGACAGAAGGATAATGTAAGCAAAGAATACAAAAGTTGGTACAATAAATTGTATTTGGTGTATACAATATTTTGCTTAGTTGAATTATACTTGATGTTATTTTACTTAACAAACATGCCGGGTAATTTTATATTAAACAGAAATAAATTGCTGTGTTAGTGCAGTTACCCTTTCATAATGTTGAGGGCATTGAATTGGTTTTTGCCATTTCAGGAGTTGCATAATAGAGTTTAATGCAATGTTTCTTTTTTAAATGATGTATCCCTTGAGACCAATATTTGAGCATTTGTCAGGTCAAGATTTACCAAAAAATCTAAAAAATAGCTCCCTCAAAGCACAGATAGGGAAAACATTTTACTGCAGCTTCCTATCCTCCCAGGTTATAAAACATAACAAGGCCCTGTTGTTGCTATCTGCATCAATTCCCTTTCAAAGCAGAAACTTTCTGCAAAAATTGTTTCTCTAAGCAAGACTCACGCATAAATTAAAAAAATAGCAGCAAAGGGGAGAAGGATAAAATGTAAAACAGACCAATCACACTCATTTATTAACTTTTGCTGGGAGCAGGTTTTGAGGAATTTTAATGAACAAAGTGTGTGATTCCCACATTATCTGAGGAGAATACAGCCCTGCCCGCTGCCATTTCTGATCTGTAGCCACTGGCTGTGGCTGTAAGCGCTGGCTCTTGAGCAGAAATGCTGACAGGGCTTAGCAGGGTCCAGACAGCCACCAATATGCCTGCAACACCATGGGTACCATAAGCATTTGTGTAACTGTGTGTGAGTGTGAGGAAACATTTAAGGATACCTTAGGAAAATCAGTAGCAAAGTTCCTCTCAAAGTTATCATACCTATATAGTCTTTCACAGTTTGAGCCCCTTTAGGCTAAGGAGAAGGGGCTGGAGGACTGCTGCTCCGGGATTATTTATTCTGGGAGTGCAAAGCACATTCGTCTGGATTACAGCAGCCTTAGTCGTTGTAGTTATCATCACATGGCTCCAGCGTCTTCAAACTCTTTTATTTAGCAGCATTTGTGAGTTCCCAGGCAGGCACTGGAGAAGATTATTATTATTAGTTATACTCACATATATTAATTTCCTTTGTTAAAGCTTAATTTAATTTGCTCAGTCACCTAGATTGAAACTATCAGTTCTTCCATCCTTATCCTTATTCTAATTGATTTAAGGAAAGTGAAGTCAATTGCAAAATGTGCTACCTTTAAGTCCTCTTTCCTTCCGCTAACATTTGTATAAAATCCATTCAGCGCCATTAATCACAGGATTTTGGACACTCCTTGGTAACTTGCCGGTGGATTTGCCACTCTTCCCTAACTACCTCTTCACCAGTCCAATGCATGAGCGCTCCTCACATCAGAGAGGTCTGCTTGCCAGATGCCTCCTGCAAGGAATTTGTCCTCTCTGCAGTTGTATTGCATCTCTACTTCTATGTCTGAGAAAAACACTTTCAAGTTGTCTAGAGGACTGATTTGATTTTGCTCTGTTTAAGGGCATCAGAAGTTTTTTGATGAAATCATTTAAGGACGAGTATCACACTATGATTTTTGCTTTAGTTCCTATTTTAAACTCCCAGCTTTTGGCAGGCAGAGCCCTTAGCTTGAATGGAGATATTAGTATCATTAAGCTCTATAGCCACATACATTTACCTGAATTTATCTCCTTACATTTAATCTTCGGTAATACATAAATTAATGGCTAGGAATGTAGCTTTTAAATTTTTAGTAGGATATTAAACTAGATAACTTATCATTTAAAGTCATCATTAAATGACAAATGAACGTTTTAACAAGTGCAGCTAGTAATTTATGTTGGTGTGAATTGGTCCAGAGTCTTTATTGCATGGATAACTCTATTAACCACAGCAACCTGGCATTTTCTTGTGGTAGAGTCCTAACACAGGAAGTTTTTGCTTTCATTTTGCATGCATTAAAAGTTTGAAGTAATTAAGACTAAGCAACATATTATGCTGGAAAATGCAGATGAGAAGATTTTAAAAAAAGATATCTCAAATTCTGCAAGAAAAGTCATGGAGACAAACACTTAAGAAAGATAACTGGGGTTGGAAGGAGCATTCACTTTTTTTTATCAGACTTCAAAAGATTAGCTTTTAAGTGCAACGCCTCACTAATCAAACTAGCTGTCTCATATGACACTGTGAAAATCAAAGTCTTTCAGGTTTACAGGTGTGCGCTCATTGTTTTGTGCCATTCCAACCATAAATCTGCCTTAATGTTTAAAAACTGCTAGTTATTCTGGACCAGCTATTCTCTTTATAGTATAACTATTTTACTACAAAGATTTGTTTAAAGATGCGTGATGTAAATTTAGTAACTTGAAAAGGATTTAGCCGAAATCAGTGTTTTTGTTTTTCTTTTCGTTTCTGCTTCCATTGATGAAGAAGGGAGAAAGAGGAAAAAACAGGCCTTAAAAGCAGGGAAACAAGGAGATGATGATTTTACTAGGTCTTTTCTCTGAGGTAGAGTTCAGTCTATGGGATTCTGTCAAACAAGAAAAAGAAGTATGGAGACCTTTAAACAATGGACTGAAGGTACATGTAGTTACAAGCTGTAGTGATCAAGCTTGTGTTGTTACGAATGACCACAATACTGCAAATTAAATCTTGATGGTGAAGAACACTTTGTCCCACCTTACAAGGCAGAAATTAAAGGTTTTCATTGAAATATCTCTCCAAGCAAAAGGAAACATAATGATTCTGTAAGTCCCAAGGGCTCTCTACCTATCTGTATTTGAATGCAGTAGAACAAAAGACAAATGCATGATATTTCTTTAGATTGAAATGATAAGTGGGGAAATGAAGTCTGAGTGGCTTGAAAATAATAGAAAGAAAGTCTCGATTTAAGAAGAGTTAGAGGCCTTAGGGAGGCATATAAAAAGATTTGAATTTCCAGGCCCATCCAACTCAATTAATCTTTCAAGCATGAAGGATTTTAAAGAGCTTCAGGTGCAACTATAATAAAGTTTATGCAGAACTAATGATCTCCTGTAGAAAATAGCTCTACATGGAGTAAGGTACACACAACAGACCATCATACAGTTTTATTCCTTTGGGAAATCAAAATTCCCATGATTGTGTAATGTGAATATTAGTATCCCAAAACACTCTCCTACTGAGATCAGGTGGAATTTGCACAATGCTAAGCTTTTTATCTTATCCTCAGGCTTATTTACTTCCAAATTTAGGGGAGCTTTTTTTCCACTTTCTTTTCCCCTTATTTCTACCAGTGAGAGATCTGGGTAGCATGTGAAACTGAGTTTATGTGGTGTTTTATATAATGGCTCTCAATTTGCTTGTGTTTCAGGCACTATCAATATATGAATGTAAAATATTAATAATAAACTGGTGCCATTTCTTTCCTTCATGTAAATTAATATATTTCTGTGAGGAGTCTGTTCATTCTGCTTGGCTCCACTCACATATTTTAATACAAGATGTGATGGTAAGATGCAGAAATGTATGTGAAATAACTGAGCGCTTTCAGTCTATTTCCCAGTGGAGAGTGTGTATGGCATAAACCCAGTTATACCAGGTATACTAAATCTTGACGTATCTAGAAGAGAGGATGAGGAGTAAAGGGGACGTTATGCCCTTCCTGGAGGGTGATTTCCTCAGGCAAACCATTGAGGAACAGGAATACGTGCAATTTTCAGTGCTCTTCTTTGGGAAGAGTGTGGCCTGTCAGGTAAAGCAGCTGGCACAGGCAATAGGTAGAGGGCAAGAACAACCACTCTACAACATAATGAACCAAATTGCCTTTGCTAGCATGCGGCACAAGTTTCTATTCTTTGCAAATATTGGAGGTAAATGTTGGGTTACCAACCAAGGATCCAGTTCTCCACTGCTGTGGTGAACGTGGATGCACATCTGAGCATGATCGATGTAAAAACCTGTAATTTAGTTTACAGGCTTGAATATCCTCCCAGCCAGTCGAGAATGAGGACTCAAGTGCCATAAAAAGCCCAGATTAAATTTTTCTGTCCACGTAGATTCTTAACTGCTTGAATCGTGCTGTCTCGTCTGGTGCTTGTCACAGTTACAAAGCTTTTTTATGAGGTATAAGTAAAAGACTTATGACTCAGCTTTTAGAAGAACAGCAGTCTTCCTTTAAACTATTTATGTCTTCTTCTTACTCTACAGTCCACTGAGCAACTGACTAGACATATATAAACTTTAAAGCACATTTCACAGATACCTGACAACATTTCAAAATTATATTGTTAAAGCCTGGCATTTTTTAGCTGCTGGCTTTGCAGACACTTTGCTCTAATAGTAATTCTTCGGAATGGTGGTAAATATCTTAATTAAGAGGCTCATTCCAAGATTATGTAATGGCATTGCTCACTGGTATTTGCAGCTTTGCTTCTAAGGGATTTTCAAAGAAAGAGTGGCATGTGAGAATATGATAAGCATATGCTATCTTTATTCACTCAACAAGATATTCTACCTTTCTACAAAGTATCTTATCTTTGCAGAAAAAGATGGCACAGTAGGTACAGTAGATGTTACTGGTATGACATTTGACACTGGGGAAATTTGCAGTGTTACCATTTACCTGGAAGAAATTCACAATGACTATCTTTGTTTGTCTAACTGCAAGTTTAAGTAGACTACCACATCATGCTAATAAATATTTAAAATAACTTTTGAAAGGAAAGTGTAAGGCTGCATTTGGGAGGAGAGAAGGAAATACATAGGAAAAGCCTGCAGCAACAGACAGCATCAATTTTGTTATATTAAACCTTTCACAGAGGTTTTTTTTTTAATGCTTCTAGAGGCGTATTTATATTAGTAGAACCTGCCAAAGAAGAACCTCCCAAAATTGGATTTGGTTCCAGCAAATCTCAGACCTCATCAGTATAATCTCTTTCTTTTGGAGAATATCCATAGTCTGTTTTTCTCTCAAAAAGTTACCCTTTTTCTTTTTGTCCTCACAGAGCTCCATTCATCTACTACACCTTAGAGAGCAAGTAGGTGAAGCTACCTGCTAAAACTGTTATTTGGGATGGCAACCACCTGTCATTATAATGAAGGCTGGCTGATCCCATATTCCAGTATGGGACTGGATCGAACAGTTTTCATAAGCCCATGAAAACTTGAGGAGGCCACTCCTCAGGAAGCAGAAGCCATGACACTTTCCTCAGTAGAACATTGTCCCATCTCTGCAGATGCTTCATGTCTCCATAACTAAAGTGGGATACAGATGTTTTGCTACCCTATAACATGCTGTTTTATTATTCACGTGTGAAAGAGAACAACGACGCAGCAGCACATTGAACCTTAACAAGCCATTATTGTACTGCCAGGCTGGTTTTCTTATCTTATGATGTACAGTGACCTCTTCCTGCAATATCAAGCTTGAAGGAGTCGAGAGGAACATTAACATAATAAACATTATTCAGTGTTTAGCAACCCTGACAAAGGAGTTAACCCTCCTTTGGATGGTTAAGGATGAAATAAGAGATGGGTTGGTAGCTCTGTCCCGTGATCCTAAGGGGCACACAAGGCTTGTGGCAAAGGTGTGGACAAGACTGAAAGTTATCTCTTGGTTTAGGGTGGAGTTCTTAATCACTGAAAACATAAAAGAGCAAGAGTCAGAGCAATTGACCGTTCTGTTTGTAAGCCCCATCCCATGGTAACAGACTAGCTGTAGTTAGAGGATATTATTCTGTACTCCTCTATGGTGACTGAGGACATTGTTTTGGATTTCTTACCCTACTGATTTTCAACTAAAACTTGTTCCCGGACTTGTTCCGTGTTTGAACTGGAAAATTTACACACGGAAATTCTTCTGGGTGCAATATGGCAAATTTAAGGAACCTAAATCCTCTCATGTTCAATTTACCATTCAAAGCTTCACCAGAATCTAAACAGCAGGGAAGTCCAAGACTGCAGGGAAAACTGCATCTTATTCTTGATGCCTTATATCCTGATTTGTAAAAACTGTTGCAAAATCTCGTTTCCTTGTGATGTAGGAATTGTCAGCATGCTCAATTCTCAGTCTGCGCAAAAAACTCTTAAATACAAGGTATGTCAGTTGTCTATACTATTTTTTGTGATAGCTTTTGCAGGACTGAGGAAGCTGAATGAGATCGACAGTTTTACATTTAACAAGAATTTTTCTATGCTGGTATGCCACCTAACCCAGACCTGAAATACACCCACATCTGGACTGCAGAGTGTATGTGTGCTGTAAAAAACACAGTTCACAATAATACATCTACCACACTAACATTCAGGAATGCCTGCACATTCTTTGGAAAGAGGCACACTTAAGCTATAGATACTTTAGAGCCCACTCCTGGAGCTCTGTGGTGTTGGAATCTCAGCATTAAAAATAAAATAAAATAAAAAACTAAAAGTGTCTTATGAAGCGGGCATTTTAAAAGCTGGTCTATGTTCAAATTATAAGAAAGCCTGCAGACAAGTGAAGACTTTTCTAGTCATTGAAATGAGGCGGCTACTGTCCCGAGGACACTTTGCATCACCCTGCTGGCAGATGTCTCCCAGGACACAGACGTAGAAGGGCACCAGAAGCACACAAAAGATGGAAAGCGTAGGGAAATGCAGAGCAGATGGACGAGCTGATGATATCTCTGTAAATCCAGCAGCCAGGTTGCGTGGTGCAGCGCTGTATGTTGGGGACCGACTGGCTCCAGCTCCTCAGCCTGGGGAGCCCAGTGCTGCGCTCCACCACGTCGTGTGCATGACGTAGGTATAGCGGGACAGGGAAAGGGCAGACGGCAGCCATACATCAGCAGTCTCGCCTGTTCCTGATCTGACTGTTCCTCTTTTACTGAAATATTAAAAAGGTCATGTTTTGTTCAGGCTATCAGATCTCAAGTTGGTGTCATAGTTTTCCCAGCTGAATTGCAAGCCTTGGCAGCCGTAAGCAGGGCTTGGTTTATGGGTTTGAGGTTTTGGTTTTTTTTTCCTGCTCCTCATTTTTTTATCAGCACTAGATCAGAAAATTTGTAAATGGCTTTATAAATTAATCCTGTAGATTTGGCCTCTTATACCACTACTGTAAAAAGTAAGCTTCTCTAAGTGAGTCAGTAAATCCTTAACGAAATTGAATAAGTTACTGCAGGATTAATATTTTAAAATATCTGCATTGATTAATTTATTCTTGGCTTCACCACTGACATCAGCCAACATAGTAAACATCAGCTGAGTTAAAGCTCAGAACATTATTAGTCTTCAGCGCAAAAGGAAGTTGCCAACTGTGCAAAGTGATTTTTATATATGACAGGTGATGATGCTAAAGATAAATAAATGGCTTCTTTGCCATGCTGGTGATACATTTGCATCAGACATTATTACTTTCCAATTACAAAAAGAAAAAGTAAAACAAAAGGGAAATATTATGAGAAAGTGAGATGTTGCAAGGCGTGGCATTTGAACACAATAATACTAAACTGCTAACCACAGCAGGCCTTAGTCAAGTGAAGGACAAAACCAAAAGGATTCCTGCTCCACATAATTAGAGGATAGGAAATGTTTTGTGATACAAAGAGTTGCAAGACCAGACAGACCTCTTGTCAGGATAGTGATTCCCATGTACAAATCATTCATGAAAGTGAGTCCTCAGCAAGATAACTGATTTCTGACCTGAACTTAATTTCAGGTGAATATACATTGTTCAGCAGTTTGACAGTAAAGGCAAACAAAAAGAAAGGCCTCAGAACTGCCTTTTGGAGGGAAAGAAGTCAGTGGATTGCAAAGGGAAAGCTTGCACAGCAGCATGGCTCTCTTGCCTGGTAATGCTCAAAGCTGTCACTGAGCTTGTTACAGTCTTTTCATTTAAGAGAAAATTATTGCCCAGAACAACCAAGGCACAATCTCTGTTTTGTACTTTGCTTTGTACTGACTCTTACTATTCCCAGTCTAAAATTCATAGCCAATTTACAGCCATAGGGTTTTATGTCAACACTGACCTCTCCTTTCTCCTTAATGTTTACCTCCTGATGTATTTATAGACTGCAACAGTATCTCCTCTCAGCCTTCATTTTGTTAGGTGAAGAAAGCTAGGCACTTTTATTCTCTTGTGCAAGACAGTCTTTTCATTCCCCTTTCCATCTTCACAGTCACTCTATGCACCTGTTCCTGCAGAAGGAAATGTTTCTTTAAGGTGGATAAGGTCTTGCATGAATGAGGTTTCCCAAAAATTTGCACAAAGGCGTTAATACTTCTCTATTGCTCTAGAAAATACCTTACCTTATGCTCAAAGGTTTCAATGTTTTTTTTTTCAGAGCCACAGAGCATAGTTCACAGTTATTCTGTGTTCAACAAATATATCCCTTTTACTTCTAATCAACGAGTCCTGAACTTATAGCAAAATTTTCCAGTTTGTAAATGCAAATATCCACACCTGAAATAGACATCTGAAGCAGGAGTAAAGGAAATTGAGGTGTCTATGGTCCATGGCTATGAACACTTTGCTCAGTTTCTGCCTAACTTTGGTGACACCTAACCCTATTGGGTAGAACCTACCTTTCTCCTTGACGCACTTTAGTGACCTTCAAAAATCAGATCTGCCATTTGTCCAGGTAGGGAACCCGGAAGTGAATTTTTAAGTGCAACATACAGAAATTCTCCAGAGTCTGTGGGATGCCGCACACTCACTATGCCACAGGAGGCACTGACTGTCTCTTGTATGACGGTAGTTAATTCTGCTGTAGAGAGGCGCTCCCAGCTAACTTTCCATGAGCTCTCTCGAAGGTATTTTGGCACTTAGACTATACATACCAGTAAATCCCAGGAAGCAGGTAAAGCTGGGAATACGATTTGCTGCTCCTAGGACCATCCTTCAGAAGCAATGTAGAGGTAAATTGCTATAGGGCACATTTGCATTTGACATTCAGGGTGGGCTTCTGCTGTAGGTGTCTGCAGAGTGAGCAGTCCCATGACATTCAAATTTCAGTGAAATAGCTCTCAAGATGCCACTGACTATATCGATTAAATCTCCACAATACCTCACTCATATGTACACTGGAGGCATCTAAATTTTTTATATTCCTAGAGTTATACTTCATGCCCCCAAATCCAAAAATTGGAAAATTTATCTCCTGGTTAAAGCCCCCAGAATTCCAAAATCAAACATTCCTCTAACCCCTAAACTGATCAAAAGCCTAAGGAGTCTTGAAAAAGTACTATACCAAACATAGAACAACAGGAATATAATGCCAATAATGTTATTTTCTTGAAACAAAATAGTGTTGATTGCAGGAATACAAATTTAAATATTTCCCTGAGACACACAAGAGGTAGGAAACCATCCATGTTTCCTATCAATTCGAATAGAATTAAGCAACACCACAGGAATTTTCAGTTTCAGATAATGAGTACATCTTGTGAAACGCAAATGAAACAATTATTATTATTGTAATTTATATCATGCTGGTATTTTGCCCTATCCTAGGATCACTTGCCATGGTTCATAGTTTTGTGCTATACCACCTATGCTACATGTTCAGGTGAGCACATAATTCACTGTGGATCATTCCCTTGACGCTGATAATCCTGTCTACGTGCTCACCTCTGACTTAACTCATTTGGCATGGGTCTTCGAAACAGCACATACATAACAATGTGCATATAAATTAACAAAGGAGGAAAGAAAAGAAGGGAGATTAAGGATAAAGAGAAGGGAGACAGCTGAGCTTAAAGATCAAGTCATAGCTGATAGCATTTTGTAAGCATTACAGAAAAATAAATGTGTACTGTTCTAAGGTTGACTAACCACACACAGGCGCTAAATACAGCAGTATCTTGCAGTACCTTTTTCCTACCTAGTGTTACTAGACTTTCTTCTCATTTTTCTTTTGCTGCTGGTCATGCCGCTTAAAATTAATGCCACTTTATTTCGCAACATTTGAAAGTATTGGGTGTCATTACAAGCCTGAAATAATCAAAGATACAGTAATCCGTCTGCTATAATATCAGTGTACTGGGAAAGATATAAAAGGAGGTAATTTGTTTTTCTTTCATAAAGAGACTAGAAAAGGCCAAGGTGTGCTGCAGATGCCATTTTACCTCCTGTGCCTATATTGGTAAAATACTGCTTGTATAAGTCTTATATACATGCTGCATTCGTACTGAGTAGTTCAGTGACTGCTTGTTGGCACCGAAGAAGGAAGAGCATAAGTAAAGTTTGCAATCACTATGGAAACTGCTTCTCTTGTTGCTGTGCTGGCAGTGGCACATCTGTCAAGGACAGAAGCTGCTCTAAAGGCTTCCTTCCAATAAACCTCTTCATGACACTTACATCTGGGACTGGGCCCACGGCTGGAGGGTTTGTTTCAACAAGAATTCGACAGACTACACAAGCATGATTTTTTTCCTTCTGCCCTTGTAAGATAGCTCTGTATTTTCTTTTCAATGTTCAAAGAACTGCAGAGTAAAACACCTGGAGAGGTAACATGCAAATCTTTAATACCATGTCGTCTACAGCCTAGAAATTTTAGCAAATGAAGAAAGAGTTTAGCTAACAGATAATGGAGGGCTTTGTGCTTCTTCAGTCGGGTATGCAGTCTGGTAAGATTCTGTTACTACTGAATTTAGGCTTTGGGGACAAGTTACCTATACAGTAGTTTTTTATCATGCTACTTTATGCGGGAGATGTTACTTTATCTCCTTCATCAGCACGCCAGCCCAGATCCACCTACTAGATACACTCACGTGTCAGAGTACATGCTGGCATTGGCCTCACCACAGCTGATATGGGTGAGAGCTCAGGCTGGGCGTCTGCGAGTGACA
This sequence comes from Struthio camelus, assembly GCF_040807025.1. NCBI lineage: Eukaryota > Metazoa > Chordata > Aves > Struthioniformes > Struthionidae > Struthio > Struthio camelus. The sequence goes on along the minus strand of NC_090943.1, from coordinate 119,480,462 downwards.
CCGCTCCAAGGTAAACCAGCAGCCAGCAAATGTATAAATACTTTTGTGGTTTACATATAAAGAGAGACTGGCATTTTTATAAGCCAGAGACTCTTGTTAAGGTAGGGTTTGTCTTCAAATACGCAAGTCAAATGGAAGTTTATTTTGTTTAACTTGAAGTGCGTTATCTTAAATAAACTTAAAAGTTTACTGTGAAACATTAGATCGTCCCGCAAAGAACTAATCATTAGTGTATTGCACAGACATATTGAATGGAAAGTGCATACCTAGGTATAATTTTCCAGTACTGATGAAATCCATGGGAACACTGAAATGAAGTGTGAAGTCTCATGAAACTTTTGCAGGGAGCAGGTTCTTTTTATACCGGGATATCTTTTAAAATATGAGCCTGATCTTTTAGTACTAATGGGCCACAGGATGTTTTGTATCTTACAGGCTCTTCACGGCTTGCAGTACCTTTTAAAAGAAGGTATAGAACTGACGTTGTACTACAATTTCTTCTGATTAGTATTGCATTCTTTATCTATTATGAATGTATATTTTCTTTTCCTGATTAAAACATGAAGGATGTGCCTGAGTTTCTAAAAAGGTGGTACATCCAAGAAAGCAGATTATTGAATTTTCTGATTCTGATATACTTTCCTAATTCTGCTCTGAGTTAGTATAGCATTATCTGATTGGAAAGAAACTTCTAAGGCTTGCTTTTTTGATTTATATTGCACCAGAATCCCTACTGTGCTGTAATAAACTATTACTTGTTACTTTTGTTTATGTATAATTCTCTTCAGAGATAAGGCATTATTAATTTTTAGCTAACAGTTTAATGGTGCACTTATATCAATGTACATCCAAACAGTAGCCTTCTCATACTTAACTCTTAAAAGCCACTAGGGTGGCATGTTTGGCATTGGTTAGAAGGTATTCAGGCACGAACATCGTTGAATAGTTGCTCGATAGCTGAATCTTTTAAAATGCTTTACCAAATTTATTAGCACTCTGAATCTAAATGGAAAGCCTATTTCTTTGGGTAGGAATCACTGGGAAGGAAAAATGAATGGAAAGAGATATCTTCCTGTCTGCCACTATACTACTTTTGCTGTGGAAGAAATGAGAGTGAGAAAGAGAGAGAGAGAGAGAGAATGTTGTATTTTGCTGAATGTTTTAACTGCAAATAGGTTTTTGGAATAAAAAAAAACCCTTTTTGCTGGCATCTTGCTATGTTGGGGGCTATTCAGATGAGAAACTTCACAGAGGAAGAAGTTATTTGTTAAATTGAGTTAGTTTGAAAAGGTCTTAAGCTTAATAACCATGGTCGCCATCTGTAGGGGTTGCAGTAGCATAAGCAAAATCATTAGGTTAGAAAGAACTCCGTGTTTAAATCTCTTTTCTCAGTAGTTCTGGACCCACATTTTGTATTCCAAGTGCGCACGGATGGGCTGAGGCACTCGGCAAATATGGTGCTGGGATAGAGCACAGATAGATACACACAAATATATTTCTGATGAGTTTATTCAGTGGTGGAATGACCTCAAGATCCAAACTGCTGGCAGGGCATGGTCACACTTCACTCTCAGGACCAAGTGCTGCCACAGGAAGTTCAGAGAGCCTTGTTTATAGCCATGAAACAAGCTCCCAACTGATTTCAGTACCTGATGTTACACAGATATGCAAACTCAGTGCAAATTGTCCCATCTATTCCTCCTCCTTGCTGTCCGTACTGGCAATACAGCTGTGCTCTCTTCTCCCAACATGCTACCATCCCTTCTTACAGAATGATAGCAGTGAGGATAACACAGGGGGCAGAGGAAAGAGGAAATACAAGCCATGTCTTAAACTTTCTTCCTTACCACAATATACTGTGGGGGCACTGGTATGTGTAATCGTTTTCTGATGTTGCCTGAGGTGGATGCGGATGAGAGACAGAGCACGTAAGTTCTCATGCAAGTGAATGCTAGAGGTATAGGCTTAAGTCAGGAGATCCTGGACTCCCTTTGTTGTGTGGACAGTCTCATGCTCTTCTATATGCTGGTAGGCACAACCAGCCTCAGGGTTTTATTTTATTACTCTGCAAAGATATTATTTTATTTTTGTGCGATATCCCACGCCATCAAAATGTTTGGAGTGTATTTCCAACTGAGCAGGCTTTTTACAGAAGGTGGAATTAGCCACCAGAGTTTGGCCTCTGTAAACAGTTGCTGTTGGAGAATTGAAGCATCATAAAGGAGGTTGTATTCTTTCCAATACCAGCATTTTCTGGACGTGTTACTCACAGGAATGAAAATATCCCAAAGCACAAAAGTACTTTTCTTCAGAGAGACTGGAAGCAATTTGTCTGTAGAATTTTAGAGATGGTGCAGGAATTAGGTTGCCTAGAAGAAGTTGACTTATCAAGTTTTGCAGACTCTTGGGAAAACAAGAAATTAACTTTTACCCAGCTGAATTGTTTTGTGAGGCCACCCCCCTTCTTTCGTTCAGTTTACCTTCAGGAACGCTCAGAACTGCTATAATATTAATTTTCTGATGAATCCTATATTGATTCTATATTGATTCCTGTAGACCTAGTCTAAAAATTGTCATCATTACACAAAAATGATCTTTCCCCTGGACCACTTTCTCAGCTTTTTCATTACAGAACCATGGCGTATTTGCTGCAAGTCTTTTCAGCACATGATCACACCCTGCACCACCTTCGCTTCCATGCCCCTTAGCTCACTCTATTTCACATTTAACATTCCACTCTGACTCCCTGAATTGTCACCTTTTCCAAAAAACACTTCAGCTTTCTGGCCCCTTTTTATGACCCATTTCATCATGCATGTGTTGCTTATCAGGCCAGCTGCCTTTCTTATCACTGCATAAACAGTAAATATCATTTCTCTCTCTCCCTCTTTTTTCCTTGCTGTTAAACATATCAGTGTTCCTCGGTTTGTCATTGATAAAACTGTTCCTGTCACATAGGTCCTTATTCTGATCATTCTCCTGTTCCTTCCCTTCAAGTTTAGTATTTCTTCAACATCTTTTTGGACACTGACTTACAGTAGATAATAAATTTTGCATTTCTCCCTGCTTAAATTTATATAAACCTTTCCCTCACGGCATCTGCCAGTTGGGAAAAGTTTAATGGAGTGTTTTTTTTCTATAGCACATAAACTGCAATCTATCACTAAAAATATTCATGTACAGGTACTGATAGCAACAAAAACACTAAAGGGATGCTGTGCCCGATTTGGTGTCAGCAATGCAATAGTTAAAGAACTGCAGAGGATTCAGGTAAGAGCTATAAAAATGAATAAACTATAAAACAGAAAAGTATGCCTCATAGAGAACGATATGAGAAGTTCAACTTGCGTAGGCCAGAAAGCAAGTTGGAGGTAAACACTGAATTTAGGGCCAGCAGGAACAATTAACTCATATTTTCTGATCTATGTAATCAAAAGATATTCAAGTTGCCTGGCTTCCTGAAATCAAACCCAAGGACTTTTTCTAGTTAAGCTGGATATTTCATTCTTCAAAAGATGTTTGTTACGTATAGTGAATATAAGAGTCCAGTTTGTGACAAAAGCCTCTGCAATGGTGCGGAAACAAGGAGATCTGTTAAACCAGATGATTCCAACAGATAAGTCATATCTTCTGATGCAGCAGCAAAGAAAAAAAATAATAAATAAACCTCTAACCCCATCACTGTGATAGGGAGAACAAATCCTATCCAAATTAGACAAGTGGTTAGACTCGAGTACGTGAACAGGCACACCAATAACACAAATTTTCTGTAGCACTTTAGAGCTTTGGCCTAAATGCTCTGTATTTTGACTCCAGATGTTGCTAACCACTAAGGCTTCAGAGGAAAATGAGAAAACAAATAAACAAAAACAGCAGGAAATTTTCTCCTGACCCCCTGTAAATAGCTAATTAAACCCCTTAAGGATGAGCTCTGATTAGCATAATTAGGTTAAAGCTTAAGTATTATGAGAGTATTGAGATAACAAGCTTTCCTGAAGCCAGGGCATAAAAAAGAAGTGGGATGAAGATATAGAAATGGGATGAGATTTCTCAGTTCCTGAAGAAAAGGATGTAATTTGGATTTATTGACTTGACAGTTCAAAAGAACAGCTATGCAGACAGTCATGCAGCCTAAGAGTGTCTCTGTGAGGTTGCAGATTTTATATATATAGTCAATACCCCCCAATCTCTTTTGCTGGTAAGCATTTTCACCTTATTTTAGAGTTGAATTTGTTGAATTTTGACTCCTACCGCTGAACACTCGTTGCTGTCACACTAATACTGTCAATGTTGCAAAACGTCGCTTATTGAACATTTGCAGCATGTGTCACAACTAGAGTCATCGAGTATCTCAACTTCTTGTGTAATGCACTGAATAAAGCAAACTACTTCAGATGAGCTCCACAATGCTGACTGACCTTCAAGTGCTCTGATCATTTTTCTTGCTTTTCCTCTCAATCCTCCCTTTAACACGGATTAAAGACGATTCCAGTAGATTCACCTTTCAAGTTATATGGAAACCATAGCTGGATGTAGTAAGCTAAAAATGGCAATGTAATGGAAGGCTGCATTTGACCACATTGGGATAAGGAAGTTATTACCAGCTACTGCCAGTTTACCGCATGAAGGTAGAACAAGGGTCAGATAGCTGTGAAGTTAAGAAAAGTCAGACTAGAAATGAGACTAGACGTTTGCTAAGAGTGAGGGTATTTAAGACTGAAACAATTTACCTGGTGTAGTGATAGGTCCTCCATCACTGGAATTTCAATCAAGGTTAAACGTGTTTCTCAATAGCGTCCTCCAGTTCCAACCGTACTAGGCAGGTCATCACACCAAAGCACTTCCAGTTTTATAACCTGTGAGGCAAAACCTAGAGGACCTTGTATCGCGCTACGCATATGGCAGCTCAGCGGCGCAGAGGCAGGACGCGGCTCCCTCTGCCTGCAGCTGCCAAAGGAGGTGGCCTGTTTGAGCAGGGGCCTGAAGAGCAGACTCACTCCTCTTCTCCTTATTTGTAGACACACTTGCAGTATTTATATTTGTGGGATGCCAAAGTCTGTAAAAATGAGACATACTTGGGACTGGGTAAGTGAGACAAAGAGCTCTCTTCCTTTGTTTCTCTATTAAGGCTTCCTAACCAATTCGTCGTCACTGGGGGCACTGCAGATGAACCAAATGAGAGCGCATCAGGAAATAAAAAGCAAACTGGAAGACAGACTAGTTAAGTGTTGCACAGAAAGTTTGCTGATGTGATGAATACAAATGAAACCCATTAGCTTTAGAGCAAATTATGTTCCATTTGCAATCTATATACGTTGTTTGTTTGCCCATCACTGCAGCTAGAGCTGTCAGCTGAACTAACTGGTACAAAGTATCATTTTGAAACGGTTTTGCTTCAATAAGAATCTAATTCATGCAAGGGAGACAAAGAGCTGAAGTGTTAAAAAATGCTGTAGTGAGAGATTAATTTCCTGTGGACAACCGGGGACGCAAACCTTGAGCAGTTACCTGCTTCAGAGAAGCCCAGAAATTTGGACAGGCTCCTTTTTTTTTGCCTTCTTGACGACATGCAGTGGGCATATTTCCTTTACTAGCAACTTTCTCCTGTCTCCAAAAGAGAAATACATTCCCTCTTGTGCTTTCAATTCCACATACTCTTTGTGGCCTCAAAAACAGGGTATGAGACTCCCTTTTTCACTTGGGTTTTATATTCTCTGGCTATCTTGCTAGCATATACCCCATAGTATTCCTCCCAGGCTGGTGCCTCTCTTTGTTCCTCTTTTCCTGACACTTAACCTTACTTTCTGTTCCGCACAATACTGAATTCCCTAGGAAATCACTTTCTGACAAACAGCTGTCTTTTAAGCTCAGTCCCAAGCAATTTGGTGCTGTCTCTGTTTTCCTCTCTGGGTCTTTTGATTGCCCACGCTGCTGGCATCCTGGCTCATGCTAGGGCTACACACTGGAGCAAACCAAGCAGCCTCCTTGCTAGGGGAACCGGCATGGAGAAGGGTGCTTCGCTCCCAAGGCCTTGTCATGCAGGCAGCAAACCATGTGCATTCGTGTTCCTCACTCAGAAAAATCCGTCACTGATTTCTGATATGTTTGGTTAAACTAATAGGCCCTTTTTTCTGATCTGAGGCCACAGATTTTCTTTAGAGTATCAGAATAAGACTCCTAAAGCTTATTTTTTCTTCTTCATCCTTCAGAGGACAGAAAGATAGAGAAGGGGGCTGTGAAATAATTAATAAGGAGTAAACAGCATTCTGCTATCCAAGTAATCCCTTATACAAAAGTCACTTTACTCTCTTCCAGCAATGTAAAGGGTTCTAAAATTTCATTTACTTCCCTTTTCAGTGTCAAAATGGAGTAGTGGAGCCCTGGTATAACTAAGATTCAAGCTTTCCAACTATGTTAATTTGGGAAGTTCAGAAGATCTGTGAGTATAGGAAAGGAGACAGAGATGTGTGTGGGACATTGTTACAAAGTTGAATATTACATATTTTGACTTATTTAAATTTAATGAACCCCAGAAAGCACTTTTAGTGTTTACTTTTTCCTCATTTGATTCTAATTAACCTTTCCCATGATTCAGATGTCTGACAAATGTGGAGGGCTGCAGGGCTAAGTGCTTTTTTCCCATGATTGACTTTAATTAAGCTTGCTCTAGGCTTGAAGCCCTTGTAAACTTAGAGAACTTTATTTTAATTGCCTTCTGCCAGATTTACTTATGCTAGACAAATATTATAAATCAAATACTAATGCTATTAGAAGAACGAAGAACTGACTTACCAAGCAGTAGTCTGCCATGGTGAAATGCATTACACTTTAAATCTGAATAGAAGGTGTTATTGTGGAAGAAATATGACTGATTTCACAAAGGCAACTTCTAGAACTTTAACAGCTTTTCTGCAGTGCGGGTACAGTAAAAGAGCAAGTTTCGAACTACTGTTATTCTCCTCCAGTTTGAGTAGTAATAAGCAATATTCATGCTCCATGCTAGAAATTATTAAGTGGGTACTTGAAGAACTTATTTCGCTCATTGAACTGCTTACCAGCTCACTCTTGCAAGTGTTGGAATGAGTCAGTTCAATCTTAATCAAGGTGGCTTTGTCACCTAAATCACATGGCATACCTGTTCCCTGAGTCTATCCTAAAAGAACCATCGGGAGAATCAGAAAAACACTCAGACATCACTGCTTGTACAAATAAATATTGGTTTGATGATTATTCAAAACATTGCAAACAGAAATGCACTCCAACAGGTATTTGCAGGAATAAATGAAAAATCATCCATAATTTTAAAGTAAATATGAAGGCTTTATCCAAATAAATGCTTGTATTTTTTTCTTCAGTGCTTCCTATTGAATGATCCAGTTTTGAGGTGAAATTCTGTCTGCCTCACAAAGAGAGAACACCACTGCCATGACAATGAATGACAAGTCTTATTTTCTTTCTGTGTTACTTTCCTATGAGCTGAACTGTGAGTTGCAGAGAGACATCCTGTTTTGCGCTGAGGCAAAATGCTGAACACTTTTGTTCCTTTTCCATCATATGGTAGGTTCCGAAGAACTGACTGAGCTGTACTTACTGAGTTATACTTCTCCTTATGATGGATGGGAATGGTGTGGCTCTCAGATGCTAGGATACCATCCTGAGAAAACCTTTTGCATTTGCTTTGGCCGAAAGCTCTTATCCTTAAAGGAAAAAGTGCTTAGGAGCTTTTGCTGGAAAGAAGCCTAACACAAAACTATCTTTGGGCTTAATTACAGTATAGTAATGATCTTGAAATAAGGGCTAATGGTCAGTTACCATCATCCTTAAAACAGAAGATAACAGAGATTAGCCATGTTGTCTCAATCTTGACGGCTCTGTGTTTCCTTCCATTTTTTTCTCCCTTTTCTAACACATGGCAGAATACTCTGAATTATAATCAAAATGATTATGAATGTGGCTTAAAAGTTCTTCCAAAACCTGGCTGTTTGTGCCTGGGCCAACAAGCAGTGCAAAGAAATAGCTAAGTGTTTAATCAGTCAAGGCGTTCATACGTACATAAATATACATATACATAAATGCAATTATTAAAGAAAGTTTATATGGAAACAGATCCTGTACAAGATAATAGATTGATAGCTATGTCAGCTCTATTTATGCAGCCACTATGTACAGCTGAAGCTATTGGAGCAGAAGGGTCTCCGTGGGGACCACCTTTTGCTTGGAAAGAATAAATCAGCTTCCGTACACTTTTGATACTCAGCCTCCAAGAGCATAAACTAAAAGCAAGGCGGCAGCTTCCAGACCCCTGTCCAGGAGGATAGGATACCCCACATCAACCTAAAATCAGATGTCAGCGTCTGCACAAAATTGTTGAGTCAGGAGAACAACAGTTAGTCTTCATGGAGCCTGCAAGAACTGTGGTTTAATTCCCAAATAGGACACACCTAGGAGTCCTCTTGGCTGACTGCAGGGTATTTTAACTGTAGGCAGTATACAGTCACCATGATGGGGGATGCACAAGTGGAATTGCACTTTTGGTGCACAAAGCCATTTATTGTAAAAATCCTAAAATCCTCTAAACAGCAGAGTATGACCAAAAAAAAAAAAACTGAGTGTATGAGCCATTTGACGTACTGTGGCTTTTTTATATTTGTGTGTCTTTGTTTAGTTAGAGTCACAATTATTCATGGGAAAAATCTACACTCATATCCTAGTTTTAATTAATTTTATTTTACATCCTGACACTTTAACTTGCTCTTGATCAGCTTCTAAGTGATATTTGACATGTCTATCTTTAATTCAGAGTAATTGCCAGATCATTTTGTAATTTATTGGAAATATGAAGTATAACTCTAGCTACAAAAAGCTATTTTTCTTTGAGAGTGAAAGTAAGCTATTGCAAAATACCTGGGAGATTCAAGAAAAATGGTAATGTCATCTGAAATTTCTGAGTGGGAGACCCCCCTTCACATTTCCAGCAAGAATGTGAAGTAATTTCTGCATTCTATAAACATTACAATGATCCAGCTTAAATGAAAAGTGTTGTCTACGTTCTATTGCCTTATTTAAACTAAACTTAAAGCTCTGCAGTCCATTATATGTGCTTGTTTTGTGGAGACATTTTCAATGCCGTGTTTTTACCAGATGATAGTATTGGCAATTGCTGTCCATCCTCAATGACACTTATAATTACAAACTAAACTGCAACATTTCTGTCTCATGTTTTTTCTTTTATTTAAAAGTGTGCGTAACACTTACAATAAATGAAAAACAGAATTCTTTTTTCTAGCTTGTGCAGCATACACAAAATCCTAGGTATAGGCAGTCACAGCTCTTCCCTATTGAGTCACTGTTATTCACGTGTAACTCTTCTGCCAGCTGCAAACAGAGGGAACAAGGACCTTACACAGAAAGGTCCTTTTCTAAAACTGATTAGCCTATGACCTGTGTACATTTATGTATCTGCTTGTGGCTCTGGGAAATTAAACTAGAGCTACAACTGGTCCAAACATTTTAATGAATTGTAAGTTTACCAAAAAAAAGAAAAAAAAGAAAAAAAAGCAAATCTGGGACAATTTTGCAGATCAGTGAAGTTGGTTAAAAATTGGTGTGAAGTTTTGATGCAGAAGAAGCAATGGAGGAAATATTTTCTAAAAGCCATTTTGTTTCAAAATCTGCACCATGTAATGTTGTGGCTTTTCACAGAAAATAAAATTTCAGTTTGAAATTCACTAATTTCTTTAAAGATTACTAAAAAGTACATAGTACAGGACCTAAGCAAAGCATCAATGGTGTGAGAGCAAAAACTTCAGATTTCTTTAAAATATATTTTCCTTCCCATTATGGCTGAGACACTGAGCAAGACATCGATTCTTCACACAGAAGCACTCTCATTGGCAAGATTTGTTATTTTCAGGCTTGCAGGCATTGCTCAGATCATGGAATCACAAAGCCTGCCCGCTGAGAGAGCGGAAGGGATGAAACTACATACATTGCTATTAAGACAGAGCAGAGCAAACAGTATGTAAGGACTATGACCAACGGCACAGCTGCAATGCACTCATCAGTACCCAGCTAGTAGAAACTAAATGTGGTCGGATAAGGCATTCTCCGTGGCACTCACAGTTTGACTTATTGATAATTACAGGTGATGGGGACTTGTGCCACTTTCCTCCAGGCCAGTGAAGACCACACTTCCATCTCAGTCTCTAAAGTGGAGCTGTGCTTTCCTGTTTTCTGTAATATCAGCTCTATCCGTTTTTGATCTGTGCTGCAAAGTCAACTATATTCAGCTCGTTCTGGGGCTTGCACGAGGTCATGGCAGCCCTCAAGCTCCTTTGTTCTAGTATGCTGTAAAGAGGACAAGTCTTGCTTAAAAAAAAAAAAGCATGCTTAGCAATGCCTAATTATGAGTTGTTCTCACAGTCTACATCCTAACATAGTAAGACCACAGGCTTTCTTCCAGAGAACTGGTTGAAAAAATTACACTAGCTAAGGAAAGAGCTTTGGGGCAGAGGGACATGACAGTGCTTCTATGGAGAAGAGACGAGACTGGAACCCCGGTGTCCCCAGACGACAGGACTGTCTTGCATTGCTGTTAAATACAGCTAAACTGTTCCTCTCCTTCCAGGGAAAAGCAAACAAACTAAACACAAAGTAGGAAAAAAACACTGCATATATTGAAGGAAGGAATGTACAAGAAACCCCACTGAAGGAGGACATGATGTACACATTTTTTAAGTTAGTAGGGCTTTTTTTTTTAATTTCTACCTTCATGAAAGCGATGATTATCTGACAAAATGCAAAAAAGATGAATTTGTTTAAAACATGCCTTCCTCTTCAGGTTTGTGGACTAAAAAAATACCGGTTGTGTTGTTATGATTTGGCTCACATCAAACTTACCTTCATAAAATAACTTGCCATATTGCTGCAGCTGGCTGGATAATGTCTGTTCCTGTGGCTGTCATTACTAAGCAAAGAGACCTGCCAAATTATTCAAAAGTGCATTGCAGTCCCAGCTCCTCTTATTATTCCCTGTCTTCCTCACTCCCATTCCTTTCATGTTCTGCTACACATGGATATAATGAAGAAGTTACATAACTAATTAAAGCAGATGTATTTTTAATAAAGACTTTAAGATTGATTTTTTGAGAATTAACAAATTAAATTTCTCAAGTGTACCTCGACTCTATTAAAAAAAAAGTTGTTTTTTCCTTTGTTTTGGTTTGCAGGAGTGCTGTTCTCATATGAATTTTCCCAAAGACTTAAGGTCTTTTCTTGATTTACCAGCATACAATGTACCCAACCCATGACTATTTAAGCATATTGTCAAATCAGAAACAAAGGTGTAATGTAATGTAGCAATCAAAGGATCTCTAAAATTGAGTGCTTCTGCAGGATTATCCTATCTGTTTTATTCATAACATTATTAAGATATAAGTATAATTTAATTTTTATCACATGATATACAAACGAAGAGGTAATTACCAAAAACACAGGGTCCAGAAGGATGGCTCAGTGAAATCATTGAAAAGATTCCATTGATCACGGGTGAATATTTAAAACCACATAGACATTATTTTGTGATTAGTCTTTTAATTAAAAAGTTCTCCATTTGTAATTAACTGCCAAATATTTATAATGTGCACAGAGAAGAAGAGTTGCGAAGAAAACTGGGAAAAAATATTTGTGACATAAGTCAATGCTTTTGTCAATCTGGGACAGGAAGAGGAGGAATGGAAGATTTGAAAATGTTCCTCTTTATAGCAAGCCCCTGAACAGAAAACCCTCAGCTCTTGAATATTTGATTTTACAGGTTGGACAGCTGGTGCTTTCTTTTCCCATTCCTTTTACTTTTAGGTTGCCTTCCTCTCTCCACTATTTCTTTCCTTTATTTTCTATTTGGAAGGGACAACAGAGGAGACATAAAGAAGAGAAAGAGAAATGGAAAGTTACGTTTTGGGACCTGGCTTCAGAACCAAAGAGGAAAACTCAATATATTTTCCCCTCCCCATGGAAATACTTGTGAAAAAAAAAAAGAAAAGACTTCCACAGTCATTATCTCCATTAAAAAATCATCATCATTTATAGCAGTAGAAGCACCGGTATCTGAAGAACAGTCTCCCTCTAGTCAGTTGTTAGAAGAGAAACTCTATGAAATATTTAGAGTCAAATTCAAAGAAATACTAAGTCTGCTAATTTTTCAACTGAGCATGAGTTCACTTTTCTTTTTCATTTGTTCAAAATGTTGATCTGTACTGGAAATTTTGGTCTCAGATAGGTACTTTGCCGTTTTAGCTTGCACATTTTGGGTTTGGCAGACTGAATCCAGGATAATTTCCTCCTCCTCTCTTTTGAATCCGAAAATACTGTGCCACATCCTTGCCTCTACTCTCTTCTCTTTGTCTGGAGCACTGATTCTCTTGCTCATAGCTGCCTAATGATGGAGATACGCTGGATGAGACTAAACCTTGCGAGGTTCTGCCTCATAATCCTGTGCTGTGGAACAGTGACTGGGGCTGTAATGTGGGTGGGAAATGGGGGCATACTCTTTTTCTCTTGGCAAACAGTGTTGACGGTATACAGCAAAGATTTCCTCTTTTGATTGTGGGGCTCGTTTTGCTGTGTCCTGTAGCTGTCTGAACTTGGAAATACCAAGAGACTGAGTGATGAGCAAAGGAAGCGCTATAATCAGTGTGTATGTACACATGTGTATATGTGTATAACTCCCACACAGACACAGAAGGAGAAACCCTGCAGGTTTAGGTACTTTTTTCTTGTGAAATAGCTTCAGGGTGACTGAGATGAATCAAACGGTTTGAAAGAACAAAAGTTCAGGGAAGTAGGTACAGCAATAAGCCCAATGATTTATGAGCAAAATGAAGGATTTACCACATTCTTGCAACAGTTCACATGATAAATTTGCTTTGGTCACTGCCTTCTGACTCACCATGAGAACTAATTTGCAAACCTGAGATATCTGAATTGTAAATTATTCTGTTTATTATTCATGATGAATAGCAAATCATTGTATTAACATTCCCCATTTTATTCATTTAATATTTGAGATTGATTAGAAGTGAAATGTTGTTCAGATAAGTCTTTTAATTGTACAAAACTAGGCATATATAATTTTCTTCTATGTACTATTGCTGGCGTTATCTTTCAGCTTTCCCTTATTTGAACTGATTTCTTTTTCCCAGCTCTTCAAATACACAGCAATCTGCCTTCCCAAACAAAGGAGTACTTTGAATCTTTGTAAAGTTTGAGGTTTCTATACCTGACTATGGCTACGATTTCCTCATGGTGTACATTACTAAACATTATTCTTCATTTTTGCTGTTCCTTTCTTTCTACCTTTGCTCTCTGCTATGGCTTGTACAATGAAAGGTGCTGATTAGCACTAAGAGAGGAAAAACCATGCAGGGAAATGATTCAAAGAGGCCACTCAAATTTCTCCAAAATGTTGTGGGAAGTCTGTAGCAATAACATATATCTCCTCCTGCTATACATACAAATTGCTTCAACTCATTAGTTGTAGAGTAAGTTGTATTTCTAAGGAGTGGCTTTTATTTTCCAGTTATTATTTTAAAGGTCAACCAGCCTGATCAACCAGCATACAATGACATGAGATAATTACTTAACTATTAGAAGATAATGGTATTAACCCACATGAAATGCACTGACAATAATGCAATAACAATAATATTCCTCTGGAAAGCAATATTAAATTTTCACATAGGTCCAGTTACGATAATCAATATAAATAAAAGTTGAGTGGAAGGTGAACTTGCAAGCATGTAAGATACTCCATGGCAATTTCACATGTATCCTGTGATGTCACATGCTTACCTTATGATAAATGCAAGGTGCTTGGCACACCTTTCATTGAGGGTTAAACTGCCTGCCATGTACCAGTACATACCGAAGAACTGTTGCAGTAATTTCACCACTCAGCTAGAGGTAACTTGTTATTCTACCTATATTCTAAGAAAATTGACAGACACATCTCAGTAATCTCCATCCCCTGAGTGGATGGGACCAGGTGGAAATGGGCGTCTTTGAATGCCAGAACCAAAGAAAGTAGGGCCACCTAAGTCCCATGACTCTTACAAAAGGAGTCATGAATTATTTTCATGTTCTTGCAACTTCAGGATCAGGTCTGATAAAACTGGAGATACATGTCTTCACCCAGTAATGGCACACTGCCTTTTTGATCAATCAATCAGACTTGCTTTGCTCAAGATTTTCGAAATTGAGCAAACAACCCTTTTTAAAGTGCCGTGTACTGACTGAAAACTAGGCCGTGCAAGGTGTTTGAAGTAGCAGATGCCCGGAATGAGACATAGATAATTACCGATCACCCCTGAAAAGCTTGGCTAGTTTTCTGAAGCCACCTCAAAGAGCTGTGTAGCAAATAGGAGAGTTAATCTTTTAAGGCAGGGCACCCTACAAATTATAACCATGTGCCTGTCTGTTGTCCACTGCTCTGGAAGTGAAATGCATTCTGTGGATCTGCAGGACAGGCAGCAATATTGACGTTGTTCCCTGCTAAAATAACAGCTTTAAAAACTAGCCAAGGTTTCGTAGGAGCCCTGTGAGCTTCCTGACATTTACATTCCCAGCTAGTCTTGGCAATATTAATGCCTGTTCTCTTCCGGGGTAATAATAATCACTTTGTTTGCAATTCAAACAAATGAATCAACGCTTGCAAGTGAGACACCCAAAGGAAGGGGAGACAGGATCTTGACAGAAAATTTGTCAGAATAAACATAAATGCTTGTAGAAATGATGACGTTAAGACATTGATAGTGATGGAGTTGGCGGGGAAGTTCGGACTATGCTGGGAGGAAAATAGGACCCTAAGAAACTGAAAAAAGAAATCCAGAACACCTCAAGACAACCCAGATACGTGCAAAAGACGTTAGTGAATAATTACAGACGTAGACTGATACTCAGTGAGCACAGACTGGAAGACCTAGAGCTTTCATTTCGATGTTGTGCTTTCACGTAGGACTGGAAAGGCTTTGCTTCATGCTTGTGGCTGTAGTGACTACCAGTTATTCCTCACCCTACACCATCTTGTGGAGCGCTGCAATGAAGAGAGCTCCCTGCGAAGCCCCCAAAGAGCATTCTGCTGAATCATCTTGAATTTCTGCCGGGGGCCTGTGCTGAAGCATGGCTACTCTGCGACTCCTTCCAGTGATGGTGATGGGTTTAGCACACCGCACCGCTCCTCACCAGAAATGATGTCAGTGAGGAGGATTATCCATGATGGAAACAGAGCCCTGAAGGAGCAAAGAGCGGAAGACTGGGTTTGATAGGAATGCAAAAGTGTTGTGAAAGTAAATGTAAAAGAATGTAGAAGGATACTGTTAAATTACTGAGACCTGCCATTATATCTATCATAAAACCATAGCAATGCAAAGGGGACTGTATTTTATCCTAAAAAAAAATACTTGCTACAGTGCTTATAAATAAAGAAAAATAAAAACTACATCATAGCCATAGCAGTTCAAACATCTCATAAGCTTTGATACACAGATTCTGTAGAGCTTGTGCAAGTACGGATTGACTTTGAAAATGCTATTCTCCCCAGTGGACATATGTTCAACTACTGAAGTTGAGAGACAATCAAGGAGGGTAGATTGGACACCGAGTGCTGCTGAAGGGTTGTGAGTGAAGAGATACAAGATGAAAATACATCCAGGGAAGTCCGGATAACTCTCCCTAACTACCTTCATGCCAGAGTCCTGTGTTAGACAAAACTGTTTCTGGAGAAACAGTGAAAAGCACCTTACCCAGTCAGTTTCTTCAGACATTGCATGCCCATGGGAAAGGACACAATCTGATCATTTGAGGAGGCCACAGCTTCATGACTTGATGTTGGCTTTATGGTTTCTGTAAGCTTTGGTCATTCTTTGACATTAAAGGACTAATGAAAACCTGTGACCCTGAATGTCAGGTTGTCCTTGGCTTCCACAAACCATATCAATGCGCATAGGACAACCCCTAAAATAGTAGGAATACCACAGCCCTGGGAAATCTTAAGGGGACCAAGTTAGGGCCCAAGAGCAACTTCTCTGGTGTTGTGAAAAAGGTTATATCCTTACTGCATGTTTAATCATATGATGCATAACCAATGGTACTCTCCTCTTGATAATAATACATACGGTAGCTTATTACAGTTGCTGCTGTAACAACTAAAGCTTTAGTTACTTCTGCTACTTTATGCTTTTCCATGTTTTTAATTTCAGGAACTGGAAATAAAGTCAGTTCTCACTTTAGTTTCTAGCTTATCTTTGTCTTCTTTGGTAGGCACTATGGCTTGCAAACTGTTCTGAAAAAGTAGAGGAGGTATTTATTTTGCTAATAATTATATAAAAATACTTTTGTATTGGAAGCAGAGTTAAAAAAAAGTAATGAAAATATTCCCACTTTTCTTAGTTTGGCTGAAATCCTGTTTCAATAAACCCTAGATTTTAGGCAAAGTTAACCTGTTAACATCTGGGTAACCTTCACGAAAAAAGTTAAAGCATTACTGCCACTTCCAGTTCTTCAATGCTCTGACTTATTAGTGGGAGCTCGGAAAGAAAGAAGAGTCGAGCGCCAGAAGGTGATGAATATTTCTATTAGAAGTGCTAAGCAATTGGAATAAATCATTATGAAAAGTGAGCAACATGTGAAACAGGCAACAAATAACTAAATGCCACCTTTTTTGTTGCTGGTCAGTACAAAAATCTATTTGCAGCCATGGCAACTGCTAGTCTGAGTTTACAGCATTGTTAACAACAAATATTGAAGGGGTAGCTTACAGCACTTCTCTCGTTCAAGCAACATTATCTGCTTTCACTGCTGTGCCCTATACACAGGTATTCTGACCCCAGGCTTCTTCCTTCTGAGGAGACAATCTGTTAAGAGTGCCATTTAAGTCCTATAAGTATGCATACTTTATTTGTATCAGACAGATGGGCACTCACTGTGCATAGTCTCTCTGGCTATTTGGTATTCTATTTCTTTTCAAATATGTGCAACGCATAATAAACTTTTCTTCAAACAGTCGTGTGAAATCTCTTCAGAGCTCTGAGACCAGAATTTTTTCTGTGACGCTGTGTGCCTTCTAGCTCATGCTCTGGTCACAAATGGAAATCAGGAAAAGTAAATATTAATTCATAAAATTAAATTGTTACAGATGAAAAGTTAATAGGCCTGCCTTTTCCCCCTTATGATTAAATCGTAAGAAACAAATAAATTGTTCTGGATATAGAACATATAGGCACACAATTCAGTAAAGGTCCTATTCTGCTTTGGACCTAATAGCTAAATCACAATATATTTTTCTCTTTAGGTAATTATTTGTCTTCACTACAGAAGTCCCTTAAGCATTTCCCTAACTTTTAAATATATGGGTAACTTAAAGGAGCCTCTACTCTAAAATGTTCTATGACAACATCTATTTACTGTTATTGGTAGTGTAATTAAATAACTTATCACAGCCAGGTGTGCACTTAATGTTAAGTATTTGTTTATGTAGCTTGTTAAATCAGGACCTCAACCTTTTCTAATTATTTAGAATAACAATTTAGAATTGTCATGTTATCTTTGTTGGTTGAGTTATTCCTACAGAATTACTCAAATCGAAGCAAAGACAACTTTTCCTAGTTCCTTTCTGATTATACGATGCAAGTAAACTGTCAATTGCTTAAAGCTAAAGCCTGATTTGTTCCTGCTATTTGTCATTTTGCAGTTTATGTAAATGCAAGTTTGAATTTTTATCAGTACGTTTCTACCATTTCTCTTATTATTTGCTCCTTTGTCAACAATCATCTCAAATTTTTACAACGTGGTCCAGCTACCTTATAAGGAAGAGAAAGATATCTCTTACCTACCACAGAGGCACTGTCATCTAGAAGTTTAATAAACCATATGGTAATAAAAGGTCAAATGATGCCCTGAAATGTTTATATATACACCTACTTTCTGTCAATGTATAAGTACATTTGAACTAATCTGCTGGAAGAGACTTTAGGAAAATTTGGTATATTCTCCTTTTGTATCCTTGTCCTTACACTTTTAAAGTACCAACTGTACCTGCACCTTATATGAAAACATTCCAAGTACTTTGCCTGTGAATTTACATTATCTAAAGTGCACAGGATTATTTTAAATTTAGCATCAATTCTGAACTTCCTATTTTGGGGGGAGGGAAGGGTTCCTTCTTTGAAAGGATCTGCTGCAGATCCTATTTGCATCAAAAGCAGTTACCAGTTTTCATCAAACAGCTCTCCAGATGAACAAAGCTCTGGGTAGAAACCATGTCCCTTGTAATCTGTATTCCTAAGTCTTAGTGACTGTATAGGGAATACTAACATGTTTCTAAGAGGTGTACTTTGCAGTCAGCTGATGAACTCAGCAAAAAAGTACACTGCTTCAGATAAATTTGTCACAAGGTATTTTGTGAGGTATTCTTTGAGAAGGAAGAAATATGTTACAGACTAACGAGTTTTCAATAATATAGACAGTCTAATATTAATTCTTGGAAATTACAGGAGATATAAAGGATGATCACTTTTTTTGTTTCCTGGCATAATATATTGAAAGTTCCTATATTCGAGTCAATGGAAAGAAATTAACACTCAGACAATATTCCGCTTAGTACCATCATTTTTTAATCCTCATAGTGAATTTTTAAGCTGGTTGCTGCATGAAAACATTGAGTCCTCCAGCCAAATAGAAATTTGCTATGCGGAGGGAGAGTGTTTTCCAGGGAATGTGATAGCAAAAAGGTGAAACACACATACTTCTGATATTTCCACTAACATTCCTCAGTATCCATAATACCTCGTCAGACATCCAGCGCTTAGTAAATGCTTTGCATGGGTTCTCGACACTGGTGATTCTGTAGCTCCATGTGCCTCTACAGCTATGGAAGACACTCCTAAATTTTATGGGAAAACAAGAATGTCACCATAGTTTAATAGCTACAAAACTCATGATCTGTCTTTTGGTTTTTTTGACTCATCTGCAGAGCAGAGTCCATGAGCCCATCCCACCCACTTGCTTCATTAGGCTCCGTGCTCGAGAAGTTTCCTCAGCATCATCATATTGCCCCTGTGTGGCATGATGAATAGAAATTTATCAGCTAAAGCGAAAAAGAAAATCTTATTTGAAAGAGAAATGTCTTGTAGTTCAGAGGTGCTCTTTTCAGTAGTTGTCAATTCCATCCCCAAAATCAAATATACTAACGTAAATGTAATAAATATGTTTCAGCCTCTAAGTGCTGATGTGGAAACTGGCACATGTAAGAAGCAACTGTGATTTTACTTTTATGGGAACTGAGGCCTCCCAGTTGGTGTGGATTTAATTTAAAACATTGAATTTTCAGTATTTTGGGCACCTAAGCCATGTAGTTTTCTGTAGTTGACTTGAGGAACAATTATCCAAAAGCTGAGACTATAAAATACTTGAAGGTAAGAAATGAACCCAAGTTAATGTCCCCAGCTGACAGGAAGAACCACCTCCTTCTAATTCCTGAGAGAGAATTGAAAATAGTAGAAATTAAATCTTTGTCACAGTAACAATTATAAAGGAGAAATGCTTTCGTCTAACACTGGCAAAGTAGATACCACTTGCAGTATTTGACATTTTGGAGATATCCATATTTTCTTTTTTTCTTTTTTTCTTCCATTCACTTATAGGATAATAGCTGAATGGCCTGAGAGACATCATTTCTGGGAGACACCCTTATGCCTTTACCGCCTCACGCTGTCCACTATCCAACATGTTCCGCAGGTGCTTTTGGCTATATAAAATGTTCTCGAGGGAGTCTTTCTGAAAGCATAACTTGTGCATGTTCAAAATAGCTTTTTGTGGAACCAGGCACTATTATCTCGACTGAGGAGAAGCAGATGAATTTCAGCTTGTAAAAATTCAAGAAAGTCATCACCCCTGCACCTTATTCTACCTCTATTTACTTTAAAAGATCATTTTATCTCCAGAAAAAGGTAAAAAAAAAAAAAAAGTGGCAGTAAATAGTGTGTCTTGCTTCAGGCCTTGCAAATCTCTCAACAGGATGCTGATATTTATTTATGGTACCTTTTTGATAGCCTGAATAAACCTATTTAAAAAAAGTAAAAATGTAAAAGACAGCATATAGATTCAGTAGGACTTTTGTTTCTGGGACTTTGATAGAAGGTATAAGAGATAAATACACTAATTCACTGCACACTCCTCTCCCAATGAAATGTGCTGGGACATTTTGGTGGTGAGGGAAGAAGATACCTGCAGAAGCCTCTAGAGCTTCATCTGCCAACTCCCATCTCTTGCTCTTTCCATCTGGGATGTGCTGGTGAGCCCAGGTCAAGCTGTCCCACTAGTGATCGATAGCTCTCTTCCTTCCTCTGGCTAACATGGGTGCCAGGCAAGGGGAGATGGTCCCTGGGACACGCATTTTCCTTACAGACCTGGAAAGCCTTCTTCCCAACCATTGAGTTACTTTTAAGCCACAAGGACCCACCCCTTCTTGGGGCCTCAAGCATGTGTGCTGCCTACCCGGGGCAGTGGGAAAGATCTGACAGGGTCCATGAAACTCCTCCATGCAGCGGAGGCTCCACCAGAGGCTTGGCCACAGAACAGCCTCACAATTTGGGGCGTGCCCATTCCGTATCCCTTCCCTCCAAAAATACAGATAAACCCAAAAGAGTCAGTAACTGTCCAAATATTTTGAAGTCTTTTGTCCCTCTCTCCTGCCATTCCCATGGCATCCATCCTATGCATGTGTTACACCAACAGAGACAGTGCCGTTAGGAATGGATGCCACGTTAACATATATCAAGAAGGATATACCATTTTCATGTACAGAGCCTCTGAGTTTTATCTCCATATTTGACATAAAGGATGACAGTATTGTCTTTCATGTACTCAGTGAATTATTTACCAGCTTTTCAAAAGAAACACTTCCAAGTATTATCTTCATTTCTTTCCATCGATGTCTTTACTTCATTTCAGTTAAACAACCAGTGCCCTGACAGACCCTTCTGGCACTACTTCAGGTCTCTTCAAAAAAAAAATCAACCACTTCTGAATGATTTCCAGGAAATACAACTGAGCCCAGAGTAGCTGTAGCAATTGCCTGAGGTAAGGTGGAGAAGTAAAGTCTTGCTGTGTGCTTGCAGCAATGTGATGAAGCTGCTTTTAAAGGGCAGTGACAATGGTAGATGTGCAAAAGGACTACTATGTTTGATATTGTGTGTGGGGACCCTGATTCCACCTGTTATTTAAGAGCAAGCAATATATGAAGCACATACAGAGCATTAAGCTGTTTTGTGGAATCAAGATCCTGAACTATTAGACTAAAAAATATATTTTTCCTTCCAAATATTGATCCCTATTTGTAACCCCAGATTATAGAAAGAAAATCTCCCTCTATTTATAAACAGGGGGCTGGCACCCTTTCATATCATTTTTATCAGACTGTTTCAGAATGGGAGCAGACCAGAGTACTGTGCAAAGACATTTCTCTGTCTCCCAACTCCATATCTTCTCTGACTGGGGCAATCAGTTCAGCACAGCATGATGGAGCAAGGGCAAATTGAATAGGTGATTCAGAGGCGAGATGAGGAAAAACGTGTGTTCAAATGGGGGGAGGGTCTTGAATTATCATTTAGTAAGGTTTCCAGAATAATAAACTTTTTTCTTGTTTTCAATCTCCTTAACTCGTTTTCCTGAGGAAAACAGCTGCTTAATAGTTAGCAATGACAATTTGTTATATTAATTCCACTAGATTACTAGCTTTTCTGAAGGATATCATTTATAGTTCAGTTGAACACATGCTATATGTCTGTTAATTTGGTTGATTAAAAAATATTTAGTATATGCTGTAACAAAACAGTATGGAAAACAGTTTCAAATCAGTAGAGATTCTATTAGCAAACAGCCCAATATAATTATTTAAGACAGCTTTTAATCTGTTTGTTCATTAAATGTTCATGGTCATACCTAAGAGTAAATGTCGCTAGTATGACAGTTTCCTATGATATCTAGGACATTACTTGTGAATTGTTTGTGCGAATGCTTAAGATACTTAAGTAACATTGCCGCCTGTAGTAATGTGAAGGAGATAGGAGTCAAGCAGTTTTGTATGTGTTACTAAACTGCCCTTTCCTATAGCAAAAACCCTCTTGACTGTTTCTGCGGTTACAATTATTGGTGTCCGTCATTGACTCTAACCTTCTGGAAAATGAAGTATAATGCTTGTTTGTGAGGAGCTGTTTGACATTTGAGCTCTGCAAAGAACTCATTTAATATTCAACATCTTACACTTGCATGGAAACTTACTACAACATAAAGTTCTTCCGTATCGTAAAGACACAGCGTATTACACGTGTGGTTCCATATCCTTTACCAAATACTGTAAAGTTAATTGTTCCATTAAGAAATATATGAAAAAGGCTACGTAGAATCATGAATGTATTAATTCTGCACAATGCCTTTAGCTGAACATTAATTTTCAATTATATATTTACATCCAGATGTAAATAACACACTCAGTAGGCAGTAAGGCTTCAAGTGGAGAGCACAGAGGTCTGCAGGAGGCTGTTTAATAGCAGGCCAGTTCTCAGCTGGAATGGCCTGGTGTAGCTCCTACAGAGCTTTACATCTACTGCACACACTTCAGAGATTATCCTACTCCAGGAGTTTGCACTGGTCATTGTCAGGGAAAAGGCATGAGGCTAAATGGACTGATTTAGAACAGCGATCTTGATACAAAGAGTAAGTTTTAGTACTTGTTATTATTATTTTTTTTAATGATTAAAAAGTCTGTGCCTAAAAAGTAGACAAAAGAGATGGCGAGTAGAGAACCATATTGTGTTCTCTGAGCTTGATGACTTGCGTGTTCTGTCCTTGTGCTGTCTCCAGGAGTCCCAGGCCCCAGGTACCTCCCTGCTCAAAGGAAGCAAGATTTGATACCGGGGCACACGTTCTGCCCAGCAGGATTGCTCCTGCCAGGGGGGTGAGGTATCATGTCGGCACTGAGAGCTCGGCTCAGCAAGTATATCACAGCTTTCTCCTCACACACACATCCATGCGAGCTGTGTTTGCGAGGTCCTTTTCTGGGTGGTACCTCATCCTGGCTGCTGAAAACAATTTTGTTCTGTTCTGGTAGCCTCCACCTGAGCCTGCTGGAGGTGCAACACGAACCAGCCGCAGTGGCACTTGCAACAAGGTTTGCACCTTTCCCAGCCAGCACCCACATCTGAAGGTGCCATGTGTTTAATCCAGATCGCTGGATCACATCCTGTTCACCTTTGCTGCAGATCAGTAAATATTACCAATGAAGTATATCATGTTCCTGCTAGTGCGACAGGCATCAGGACAGGATCCATCGTTTCTAAATAGAGTTTGTTCACTTCATTCATTTAGTACATCAGCCAGCTGCAAGCTTGTATTTATGAATATGTTCTCAGAGTAACAGCTAGAAAGCAAGTTACCATGATCAAAACCTTAGTAAACACAGATCAGAATCTGATGTTCCAACTGCTAAGAAACACCTTCACGCACCAGGGCTTTTGATTGAATATAACAGGGTTTCTTCTAGATATAAGATAGATGATGTACGATATTACCTAGCCCAATTAACGTTATCCAAATCTGGCCAGGATTTGCTAGTGATCTGTTGATAATGAAACAGGAAAGCATCTGCTTTTTGAAATCTACTTTGAGGTGTAATAAATACAATAGATCTTCCTTTTTTAGGTATATCCAATTGACCACATATCTACATAATACTCAAGTTTCATAGGAGGTTAGAGATATATTTTCTTAAAAGTTTCTACCCTACGTCAGGGGAGATTTATGTTTTTTAACTAGCATCTTGAGAAGTCTATTTCAAGAACATGTGTAGGAGTGGTCTGGCTAATTAGTGACTGTCAGAAACCTTATATCAACATAGTTTGGATGTACGTTATTATTCTGATGTCTATTATTTCATCTAGCCACAGCATTTACTGTAATTCTTGGTCTAGTTCTCAGCTTAAAAAGCTGAGGCTCCAGGGTTGCTTCTTATCTCAGTCATTTTACTGATGAGTTGCATGTTTCACGATTATTAAGAGCATCAATATGAAAAATAAATACATAAAAGCGTTAAGGGAATGCTATATTCAGGCAAACTGGTCGAAAACATTACATTTACAGCATGGATTTTCAAAATAATTAATAAAAAGTAAAGTGAATCAGTAATACTGACTACAGGGTTTTTTCCTATTTTAATTCTATAATGAAATTTATTATGTTAATTAATCATCGGTGACAGTTATTCTTTTTGCTTCCAATGAATAATATGTGAGTGCGTGTTAAATTTATGAGTATAACGGCACACTGGCCCAAATCTTCTAGGTTGCATGTCTTCTTCCTAAAAAGAGGACCAGTCTTATAGGGGATTTTAGCAGACAGAAAGGTATCATAGATGAGATGATTGTATATTTCTTGTGTTAGATCTAACAATATTTGTATCATAGTAATCTACTTCCCTTGCTAGTGTCACAAATGGTGGCCTCAGATATATTGTCCTGTCTTTTTGTGGAAACCTTTAGCGCTATGGAATTTGGCCTTTTTCATTTAACCATCTTTTCATTGCTCTCCTTCATTGCTTCCTAATGTATAAAATACTTAGGACAAAACTGACTTCCCAATCCCCCCAGCCACCCATAGAGTGTCATATCCTGGTTTTCTGCAGTCATCTGAATAACAGCATGAAAATACAGAGTAGTCACCATTATAATTTCTCATTATCTTTTATGAACAAAAAAAGTAGGTCAATATTAGAGTGGACTGAATACCTGAGCAGTGAAACCTAGCCCGGTAGAAGCAAGCACAAGCATTTCACTCTAGCATTACCACTGTTACAACACCTTTCCTGCTCATATATCTTGCTCTGCCTCTAATGTTTTCTATTTCTGCTTCTGGTGTTGTGTTGTTTCGTTGCAGGTATAGCTTATTTCATTGTCAAGAAATGACACTTTTGAATGAGGATGGACTATGTAAAGTGCAGATGACGTGTGAAAATATAGTATTTTTAAAAAATTTCCCTTTGTACTGAAAATCAGTAAACCTATGTCCAGTCCCCATAAAAGAACGCCAGGGAGCAGAGAGACCAGCAGGCAACTTCAGAGGGAGCAGGTAGGAAGAAAGGAGAAGAGGGTGGAAGGCAAAGAAAACATGTAAGAAGGGAGGCAGTGGCTAACGTACCACTTTCTTATTCTGACATCACCAAGGGAAAGGTATTAAACTGTTTTTAGACACTGTATTATGCATTCTAACATTCTGGATTGCTCTAACATGAAAAATTTTGTGAACATCAATACTACAACAACAACAACAACAACAACAACAACATCAACGGACATTTTCTGTGTTCTCAAACTCCTGACGCTAGTATTCACACTTCTCTGTAGGAAGGTTACTCTCATGCATGGTGTTAATGTGGGAAAACCTTTGAACAAATAACCTCACCCCTAAATCTCTAATTTATGTGTCGAATTAAAAGATACCAGTCTTTTTTTTTCTTTCCCACTTCTGTTTTTTAGATTAATATTGTTATTCTGGAAAGTAGTTTCTGATTAGTGCTGTTCTTAATTTGACAAAGTGCCATCACATTTGAACGCATTAAAGTACCTTGCTTGCATCCTTTGTTCAGTTTTAGAAGCAGGGTAAACTGATCACCAGAGATTGCCTTTCAGCCTGGCTCTGCACAGAGTTTTTTCATGAACGCTTTTATTCTGCTTGAGCATTGGGTTCAGATTTTTAAGGAAACAGTTTCATTCCCAGTAAGAAGCAGAGCTCCTAACGGTCTGTTCAGTTTGAAAAATTCTGAGAATTAATCAAATGGATTAGTGGATGGGCTTGGATCAAGAACAAACTGGTTTTGACTCAAAGTCTAATCATTTCTGTTCAAATCAGTTAGTTGCTTTTAAATTAAGGATATGCTCCAGTGAGTTTATAGAAGCCTAAGGAAGATTTGTTAAATATACAGATATCCACAGGATGATGTATTAACTCATGTCATTAGAACGAAAACTGAGAAAAGATTAAATAACTTGAAAATGTTATTGCAAGATACGCAATTAAAAAAGTTGAAACATGAAATGCAGTCTTAATAACATACATACAAAAATTTTGAATTAAACAAAACCAGGATTGCTATAATAATATGCATAGCAGCACGTTGCTACTAGAATTTTAGTTACATAGGATAGGAGAAAAACCCATGTGCCTACCTCTGTTCACAACTACGTACTGAAAGACTTTGGAATCTTGTCTGTATATTTCCATAAACACAAATTTTGTAGGAAAAAAAACACATAATATGGTGAAGTTATTTTTTCTTAATATTAAAGGGCTCAGCAATCAAAAGATAATTTGTAGAATATTGAAATACAGGCTAAGGAAGCACCAAAGAGGTACAAAGGACAAATACCCTGACTGAATATGTCCTAGAGAAATATTTATTTAAAAACAGGTCACTTTTGCATCACTTCATTGATAAATATTGCCATTATTAAGTGTTATAATAGTGCCTAAGAACATCAGCTCAGAACTGAAGTACTTGAGCAGCTTTTCATAAATAAACAAATAAAAAAAAAACTGCCCCTTCCTCAAAGTACTTACTATCTTGCTGTCAGATCTCATGAAATACATAAACAGACAAGTAGGGTGGGAATAAAAGAAGAGAATAAGGTGATGAAATAAGAGAATTTAGCAACAAAGGAATGTTTCAATGCTCAGTCACTTGACCTGTGCAATATTAATACATGTCAAGTATAGCTTAGCTCATATTTAGCAGGCAATACTTAGAAGGAACACAACCTCTGTTTTTCTATCCATTAAAAAGTAATTTTCTGCTACCACATCTTAATTTCCTAATCCTGTAGATCTTCCTATCCTGTACAAGGCTATTAATTTCTACTTCTAATCAGAGTAGCAACTCTTTTTGTTTTTGAATCTCTTATCAACCTAGAAATAAGTGCTGACAGAAATAAGTTTTTGAAGATGTTGCTCTCCCACAGCTGTAGACCATGACACTGCATAGTGTGTCCATATTTTGGCCCGCATAGTATAATCACAAAAGTTTATAGGATAGCTTTCAATTAGCAAGGAACTGTATAACAAAGGAAGTTCACAAGAAACAGCATTCCAGATGAATATCATCCTTTATGATTACCCTCAGGGATGACACAAGTAGTTTGAAAAGTTCTGACATAATGATTCACTGTAGAAAATGATGGAAAGGCACAAAGGGCATGCAACGATACTGTAGATTATTTCATAACTAGCTAGTTTGACTATGGGCAATTATTAATTTTGCTATTGAAAAAACAACTATAATCATATTCTAGACTTAAACACAATTAGGGGAAGGACACTGCTTGATATATAAAATATACAAGAGAAAGAGACACCTAGCAATATTCTCTAAATATCCTCCCTGAAAGTCTGAAAGCTGTTGACCTGCAGGTTTTCTGGAAGACTTTTTTTTTTCCTTAACACCGATGGAATGGAAAGAATTTGGTAGGCAATATTAAACATTTTTCCTGCTGAGTTATCACCTCTTGTGACTATCAGTAAACTACTTAGTGATTACTGTTTGAAAGAGAACTAAAAGAATAATCTATTGTATCCTTGCGTGCTTAGAATTAGTCAAAGGACACCCAAGACAAGAAATGGGCATGCCTTCTGATTTTCTATGCCTCTGAATCAAACAAGTAAAAGTGTAGTTTGAATTGTCCCCATTTAATAACTGTCACATATTAACTGATCTCCGAAATTAGGAACTTAAACCCCTATCAGGTTTGTTTCATGATGAGACATAAGTAACAGGTGTTTTAGCTGGATATGTCCGTGTGTGATACAGAACAGGAGATAACAATCTGTTTGCTGGCACTTCTGTTTGAACTGAACGTGGTCCTCTTTGCACGCTCCTAAAGAATAGAGTGCATCAAACTGTGCTTCATATCACATAGGCTTTCCTCTGCATGATCTGAACTGATGAATTCTTCCCTCCTAGTAACTTTGCATGGCAAGTTGCGTGTTCTATGCAGACGCTTAAGCTTTTGGATCTTTAACCATCATTACTTGGCCAAAATGAACTGAAAACTAACCACAAAGCGTCAGCATCCATCTTCTATAAAGATCTTATTAAAAGCAGGAGAAATGCCTCTTCACGTCTTAGAATGGGTCTACACTACCACTTTAAATAAGCCAACATGTCTTCTCGTAGCAGTCTACCTCAATACCCACCTGATTGGGCATGACTGCCAAACTTGTTTTAGAAACACAGTAAACTAGTTCCTTTATTGAAGGAGTGTGAAAGTGGTGATTGAACCAATAATGCAACAAGCACACTACAGGGTTGTGGTCAGCGGGTGAGGATGTTCCTTGATTCTAGTTGCTTTTCCCCCCATTCATCGGGACATGCATAAGTCTGTGGCAGTGAACGATAATGATAGTCTCTATTTCCTCGGGCCAGCAACTGGTGAGTTAAAGAATGGGAGGGAAGGTTGTGAGGAAGCTGATGAGGCTCCAAAAGTTCCTCTGAAGTTGGCAGTAGGTAAACCCTAGTATGGGTCGTTAGAGAAATGGCCCTGTAACATCTGGAGAATTTAAATCCTCACTGACTGTGCTTTCTGTCACCATTCCTCCTTATAGCAAGGAGAGCTGTATTCATCACCGGGCTGACTCATAGCCTGACTATCAGGGGGTCTGGCAACAAAAGCCAACTGCCTTTCCTCATTGCATAGCACAAGTCCACTTAAATACCTAAGTGGGGAAATTAGGTAGTTCAGGGAGACTTCTTTTCTTAACATCAACATTAACAGAGTCATCACCCACCTCTCTGAATGGATTTGTGTCTTCTTGTTCTTGTTTTCCTGCATGTCACAGTCTGTTTCCCAAAATTATGATCCTGGACTGCACACAAGTCTCCAGAATACAGGCTATATTAATAGTATTCTGAAGTCATTGAGCATGGGAAATTAAAAATGGAAGAGTAAATAAATGCCTCAGAATATAACTGAAGTCTTCTCTGAAAAAATGTGAGCCAAAGCTGATTTTAGTTTAGCAGTTTAGGAGACAAACATGCTAGCGTCTACTGAAACTGTGCGGTACACATAAAATGATAAATGTATAGCATCTTGGCTACCCTGAGTATCTTTAATAACTTGGCTACTGAACTGGATGCTCCCATCCACTTTACATTTATTAAATATTTAAAACATTACTTGGAGTACTGCAAATATAAAATCCTCCTTGGATTTTTTGATAGTTGCAATAGGACATTTGATCTCATCTTTCTAACTTCTGGCCCGATGAGAGAAGAATCTCTCATTAAGGTGCATCTGGAATACCAAGGAATAAAAAGTCTGGACCTATCTAGAGTACAATAGATACTAGATATCTAGAGGTGACTAAAGCCTATTAATATATAATTTTGTGAAAAAGCATCACACAAAAACTTACAGCGGGATGTGAAAAGTGACAAACTTTGTCCAAAAAAAGAGGATTTTGAGGTAATTCTGAGTGCATAAAAGCCACTAAAATGGAAACGGATTTACAATTTTCCCTGCATTGGTTGTTGCATACATGTCCACTATTATAATAATGACCCTGTTTCACACATCATTGTATATGGAGGGTGGTGTAGCGTGGTAGAAAAATAGATTTTTTTAATAATATTTTCCAAAAAGGCTGCATGCACTTACTTCTAAATGTAAGGATTTCCAGAGCTCTAATTACCATATCAAATCAATCGGTAAGAAGGAAGAATGGCAGGTATAAAGAATTAGGTAACTGAACGAAAAGGAATTGGAGTTATTAAGAATTCTCTGATGATTCTACTTGTTATTCTGCAGGAAGAGAGCATCTGGACACTTGCAGAAATAAAACATATGGTAACGTATTGGTAAGACAGTGAGATGTATATTCTTTTAAACATGCTGAAAAATATGGCAGCTAATGTACACTTTTTTATAAATATTTATAAATATTTATCAATGAAATATATTGATATGAAATACTTGACTGAACAAGCAGAGATAAGTATGTAAGTAGTAGAGTGACATAGTGAAATTAAAATATATAATTTCTCTTTGAGAAAAGAAGTCATAATGTGAAGTGCTTAGTAATCCTACTAGATGACTCAGAGGAACAAGTTTTCTGAGCAGAATGATAAATGTGTGACTTCAGTTGACTTCAACAAGAGATGGGTTTTCATTTTAAAAGTGCAGAAGTAATACTGCATTGTTTCTATAACTCGCATTGAAAAACATCATCAGTTAGTCACCCTTATGTTGGTATTCACGATTACATCCAGAACTGCAGTAAGTATCCAGACAGACCAAAAGGCTCTTCTGAACTACCCTGGTAGAGAGGAAAATTTCTTCTTTCTCTACTCTTGACTATGGTCCTCCCAGTCAGTTCTGACTGATAGGTCCTTTTTTCTGCTAAGAAGCAGCCAGTTTATCTTCTTCCCTACATACAAATAGAGAAGGCAGTGAGAAGATGAAAAGATGTTCGAGAGGTAATTATTTACCAATTTGCCACTGCAGTGGGGAAGTGTTTGTCTGTGGGATACTGGCTGTCAGGGTGATTTGTAGATGAAGCTCAAGTTAACGAGTCTATCCTTGATCTCTGTAGAGACTGTTTAGAAATAAATGGCTCCTCCTTTTCACCTAGAACAAACTAGGTAAATATGTTCTTCTGTTTGTGGCTTCCTATGTGAGAAAAAGCTTGCCAGAATGTCTCGTCCCATATCAAAAAACAATGCTAGAGGGATCCAGAGATAATTGCCCCCTAGTTCCTTTTTCTGTCTGGATAGGAGAAATTCATATTAGAAGCGCTTAGGCTTTATTAAAATCTTTTAATTCACCTGACCCAATTTAGATTTCTGAAATGGAGGTGTCTGTATCTGAAGTGGTCATCTTGACTTCCTCAATAATCAGTGGGAAAATGGGCACTTTCAGCTCTTGATCCTTCTAAGACACCTAGATGTCCGTCAGTAGCCGGCTGTACTACTCTGTCTTCATTCACTAGGTTCTGTTGTTTCCATTGGTAAGATGGATAATAGCCATGATCAGTAAGTAAATTAATAAAACTGCAGTAGACTTATATATTAGTTGACCAGCTTGGACCTATGGAGTTAGAGGAAAATCCACTAGGAAATATTTATTGCTACTTTTTAAGCTGTAGAAAAAAAGGATAACAAGTTATAATTAAATTAAAATTAAATTAAAAATTAAAAGCACTTCTGAGGAAAAACTATTTGTGCACCAGGGTATGTTTAGTTAGACACATCATCTGCCACTGTAATCGGTGACTTAAACCTTAACAAGTTGCATAGAAGGTTTTTGTTAAATATATCCTTCATTGTACCGCTGCTTTACTGTGGGTGAAGAGATATGCACATGCACATCGTGGCTTACTTAGCATCTATTGCTAATTGTCATGAAAGAGATTTTTCTGCATCCAAGTGCTTTGAGGTGATGCATAGCTAGGGAAGCCACTAGGAAATATCCCTAACAAGTAAGAGAAAGGAAACTTCTGAGTTGTGTGACTTGGCCCGTTATTAGAATCTTGTTTGAATAGCGGCAGAAGGGATAATGACTGCTTTTCAGTGTTGATATATTAGAAAAAACTTGATAACTACTAAGGTCATGGAGGAGTTTTCAAGAAAGTTGTGGTACACAATCTTTTGCCAGGGATCTAGGCTCCTGACAGGAACTGAAACAAATGCTCTCTTGCAGTCCCTTTTTGTAGTATATTCCTACGAGCCTGTGAAAGGATAGAAAAGACTGTTCATAGCTCAAACAAGTATTTCTTCTTCCATTTACAAAGTAGTAATATTATTTATCTTCATCCACTAGGCTTTCAGATATCAACAAATTATTTTAGTATTCTGCTTTCTAGGAAACTGAAGGCAATCCTCTTTTCCAGACAGATAACTGAAGTTTTGGTTAAGTTATGGTCAGTCCTATTATTCAGACAACTCCATTTCCCCTGCTCTCCTTTTATTTTTATTCAACTTTTACCAAAACTTTTAGTGTTATATGAATCAAACCATTCTGGCCTGTGGTTTGATTATGTACAGAGCTCCTAAATTCTTTTTTAAAAGACATAATTTAATCATCAGACCAAAATAGCTCCCTTGGAACCTGCATAGTACTCTATAATTATGTTGCTATCTAGAATTTCAAAAATTATGAAAATTGCATACAAAAGTATTGTTTATGTTCAGCAGTTAATTTTGAACTTCATTATCTTGACAGATCTAATTTTCAAATATAATTGATTAATCACTTCCCAAAGCCAGATTTTTAGTTTGAAGCCATTAGGAATCTGAAAATGTGTTCAAAGCCAGTAAAGAACAGTAATTGATCTCACTTTTATGTCATTTAAAATACACACTTAAAAAAAAAAATTGATTGGGGGAAAAAATTACTTTCTGGTTAGAACCTCATGTCCCCATTACAAAGTTTCTGGATGAATTATATCACCTTTTAAAAGTAATAATGGAAATGCTGCTAAATCCCCAGTAAATCAAGCACACAAACTAGTGGTGGTTTAGCTCTCTGGCATAGGCTTTTTGCTTCTTTAGACATGGTTGTTAGTTAGTAGTCATAACTGTGATATGGAGTACATCATAGTACATCGGAGCCCCCACCACAGAGCCATAAGCCGTCGCACCAGCTGATGTACAGACATAGAGCAAAGGGCTCAGTCCTACGGGGGAAAGTCAGTGATCTCATGTGAGATATGAAAAAAGCTGTTGGAGAGGTGCACAGAAATGGCTGACCTCTTATCTGTTGCTAACTAACATAAAAGAAGTGCTGTCTTGTTTTCTGAACCCAAGTGCTTTTAGACTACACATGGCAATGGAAGCCGGTAGGAAATACCCCTAACGAATAGGAGAAAGGAAAAAAGCGTGGCCAAAGCAATGGGTTGTAAAGATGCTATTTGCAGCCGCGTTCTAAATGGATAGCACTGACATCAGATTACATTTGTCAAGGCCAGACAAGTACATTTCTGTAACTAACTGGAATGTGAGCTGGCAGAGTGCACACAAATTTTTGCTGTGCTGATAGCTAGAAAATAACATATTTGAGCTTACGGTTACATTACAATCACTAGTAGTGCAGAGCAATTTAGTTTGTTGGAAAGGTACATTATTGTTTTATACTAGGTACGTCTAAACCAGCTGACTGGAGTACAAGTGGCAACGTACCATGGCAGCACAGTGCTCAGCATGAGCAAATTGCGCAAGTATTTGCTTTACAGGATGCATTACAATCGGAATCAGGGGAAAATCTGGGTCCCCATATTGGGCAAATGGGGTGCAAATAAAATGAGGATTATTGTCCACCACTGCTATTTTCTAAATCTGTTTCTTTCTCCTTTGCAACGCAGAGGGAGTTCTGCTACATGTGTACTTCAGGCCATTAAAGGGTATGTGGAAGAGCTGCTGATAACAGGCAAATGAGTATCTTGAAGGGAAACTTCTTCATTTTTCTTTCTTAAGTACAGTAATAGGTATTACAATAAATAAATTAAAAACCTGTTTGTGCTGCTGTGGTCATATGCTGTGTCTGTGGAAAGACGTGGGAAGTATGGCAACCTTTCAAGGACTCTCTCTAGGAGCCTCTTGGAAGCCCTGAGGAGTGCAGAGGCTTCTTCATGATTGCTTCACATGCTTGAAAGCAACTCGCTGGGAAGGGAAAAAGAGGGGCTTGGCAGCTGGGTGGCTCTTCTGCTTCATTTGCAGAAGTTAGCAGAGTTAGGTGGCTGCACATAAGGATCATAATAGACTTGTTAACAGGATATTGCAAATTACCCCATCCCTGAGCCCAAACCAGGAATGCTCCAGCTGTGAAATGGATGTAAAGAGTGTATGTTTCTAATTACTGCCATCAAATTATAAACATGATAGCAAACACAGGAGAATATGCAGACCTACACATTTTAAAACCAGGCAAAGCTGGGTTTAAGTGAAAGTGGGGCATGGACGGAAGGATTAACAGTATTTTGTCCTCCAAGCTGAGGAAAGGTCAAGAATCATACAGCTGGACGCAGCAACAGGAGTTTTGCTTAGAACAATGTGTTCAGACAGCCCCTGCTCCCTCTTCCACTTTGGCATGTTGCTGTTAAATGAGGAGATTCTGGCAAAAGGGGTGATGCCAGCTCATTTCTGGGGGTTTTGACCTATGCTAACCCAAGCCTCCTCCTACCACTTAAGTGAAAACTTAATGGGTAGCAATCCTGCTGGGATGCCCTGGAGCACTAAGCCTCTTGTGGTCCCACTGGTCACATACTTTTAGAGCGAGCTTGGACTCTCCCTTTGCTACAGCACAGCCAGCTGTTACACCTTCTGATGCATTACACTTCTTTGAGGCTTTTCAGTAGTGTTTGAGCACACAGTAGTTTTAAAGGATATTTTTTGTCCCCATGACAGTGAATGATAATGCCTGCTTGGGCTTCCTTCAGGCTATTGAGCTCTATGACATATCTTTACAACTGTGCCAAAAAATACAACTTGGTTGTTCGTGACTGTGTCATATGGCTCAAAACACAAATCCTTACTTTTATTTTTGATAGGATTTTATCCATAGGCAGGCACTATAACCAGAATCCCAGCTCAACAACTTATCCAACAGCAGCAGATGCAAACTCAGCTATCTATAACTTACTTCTTTATGACAGCTGCTTGTATATGGGTTTTTGCACCTCTACTGTCTCCTGTGGGCTCTTAATTTTTTATTTCTGGGTAAAAAAAAATCTATTTTAGTGTGTTACATACAAATTGAGGGGGCAGAGCTGTCTTATTGGCAGAATGTTTTGCTAAGATGCATAGAATGAAGCATCAGAAGGCCTTGAGGTAGTTTATGCATACAGCTGTTGCATTTTATTGGTTTGCTGTTAATGAGGTACTATTGGAGCATTTGGAAGCATGGCCTTGAGGATCATTTAACATAACGAATCATCCAAATTTAGCCTAATTATAGAAACACACAAGGAAGCTAAAGTTCTCTGTTGAACTGCAGAAAATAGTTTGCACTGTTTAATATAAGGTGGAACAACTATATGCCTGCAGATGCTTAACAAAGCAAGTGACTCAGAGACCCAGATATAGAAAAGTTAAGCTGAGTTTTTAAAAGTGGATACATGTACGGATGTTATTTTTAACTATTTTCTGAAATTTTTCAAACAAGCTTGTAGAATTATTTTCTTCATGGTGTATGAAAGATGATTTAGGATGACATTTCATCCATATTTATGGAAAGATATGTGCCAGTGGATGGGGCAGGGTGATTTAGCTTAGCAGTCTAACCTAGCTCTCTTATATCACTTTGGTAGTACAAACCTAGCCTTAAAACCAGCTTAATCAATTATCTAATGATTATTATCTTCAGGAGAAAAAGCTTTGCTATGAATGTATTTCAATGATCTTCAAGGCCTCTTTCCAACATGCTTGTCACTTGGTGAGGAGCCTAAAAGATTGCCTACTATATTTGGGCAATCCCTACTTTCTCATTACAGCCACTGTAGGTCTACTCCACTAGCTTGAAGCAGGCCTGTGGACCTCAGCCAGAGACTGAAGGAAAGGAGGGTGGCAGCGTAGGAGACAGGAAACCCAAATGATATTTGAATTAAAAGCATAAATATAATACATTGTAATGTGTAAAGAGGAACGCCACATCTCGAATATTTGAATCCTTGCATAAAAGCTCAGCTGTAGCAATGTCTGGTTTTCAGCACTGCCATTCAGGACTAGTGCGGACCAATTGCAGAGACTCCAGAAGAGATTGACCTAAAAAGATATGAACTTGTAAAGAAAAAGACTGAAAAAGTTATCTAATTAGTTAAGAATAAGACTAAGGTAGGACAGAGTAATAGTCTTTAAATATATAAACGGCTGCTGCAAAAGGGGAAATAATCCACTCTCCATTGTTCACTGGGAATAGAGTAAGAAGCAATGGACTTAAATCAAATAAGGCAGATTTCTAGTTTTAAGTACAGTTAAGCCCTGGTACATGTTAAGGTAATCTTGGAATCTTCCATGTAGGAGAGATTTTTAATATCAAACATTTAGCAGATAACAGATAGTCCTTCTGAATGGATTTAGTAAAGTCTGAAGGTTCCCTCCAGCACAAGATTCACTATTCACTCTTTATCATAGAAGATGGCATTTGATGCTTCTTATGACACTGCCTCTTATTATGTATCTATATGGGGAAATTAACTATATATTTTAAAGTCGTACATAGCCAGTCCGATTATATTCATTTTCATGGTTATTTCTTTATTTTGCCCAAAAGACAGCTTTCTTGTTGTGAACCATTAAACTGAATGAATGAATGATTCCAATTAGAAAGGAGAATTTTATGGATTTTTTGTCAATTTCACAAATGAGGATCTTATGTTTAAGCAAGAGTAGAGTCCATATAGGACAGAGTGAGGGGTAACAATTGGCAAGGCTCCCTTAGCATTTTGAAAATACTCTAACTTGTTTATTTCCATAGAGAACCCTTGTGGCGTATGCAGTCAAGTCTGGAGGAGATAAGTTTAACTTTCTGAATAATCAGTATTTTAAAGATAAAATAAATGCCCTGGAGAAATATTAACAGTTAGTTTGTGACTTAATAAAGCATATGACACTTAACCGAGCTGTTGTCAGGAAGACGCACGAAGGAAGAAATGTTGCTAACATTTTTCCAGAAACATCAGCAACATCTTAAAATGAATTGAAGTAATCCACATCAAGAAATAGATATTTCCATATTACGAATGCTTCCTGTGAATAATATGGATATTTTTTCCCAGGAGTGCACAGTGATTATCTGCAAAATGTTGAACTACCTGATAACACCAAAGTGGCAGAAAAATATTAAAGAGGGTTCAGGCAAAGGGGTGAGTCATATGCTCTCCTTAACTAAAAATTCTGCATCTTTGAAAGTATCTATGCATATTTAATAGCACAGAAATAAGATTCTATATTTCTGCACATTTAAATGAGCAAAGTTTTGGAAGGTTAGCTTTGAACTTGGGAACCTCCTACTTTACAAATAAGTGTGCTGCAACATGCCTTGGATCCAGTTCTATGTTAAAGTATGGCTTTTGCATGTGCAAGTACTTCTTTCTATACTTAATTTTTCTACTGTGATGAACTCCTGTCTGTTAGAGGGTGGGCTGTTTTTTAGTTTGGTTGCTGACTACACAGCTGCCCACTATCCAGATTTATGACTTTGGCAGAACTTGCAATTCCCTCACTTACTACTCCTCTGGTTTTGGTGAAAGTTCAGCATCAGTATTCATTAATAGGTCTGATTCAAAGCCTGAGAAAGGAAAAGAAAATAATGCATAAAAAATTGTATCTGTCTTTCCTTTCCTTAATTTCACTAATTTTACTAATCTTAGTTTTTCTTTAAGGCAGACCAATGCAAATGTTTTTAGGGAAAAGCAATTAGAAAGACATCCCAAACCCATTAGTCAATTGAAACACAGACTTTTTTTTTTTAACTCTTATGCACAAGCAACTTAACAGAATTTTCTCTCATGGGTGAAAGAAAGAAACTGGCAGTGAAAGCTTAACAACATGTGGTCTAAATGGCTGGAACTGAGACCTCTTTAACAGTAAGAAGCAAATCTGTGTCTTCTCATCTTGTATTGGCTGTTTGCTTCTCTGTGTTGTCATGTTTCAAGAATGGTACCACTCCTGAGATATAATTCTAAATATTATGAATGAGGTATTTAGCTCTCTCTATTATTATATTTTTCGGTGTAGAATCCTAACATAGAATTTCTCCTTGTATAAAGAAATAAATGTATTATAAAATATATTGCTTATATATTTGAGCAGCAGCGAAGGAGTGGAAAGCTGACTGCAACTTATGCCTGTCCGATGTTTAAAGAAAAGTAACCACAATTAACATTTTTGGATCCAAACCCTGTTGGGTGAATGAAAACAATTTACTAATGCAAGCAAAGATTTTGCAGGCTTATTCCTGAGTGTTTTTTTTTCTTTTTCCCTGAAAGTTAATATGTTGCTATAAAACAAACCAAGCAATAGCTATGAACTGAGCACAAAATTCTCGCGGTAGAGGCAGCAACAGCAAAAATATCGATGTTCAGCTCACAGCATCCTTGAGATCAGTGAGTATCCAGTAGTGGGGTTCCATGGTGCTTATAATAAGGAACACTGGTTAAAGCAGCAGTTAATGAGACTAATTAATTGCAGTCATATCTCAGGCATTTGTGGGTCTGTCAATTGACAACAAAGAATAGATTCTTAGTAAAACAAAGGGGAGAACTCCCCTTTACCTCTGCTGAGGTAAATCTACTTGTTGCACAAAGTAAAGTAATCATCTGTTACAGACTCAGGAGGCAAGAAGATTATATATGAGTTAATTAAATAGCATCCAGGAAAAAATTAAAAATAAAAGAAAGGCCTGTGGCCAAAAAGACTTTTTACAGTAAGAGCAAAATGAAGAATAGTTTTTGGATACAAGCTGTGACTGAAATAAATAAAATTCCACGCTGGAAGTGACTGTGGGTGGAAGCAGAAAGGGGATGTGGTCTTTTGCAAACAAGAATGCTTAAACCGTTTTCTAATCTTATGTTGAAATCCCAGTGTTTCCAGCACAGTACCACTTTCCAGCTCTAGCACCTGGGGCTGAGGAATTGGACTGAGGCTGTAGCACTGCACTAGTCCTTAAAGATGATTTGTGCCGGTGGTCTTCTTGGGGGAAAGAGGTGAGGGCTAGAAAGAAAGCAAAGTGAAGAGTGCCATCAGCTTCCTCAGATCTCTTCCAAGAAGCAGATTTATTGGAAGAAACGAGCCTGAGGACAAAGATACGTGCAGGGTGAAGGGGTTTGGACTGGGCATGTGAGAGGTGCCCACGTTATGGTTCGCAATTAAATCCTGCATTCAGCTGAGAGTGCAGTTTCAAGAGTGAATCTCCCAGTAGATCCCATTTATGGTTTTCGATTCACTTTGCAGAGCAGCCTCAGATCGTATCAACTGGATTTCTCTTGGACGAGAGTAACCTGGGCATGTGTTCCAGGAGTGCATTTAGTTGTCCAGAGGATCAAACTAGAATTTGTTTGAAATAATCCCCAGAAATGTTGCAGTTGAACCATTATCTTGTACAGGGAACCAGTAGTGTTGGGGGGGTTGGATCTAGCTTGACTGTGGTTGAAGACTTCATAATAACCATTCGCCTTTAGGTCTAGCTCATGGGGAAGAACAATGGCATTTGGGTCGGATTCGAGATAAACCCCTGATAAAAATTAATGCTTTAGATGACATCATTTCCTGGCACACATCAATTAATGGTATAATCTATATGTAAGTATACGTTATATGTATGTTTAAAAGTTATTATTTTACCATGGTTCTGATTCAGATTCTTCAAAATATATACTTAGGCATGAAAACAAAACAAGCCTGCATTTCGGCTAAAAGCATCAGACGTTAGAACATCGAATTATTTTTCACAGCAGAGACTTGAGATGGCAAGGAAACATAAGCAAGACATCTTAAGGAGTCTAATAAGGATTAGATTTGATAAAAAGAAATATCAGTGATTTTTTGTCTCAACAAAATTTCTGCTTTGTGCTTTGATTTACGAAATTGATATTTGAAATGAAGTTTATGTTCATTTTTGTAGTTTTCCTGTAAATAATCATGAAGAAATGATGTCCAAAACTCTCCTCTGCTGAATAGTTAATTGGCTATCATAACATTTATTTATTTATTTATTAGAATTTGAAGCTTTAACACAAAAAAGTTAAAAAGACCTGACAAGCAAATTATTCTAACAATATACATTATTCTATTGATTTATCATTACTGTGAGATTAGCAGTGTATGGTGTTAAGACTCTAAAAATGTCAAATTAACTCTAAACTCTAAAGATTTTTATTTTGAATAATTTCCACTCTTAATTATCCTTGTGGTTTCCTCCCTGACAAGCCCCCATTATCTTCCGCACTTAAATATTAAAAAAAAAAAGAACTCTGAAGACTACAAATAGCTTTCTGTCTTTTGTCGTTATGAAACATCACCTAATGGCAAAGTAGTATATCATTATAAGGCAAGCGGCCATTATGCATTAAATGTCCGCACAATATCCAAATGAATAGACTAAATAGCTTAGTCTAGCCTTCTCTGCTCTTCTGTAAGAGATCTGTCTCCAGGACCTCACTGACTTGATCCTCTTCACCCCTGTGACAGCCAATTTCCCAAATGTCATTGATGCAAAACTGTTGCTCCCATCTTCTGTAACCAAACTAACCTTTAGAATAGTGGCATGAAAAAAATGGTTTGGGCTTACATTCACTGCTCAGATATACATTACTTCTACTTAGAAGATGTCTAACTGGTTTACGTGTCCTGCAGAGATTTTTAGTTGTATGTGGCATATACCTGAATTATTTAATTGAATTTGTTGTTTGAATCAGGGTGCATTGGAATAACAACATCTGTGGCAGACTCGTGTCTTTATTCTGTAACAGCAGTCTTGCACATGAGCAGGGTCCTTTAAAAGACTGCACCAGCAAGGAGTTTTCATGTTTCCCAGCCCACTGGAAGTATGAGCAGGACTGGCTCTGGGTCCAGGAACTGGGGAAAAGAACAAAGCTGACCTATACCACCAAAGAGAATATGAGCTTAAAATAGTGTTTATCAGGTGACACGCATAGTCTGAGGGGGTAGTATATACGAAACAAACTACAAAACTCTCATTCTATAACATATCGTTTGATACTTTGCAGAAGAGTGAAGACAGTACACTTGGCATTTCTACATGGTTGGTGTTAAGGTAACAGATTTTTTGTTTGACTGGTATCTGCATGAAGTAGATTTCTGTTCCTGGAGATTTAGACTTAGCTCTTTGTATGGCTAGGCTTTTTATTTTTCTAGAAGTTTATTTTTGCTGATAGTTATTCAGCTCAGTGGCTTTTGAAGCATACTGGATTTTATTGCAAGAAAGTTTGTATGAGGAACTACCTCAAAATGAGTACAATCCTAGCTTCTCTCTGTAGCTCACTTGCTATACAATGGGACACTCTTCTGGTACTTGTCAGGAATATAACATTTCAGAGAGCAAGATCTTCTTGACCCTTAGCTTGAGCATTGGTTCATAAGTATAAAAAAAACAGGAAAACTATGCCACTAAGCTTTGCCACCAGCACATCACCGTGTAAACTTTCCCTTTTTAAAACAACGCCCTTGAAAAACAACCGCTCTGTGCTTGGCAGAGGTGAGCTTTCCTTGCACTCTTGGGCTTACTGTTTTGTTAAATCTCTTCCTTTTTTTCTTAGGAACAAAAGAAGAAGCTACAGATGAGATTTAATGGCGTATGGTAAAAATCTTTGCTTTTCTATAGTCAAAGCAAAACTATGCAAAGTTCATACACTGTATAAGTTTTCTTTAAATCAAAATGCCAAACATAGGCTCTGTGGGTGGAATTTATCTCAGTAACTGACTAAAAGCTAAACGTCTTGACTTTCTTCATAGTTGACTTTCTTCATAGTCAGTGGTGAAAGACAGGCACCTTTAGAAGTGTGATTCATTTTGTCCTAAACATCTAAGGAAGAAGGATAAATTACCTTCTGAAGATGATCAGCTCACTTCATTGACTGCAGAGGAAGCCTAGCAGATTAACTTAGTCTATCTAACTTTTAGATGGCTGAAGTGAGAGAGATCCCAGCTTGGAGATATCCAAAGCATTGGAAAGCGAACACGAGCAGGCCTTTAGAGTGCTCAAATGAATGCACAAGTATTTAATATTGTGCTATCTAAATTAGGAGTCCTAATTTAGATTAGGCCTGAAAGCATCCCTTTAGGGATGGAAGTACAATGGAAGGCCACTCCCATGGCACTGGTTAACAGGACCATGCCTTAAGAAAAAGGTCAGTATGACTTTTCTCTCTAGTTACTGCAGTGTGCAGCGGTGTTCAGGTTTAATGTGTGCACTGCAGTGCACAGTTCTGTTTCCTCCCTCTCATATTTAGAACAAGTCCCTCTTTCTCAGCGTTGAGGCATCTTCCTCAATTTATTATTACTTATTACTTCCCTGGGAAACACACGGTTAGACCTGCACTGTAGGGCACGTATTTTAAGCTAGTGGTTAGAGTATTCACTTTGAAAACATTCTCCACCTTTAAGAGCTATCTTAAATGTATTTACTTTCTTCTGGATGAGTTTCAAAGTGCTTTCTCAGCTTTGCTGCATTCACCCAACTCTTCTCTATGGATTGTGAATGTTAATCAAACCACTGACACAGAATACACTAAACAGTGCAGAACTTTTTAGTTTTAATATATTGGGAGGGAATGACATTTCTAATTCAATCTTATTTCTAAGGAAAGGGCTATGAATCCTGATGATTGCCAAACTATGAGCACCACAACCAGGAGGATGTAGTTAGAAAGAAAAGGGATCCTTTCTCACAAAATACCACAGAACTCCCCAATAGCAGTAGCTATTCAGTCGAGGAGCCAGGTGCCCCAAATTAAAATTTACCAATTAAATTTTTTAACATCAAGCCCATAGCTGCACAGAGCAGAAATTTATACTGAGCTGTGGACCATCTTGACAGATTTTATTGTCAAAATTTGCATAAACTTTCTTCACCTTTGAGCCTGCAGCATGTTTGAAAATATTTTCATAATAATTAGCAACTTTATATGTGTCCCAAATTATGCCCTAATTCTAATTAGAAGTGTCATTAGAGAATCCAGATCTGCTAAATTATCTTTTTGAGTTGA
Organism: Struthio camelus; assembly: GCF_040807025.1. NCBI lineage: Eukaryota > Metazoa > Chordata > Aves > Struthioniformes > Struthionidae > Struthio > Struthio camelus. The sequence continues at coordinate 119,437,652 of NC_090943.1, read as the reverse complement.
TTAACTTTCCCCTTCATATACCTGATTTAAAGTGGGAATCTAATTATAATCTCTTTTCTGATTCAAAGCTCTGAAATATTATATGTTCTTAAATTACTCATCAGGGAATGTGCACAGTGATGGTGCTGAATGGCATATTTCACAAGTGTTATACTTGCCATATAAATTATTATTAAATTATATTCCCTGGAGTATATGTGGTGACATCTGGGGTTGCTTCAGGCATTTGGAGTTCCATGTCTGTTACCAAATCACTATGGTTTCAGCCAGCTAGAGTAATACCATCTGTAAATTAATAAATGTCACCCTTCTGTGCTACTTCCTTTCATTCCACACTCATATCACGGCTTTCATAGTTTGATCTGCTTGCTGCAAAAGTATTGTATAAATACAAAAAAATTTGAATGTTTTCCTATTTTTTTAATGTACGAATGCCTCAGGAGGTGGTTAATGTTCTGTTTGTAATAATATGTGATTACAAAAATCCATTTTATTCTGCATATTGTTTTAAGATGAAGATTTCATCTTAACTGTCTGTCAAACTCCAAAGCAAGTCGAAAACTGCTTGTTACCTGGTGGTTCACAAATAGCATTGCCTTCCCGGAAATGAGTGAACTGACTATCTGTTTAGTAGAAATGAGGGTTTTACCTCATTCATTTACCTCTCCTTCAAAAAGAATTTTTTTAGAGACCAAATCATCAGGAAAATGATTGATTCCTTCGTGTATATCTGACTGAGGGGAAAAACTGCTTCATGTATTGGAAAATAATTGTATTGTTCCTTGAAAGAATGCATATCAGCATGCATTTTAATGCAACTTTGCAGGATGTAGCCTCATATTTAAAGTGTAGTTGCAGCACAGTAAAAGTACAATCCAGTCTTTACTCAGAACATATCAGAAAGCAGGCTTGATGCTGTCATAGAGACACAAGGCAAAATCCACCTGTGTGCAAGGGCTTGCAACCACGCCTATGCAAACAGTCTCTCTATAAGCCTTGTCTGTACTCTGTTTGGGGTAATGCAAGCCAAAGTCTGTGTTGTGTTGGAAATTGCCTCATGGTCACATTATGTGCTGACACTGAGTTATGCTCTGGATGAGCTTCAGGAAGCCCAAAGGGAAGAAAGCTCAGCCCAAGCCATTCCATTGTGGATACGAAAGTACACAGCTCCTTGCAGTGTGGTCACTGCCCTGTACGTATCTATAGGGTTATCTCCAGGTGTTTCTTTTGCTGGAGGTGGATCACATCATCAGGGCTCTCCACAGAAGACACTAACACCATCTGCTGCAACAGCAATGTGAAGTCCCATTGCTGAGGTTCCCCTCAGGGCTCAAAAGCTCTGCTGCTAACTCAGCGTAACCATAAGGCCTTCTTCTGTGTGTTTGCCTTCACATCCTCCTCAAAATATGCAATGCTTATACAGAAACTATAAATAAACTTATTTAATAGTACTGAGATGTCACAAGGTCCTACGGAGAATTATGTCATGCCCTTTACTCCTGATGACTTCTTAATTAGTATTTCTATTTTATACTTTATTTCAACTAAAGAGCATGTGATTGTTTCTTCTGTGGGAGCCTTTAGCTAAATGCATATACCTTAGTTTGAAATTTTTAATACTCAGTCTTCCTCCTAGACAGACAACATATTTCCCCTGTCATCAACATTTGCTGAAAACTAAACATGCTGCAAGGAGATAATAGAATTGGAATAGTAAGCCTATACTGAGAAACTTTTCTGATTTTGAAATAGATCTTGTTCCCAGTGTGAAAAGCTCCTTCATATGCAATTACCTGACTTTCCGAGCGCAGCCAACTGGTAGGCACTCTTACCAGCCATTGTGACTGCTCTTTCAGCGATATCTCAACAGGCACATGTAATATTTGTATCTTCTTACACAAAAATCATTAGTCCAAGCAGAAGTCAAGGATCTGTGCTATAAGCAGGACGCACAAAGTCCTAGATGGTAGATTAGGAACAAAACATAGATGCTTTGAGCTTGCATAATCAAGCCTTTACCGCTGTGTGTGTAGTTGTTAGACCATGTGATCACGCTGACGCTTTTGACTACATGTGAGGCTGCTCCAGTTATGATGGTATATCTGAAAACCACATAATAAATTCACTCACAGAAGTGAATGAACATACAGTATAATGGGGAACATGGTGACGTTTTGGTCAAGTGCAACAAACTGCAGCTCCGTACAACCAAAAGGATAAGTAATAGAGACAGAAGGTCAAAAAAAAAAAAGTCTCTCCCATGAACAAAAATCGCCACCATTTTTGGAAAATGGCAAGCAAAAATAGTCTTATAGCAAGCCAACGAAACAATACAAGGTGAAAGCCATTAACTCCTTGTATTCTGTTCTTCTGAATAAGTGTGCATCCTTATTAAAATGAGGTACGAGAACACGTCTTACATTTGTGGTCTCTAAATCATGACTGGCTTAAGCAATACGAGGTAGGAGTTGTGTCTTTTCGATGGTAGGATTTAAGAAAGGATTTAGAAGCAGGTAAAGTGAGGTGTCACATGTTTTTTAGGGCAATTTTCTCATATGTGGCAAACAAAGTGGAAGAAAATATGGAAATGTTTACCGGAAGAACACCTAAGCTGCCCAGCAAGCCTGTTACCACTGGCAGACTAAAATGAATGACAGTTTTTACTAGGTTTTGCCTCCCCATACTTCAATTCTAGGCAATTCTGACAATCCAAACTACCTTAAACATTACCAATAATCCTTTCTCTTTCACCATGCCTGATGACAGTGGTATTGAAATGCATGGAAGTTCTAAGCAGATTTGAGGTCCCCTTGGACCATACCATGTACATACAGGTACTAACTGATCCTTTCACTATAGTTTTTGAAATCTAACTTCAAGAAAAGTATATTAAATAAGATTATTGAATAACCGGAGGAAGAAAAGGGAAATAGGAAAATAAAAATATTTAATGATATAAATTAGCCTAAAATAGCTTAATGGGTCAGACACATACGTACTGTATATATCTTTGTCATATAATTGATGTCTTACCAATTTAAAAAATTCCCTGAAAAAAATAACTAGGACTCATTTTTCCACAAAGTTCCTCTGAAAAATTCAGTCTTCTATCATAACTTATTTTGTTACTAGTTGCAGATGTCTTTTGTTCATAGAACAAATAAATATATGTACAAGTCATCACTTTACAATCCCACTGCTCTTCTACAGATAAACCGTAGTATAAGTGACAGATTTACAAATGTTTCCAGCTGTTGGAGAATGTTTGTATTAAAGTAATGTTATGTGCTTTCACTCTACTAGGCGCCTGCTCACTTGACTTCTGGTTTAATTCTGAGAATTTAATTCTGGGAATGATGAAAAATCAGTCTTTTAAAACTGAACATGCTTGCCTTAAAGAAAAGGCAACATGACAGTTTGACAACATTGACAGTGACCATAACACAGAAATCTGTTGTTGACGATTCAGATGTCAGAAAATAATGAGACCCTGTCTGTGGAAGGATGACATTGGCTAAGGTCCGTTGCTTTACTGAGAGAGCAGGGAAGAATTCTTCTTCATCAACAGCACGTATATAGCAGAAAGGCTGTGAGACTTTTTTGGAGAGCCAGGTGGAGAGCCTGTTTTCACACAGCTGTTAGTATCCCATTGGAATCTATAAAGTGGAGATTATTATCACGTTCCATGTGTTTAAGCAATTAGTGGGTAGTCCTAACAGAATAATGAGTGGAGTCTGTTATTCAGACCCTTGTTTTTACATCAGACATCGTTTGGCACCTGACTATCACTGGCCTAAAAAGGTATCGGGTTGTATTTCAAGACACTATGACAAATATGCGTATCTTAAAGCTGGCAAAAGTGAAAGTATACCATAGTAAATTTCCTCTTTGTCAAAATGACTGAATTGAAAAAAAGGGGGGAGGCATAAAGAGAAGTGCAGAGGGACACCATTTATAAGCTAAGGAGAAGTCTCTCTGTTCACAATATCAAGCTTCTTCAACTAGACTAGCTAGCAAGGATCTACCAGAAACCACTGCTGTGACTTTCATTTCTCAGTCCAAAAAAAGGGATTCTGATTAGGTCAGACACAAACAGGAAAATAAGGTCATCATGTCCTTGTTTCCTGATCGTCACCTGAACTGTCAGGCTATGGTTCTTGCAGTATCATCCCTATTTGTCACCTTTCATACCACCTTCCTTTTCCCTTTTTTCTTTTGAACACAAAGATATAAAAGGAAGTATCTCGGTCAAGAAATGCTAGAAGCAGAAAGGGTACACCAAGAAAAGCAACGTTATACACTTGCTCCATTCTTTTATTCCTCCCCATCAACCTCTAGTCTGATCTAGTCAAGGCTGACGTCAGACAGCCACTCTTATGTTTAGGTGGGTTCTCATGTTGCTTGCCTATTCTATTCTAGCTTGTCTTTGGTCTCAAAAAAAAAACACATCTTAGCAAATCAGGGCACTCTCAGAATACAATGCTGTGAGGAGACAAATCGAATGCACTATACTTGGCCTGATTATTTCCAGTTAAAGTTTGACGGGTCCTAGAACCTGCTGCTTTGTAAATAGGTTTCAGTGTTCCTGCTACAAACAATTTTAGAGTCTCTAATGAAATGACATAGGGATGTTTCAGCATTCACTGAAAACAATGGGGAATCGTCTTACAGTAATTTGGTTCTGGATTACATCTACATTTTGCGTCTTTCTCAGGCACATACTTATCCGCCATCTCCAGCCCATTCACCAGGTCTCACTTTTACTTTTATTCGGAAGTCATCACCAGGGCACAGAGCTCTTTCATAGCACTGGCATGATTCATGAAACAAACCACAGGATCTAACAGAAATCTGTAAGCAATCTGGAATCAACAGGGACTCTATACGTCATCTAGCTGTGGTACCTTGTTCCATCTGCAGCGCTCAAGAGAAAATTGAATTAAAAAAAAGCCCATATTAGAAAGGCACACTGTTGGAGGGGATGAACAGAGTACTCAGGGGCAAGAACTGAAGTGCTCAAGGAGATAGTGGGTTTGTTGGAGCAAAACTTCATGGGCATAAAGGAGAAAACATTGAAAGCTGGAATTGAGCCAGCGCTGGTGGATCTGATCTGAAGGCCACTGAGGTCAGTGAGATCCTTCCCATGGATCTGGATAAAATTTCGTTCTATCTCAATGCAAGTAATAATAACAGAAAGTAGGAATGTATTTCAGTAGAAAATTTTTTTGATATCAATTACTATTTTGTACTCTAAAAGTCATTCCTAGATATCACCTCAGTATGTATGCATCTACATTGAGAGAAGGTATGCAACAAACTGTTATACTCAAAGAAACTCTTCTGAGGTAGCCTGAAATAAGTTGATTTCATATGTAAATGTGAGCTTTTTTCTTGATATTTTTTACTTCTTCAGGAGCTAATAATTTGTTAGCTGTGCTCCACTGGAATCATATCATTTCCATGTATATAATAGGAGGCAATGCCAGTTTACAAAATTGAAAAAAAGAAAAGAGTGAGGAGTTTATTACTCAATGTTTGAAAGAACAGTATGCTTTGTGGATAGCATCCACAGCCTTTGTAAAGTTGTTCCCTATGACAGTGTCTTTCAGTTCCAGGAGCTGATAAAGCCCTTTCACATATATAGTGCTTCTGCATATTTGTTCGGTTCAAGCCTGTCCATAAATAATTACAGGCCCAGAGAAGAAATTAGATTTGCAAGCCAGTTCTTCAGCTGATGTATATAGTCAGCATACTTCCACTGAAAATCAATGATGTTAGAGTGACACAAATAAGCTAATAGTAGCTATAAGCATTTTTATCTAGATGTTCCTACAGGCTTAGCCATGATCATGGGACAGAGTACAACGTGCTCCAACCAGAAATCTTTGCAGCAGATGTCCTTCTTGTCTGACAGAAGAGCATAGCATTTTGTGGCTAGTCTATCCCCAAAGCAAATTATGAATTCTTTGTATTAGCCCAGCTGTCTCAAACAGTGCATTTGTGAGGAGCAAAGACCAAGATCACTCCACACACATCCACACTCCACCAGCATCTTTCCAGCCCATTGGTTTGTGGGTTTGGGACTGTAGGGGGTGTATTTCAGAGATTCACAAAATCTGTTTCCCCTTTAGCACCCTATTCATATCCAGATGGCCTGCCAGGGACGTGTGAGAATTTCTGCTTCTCTTTAGTGTTATGAACACACATGCTGTCCAAGTCACAGTCCACAGACAGTATATGTTCAAAGTAATAACAGCTACGGAATTTTTTGGCAGCTCTTTCTCATAAGGTATTATTGAAACTATACTATTTTTTTTTATGTCATTTATTGTTCCCGTGACAGAAAGCAAGTTAACTATCCTGTTAAAATAAAGAGAGCGCAAAAAAAACCTCAGGAGAGCCAGCTTCCACCACATTTATTCCTAGTAAGTGGAATCTTATTCTATGCATAATCTGCTACCTTTCAAAAAGTTTTATATACTATGGTATACGATTTTAATGTACTTTATAATATAAAATAAAGTAGTAATAATAGAGGTATCTCATGGTATACACTCCTCTGAGATAAAAGAGAAGCTACAATCATTGTTGCTGCCTCACATTACACTTGTTAGTGAAGATTTGTTCATCATGATACTGTTTTCATAAAGTTTAGCTCTTTGAATCCCTGTACTGGTTTATAACAACCAATTTATTATTTATTACACTATTAGTATGTTTATTGACTGATCTAAAGTATTTTTAAAACATTTTTTCAAGTGAACATCTTACAGCTCTTGAAAATGCTAAAGGCTTGATCCAAAGCCTAGTCAAATGAAAAGAAAAACTCCTCTTGTCTTTAGTAGGGCTTTGATCTAAATGCACGTCCAAGTGCTCATTAATGTGTCTTATTTATGCTTGTCTAGTAAGTGGGCATTGGACTGAACCCATGGCATTTCAGCAGAATACTCAAGGATCAAAGATAAGGTCTAAGCTATCAGTACGGAGTTATGTGCCTCAGGGAAAGCATTCTGAAAAGAGTATAATTGGGCTAGATTATGAAACCCTTACTACAATCTTCAGCTTCTTGTAAGCCTAGTCACACTGAATAGAATGGATCCACTTATATATGTACTCCCATCAGAGCAGACAGTCCCTTAAGGATAAAAATGCATTGTCCTGCGTGCTAAAATGCCTAAGCTATTATGACATGAGATAGATGTGGAGCCAGGAGCTAATAAGACTGGGCTCTATGCCATGCTACCACAATTCTTCTACTTCTAGCTCCACACCAAAATCTCTGTACAGCACTTTGTTACTTTATAAAGCTGTACGAGCTCACTTGGAGCTAGTTTAGAAATCTCCGTCACACCATGATAGACATTTCTGAATTGATCATTTTCTATGAATTAGTTTATTAAAAAGCAAAGAATCCACTGACTCCTCATGAGTGTGTCCTTGAAGCAATAGTTATTCCTAGCATCAGAAGTTTTGGCTTATTTGAGCTCCACCATATTTTGGGACATTCTTCATAGACCTCCCCTCCACTCACTCTTTCATGGGTTATAGTCCGCTTAGATCATTAACTCCCAGAGTAACGTTACTGTCTTCCTGTCCAGCAAGGAAGATACCCACTAGAAAGTCAAAGAGTGCAGGAAAAAAAGGTTTGGACTTTTTTCTTTTCAGTGCCATGCTATTTAGCTGTTGCATTGATTTGTTGTCTGAAAAAGTCTGCTGCCATAATAGAATATTTAGTGGGAGGCGTCATAATAATAAATACTATACGCTGAATTTTCTCAATTACCTTGGTAACTAGGGATAATTATTCTGGGAACAATTAATCTGTTGATATTGAGGTCAGGTTTCACAGTACAAATTATTTTAGTGGCTCCAGGTTTACCTCTTATGACTGTGGAGTCAGCTCTTGATTGCAGCTTCCTGATTCGCATTGAAGACAGCAGCTTTTAGAGCAGCACTACTTTGGGGAATATTACATATGCCTTTTTAGCCCCTCCTCAGAGTAGCATAAGAAGTTTCATTACTGAGTCATTTAAAAGCAGATCAACCAGTCAGAGAACTGCAGTAATACACTGGCTGAAAGTAACGAAATTATACTGATGCTTCCCAACAGGTAGAAAGTGTTTCTAGAGTGGATTCGTAGAGGTAACTGGCAGGTTTACTCTACGCCTGAAGCTCCAGTAGTTTCTCCTGCATTAAGGAGCCAAAGTTGAATTCACGTAAGATGTAGCCATGTACCCTCTCCCTCACAAAGGTCAAGGTACAACCCCGGTGGGTCTGTACATGTTATTTTCTTCCTAGTTTCTTTCTTCTTTTATTGTTTCAATTTCCTTTTCTTTCTCTTGGGGAGGGGGGGTACTTCCTGAGTGCAATTTGAAGTCCTAGATTCTTTCACTCAACTAAAAGCAACCAAAGACAGCCAGATAAACACAGAATAGATGAAAAGAATCGTCTTATTTTGATGGTGGTTTAGAGAAAGGAAGCGGTTTCTTGGACCCTTACTGTCAAAAAGCTGAGAAGCAGTGGAATAGAAGACTAACTGGAAGGATTTGTTCTTGCAGTTTTATGACTACAGTTTTTGAGTGTTTTTCCCAGTCTCACATTGGTTGAGAACCAGATTTTCAAAGGTTGAGCTTTATGGCAAGAATTAACGTGGAAAAATTCTAATGAGTGGGATTTGATTGTTAACTTCCTATTTCACTTCTGAGCCTTATAAACACATAATCTATTCTTACACTTGGGAACTTTTTGTTGTTTAAAGTAACACAGGAGTCCATGATAAAAATGTAAATTTTGTTACGTCTGTGATTTCCTGTCTTCCAATTCACTATGAAATTCCCCAAATTATCAGTGAGAAATGTCATAGAGGCCATCTGCAGAACGTTAGAGATGTCTGTCCCAGTTAATGACACTAATGCTTCAGGCTCCTCACTGGATCAGCACCTTCATATGACTTTGCTATTTGTCTTCAGTGTACCTACACTTCTCAGTACTAAAAATATCTTTTACCATGAAAGAATGGGAGTATATCACAAGTGCTTCTCAGTCAGAGCCCTAAAAGAGAAGCTGTGGAAGTCTTGTGGTTATTGAATAGATTGATACTTCAAGGACTGCTGGACAACATTTATGTGTTGCGTATTTGCAAGCCCTCCATCTAGAGGTCTTGGCCTGCTGCATTCATTGTAATCCTCATCAGATTATTGTGGATGCTTATGTGAATTTCCCTAACTTTGCTTTTGAAACAAAAATGAGGCAAAGTTAGGAAGGAGTGTAATGGTAGGTTTCAATCACTAGTTTCTTAATATTTGGCCCAGGGGGGTTCATCTCACAAATAATGAATGTCAAAGTAATAGTGAAACAGCTGTTATCCTTCCGATAGTTCCTTTGTCTACTCTTCTTGGGACAGTGTCTTCAAACTATGAGCATGCTCTTTCAGTTCTAAGGAAAACTGCAGCAGTTTTACCAGCTATCATGTGATTCCTGGTTTGTCATTTCAACATACTCGAACGTTATGCTTTCAAATATCTCTTTGGTGAAGAAAACCAGAGTGTTTTTTGCCCAAGTGAGGTATCAAAAAACTTAAGCCAGGTAAGTGATAGGATTCTTTCTTTCTCATAGACCTCACCTACTTTTGCCTTAAAAAATTGTTTGAAATCTCCAAATATCCTTTTTGATGCAGACAGAACATCTATTATTCTAGTGAAACAGTGAATGGAATGGCAAGTCGTAGTGACATCTGTATACCATAATGGGGACATTTAAAATACATTTTGACATTAATGTATTCCCTACCTTTAACTTGCATCATGAACTCTGACAAGTTGGCTCAAGCAGTTTGTTTTTTAAATGTACTTCATTAACAATGTGCTGCTCTCAAAGTATCTGAGCAGCATTAGAAGAGTCTCAACAACTTTGGTTTTTAAAGTGAGACAGATGATTAAAATTAACTGTCACTTTCTGACACAAGTCACATTCGTATCCCAGAAGAGACAGAGAACTTTGCTCTGCCAGTGGAAAGGTAAAACACTGTTCAGCACATTTCCAAAGAGGCTGTGCCCTTTGCATGATTAAGATGATTGGAGAATGCTGGTCATTTATGCAGCTATTTCACATGCAAGATGTCAGTATAGCTGATTTTAAATGCATTAAAAGTGAAAAGGTAGTGGAGCAAGTATGGCATGAATATTAATTTTAATTCCTAGTCATAATCAGGAAGAATCAAACCTGGTAATATCACTTTGGCAGAGTCCCATGAGCTTCTCTTTTTCTAGATCTTCCTGTATCTTGAATGGTGCCAATAACTGAAAACAAAAACATCTGTCATCAGCACAGGAATTTAAAAGTGTCCCCTAAACCCAGTCATTTAGCGTTTAGCAGGAGATCAGTGTGACATCATTTTCAAGTGAAGCAATCTGTTTAATAGCCTGATAGTTACTAATCTGAACAATATCCAGAACAGTCTATATACACAACATCCACCTTATATGTATAAGTTTTACTCATATGGTTATTTTCTCAGAATGAAATAAAAGAACAAACTCTATGAGTAACACAATGGCAAAGATGCACTTATCTCATCCCACCTGCCTAAGAAAGGAGAGACCCTCCTTGTGGGGTTGGTACTGATGTGGTGCATCGATCCTTCCCGTAGCATAGTTCCCAGTGCGAAATGGCTGAAGTAAGTCTTGCATGAGATAAGGCTTTAGTGCTTTACAGCTCCCAAGGTCTAGTCCTCAGCTCTCTCTGACACCATGCTTGGGCTCTGGAGAGTCCAAACATGTGCCTCTAGAGTCTGTTCCTCCTGCTTGTCATTCGCAGTGTCATTATGCTCATGATGTCAATCATCACGGGGACCTATCACGTTTTCACCATCGAAATCTCCACTACTTATCATGGTGCTCACCAGGGCCATCACAAGCAGTTATGACTGAACTTTTGAGGCAAGAGAAAGAGCTAGCGTTTCCCAAGCTGAAGGGTGAAGGATGAAGCTGAAATCATCAGCTCTTGAGCATAGGACCTACAAAAAGCAGAAGCTTTATGTAGTCTTGTGAAGTGTTTGCAGGAACAAAGGCCTTGAAAGCAGAGCTGATCGAGCGCCTGAAGTTGCAGGTTGCTAGCATCTTGCTATTAGAACTAGCTGGATATTTCAACAAGCTATTCTTCTTTTGTTCTCAGAAATGCCAAGGCACCCAAATAAGAATCTTCTGCAAAAGATATAGGTTTCTAGAGATTCTCCATTTTGAAGACTGCAACTGCTATTAATCCTGTTTCATCAATTTTTAAAATAATAGTGTTATTTTTTTCTGTGTAAAAAGCATATTTTCAATTAAAAGTTCATATATACTGTAGGATATTTTAACAACTTTTAAAAACAAACACATTTTTAAAAAGTTTAGAAATTATTAAAATGAATAAAACTGTTAAATCCGCCTGCTTACATATTTATATCGTATTAGTATATTTCTTCTTTATTTTGAGCAGGAGCAGTTTTTGAAACTTCCAAAATTATTGCAGAAAGGTGCAATTCTTGCCTTCCCCACCCTTCTGAAAACCTTTTAGAAATCTAAAGCAAAATATGAAATTTTAGACAAGTGCATGGAAGAGGGTCAGGTCAGAGGTCTTTTGTACTGTTTTTCTTCATTCCTTTTTCATGAAACAGACAGGAAAACTAGAATTTTCTGTTACTTTGGCTTAGAGAGGAATATTCATTACTTCCACATTTATCTGACTTGAACCAAAGGAACTGTTGAAGATAGGGAGGAAGAATTAGGAACTGACTTGCTTTCACCAGATTTCATCCAAGTTTTTAGGAATTCTAATATTATCAGAAAGTTATATACTTTATTTAATTAATTCTAACAAATTCCAAATGCCTTACCTATCTGCAAGGTCAGTCTATGTAAGTAAAGATAGCTTCAGAACTTTTTTTAATATCCTCTGTGGTAAAAGCAGAAAAAGGGGAGAGCAAGGGATATTCCAAAGCTCTTAATTTCCGTCCATTTGCATGAATTTTATTTTATTTTTTTTTTGCCCACAACCTCACAATAAATAATCTGTAAAGAGCTTCTGACTCAGGTTTGATTCCATCTGTGCTTTAACAAATGTACAAACACTTTTAATTTGGAAAGTTAAGTCACTGGAACATTGTAAAGTAGAACTGTTTTACTCAGTTATTTAATAATTAAATTTAAATTTTGAAGTTTGCAGGAAAAACAAAAAATCAGCTACATCCTTGTAATTTCAGAAAACTTGCAGCTATCCTAAATATACAGTTACCTGAATGGAATAGCTGGGGAAGGTGGAGACTAACACAACTATTACTGAAATGTCATGCTTTGCTTCACACTGATGGAAGTTTTCGGAGCCAGATCCTGTGGTCAGAACAAGCGCGTGTTCTAATTTGATGAATTTCCATCAAACTTCTGGGAACATAGAGAAAATTCCCCTTATAATATCAGAAGCTCAGAGCAGTGTAAGCTTGACAGAAGTATGGTTATGTCACCTCTGTTCTCACATCCTCCAAAGGAGTCACTGATTATGAAGGTTCTGCTGGTAAAAGTTGTCAAAATTTCATTGTTTGGGAGATATGGTCTGGTTGCCATATTCTCAGCATACTGCAAGGCTACCACACTTGATTTTAGCTTGTCCTGATCAGAGTAGAATCAGGAATGCTATGACCTCCCTGTCAGCCCTTTGCAAACATTCTTGTCTTCCTTTTTTTCTGACTGCATGTCAGGTTACAATAGTGAATCCCCAGAAGGAAAGCACAGTCATGAGGCATGAAGGGGAAGGCTGAGAAACTGGATATTAGTAATCAACCAAAAGACAGTCGACTTACACCTCTACTCTGTAGATGGTCAAGCACATACCTCCTATTACAAGAAAATAACTTATCTGCAGAGCTAGCCATCTAATCCAGGAAGTGTCGCTGTACCTACTTTGAGTAACAGATAGCACAAACACCATTACTATTATCTTTTCATGCTATACTAATATTATTGCAAGAGAATTGTGACTTATTATTTTTGGCTGCAGATGTCCTTGCAGCTATGTCTCTTTCTTTATCTAACAGTACCTTTTCCAAGCAGCTGTCAAGTTTATTCCTGCTGGGAAGCTGGCATAATTACATGGGTTTGGTCACAAATACTCATGGACATGACGTGGGATCACCACGATGATGCTGTGCAAAACAGTCTAGCTGTGGGATCTGGAACTACCAATGAGAACCACCAAGCTGATAAAAGCTACAACTTGCTGCAAATCTTACCAGAGAGAGCCATACCCTGAACACATCCCTTCACACATCTTCCTCAGATGCTGACACCATGCATCAGATGAAAATCTGAGGTGATTAAGCTAGCAGTGCCCCAACGCACAAAGCAGACCCCAGTGATTGTTTAACAAAGAGCTCATGTATTCTCGTGCCTTTCTCCAAAAGAAACCAGGAGGCCCTTTAATTTGTAGCAGATGATTTCAGTAAGCTGCCTGCAGTCATGCCTAACTCTTTCTCCTGCATCGTTACAGTTAATTTAGAGATCACTGGCGAGTATGAGTGGTGCAAATTACTAATCCCAGTGCACATGACCATGAATTTACCCCATCAATTTAATCTCCTGCCATGTCTGCCAAGTTATCTCGCTTTGTTAGGTCATTTGACATTTCTTCAATATCCCAACGGTTTTGGTTAACTGTAAGTAACATTTCCTTACCAAGAAAAGTTGACATCTCCCTGGTTACCTCTTTTTCCTGGTCAGTGCCACATCCATTTGACTAGCACTGTCTCAGTGTGACTCATCAGTGCTTGCTGATGCTTATGCTGTGGAAAAGCTGAGTGTCTTTCCTTATCATCTGTCCAGTCTCCTATCTGGAGACTCATCACCACATGAGTATTTTGTTTCCCCAGCACTAGTGAGGCACTTTATGAAAACTGTTGTAAAGCTCAGAGAAGCTTTATCAACTGATTTTCTTGTGTCCTTACTTGTTGTACCAGTTGATTCATTTGGTAAAGTGTGGATCACAGATAGACTTTCAAAGGAGTGATCTAACAGCCTTTAAAGCAAAGGTTTGATGAAACGCATATTCATAATGGTAATAAATCCTGGTAATCAATTTAAAAAGTAGTGCCTGTACTGTTGGTACTCACTGCATTAAGCAACTGCTCTAATGCACTCCCTGAGCTTTTCAATGCATTAAGAAGTTGTGCTACTAATGAGCACCTGTAGGGTCATTATGGTAAATATCTGTACCCATCCCGTTAGCCGTGTCTATTGTGTTAGCTGAAGCATGGGCCCAAACATTCATTTACTCATGTTGAACACTGTCCCCTATACTTTTTTTGCAGGTGTTCATCAGCTCACAACCAAACCATCAACAGAGCATTTCCAAGGAGCTCAACTTGTCTCATCTGAGCATTGGACGTAAAGTATGTTAATATTAGACCGTACCACAAAGTACTGATGGTTAATTCATAAAAGAGAAGTATTCCAAATATCAGTACAATACATGTAAAAGTCAAATTTGAGTATAAGCAATAATTTTATAAATAATGGCAGTAGAAGCCTCCTCTAAAATCTAAAGAATTTCAATGAAAATAATGTGCAGTCAGAAAAAAAGATTAATGTTTTTCCAGGCTTCATTACGGATCTACATGAGTGGACAACCTGAAAAACATAATAGTTATTTTTCCTAGAATTTAAGTGTGTTGTTAGATATACGCTGAAGTTCATTCACCAAAGGGAGAGCCTTTTTCGCACTTGTTTCCTTTACAGAACTGTATTTATATTAATTACTTTGGGTCACAGAACTGACAGCTGTCAGTTTGTCATTGTACAGATACTGGCACAGTGGAAACTATTTTAATTTCATAATTAGCTGCATTTCTACTTTTATTATGTGGTTGTGAATTTATAGTTAAGAATGAAGTTTGCTTTCCACTGAAGACCTGATTTTCACACTCAAAGGAAGCCAGTTTTCCTGCAAGTCTGTTTGTCAACTCGTTCCAGTACTGAAATTTTCCAAGAGAATTAGAAAATACACACTAAGAATGAAGCAGTCACTGGGATAAGTCAGCCTGGTTCCTTTGACTCCAATGAGGAGCCTAGTCCAATATCTGGTCCAATATTATAAATCTTTACCTTTATACATTGCTTTTCTTTAAAAGCCAGCTGATCTTGGAATTTAGATAGCATTTTATGCGGGAATATTGGAGGATTGTTATAGAAAAAAAAGAGTAGGAAATAAAGGCAACAGATTACAGAAGACTGTGGAAGTGCGAGTACGTAAGGTTATACACAGGGAATAGAAAGCTGTGTTCATACAAAGCTGTGACCTGAACTGTTAGACGTGGTCATGTAAGAATTTTTCAGTTGAAATAAGGCTATTAGCAGCACAGAAAATTTATAACGTATGGAAACAAGGATGTAAAAGAGCAAGGAAGAGCTTCCTCTGGATCTCAAATCAACTGAGCCATACTGATTTACATCCATTAATTTTTTTCTCCTTATTAGTAGCAGTTTTAACTCTTCATGTAAGGAAAAGTTCTCAAAAATTGCCAGTATGTGTTAAAAAATGCAGTTAACATCTCAAAACCCTGATCACAGCTCTTTAACCATTCTCACAAACGTGCCTTTTTGCTACTGCTAACATCAGAAAGTCTAGAGATGAACCACTAAAGGATCCAACCAACTCTTCACTGCCTTATAATCCTTCATTTCTCATTAACTCCAATATGATTGACATAAACTACTGAACCTTAACACTACCTCCAATAAAATTTGCAAAAATACATGTAAAGGTCAAGATAACAAATTATAAGACCATAAAATCAATTTCTTATTCAAAGGATACTTTCCCAATAATCTCATGGTAATTTACTTGCCATGGGAGAAGGAAAATGTGTCATGAATGAAATGACTCTGTCCCTTAATTGTTCACTTCCAGACTTCCAGGTGCTGCTTTTTTGTACTAGAGAAACATTCTGCATAAACTAGCATGTATTTCCTAGATGTTGTGCAATTTCCGCTGAGAGTTAACATCACTGTTAACTGCTTTCTGATGGAGTATATCTGCATGCCACTTCCTGTGAGGAGGAGGAATGGAAAGCAGGTACTTTATCAGCAAAGTATTATGAATTGCTTGGCTTGCAGCAACACCCAGGAACCTCAGTCATGAACCAGTACATCACTGGGTGCTCAGTGCTCTACCACTGTTTAGCAAGAGAAAGTTCCTTTTCTGTAGAGCTTAGTTAGCTCCTGGTGGGTCCCAAGATGTTTAGTGTACTTTTTAACCATAGAGGAATAAATATCTCTGGCCAGAGGAGCTGTATTGGTAACATTCGTGCCAGAGTTTACCTGGTGGAAATCCACTGATGCAATATTTTTCAGCAACTTGGCTGAAAATGAAGTCTTTCAGTTTTTCAGACTTTGCTATTACCTACACTGCATCTGCAAAAAAGCAAAAGCAAGATTTTTTGGTACATAATTTACTTCTCAATATGGCCCTTACTGAAATTGATTAAAAAATCCAATCGCTGTCAGAGGCAAACACAAAAGTAAATGTCAGGTTATTTTTAGAATCTAAATCATTTTGGGAACAAAACAGAGAACATTTTTCAGACTCCAGACTTTACAAACATCAGAAGTCAAATTTTCACTAAGATAGTGACCTACTGTTTAGCCCATATGTTTGTTGCTTAAAATTGTTGAAAAATAGGATTACATAATGAAAATTTTAGACACCATTGCCTAGTCTGACTGTTTATCTGAACTGATATTTTGAGATAGTTTCTTAGGGACCGCCTCCTGTTGTTTCCAGTTTGTATGCAGTATGACTCAGTCCTCATGCCAACGTGGAGCTTTTTACTTAATTCGGAAAGCTCAAGAATAAGACTGCTATTTTGAAGGTGTTGCACATACCTTACATACAACATTGATTTCTTTACTTTTGAGCTACCGCTAAACAAACAAGCACCAAACCAATTGCTGCTGCTATTGGACATATTCCAGGCATCCCTCTGTTCCTGTTCAAGAGAGTTAATTCCACCTGCACTAACAAGGTCTGTGCTGTTCAGCCAGCTGGAGGGTAGAGAGTCATACCCTTTCCTGCTAGGACAAGTGGACAGTATTATACTAAGTATACAGGCTTACGTGGCTTCCACAGGATGCCAGAATTGAGGAAGTATGCAAGTACAGACAGAAAGGGAATAAATAACCTTAATTCCTGTTGGTGATGGTGAAGGGTTAATAAATACGTGGCTCAGATACTACTTGGTCTTTGCTGAACATGACATGTCTCCTAAGCATTTAATAAAGGGAAAATTTTCAAGTCTCTGGAAGCCATTTACTCCATTTTGGTCTGTAGGGAAGCTGCCAAACTAAGGATCTCAGAACTTCTTTCAGTCTGCCCAGGATGGTTGAAAACAGCCAATAGATTTAAAAGATACAGGGGACAGGTAGGAGGGTGATGGACTGACAGACACAGTTATACAGGAATGGCTTGTTTGGCGGAGGCATGTTTCTATAAGAGATCATTTAAAAAATAAATGAAGAAAGTAAAATCAGAGCAAGGTAAGCAGAAGTAGGCTAAGGCATAAATAACTGATTCTTTGATTCTTTGCCTGTTCTGAAGGGGAACAGAGTCAGGGTGAGCCAAAATGTGATTTCTTCAAAAATGTAGGTGAAAGCATTCTACGTGAAATGGAGGGTTCATTCTTTTTGCAACGATAGTCTTTTTCTAACTTTAAAAGATTTTAAAACTTTTTAATATGAAAATAAGAAATGTTTTAAATAAAAAGTTTCAAATTAAAGGAGACAGTTCTTGCATTTAAATACTTTTCATAGTGAAATGCTTTCGTTTCTGAATTTTTGAGGTTTTTAGTCTGATAGCCTTGTGATGAAATTACAAGAATATGTGGGAAAAAGACTTAAAACAAAACAGGGTTTTTGGTTATATCAAAATGGACCTCTAGACTTTAAAAAATACTAGAAAGTAAGTACATATCACTATTTCGTTCCCTGGTGGAACCCTGTCTCGTTCTGAAGGGAACAGCTCAGCCCGTTAAACTACCTTCACTAATGATAAAATCAGAGGTGGTGTGCTCCCAAGCCTGGGTTTTCAGTCAATTAAAAAACAATTTTAAATGGCTTCTCTTTTCTTTGTGCTATTTGCCCATCATCATCCTACAATGTAACATGACACAGTCAATTACAACTGAAATGCTAAATATTCCTTTTTAAGCCTCTCTAAGGTTTCTGTTATTAAAACAAAACACATGGAGTTGCCTTCAGCAGAAACTCTGCTGTCCCCCATTTTATTTGCTTGTTTATTTACCTATTCTAATAGAGACCCTCAGAAAGATCCTCTCCATTTCTGGTCATCATGTTAACTTTTCTAAATATCTATCATAATTTTCTTTTCACCTCTGTAAGAATGGCTTAAACATAGGTGTTTTTTTTTTCTTTTTTTCTTTTCTATGGGGAAGCTAGCTTCGCCATTCCATCTTAAACCTAGCAGGGCTGGGCCTTTAAAAATATATTTATGTATTAAGATTTTCCAGCATATTAGTGCCACTTTCAGATTTTTTTCTCTGGTTATTAGCTGGCGGCAAACGCTCACATGTCTTTCTTCTGGACACAATGGAAAGCTGAGCTTATTAAAATTGTGAAAGCTTGGGATGCTCCTGTCCCCTTTGTCGGCTCTGTCTTAGAGCACTCATCCTTGCAAATGAACTCCCCTCTTCTTACCGGCTCCCTGCAAGCCCTCTGTGCTCTGCCATTGTCACATTGTCACCCTTTCTGACAAGCTGCGCTTGGCGGTGTGGTTTCATACATTTTGCTACTGGTGAGCTGGTCTCTGAGATGGAGGAGGCTTCAGATACAAGTAACGCTGTGTTTTACAGCCCTTATCTAATTTCCTCCCATAAGGTGAAGCTGATGTTTCTTCTGATTAAACGTAAGCCTCGGGTGGACCCATAAGGATAAGAAAAAACATCCAAACCAGTAATCTATTTAAAAATAAATAAAATTCAGATGAGTGTACCCACATCTAATTCAGATGACACATAATTTAACTTTTTCTCATGTATCTCAGACATGCAAGTCGTCTGTTTTATCTCCAAATTTTAATATGACATCCTGACACTGCACAAAACCGTGGTGTAAATCCTTACCTGCATCCAAGGCTATGTCTTGATTGTATTTCCTTAGTAGTTCTAGATGAGTCGATGCACCTGTGTTGGAAATTAAGAGATTCTCTCTAATTAGAGTTCACTGAATTGTGTACCTTTAGGTATGGATGTATGTGTGTGGCTTAGACAGCTGAGCAGGGTTTTCCATCCATTTTGTGCCTGCAGATAACATACACACTAGCGAGCAGGCCATAAGAACCTTTTCCAAAGGTTCTAAGGAGATTAGGTTAAAAACATGCAAACACTGTCTTTTCTATATTCAACAGCACTTTTTTTGTAGTGGTATTTCCACTCTTGATTAGAGTGTTGCAAAGGCTTTAAATTAGCATCGGAGACAATCAGAGCCTTCTTTCATTGCAGTCGTTTCACAGTGCTTTTAACTCTTGTTTAGTCTCAAAGGTAAGTAGGAAACAATGAAGCTAAAAGAATTTTTGTTCTGTTTTTCTGTGTGAGAACATTACGTTCTTTCAGTTTCTATCAGCTGTCGTTTTAACCAGGGATTAATTAAAGAGTCACTTGTTGCTTCTTCTTATATTCCAAATAGCTTTAATCCCTAAAGTTTCAAAGTAATAAACACAGCAATATCATCCTGCACACACAGGACAAGAACAGTCCACCTTTGATCTCATGTTGTGTTAAACTGCAGAAAATAATAACACTATAACTTATATAATTCCCTCATGAGCAGTACTGTATATAGAGAAATGCTGGAGGTTCTAGTTCTTCCTGACATCTCCACAGAGAATACCATATATACAGAGGTGCAATACACAATACACAGAGAATACTGTGGGGTTCCTGGGCTGTACAGTGCCAGCATTTCATTGCGGGGTGGCACAGACCCAGCTGACGTTACAGCAGCTCATAATCTGGCCCTGACAGCAAAACAATCACCTCTGATAGGCAATTCCAAATAGCTTGCCTTTGAAGGAGGTTACATTTATTTCAGCCAGAAGAAATAATGCAAAGTTGAACTAAAAAAAAAAAAGCTGAATCTTGTTAAAAATGCAAGTTTTTGAATCAACAAATGTGGCAGACTGGCAGTCTGCAGTTTTCATATGGCCAGTTACAGAACCAAGTGTAAGCTTCTTTCTCTGTCCTACCAACATGGAGGAGCCATCATAAGAGGAAATATGATACCTCCGGTCTTGTCTAAATTGCTTAGGAGTGATTCTCAATCTCTGATGAGTTCAGGTATGCAAATGGGGTCTTAGCCTAGCTGTAATCAGAACCTGACCCACATCACGTGGCATTCCTGCCTGCTCTCACTCATGGGAATAAAAACCCAGCAAACAGGCTAGAAAGAAGCTTTAACATTCCAAATCTTGACAACTGAGTGGCCAAATCTCCATGAAGCACCTCAAAGTACGGCTGCCTGTATTTTGCTTTAGATGTGGCCTAAGACTTAATGGCCCAGTGTTTCTTAACCTGTAGTCTGGAGACTATTGGAAAGATGACGGTGATGCCACCAAGTGCAAAACATTGAACAGAAGGAAGGGGAAGAAGAGACAATTCCTCAAATAGATCTTCTTCCCATTGTTTTGACAGTAATTTGCAAGACCTTGGAAAGCTTTACACAAAGAGTTGGCCTGCTTTGCAAGTTAAATATGTCGTTGCAGTGTGCTGTGTAGGCATACCTTCAGCACCAAAGAGGAAGTAACAGGAGAAGGTGCCTGAGGTAGCAATATGCCGGGTCAGAAGTCAGTTTTGCCAGTTAAATCATCAGCAGCAAATGAAAGTACTTGTTTCACAGCTTGGGAATGGTTTTGCTAGGAGACCATCCTGGACATCACTAGAGGAGTTATTGATGAAGATGCTCTGCACAAACTGCTTCCTAGTATCTCCACTAATTCAAACTCAGGAGGAAATGCTTTTGATCATGACTGGAAATGATGTGAACTGTTTTAATTTTCCACACTATCCACTGCTTATTGATCAAATATTTTAACATGGGGGCTGACACAAAAAATCCCTCCCTGGAAATAACCAAGAACCCAATGTCTAGAAAATATGCTTGTACTAAAGGATGAGCAAACATTGTGAATGCTTCCATTTTTTTCCTCCATTTAATAAAAAGACTTTCTTGTAAACAGAATCATGGAAAGAGTCAATATCATTTGGCAGACAAACTTGTCCTAAATACATTAGACTTGGAAGAGAAGTTCTAAGCCAAATTCACTCTACTTATAAATGGAGCAAAAGCTATAGGAATTGATGGTAGAATGAAAGTTTGGCTGTCCCTGAAATTAAATCAGATATAAAGAAGTAGAACTAAGTGTCAGTTTACGTAAACCAAACCAAGGACACAATGTGGGAAGGTCTTTTAGAAAGTCTCAGTCATCGATCTATATTTGTGAATTCCAGTAAAACCAAAAACAAAGTTTAAGAGGATTCTCAAAAATGGTTTTGAAACTTCTCTGAAGTCATTTCTGTTTACTAAAAGATGTAGCAGCATTCAGAAAGAGGCAAATTCATCTCCTTTCAATTTAGTGGTGAAGCTCAGTTTTCCTGGGCACCGGTAGTGTCATCCAGTCTCTTGGTAGCATGAGATGTGTTGATGAGTTTGCTGGCCTGGGATTTATGTTTGCCTTCCCAGCAGGCAATGTATGAGGCAGTCAGGTCCAGATGTACCTGAGCAATACTTGCTATAGAAACATCAGTATGAATGATTTCTGGGCTCTTTCATCATATTGTGCACCCAAAAAGAGAGCTGGCAGGACAGAACATTTAGATTAAATGATGTCAGTTTGAAGAGTCAGAGCAAGAGGGTTGAAACCACTGCCGCCTAAACTATTACTCTTGCAGAATGATAATATCTTATTTTTAGAATGTTGAAACATGTCTCGCCCTGGAGCTCAAATAGGGCTCTAATAGTTATTAATGGCAGCTGTCAGGTATATATCTATTGACCAAGAATGAGTCATACTGGCCATACTAGAAACCCCAGTTAGCAAGGGAGCTGAGGGTTTTTTTTCCTTATTTTCTTCTTCTATTTTTTCTCTTTTTTTTTAAGGCTTTTTTTATCAGCTCACTCTTCTGTAGGCAGCATGATAATCAAATATCAGAGTGTTTATCTGCAGCAGCCATTAGGACAAACTAATGAACTTGTTCAGGAGATACAAGCAGGTCAGCACCTGCTTTGTCTGTAAATAATACTGTTAAGGAGGCAATTTCCATCACTGTAGGTACTCACAAGTTAATTTAGAAACTACCAGCTTTTAATTAGTTGTGCAGCTAGCATACTGCGTGACAAAATCATGTAGAAAGCCCTTCAATTTATTAAAGAAGTACATTAAAATACCCTTCTCCCTCTATATAGAGTGATTTGAGGGGCTTTGGTACCAGTGTGATTGACATTAATAGTTAAAAGGGAATTATTTTAAAAATTTCTGTTTCTTTGTCTCCCAAAAGGAAATGACTTTCAGACCCATTTCCATTTTTATCAGGCTACAGTATTTGCAAATTTAATTTCAAAGCATGATTTTTCTGGAGTTACATGCATAGGTTTGATAAGTCAGCTGCTGCAGCTGCCTTACAGTAGTGAGAAAGGGTGTTTATTTCATGCTTTCCCCAGTGAACAAGGCAACTGCAAATAACAGAAAATCTGCAACAACTGTGCTTGTGAACCCTCAAAATCAAGTGAATTCTGCTGTTAAGTTAGCAATGAAGAAATGGTCTACAAGGGCAGGAAAGTTGCATGGAAAATCCAGCACATCATAGCTGCCTGCCTGTTAAACAAAGAAACAGTCTACATCTACATCCCTTTAATCTGAATACAATTAAAAATCCTGGCCCTCACCTAAAAGATCTGTCAGATAAAAACTGCTCCAAGGAGACAAAGCAACTGACAGAGCCAAAGAGAGGTCTCAGGAGACTGAGCTGCAGCCAGAGGGAAGAGTTTTTGTGGCTGAAGGCACAAAAGGCTGAATGCTCTTACAGAGCTATGGTTTACCATCCACATATTTGCAAATGCCTTTCACTGTAGTAATATGGTGCTCTAATGAGTGAGAAACGTGAAGAAGAAAGATGACAAATGACAGTGGAGGAAAGGAGACAGATAGAGGAGACAGAGCAAAAAATCATTAAATGAGAGACTATTAAGTACCTTTGTTCAGTTTTGTACTATCCTTAGCCTGAATTCACTACCAAGACAGCCTGATACATCAGACATGCATAAATCTGTCACACAAGGAAAGATAAATGGTATGGTTGTCTGAGCCACAAACTAGCATATATTTAGTCTTATTTAACTTTGATTAGAAAATGTTCCTCTGACCCATCGAAGTACATGTTGCAGTGTACATAAAGTGCACACTATTACCTCTGGACACGGTGGTATGTTCTTCTTCTTTCTCCCGACAAATAACCAGAGCTCATGCTTAATGATGCACTGATCTGCTCTTCCACCCAGGTTGTCCTCACCACTGCACAGGCAATGTTTTTGCCTAAACTATGGTGCAAAGGCAGAGAAACCTCTCCTTCATTCTCTATTACTGCCCTTTAAGGGCCAGCAGTTCTAGCTGGGATCCACTTTTCCCACCTGCAAGACTTGGAGAGTACGGGCAATTACATTTTTGACTCTCCTGCTTCTGGGCTTGCTGTCATCTACATGTATGCCTCAGATTGATTTCCAGACCTCAGCCTTGGTGCAGCATTGCTTTAGCTCTCTGGAAGCTTCTTGGTATTCCATGTCCAGAGAAATGGCTGACGTGTGCACTTTTGACCTCCTTCCCCTTTTACTTCGATATTATAACAGTTAATACAAAGAGTAGCGCTGCTACCTTGGAGCAATCTTCGATGAATCACTAGTAATAACCCAACATTTAATCCTAAAAATGGGACTACCTGTCAAGTTTGTCTGCAAAGCAATTCCTTTAATTTCCACAGGTGGTCCTCTTCTAACAGGGTCACCTCTCCCAAATCAATATCAGCTGAAATGTGATTTGGCTTTGAGATCTCTAGGGGCATTTGCCTGTCTACTTGGTGTGCTCAGGATAGTCCATCTTTTTCTAATGCTGCAGCAGAACACAAAGCAGCAATGACTTGTGCAACGTGGATATTATTACTGCCCTCCTTCCAAAGCAACACACCTGGACCAAAGCTGTTGAACATCAGCGTCCTGTAAATCCTATGTTGAACAGCTTGTGCTTAGTCCTTCCAACTAGTCCATGGTGTGTCATTCTCTTACAGTTTGCAAAGCGAGTTCCTTGCCGTTGGTACATTGCTAGGCCACATATCTCTTTCTGCCATTCTGTAACTCAGTAGTCTTTCCCTAGGTGTATTTCTCCTGTGAGTAAAGATGTGTCTGAAATGCCCTGGTAAGGGAGGCCACAAAGCTCATTACTACCTCTACACTGTGTAGGATGGCATTTTGTTTTGTCGCAAAGACCTGTAAAAGTGGCTTCTTAAACCTAAGAGCGTATGCTTCTTTTCCTTGTGTAAATTTCATCCTTTAAAAGTAGAAATAGTTTCTCCAGGATAGATGTTTTAGTCCTTAGAGTTCCTGACTGAGACAAATTGGAGGGGTATTTTGCTCTTAGGTTTATGTCAGAGGCTTGAGGTTGGTCTTTATGAGTTTAATTGTTCCTCCAGGATCTTTTATTCCTTATGCGACTCATGGACAGGCAACAGGAAGAAAGGTCTTGCCTCCTTCAATTATTTTGTCAGTTATGTGGATCTTTTTTTTATTTATTGATTTTTGTGACAGTCTCTCACTTTACCTGAGTTATTCACAAGTTTAGGAAGTTCTTTTTATACCAAGGCACAACTAATCTCTTGCCTCATGCTATGGCTGTTTGCTACCATGAGTCTCTAGATTGTTTTGAGATGCCCTTCCCACCCTGGGATTCAGTAGTTCTCCTTGGGATTCTTGGCTAGCAGCCAATGACTTTCTTTTGTTTTGGTTATTTCCTAATACGAACGATTCAACTACATGTATTTGGAGCTGCTACTCCTCCATTAAGATGTTAACAAAGCCACCAAATCAACATTCAACATAGGCAGGCATACTTCTAACTGATCTAACCTAGTCCAGAAGGCAGAACAGCTGCATGACCACAGCACTTAGTCCAAGTCTTGACAAAACCCAGCAAGAAATAGCATGGTGCCACACAACCAGTGCTGTCATGTGCCTTGAATCCCAGGTAGCATCTCTGCCTGGCGCTATGCCACACGGTTTAGACAGGCTGGCCTACCAAGAGATGTGCAGGGAGAGTTCAAAACTGTATGCATTGCTCTGGTTCTCTTACTAAGAATATATCTGAGGCACCCCGTGACAGCTCGTCAACGATGTTGATTAAAAGCCTGAGAAGCAAAGGACATAGTCCTTATGACGAACCAGGACAAAATTCTAAAAAACATGACACAAAGAAAAGTTAGCAAGTTCTGTAAAAACTCAAGCATGAAAATAACAGCTTTCGGCGTAATATTTATAGATATGTAAATAGAGAGAGAGAGAGAGAGAGAGAGAGAATATGCTACATTGCAAGAAAGTTGAGGTTTGAAAGTACCTCAGAAATTTAAGAGATGTGAGCAGCTTTAATTTAACTCCAAAGCTGAGAGAAGACAACAATTCCACTTCATGCCAACATTTGATTTTCAAATCCTGTTTTTATTCCAGTGTGGAACTTCCATAAGGCTTTTATGGAGACAGAATTGTGCTGCACTACCCTGGCGTCCAAAACTGTACTTTAAAAAGAAGTTTGGAAAGAGCTTTTGAGACCTGAAAATCTTTTGTCAGGGAAATATTCAAAGTGATTAGGGTGCTGACCGAGTTGTGATGCTAAGTTGTGATGACCCTGGCTGGGAACCCCTGACTGCTTCAGGGTTGAGTATCTCCTTTTAGTTCACTCTGAACTGGACAGAGTGAAGTTAAAGCCTTCACTTGCAACAAGTAGAATGCTAAAAATATAAGTTACTCTCTCATTCTGGTCATTTCTGTGCTGAGAATCTGGAATAAAAAAATTTCCTTTTAAAAACATCCTTTTCCACTCACACACTTCTGTGAAATGTTTTGGCTTCAACGCAACGAAATCATATGAAAAATGTTTCAATCAGTTCTTTTTGGAGGCATTATGATGTAGTCTTTAATTATATATATTGTTTTCCTTTCCCCCAGAGCCCCAGCCTATTTTGAAATGATTTGTATTTTATTCATATTTTTATTGTTAGAATGCTTTCCAAGCTGGAAAGCAGCTTTTTAAAGAAAAATAGAATAAATAAGGGGAAATGGGATGCTGTTTGTTTAATGCATTTCACATAATAATGGTTGGTATCTTTTTAAACAAAAATAAAACTCTGGCATTTTTCACACGCACTGTTTTACAAGGAAGTAGCAATGTCACTGTGTTTATAGAATCAAATTTGTTATATTTAATAAAATTCACCTTCTTCCTTTTCTTTTGGATAGGTGTAGGAGCATGATTCATCAGAAGTAATGTTACAGGATTATAAGCATATCTAGTGACAACTCATTTATCTGAAAGCCATTGGGTTTAGTCTGTTGTAGGCATTTTTGCTGTGACTAAATGCATCAATAGTTAGGTACATATCATCTAAGTAGGTACAAAGTATTTTTCTACTTTGCATGTGCATATAAAAATACAGATGTGAACATATATGTACATCTACAGTATTTAGAATAAAGTAAATCCATATGCCTACTCAGATCTATATGCAGACCTGGCTCTGCATATGCACAGGTGGGTATTTGTAATAGTACCTCTGACCATGATGCAAAAAATGAAAACCAAATTTGACTTTTAATGATAATAAAAAAGATGACAAAGAAGATGTAATTCGAGATATCAAATAAGAACACATACCCTGCCTTGCAAAACCTCATTTGTGGGCAGGGATCTGTTAATACCAAGATCTTTGCCATTTCAGGGCATAAGGTAGATATCAAACAGGCTATCTGTGATTTCAGCATCAGTACATTTATAAACAGTTGATTGGTAGTGATAAACCTGGTACAAATGGTCCGCACTGACCACCCCAATTCATTTGCCAGGGCCTGCTCTCAGGATCAGCATGTGCTTCTGTGGCCAAAGCAGCACCCACTCATTTGGTGTCAGCGTCAGGGCGTGTGGGGACCTCGAGGCGGAGAGCCCAAAACTCACAGTTGGATGGACAAACTCCAGGGACTTTCCTGGAGCTGTAACAACTGCTCCAGGGACTTTCCTGGAGCTGTTGATTTATCTGTGCAAAAAGGTCCACCTTCAGGACTGAGAGATGTTAGAAGCTGTTGGGCATTTGTAGAAGGAAAAATGAGAGACCAGCTGGGCAGAGCACAGCCAAATCAACAGTGGGTACCTCTTGCTTTCCTGACTGCTCTGGCTCCATATACTGGGAGCCGAGTGAGCAGTGGCAGCACGTCCCCCATCCTGAAGGCCACTGGTGCTTATACCCACCATTCTTTTTCTGTTTCAATGTCTCTGGATAGTCCTGGGAAGCAGTACCTGTAGCCTATGCAATAGCTACAGCTTTGTGTCACTGGGCTTTTCAAAGCCAGTTTGTTACAGAGGTCTGCTCTTCAAAGTGCCTTGTCATTGTGTTTAGATCATCAAATCTATGACACAAGGAGTTTTTGTACATCGATATTGCACATGGGGTCAGGATCCCCTGATATTCTCTAGGACAATATGGTACCACTGTTACTGTGTAGAGTACAGAAATAGCTAGAGACACAAATACAGAACATACGAATTTCTAGAGGATTAGGTTGAGAGAGGCTGGGCCCACAGTACAGACACAACGTGACAGAGTAGCCTTTGCTACAAATTGCTCGTAAACTCAATAGGCACTATAGCTTGAATCACAGATGTGCAACAAAGGCATAGATGGTCTAAGTGACCTTGTCAGATCCTACAGGAAGTATGCAGTAGAAACAGGAACTAGATTCTAACTGTTCTAGCGCTGTTTAAATGTAAGACCAGTATTCCTTGCTTACCATTTGCAGTCAAAACATTTTTGTGCTTATTAAGCAGAAAAAAGGATGAAACTGAGAAAGAAACACGAATTCCAAAATAAATGAAACAGGAAGAAACCACTTTAAAAGACACTGAGGAAAGAATACCTTTACTTTCTTTCCTTGCCTTCTACTGCCAGTGAAAAATGATTTCATGAATATCTGCATGCTGATCTTCCTTATAAACGCTGATGTTGTTTTGCTTGCTCTGAAAGTAAAGCTCTTTCAGTCCAGGACCAGTGATCCCTTTGAAATCATTCAAAACAAGAGAAGACAAATGGAGAAACAGATTTTAATCTTGGCATCTTGGCAGTAGATGATGATGGGTATTTGAAAATGAAGGATGAACTGCAAAAGCTAGAATCATATTTTCTTTTGTTTGGAGCTCCTTGGTCCCAGAATTATTCATATTCTGAGGGTGATTCATCATCTTCTTCCTTTTGCTTAATTTTCTTCTGACTGTCTGAATCCAATAGGAAAGAGAAATAACACCTGTAAGATTTTCCTTCCTTGATTAATTCTAACTTTTAATGGGATGGAATGAATGAACCAGTTCTCCCAGAGTGCCTTATTTTGCATTCTTTTCCTGGGAGCAAAGTCACAGTGATAATAGATGGACTACGTTTTCAGAACAAAGCAGGCAGGTGTTGCATGTGAGATGCCAGTCCCTGGTGGGAGTGGTCATGAGCGCTGCCAAGTCATTCCCTTAATAGCACTTGGTCTTGCTTAGAGTTTTGCTCATAGTAATACATCCTTGATACTGGTAAAGGAGTACTGCAAAGGGTACTGTGTCCCAAAAGTTTCTTCAGGAAAGAAAGGTAAATCTGCTCAGAACAGTTTCTGCAATAGTGTCCACTTCCTCTCCCATTACAATTTGCACTTCCATGAACTGACCATTTCTACAGTAATTTTGTCAACACTCTAACTACAGTAATTTTTCTCTGCAAGGATTTTCAGATCCGGGTCACCTGAAGTATGGCTCCTCAGCTTCTTATTAGCCACAAGGAAGAAAAAATATATCATTCCCACTCTCATCATTTTATTGATACCTCCTTCGCTCCAAAAGCCAGTTTAAAACTGTCCTAATTCAAAAAAAGAAAAGGTCTTCTATGATTAACTCCTCATATTACAACAACTCCATTTCTTTACAGCAGCTTCACTTCTGCTGCTGTGGATGATTCCAGTGGTGGATATTGTTATGTACATTTTGGAACAAAGTCAGGTAGTGGAAATGAGTACACACAGAAGCAGTGCAAGTAGCACTATTGATTTCCATAGCTTTATAACCAGTCTAATGCCTATTTTTTCTTTTTTCTCACTGCAAATTCACTTTCTTTTTTGATCTTAGAAACAATTACAATCCCAAGCCCATGTCATTCCTTGAGTTTGTCTTAAGCAAATCCAAAGGCACTTAAAACAGAGGAGCAGTGACCTGACTAGCAAAGTGTCTCTCTTTTTCTCATCAAAGCCTCATCATCACCAGGACTGTTCACCATCACTTCTCTGCAGTGTAGCACCTGGGTCAGCAGCATTACTTTCTTCACAAGAGAAGTAGAAAAGGTGCTTGTTTTCTCCGGACATCCATGAGACATTTTCACCCCTCATCAAGCCCAACAGCAAGGAAACTGCTTCGTGACTGGTTGTATGCAGCTTTCTCTTCCGGTTTTCACAGCCGTACAGCAATTAGTGTTTGAGCTTCATGCCATGCAGGCAATAGCTTGAGCATGGACACTGTATATTACATTCCATGGGTGAAATAGCCCCTCGGCAGGGGCCAGCCAAATCCAGTTCCTTTTAAGTCCTTTTTAAGGACTGCACTGCAATTTCAAGGTGCACTGACTTTTTGCTGACCCTGGACAAACAAACGATGGTTAAAAAAAAAAAAGTCTAACACCTTTGATGTTGAGCAGTGGGTAAAAATATATAACCATGGAAGAAGTAAAGGATGGGATCCCTGAGCCCTATTTTGGACATCTAAAAGCCATATATCTAAGTAGGAGCCAGTCGTCCTTTCAATACTTCTTGCCACATCACTGGCAACAAATAACTGCTTCCAAAGTGCCATTTATCTCGCACTCAGATGGGTGCCTCTAAGATGGGTCAGCCTCTGGAGGTTCCTGTGTCTTTTCACTGACCATAAGGTGAGCTCAGGGTGACTGATTCAGTCTGATCTGACTGACTCAGTCTGACTCTGACTGTTTAATCTGTATATGCCTTTGTGAAGGAATAAGAGCCCAGGCCACAATGACTGGAAGTAGCTGTCAAAGTCCTTCTACTTCCTGTCTACCATTCAAAGTGAAGCAGTCTGCAGTTTAAAGAGGGAGTTTCTAGGGAGTATAGGATTTGTCCTATACTCTTGGAGGATGCAAGAGACCTGTACATGGGCTGAGCTGCAGAACTTCTATAGAGTAAAATGTTTTACACATACACAGTTTTACATAGCCCAGCACAATAAGGTCCACAGTGAATTTCATGAATAAAACACATAGAATCAGAATTAGCATATTCAAAAACTCATAAGCTGTGCCCCACAGTGACGTATAACGTTAAAAGTTATGACAAATCCCAGAGAGCAGTGATAGATAAAGCATCTGGGAACAACCCAAACTACTATGTTCTCTCAGAAGTTTTGATTAGATATTGTTTGATTTTTTTAAAACTTACCAATCTATCTGTGGGTGGTACATAGGAAAAAAATTACAGAATAATTTCTTTTCTAGGGTATCTAAGTACAGTATTTCACTACATCTTAATAGATTCATTCTCTCATGGCAAATCTAGACAGTTATATTATGAGGATATGCAGCATGCTATTCTTCTTCCTCCAAAGTCTGTGCCTTTCATTATGCTCATTAAAATTGCTCTGCCTATCATTTCTGCCACTGTGTCATGATGAGGTTTCAGTGTGTAAAGTACAGGCATAGGAGAGAAATATACATGCAAGTGATAAATGTCTCAAATTCTTTTATTTGTGTGACTTTTTAGCTAAATGAAAGTGTTTTCACCACTGTGGGAGTCTGGACTGAACGTTTCTGTTTCCAAATTGTGTATGCATTGCTAGGAATAATATGTGCCTAAAGCAAAATATTAACCTGGAAATACAGAAATGCTGGTTTGCTGATCTAATCAGTGCATGTCACCATGGCTTTTCAGTGAGAAGTTTAGAAACAACAAACCAAGAATATGGTCAGTTATCAGCATGTCAGGATGTTTTGGGCTTATGAGAAGCGTTTGAATAAAGTTATCACTTTTTTTAAGGTAGCATGCATAAGTAATCAGTTTACAGGTTAATATCTGAAAATTCGATTTGATCTTTGAGAATGCAAGCTTCAATTTCTGTAAAAAGCTAAAGTGGTCTTAACAAAATTCAAGTGAAATTTAATGCATAAGCTGTTCAAATCCAGCAAGGAAATGCATTATCTTTGTGGCTTTACATTTGCAAGTATAATTCATTACTGTAGGCTTTAATTTCAGATTTCAAAATTCATCCATTTTCTTCACATGCAATATTTTCGGACATTACAGTAGCATTGTCAGATTTCCACTTGCTTAACACCTGCTCCGGCTCCAAAATCTTTCCTGGAATCTCTTGTTCTGTGGCTTTCCAAAACTGCCTTGGAAATTGCTCCCCTACTCCTCTATAAACTCTCTGCACTCAAAACATTTTGTTTTGCTTTTTTTGGTAAGTCTAATTTTAAGTCTTCTGATCTTTGATGGATGTACAATTTCATTTAATCAGTCAGTTATCCTGCAATATAGGCATCTGAGTCATATGTTCTCCACCAGCCTTTGCTTGGTTAAACACCAGATGGATGAAACAGCTGTATAAATCTTTAATCACTGTGACAGCCTTTCCTTCATTTATTCTTTGACTAATGTGGTTATTTTCATTTGTGTGTTCTTCCAATTAAGGAGTTAACCAGTCTTTGTCATTCAAATCTTTATAACACACTTTGCTTGTCTTTAGCTTAGGGAATTTTACTTTTACATTGATTTTTCAACATACACATTAAATATTTAGCCTGTATTTGAAGAAATATTGATGTCTTTGATATCGTAGTTCACTACCTGTTAATCTATCAACATTTCCGATATAATTAAAAACACACATTATGATGACACTTTGTAGTCACAATCACTCTCTCTCAAATAGTACATTCCTGTAAGATAATCCTCTCCTCCAAGACTGTGTGAAATTTATAATTAATGGCTTTTTTTCATGCCATTCTGATGTGCAGTTACTTTAGTTCTGCAGTCTCACTACTGTGATAAAATAATATTAATCTAAACTAAAAGACGATAGGTGAATTGTCCCTTGAAGCATAGGTCCTTTTAAAAGGTTCCGCTTGTCTTTTCTCTAAATCCCAGCCTTTTATGACTGGCAATTTTGGAGCTTTTGTTTTCATGTTATTACACACTGCTGGCAGGACTATTTAGAACAATGGGCTCTGAGAAACCAGATTTAAAATAAGACTATATGACCTTGATTAAGGAAGTTGATTGCAGGATAGGTATTAAATACTGAGGAGATCCCCTCTGGCCGGACGATATCTAGAGTGTGTGCAAGCCTAAAAGTGGTGTGACCAGCTACTCTTAAAAAAATCTGGAATAAGACTTTCAAAGAGACATATAATACATGTAGTGGATCTAGCACCAGCAACACAGGAAGTTTCATGTGAAGGCAGAGAATTGTTTAATACTTTCAAGTATTGGGAAGCCTAATAGAAAGAGGTTGTGAGATCCTCTCACCATACAGCCTAGAGCAAAGGTGGAAAAAAGCCCCTGTGAATAAGGGTTTTTTGGAAAACGGCATGTTCAGGTGCTTGATCTGCTCAGATTCAAGACTAACCTTTTTTCACTTACTCCCCCCTAAAAAAGAACTTTCTGTTTTGGCCAGGAGCCTAGTAAATCTAAAATAATTTTGCTAACTAAGAAAAGGGGAAATCTGAGGCAAGCGATCAATATTGATGCTGGGCTAGGAAAGGCTATTGTGGCACTGTCATTCTGCTGGGCAAAGAGAATGCCCAGGGCACCTCTGCCTTGTTGGTGATTTTGCCATTAGCCCAGAAATGCCATTTCTGAGTTCCAAAAAATTACAGTCCAGCCTATCAAGGGCACAGCATAAGAAATCATGGGTTTGCAATCAGAAAAGAAATGTGCATATGGGAAAGAGAAGTGGAAATAAAAGGAAACAGGAAAGCAAAAGCTTTCATATCTTACGTGATGAAACTTCCTCTGGCATATATGAAATAAATCTAAAATTCTGGGATGTCTCTAGAAGTGCTGAGAAGCCAGAGAGACTCTAGAAGCTATCATCTGATGCTCCTGAAAGGCTGTAGTGCTACTAAGTCCCAAGAGATTACCAAACCACTTCCTTTTCAAATACGTTTTCTTTATCTTCATTCTTTCTTATGTGTGTGTGTGTGTGTGTTAAAAGTATGTGTTAAAAATATATGGAACAGAATAAGAGTTGAAAACAACTAGCCTTCTTTAGTGTGTGAATAATACGATGTCTAAATAGAGCAAAGGTAGTGCAGGTGTAAGGACATGTGAGGTTTCTCTCTTCTCCTTGGCATTTCAAGGGTATGATTTATAATAAATAGCTCCATCAGTTCAGGGTTGTAAGTCGACTGAGTTCATGCTCTCTTTCCAATAGCTTTTCAACTATTTTTGCTTTTGTATCATGTTTCCCATCTAGGCACACTGACATTTTTATCACAGTAGAAGGAATCAGAGTGACCACAATATAAAGTAATTCTGTTCAAATTGAAGATGCTTAGTGATTTCTTCCCAATGCAATCTCACAAAGTGCAGAGTTGCTCCTATCCACGTACAGAAATACAATCTCAAGGTAACCAATGCTTTGATGTCTGTTTGATGTGTTGCAAGCATTTCTGTAGGATTTCTAAGTGTTTTAATTATGAAATATGAATGCATTTTTAATATGTGGAAATGATCTGGAACTTTAACTACATATCTGCAAGAAAAGATCTATTCCTTATTCCAAGGGCTATAGACTGTCTGTTCCTGTATATACATCTCCCATTGAACTTATGGCTTGAGGTCAATAAAGATTATGCTTGCAGAGGGATGGTAGTGATATATCCCTTGTTTATTTTCACCTCCATCTGCATGCAAAACAGTCCTTCCTGTCTATAAAAGTTACTCACATGTAGCCACAAGAGATTGGACCTCACCCTGTTCCAATAGTATTTTTCAATTTGTTACAGCTACAAGATGAAATCTCATTTATTTTTTGGCCACAAATTCTAACAGGAAACAGAGGAATAATTAGTTCTTCAAGGAAAGAATTTTTAAGCCTTTGAGACAGTCCAACACTGACTTTCTCAAGGAAGTTAGCTTAAAAGTTTCTTAAGAAAGTTAACTTAAAAGAGAAAGAATTGTTAAGTGACTTACAAAACTGAATATACTGCTAGCAGTAGAGCTTTGCATGTCTGGTCCTCTGTTGCTATGAAACTGGGAACACTGTGCAATCTTTCTCTTTACTTGATCTCACTGATGTAAGATAGCCAGTGACATTTGGGAATATACTTTCTGCATTAAGAGTTCAAGAATTTTCCTGAAGCTTACCTGTGCAGTTTGAACTGACCATTGATTTATTGTTGTTTTTAGTATAGATGCAAGAACAGTGGAATATTTCATGTTATTTGGGAAATCCTCATTAAACAAGACAGATTGCTGTACTTTATTCTACTCAACACATCCAAATTTCCTTGAAACTGAGGCATACTGTCTCTGAAGATTTTCTGTTCTTAAGTTTGATAGCATTTGAAATTGTTATGAAGTAATCAACATTAAATACATTTTTATAAGTCGATTTTGATTATTTTTAGGTAGCATAACTTATCACGCATTCTTATTTCATTCAAGGGTTTCATACCATAAAGGGCGGACAAGCGTCACTCCAAGAAAACCAAACCCCCAAATTCTTAAAATATGTTCAAGGAGAAAGAACACTTCAATCTGATTATTTAGGGTTACGTTTTGTTGGAGTCCATTATGTTCATTATTATCTACAAGCCAATGGCAACTCTCCAGCAACTGCAGTTTGTACTTTTTTTAGAATATATTGCAAATGGAGTGAAGCATTGCTGCTGTAAAGTAATCTCTTGGAGTCGCGTCATATTCATACAATAAGACTACCTTGACTTTCACTCTGAGCATGAACACCTCTCAGTGATGATAACAAAACTTGTAAAACTGAGAACAATTTTCCAAAGAGAAAAGCAACACAAACATGTTTTAAAGAACTAATGTTATTAGCTATGGTGGTCAGAATGCTTTTTCAAAAATGTCTCAGTCTGAGTGGGAGTTCCTCAGACCTGCTGAGTCACTGCAGATAAATCCTTTCAATAATCAGGGTTTCATGAAAAGAAGGTAACGGTAATTTGTTTTGAAATGTATTTTGTGATCTTCTGATGAAAGGCATTCTGTAATAACCAGAAAGTTTATTAGTCAGAAAGAGCAATATTATTTCAAACTAGCAATATCCTTAAAAAGGAAATAAATTTTCAAAGTAAAGGTTAGAACATGCCTTTCCGCATATCAGAAATGGGAGCATCTCCTT
Organism: Struthio camelus; assembly: GCF_040807025.1. NCBI lineage: Eukaryota > Metazoa > Chordata > Aves > Struthioniformes > Struthionidae > Struthio > Struthio camelus. The sequence goes on along the minus strand of NC_090943.1, from coordinate 119,401,916 downwards.
TTCCCTGTCTTGTCTTGCCTTTTGAGCCTGTAAGAACCAATATAGAAAATTGAGCAGGCCACGTTATCCCCAGATGCGGAAAGGCAGAAAGCAAGATGAAGAGGGGGGGCAAAACAAGCGGGAAGGCCTAACTAGTGAAATCCCTGGCTCCCGAGAAAGCGAAGTGAAAAGTCACAGAGATCAAATAGGAACAAACTGCAAGCGCTGCTCACTCCAGCTAAAGGAATAGTAGCAATACGGATGACAGATGATACCAGCCTGGATGAAACAAAGAGTGTCATTTTTTCACACCTTATTTTTTTCAAAACTCACTTCTCAGCCAGAGTAGATAACACTCCAGCTGAGAGGAACGGATTTGCTGAGAGCCTTGCCAGTACAGAAAGGGGAATTTACATAGAGGAATTCTTGGCCAAACCCCATTGTTACCCCTAAAGGTACAATAAAACTGGGCCCTAAGCTGAGATGGTAGGGGTGAGGGAAAGACAAGGAAACAGCAGGTGAGGAAGAGACAGGAAAAAAGGAATGAAAATTAAATCCAGAGGGATCCTAGTATTATATGTATGTAACTGTGCCCATTGCCTGGCTTGTAAATAACATGTAGACATTAAGTTAACTTTGTATGCAAGTATAAACTGATAGTGATCTGCAGTTTAACAGAAAAGGTTTTCTCTGTGCTTCACTATTTTAAAAGGTGGTGGAAGTGTTAGCCTGCAAGATCTCTAGGCCACGGACTGGTCTCTCTGACCGAGCTGCTTAGGGAGAGCCATACACATCCTAAGCGTTACCGTAGTAAAAATGATGTTTCAGAATGATACAGAAGAAATTGTTCACTCAAAAAGAAGCAAGCAATTCATACACAGGATTATTGTATTGCTGCCATTTAGGCTTCAATTCAGCAAAACACTTGAGTAGGTGCTTTAAATACATTAATTGTCCTTAATTAATTGAGACCCTCCTTGTAACACTGACAGCTTATCTTTGAAGACACACTATTCAAATTCAGCAGTATTTCCAATTAATAAGATTTTCTCTGTGAATACATTCTCCTGCCTTCTCTGGCTTTTATTCTTTTATGCCCAGAGCGAAGACTGCTGCAGCATGAATTTACAAGTCATGGAGGTAGAGGCAGTCCCCAACCTGCACCCTTTAGCAATTACCTTCAGTTTTATTATTGAATTTCTGATTCTCAGTTCTATGCCTGGGCAGGGTTGAAATTAATTGTGACTGAAAGAATGGCATTTTCAAAGTTGTTATGACAATCCACTTCCTTCATTGAGATGCATAAGACCTAGATATTTCATTTTTTTCCAAGGCCACTTGCGTAATTCTTAGAAAATATATTGGCTATGTGGTGGATGACTCAATTGTCCTGGAATAAAACACAGCTTTGACAAATCTACTTGTACTTCTGAGTGCCGCTGAGTAAGTGATATTCATTCTTAAAATGGGCATTTCCTGCCAAATCCTCGACTGAAATTATTAGTTATAGTTAATAAAACCAGTTCTGTGGGGACTTAATTACCAGTCTCCATTTTCAAGGCTTTCTTTAGAAAGAGCTTTGGGTTAAAGATCAATCCTTCCTACCCCCAGAGCATCTATCACTGATAGGCCAGAATAACAAAACAGTTCAAAAGTTGCTAGTTCTTCTAAAAGCAATATATCTTTTTCAAAGACTGGTTTTCCATTCTATTCATTTGTTTTCTTTATTCTTTGAGGGAAAGAAGCCCAAAGAAATTCAGTTTGTATTCTTTCTTATCTCAGTCTGAACATATATGAACTGAAACCTTAAACCTTGAAGACCTAGCAATGAACAAAGCAACTCGTGCCATTCCCAAGGCTATTCAGCAGTAGCCTTGACTCATGCTGGCCACAGCTTTTGTGTGGACATTGTCTTGTCTCTTTTCCTCCAAAGCAGGTATATTGCAGTAATTTTGTAAGCACTGTGTTTCTTCTAAAGCCGGAAGACTTAACAATGCTGCTAGAAGCTGCTGTGAAAATACAGGACTACTATGTATTTTATTTTTCGTTATTTTTCTCTTCTCTTCTCTTCTCTTCTCTTCTCTTCTCTTCTCTTCTCTTCTCTTCTCTTCTCTTCTCTTCTCTTCTCTTCTCTTCTCTTCTCTTCTCTTCTCCTCTCTTCTCTTCTCTTCTCTTCTCCTCTCTTCTCTTCTCTTCTCTTTCTGGATGAAGTCATCTCTTCCACCCCTTAGAGTAAACGCAAGCAGATTTTGATTAGGTGGCACCTATATTTAGAGTTTTAAATCACTGTTGGGACCCATTGTTGGTATCTATGAGAAGAGTCAGAAGGATGGAGATGTTCAATAGGCTGCAGCAGCAAAGAGAAAGAAGTGCAGTCAGCCTGGAGGAACAGAGGAGAGGGGCAACATGGATTTTGGGTAGGCCAGACAAGAACAGGCAGATAGGGACCATGCCACAGTACAAACACAACAGGAGGAAAGAGGGTGCATGGACTAGAATGACTGCAGAAACTGGGGGAACTTAAAGCTCCTGGGTCAGCTTGGCAAGTCAAATTGGGGCAACGTGGAAATGTGGACAAGGTTTGGCAGGAGCTGAGGGATAAGCATTTGATTTGGAGAGGCTGGGGTCTCTGGGATAAGTAGAGACTTGGAAAGGAAGGGATTTGGGGCTGAGTGAGAGAGGTCTGTGGTGACAGGTTGAGGGCTGGATGGATTGGTGAGCAGGAGAAACCACGGACTGGGAAATGTGGGGGATCCCTTTTCATGGTTTAAGACCAATTGATAGTGCAGAGACAAATTTGACCTGGATACCAAAACACTTTAATCACAGATATATGCGATTTTACAAATTATATGACTTTTCTGTTCTGCAGAAGAGACGACACAGTCCAGGGCAGAAGTCAGGGGGTCAGGGCATCAGTTCTGACTGTGCCATGTGCAGTCCTAGTGCAGGGCCAAGGAGTCACCAGGTCTTCTCCACGAGCAACCCCAGGCACCATTAGTTATAGGTTTGGGTAGAGAGTACCCAGTTCTTGACTGTCTCTTTCAAATTCCCTTGGCACCCTAAAGCTGTCTGTCACCATCACTTGGCACTCACAGTCTGCTCACCATGAAAGTTACATGACAAACATTAGGTTGGTTGCACCTCTATTCTTGTAACTAAGCTATTCACTTATCCTATAGGGTTAATTAAAGTCCCTATGTTAATACCATTGTCAGCTAGGCCTAACTTACGCTAGCTGCTACAAGGTCCTCCCCTTACAACATGCCGCATCCTATAACTATTTGTATGGATTAGTTCCGCGAGTTACCGTTACGTCCAGAGGGCTGTTGTCCTCACCTGGCACTCGCAATCTGCTCCTCTCAAAGGTGCTCAACACCTTCACAATGCCCACAGTGACTGGCACATTCACAACTTTCACAGTGATGAGCAGGTTGTCTACACTCATGGTGCTCCTTTACTCTTTTAAGTAAGCCACTCCCTTATGCTACAGGATTAACTAAAGACCATATGTTATCACTGTGGTCCACTGGGCCTAACTGACGGTAACTGCTTGGAGTGGAAGCAAGAGGGATTTTCAGTTCTGTGAAAGGCTGAGGACTCTTGCCATGTGTACAGCAGAGGTTTCTGAGTCCAGAGGAGATGGCTAGACCATGAGAACTCTCTCTGAACTTGAGTATTGATTGTCAGGTTTACTCTGGTTTGAGAACAGTGACACACTCGGAGAGGGGTGCTCCCCTTCCCCTTCCTCTGCAGTGTGCAGGAGTACTGAAACCTCCCAGTTCTTTCATCCTTTAAAAAACATATATTTAATGCTGGAAATACAGTAGCCCTATAAACAGAAACAACTACTAATAGTACATTGAACATCCTTTCCAGAAAAAGTATTTGCACAGCTGCAACTGGCCAGAGAAATGATTGGCATCATGCGTGGATACCAAAAACCTCAAACAGAGAAAAATAGAGCCATTTTGAAAATCTAACAGAGTATGTTAGAGCAAAGCTAAAGAATCCCTTTCAAAGCTAAAGAATTTGGGTTATCCTGAGTGGATAACCCAGATCTATGTTTTAGAAGAGGAAAAATGGAAAAAATACTTTTTTTTTAATTAGTATTAGTGCAAAAGACATTTTGCCGGTGAACAGCAAACAAGTTTTTAAAGAAAAGTTTTGGTCAGGTTTGGTTCTAGTACTTCCTCAGGTCCTCATTTAAATTCTTCACTGCAGCTTACACTTTATTGCAAAGACAGTCATGCAAGCCATTATTAGACAACAGAAAACCAGAAAGTTTTGCTCTTCAATAAAATGAGTGGCAATTTTGATTATATTTTTCATGTGCTTCTCCCAGTCTCGTGTTATTATTGTAAAAGAAGATTGAATAGGTTATTGGATTCACTTACCGTATAGTTTTCAGTGTGTCAGTCTAGATTTTAAAAGGTAGAAAATAGAGAAAACCTGATGAGAAAAATGTGAAACTTCCTGTATTATTCCTTGGCATTGTGGCAACCTTTGCCATATGTTCACTATAGCTCAATTTAAAATGTAAAATTCTCCCCTTGTATATAATCTCTTTATAAAATCTAATACTAATCAATTTATCATTGACCAAAGGCACATATTTTTGATGTGGAACAAAATGTTGTCGCTCAGTATTTAAACTCTCAGGTGCCATTTCAGTCTAATAATGTCTTCACATAGGATCTGTGTGAATTTTTCAGTTTCTTTATGGGTTACGTCATTGAAGAGAATACTCTTAAAAGGAGACCAGTGATCTACTTTGACCAGAAAATAACGCTATTCCCTGCTGGGCTTACGTTGCTCATTGTGGCGGGTTCTGGTCGTGACAGACAGTTCTTACAGTTGTTGTGAAAAATACCCAGCTTTTTAAAGCTCTTTATCAAAGCAAATGACTACAAGTTCTTAAAGGCCTGCTTATTCCCACCGACTAATTTTGACCTATGAGTTCTGATGATAATTCTGCACTCAGAGGAATTGCTGATGCTATGAAGAAGGTGTCATATTCTCAGATCTTCACCAATGTCCGCACTCTTTTCCTGGAAGGTGTTTTGATGGCACAGGTGAGAGATACCAAGGCATTTTGCTGGTTTGTTTATTTTCTACAATTCTACTCTAGTGATAAAACTTCTTTATGGCAAGCACTATAAAAAGGATAATAGAGAGAAATTTATTTCCTTAGCAGTCAGCTTCATCCTTTATGCTAAAGGACTGCCTGTTTTCACACAGGAGTTTCAGGCACCAGTGTGCCCTGTGCCACAGCTGAGCGCTCACAAACAGCTCGCTGCATGTCTGCATCTCTCTGCAGAGCTCCATCTGACAGCATTGCACAACTGTTAAAAATCTGATTGTTCTATGCTGATTTGTCTAGAAGACCTTCTAATGCTTCCTCCTTGCTTTTTAAGCCATTGAATATCTGAGATAGTTATATAAGCTTTTATTAGCATTTTGTATTTACACATCTCCATTTCTATCTTCTCATGTTGTCCTTTATAGAGAGAATATTTTTCACATTCTTTTTTCACATTTCTGCATTTACTAAATACATTGCCTTCAGAGCAGAACCAACATATTGATATGGCACTGATGGAGGATGTTTATGCCTGTAGTGCACAAAATCTCACCAAAATTGCTTTTAGTGAGCAACTGATTTAATTAGGTGATAGGTCTTTCAAAAAGTTAAACCAGACATGGTTTAATTTAAGTGAGATAAAGAGCCACTAAAACTGCTGTAAGATTAGAGCTGAAAATTAAGAACACTTCTCTTTTTTAAGAACAAAATTTTTTAAAAACATTTGATCCAACTAGTCCATCCAAATCAAGCGTACTTTGGTACAACTCACTTTGCAGGGACATTGTGACTAAAATGTTTTAAACTGGGACGCTGAAGAACACTGAAATGTTTATGCAATATTCAGAGCCAAAACTAATAGAGGAAGCATATGACAGAGGTATAGCTGAATCTGAGTTTCCTCATGGTACTACCACAAATCTGTCTTGTCCCCATCACAATGCAATAAAGTTGTTTTATACCATCAGCTTCCTAAAGACTAATTTCAGTCTTCCTGCTCTTACTCATGCAATAACTTAAAAGCATCTCTGTGGGATTAAATTCATTATGCTTATCTACAACCCCCTTGTTATTCATTTTGTAAGTTTTCTACTAGATAAAACAAGTTCACTAAACTGGACAATCCATTTCGTCAATCAAGCTATGAAATACTAATTAAATCCCTTGCTGCAAATGAACTGTATTTCATTGTGTTTGCGAATGTTACTGTTTGGAGTCTACCCGTGCAGTAGTCAAGACAGAGGCTTCTAATTCTTCTCTGCTATTTATACCTAGGGAACCCAGGGTCTTACTTTCCTTACTGTCTCCAAGATGAATTTATTTTTTGGTCATTATGAGTCAAAATAGCATTACTCACCTAGAATTTTAGAATGTTTTTTAATATTGTTTGATGTACCTATGGAATAACTCTGGGTTTACCCAGTGCTTATGTTTGATAAAGATGTAGAGTCCTGATTAAGATAGATGCTCTGTATTTTAAAAATTGACTAAACATGCAAATCTCTGAGGTAAAGTTTAAAATATCAAAGAGATTAACTATAGCTTTGAAAGTAAGAGCAGGAGAATTCTGTAGGAGTTTCCATTATCATTTCTGGAACTCATATGAACTTAAGATATAGACTAGACAGATAAACAGATGAAACCAAGTTACCAGAAGGCACCAGTAATATCAGTCAATGGGACCTTTAGCAAGAGGCTGAATGTCTGGAAATTGTGTTTTAAAAATTTAGACAAATAGATGTTCTTTCATTCCACAGGTATCTTAATTCTAGAAGCATTTTCTGTTCTGAATCAAATTGTTTTTATTTCCATTTGAGCAGGGAGTAAAAAGTGTGCAAATTTATTCCTTTGACGTGACCTATTTTCTTTTCCCTGGTTGGACAGTATCTTTCGTTCTGGATTTCTCAAAAAGTCTATGTGAGAAGCAGCCTAGACTGTGCTTAGACTTTGAAAGATATGCTAGACTCTTTCGTTTAGTTTATGCTTCACAATACTTTATTTAGCTATAGTACAACAGGTGTTCACAAGTACCTGAATAGAAAGGGAGACATTATAGGGTATGTGAACACTAACTGATTTTTTATTTTCTTAAAAACTGATATTCTGCGGCTCTGCAAAGTAATAATAAAGCTCTAATTTTGCTTGAAAATTCAAAGCCTCTTTCTGTGGAACTCCTATGGAAGTTGACAGAAATTCTATATGCGGATAGTAAACCCAAAGGAAATGATCCAAAGACCTCTGACACCAGATAGCACCCCATTAATGTCACTAAGCCTTAACACAACTTTTATTGCTGTAAATGCAATCATTACTTATTTTGTAAACATATTATAAACATTTGTAATACATATTTGTAAGATATGCAAACATTTGGATATAAATGCTTTTAAATATATTGCAAGTTGAATGAGTTTGAGCATGAATAGTTCTTTCAGATTAGACATAAAAAGCTGAGAAAGAGTATACCTTCCTCTGAGGAATGTGATATTTGAAGTTCTATACTGTAAATTTTTTATGAAACGTATAGAGGATGTTTCTGAACTATCAGACTTTTTTTTTTCAAATTTCAAAAGAGGTAAACATGCTTTACTGATTATGCTGGTTTTACTGAATATCATTTGAAGGTTAGTACAAAAAGGGAAAGATTGTCTTCATCCTGGCAACTATATTTATGTTTAGTAATATTTGAAATGCCTTCTTTATATTCACGAATTAATTGTCTTAAAAGATAAAGTAGACAGAGTGAGCAAGATTGATAACTGATCATAGGCTAGTCTTTGAGAGTACTGGTGAGCTGGATTCATATTTCTTTGTAGGAGTAATGCAAAATGACTTGAAATCTCAGCAACTGTAAATTGACAATCTTAACCCAGACCAGTTTATTTAAAACCTTTAGATATACATACATGTGTATATATATATATATAAACAAAAATAACTTTAGATATCATGCAATAAAAAACTTCACTTGATGTCCAGCACCGAACACTCTTGATCTAAATACCCAGCTTTGATATATAGCTAAAAAATAATATTTTATGCCTTCTTGCAGGTAGAAATCCTGAGTAACTGCAGGGAAAATAAGAAAGCTGAAATAGAGTAAAATTGAAGTGAGAAGAGACTTGAAATAACAGAAGTAACACTGCCATCTATGTAAGAATTTCCTTTTAATTTAATTAGATCCTATGACAGTATGGATTTTTTTTTTCTATGGGTAGCAAAAGTTTACCTAAAAAGACTGCAAATATATGATAATGGAATATAGAAATAGAGTCTACATTTTTGTGGATAATAATGATAAAGCTCAAAACTGAGGAGGGAGGAATATATCGAGTGAAAGATGTCCTCTCAGTAGCTAGTTAAAATTCAAAAGCCTATTAAAATCCAAGCAAAGTAAAGTAAACAACAAGCTCTGTTTTTTTCCTACTATTTTGCTCTGACAGTTTTCAACATCCTGGAATGTTCTGAAGTGTACATTATAGAATGAGTCATTGTCATTGAAAATTTTATCCAGGTCTTCCTTTTCAGGGCTTCACCATTCAGTATCTCCTGCAAGATCTATCTATAAAGAATCTGATTCATTTGTTCCAAGCTACTTGCCTTGGCTTCAAGCCATTAGGTGCCATGCTTACCAGTAAAACTGAACGAGAATTGAAAGTATGGTGCAAAAGTCAACATCAAAGAGAGTTGAGCCAGCAGTGATGAGATTAATTAAACAAAAAACTCTTCACAACCAAACATGACAAGGGAAATAAATGAAACACTGAACATTACCAGGATGTTTATAAGAAAATTGAGTATTTTTATAAAAATCTGTAAAATAAAGGTATATTTTCATTAGCAGAATAAACAAGAAAGCAATCAAACTGTGAGTGTTACATGCTGTGTAATTAATTACCCACTTCTACCACCTTGTGGAGACACAATATTAATTAATATGACAGGTCTATGAAGGAGAGAAGAGCCGTCAAGTGACTACACAATAGGCTAGCACCTGCCAAAGATGTTTTATGAGCTGTTATAACTTTCCTTTGAGGAAGGGGCTCTTCAGGAGTATCCTTTTGAAGGGTAAATATGGACAAATGTGGGAGTCTTACACAGATCAGGTGCAGCAGATCATTCAGCATGCATTTTATTCTTGATAATAACACATTTACAATTAAAGTTCTTTTAAGAGATGGTGCGCACTAATTCCGCCATGAGGAATGAACAAAGGTATCTGAAACTGTCTTACTATCACAGGTAGATCTGGAAGAAAGAGCGGATGTGGAGCAAAGATAACCAGATTTACTTCATTTGTACATTATCACCACTCACAAAGTCCCGCAGTCAGATCTGTTAATGCAAAACTTAATGCTTGTACAAACAACAGTAAAAACAACAGAGTTTCATGTGATTTTGTGATTTGAGAGTTTGTATTAATAAATTTTGTACCAAACTCAGGACCTGATCTTCTTATTAAATGAATAGTAATATTATAAAAGTATGAACGCTCAGAAACCAAGTTAATACGAAGAGGAGGGAAAGCCAATGTCCCTTTTCACTATTACTCTCCCGAATTACGTGTAGTCTACCACCTGCCAATTCATTACCTGTCACAGGTGCATCCCACCATGGTATCCTCCATTTTATAAGCATCCCACTGAAAGAAGACTTCCCTGGGTTTTTTTGTTTTTTTGTTTTTTGTTTTTTTTTTTAGAAGGAGGATGTCAGACTCTGTTTGTGACTGGAGGGAAAGATAGAGGAGGTGTGGTCTTCAAAGAGATTCAAGCTAGCAAGGGCTGAAGGGGGATTGTTTTGTTCCTGTAGTTTAGCTCAGAAAAAAATAAGTTGCAGGGAATGTTTAGAAGCAAGATAAAAAATTTGTATTTGATGCAGTTGTAATCAGGAAATTTAATGTAATTGGTGAGATAGGTTTCCCCATATGGTTTTGCTGTCTTCACAGGTTCCCTAAAAGGGAATTGTCTTCTGGAAATCTCATTTTGTTGCTTTTCAGTGTCACTAGATTTTCAGAGTAACGGTGGAAAGTGCTGTTCAAGAGCTGGCTCATAGACATGATGGTCCCTACTGGAGGAGGGTTGAAATGCTGAGGAAATGAATTCTATGTTTCGGTAGCTTCCCCTTTCAGTTTACTCTTTCAAAAACACTCAAGAACAATAAGTTGAGTGAACAAATAGCTCTGGTATACTCAAAAAGCCAACAACATGTTGTGCATTTAAAACAAAAAATCAATGTTGTACTTTAAAAAGAGAAGACTATAAACTCAGCTTCATCCAGTGGCAGTGGGATAGTGACAGGGGTAGATAAGGGATGTCCTACCCTAGAGGTAGATCTCCTCATTACTTTTGTTTTACTCAATTTTATGGCTTCTTAAAGTGTGCTAAATACTTGATGCTAGAAATGAGCAAAATTCTATTTCTTTTCACTTCGCCTCTCAGTCTCTTCCTATCTGGTCATTCACCCTGATTTTTAGGCTTAATGGCTTTAGCTTTACTTTAGGGTCTGTGGGCTAGACCAGAAGGGAATATCTGTAACCCATTTGGGCTCAACCTACTTGGTGGTGTCAACCCAGTTGCATACCGCATCTTCTTCCTAACACAACATAAGCTTTCCTCTTTTTTTTTTTTTTTTACTCTCCCACTCTCCCATGAAGTTACTTACAATACCACATAACAAATATACTTGAAAAACATAGAGTTTTTTCTTCCTGTTTAGCTTTGGTCTCCGGATTCCAAAATTCACATGAATAAGGGTCTCTATCTGATTTTACTCTGATAAGAAAATACAACATCCTTATGCAAGTGCTAGAAATCTGTAGTCAGGGACTTTACAAGCCAAGTAGTGCTGTGATTCTTTAATCATTTTTGGTATTTCCCACTTAAGGTGGGAAAAACATGTGAATATCTCAGTTCCTCTGTTTCAGAGGAGATACTGGAAAACTAAAGATATTAAAGATGAAAACAAAAGGAAGCTTTCATGCCCTAAAATGAAGCATTTATTAGGCAGAAATGTTTTGAATAACATGAGCTATTTATTATGTTTTGATGAAAGTCCATATTGACATAAATTGAAATGTCTCTGTATGTCTTTATGTCAGGAGCCAATTTATTTTCCTAAAACTAATATACTACCTTGCTTAATGAGAATGTGCTTCTCGTGGCTGACAGTTGACAAGCTGGGTTCATTTTAAGTATGTTCTAATGTGTATCTCAGAGAAAGCTTACTCAGAGTTTTTCATAATGGATATTATTGTAGAGGTGGCTGATGAGGTTTTAAATTATGTTTTATAGCAATATCATTAAGGAAGTTTCTTCATGATGTGGTACTGTATGTTTAAATTAGAGACAATTTCAAACAAATATTTGTCTTAGACTACTGATTTTACTCCAATCACATAGTTACAGCATTTACTTCAAAATAAAAACCTGGAAAATGACTTTTTGGAAAATGAATTAGCCATAAAGATAGTAAGGCAATATTCACCTATGTTTGGATTGTTTTATTACATTGATGTCATTGTAAGTATAGGAATGATGGAAACTGAATAGGTATTATTCTGGATATCCTTTTCAAAAAAAAATGTATTTATCCTCATGCTATGATTAGCAATCAAAAGAATTTGTATTTCATTCTCCATCAAGTATGCAGTCTGTGGCAACTATCTAGCAAAATAAAATGAAAATTCATTTGGAGTAGTATATGTACTAAACGTGGGAATAGCATCAGCTTTTCTAGCTCACGCTGAATAGTGATTCTGTCCTTCATCACAAACTGACTGTACATGATTTGTTTGCTATGGGGAGATCTTTTTTGTTTTGTGGCTTAGAAACAAATTACATCCAGCTTTTCTATGTCAATTTAAAATTTAAGTAGCTAGTCTTAAAAAGGTTTATTAGTATTGAAATATTTCCTATTTACACCAGGATATCTGCACCCATTAGCCTTCCATTCTGAATTATTTCTTATACTACTTCTAGAAATGAAATTTGTGAACCAATGTCGTAAAGATCATTTTTTTTCTTAAGTCAAATAGCTGTCTGTTTCACCTGTCGTGCTAAAGCATCTCAGGTGTCTTTTACAATCAAATTAAACAAAACTTCCACCCAAAAGTCAATTTGTGGCCATCTTATCAAAAATAGAATGAAAATTAACTCTGATTTAAGAGTGAGTGATAAGTGAATGGAACAGTCAGAAATTAAACAACCCTCTCTCTTACGGAGTACCCCGTCCAAACACAACATTACAGTCATACAGGACAGCACAGCACAAGATTTTATGTTCTTTGTATGTGTCCATGTAATACTTTTACATCCAAGCTTTGCAGCCTAGTCTCTAAAATTCACCTGAGAAAAAAGGTCTCCACTCACAGTTTCTTATTTTAGCCCAGCACTCATGCAAATAGATTTTTTAAAGCTTGCTTTCTCTTTTAATTCTAATAGATGCAAACTGGCGTTAGATTAAATAACTTATCTGGTAAAAACAAAGTTGCCAATTATGTGACAAGAGCATTAAAAAAATAAAGCCATTATGAAGTGCATTGATTACAGCCCTACCAAAGTTTCAATAATCTATTCCTGCCACTTTTAACTCAGTGAGAGGTATAAGTGATAGAAAGAAACTTATTCTTCCCACAGTTCTCCAGTTCTAGTCAGTAACATTTCTGCAGTTCTCTAACAGTTGAAGAGCCTGTACAAGGCCACAGAAACTGTAAATATCAGACTAATAAGAAAGCAGCCATCATAAACTCCTTTAAACTTTTGTATATTTTTGATGTAATAAACTACAGCAGACTGAATATGGCCTGGGGGAATGATTTAATGCAACTTAAGAGATGTCTTGCGCATAAGAAGCGAGGAACGTAGTAAAGATTTTGATCAGGTGATTTCAAGTTCATGAATCTACATGGCTGTGGTGTTCTCTGTTTGAGCTCTTAAGGAATGTAAGGGGCATTAACTGTCCTCTGATCTTACTAAGAAATTAAAGAGTCAGTTTCTCCTAAAACAGAATAAGAAGCAGTATTCAACAGATGTTACACTCATATTTTAGAAATTCCTTCTCTTTGTCGGTGCTTCATAGTTAAACTTCCTGCAACTTTTGCTATGCAAAGGAGCCTCATTTCCTATTTGTGTGATGTTAAGGAGATAATTTAACGTCAGCTATGACTTGCGTCTATGATAAGTAACTAAGGAAAATAGGGATTGTTCCATGTACTGCTAAATGAAGCCAGCTTCTAGGCTGGAATGAAAAACAACGGAAAAAGATGTAATTAACTGTTTAATGTTCAGTAGTGAGATGGTAGGAAAATTTTTGGCTTTGGAGAGTTTAATCTTCTTCCAAATTTAGCACATGGTACTGAAAGTAGTTCCACTATATTGTTTGTAATTTACAGGGAATTTCAGGAAACTGAGTTTTTTTCTCTCTTTGGCTTAATAATTTCATATGAGATGTGATAGCAAATAGTTATTTAAAATATAGGTTAAATGGTTTTAAGAGAATGCTTGGAATTTTATTTTATTTGAGATTATATGTAACACCTATTCTACATGTCTTTAATCCTATTACTTACCTATTCTCATTCCTCCTGTCAGGATTTTTCCAACATTTGGTGAAGTGGTAACATCTTGTGACGCACACGCTCTGAAGTGATCTCACCAAAAAAACTTAAATTTTGGAATGCCTGCAGAAATCAGGACAGCAAGCATATTCAGCTTGTGGATTTAAAGTCAGTGTTAATTAGCGACTGCATTAAACTAAATGAAATGTCCAATGACTCTCAGTTCAGATTCTGCAACGCACCCTGTGGATACGATATTAAGGTTAAACAGCTTACATAGTTCACCTGATTTTTCAGTAACATCAGGGACAGTTTTTTGGGTGAACCCAATGATCCACGACCACCTATCAGAGGGCTGAAGCCCAAGAAGTGTCCCTTCTGTAGCAAGAGTTAAATAATTGTCATATGAAATTTTGCACAGTTCAACATTAATAATGACGAACATCACAATCCCACAGAACACAAATGAGAGTTTGGACGTGAGGCTGTCAACTAATTTATTTAAGCTTTGAATGCTGGGTTATTTTCTCTTCTCTCTGGACAGTCATAGAGAAGCTTGATAGGTTGCTTAGATTGCTCTTGCATTGTCAAGATCTTGATGATTTAAATTCACAGTTCAGTTGACTGCAGTGTCTGTTAGGTTATCTGTGAAGTCAGCACATAAAGTCCATTATAGGATGTATGTGCAGTGACATATAGTCAAGCTGTGAGCCACAGAACAAAGGTAAGTCCTGTTTCTGCCCAAAAAGTTGGCAATATAATTAAAATAGATCAGACAATGTGTTCCTGACATCATAAATATTCTTTCTTATTGACTTGATCCCCTGCCATGTAAATTTGATTAGTGTTTCCAACTTTGGAAATACAGTTCTGTGTGTCAATACTAGCAGGATATTAAACAGGATAAAAAGGGTAGGCATATAAAAGTCTCATCCCAACTGGATCTTACAATGCAAAGCCAACACAGAAAATAGTGAGAGACGTACCAAAGGAAGGCTGCAGACCAATCTCCTTGACTCCTGATTCTTGTCATGCCAAGGTGATTTAACTTAGGTTGAAGTAGACTGGCATTTACAGCTGTAGCTGCAGGTAACTATCTGCAGCATAGGTAAAGTAAGTTTTCTTGTGAAGCCATTCTTACTAAGTGAATTTTCCTCAGCCTTTCATAACATTGACTTTTTCAGCAGCAAAGCCATTCTTGACGATCGTTACACTTGCTTCTGGGCATCTGACAGATTTCACCCTGACAATGAAAAGAAATAAACTCAGATCACCAAGTGTCAGTTGCTGACGTACAGCACGTCCTTGGGAAAATCAATGTTCAGTGTAAAAATTAACTGCTGTAACCCATCTTTTGTTGGGGTGCTCTACAGTTCCAACAGCAATGTAGCTTCTTTTAGCATTAATCAGCACAGCTAGCGAAAGGCCTTAAACAGCTTTTCCTGGGAGAGGGTTTTTCGACCCTGTTGAACTGGGCTTACTATTGTACAGGAGACTAAAAAGCAGTATCACAATCAAATTTCTACATCTTTTAATCTCTTTTTGAATGGAATAGCTCACCAAGTGAACCTACCCTTTCAACCTCTACAAACTTTTTTGTATGAGCTTAGCGGGAGCATACTCTTCAGCTGAACAAAATCCTAAGTGACTCAACTCTGTACAAACTGTAATATGCAAAATTGTGAGTTTTGTTTGCATTATCGCAAACACTTACAGGGATGTTTACTACTTCTTATTTGTTTTTTTCAAATTAATTTACGTATTTTCAGCTATGCTAGCAGCCAATGGCTCATGAAAAGCTATAGCTAAGACAAAACCAACCTACAATATTTTGAACTCTATTTTTACATATTTCTGTCTTCTAACAAGATGTTTTAGAAACATTTTGTGCAAATAAGATGGAAATGAGCAATAAAAGTCATCTTGTTCTTCTGAAGAAATATCTCCTATGACACATGCATCTTCTCAATTGTGAAAACAGTTGCTGAGAACAGTTCATATTTGCCAACTTCTGTAGTATTATAGATTACCCACAGTAAGCCAAACCCTGGCCTCACATTCACTGAGCTATACTTTTCATTTATAATAGTGAAAATCTTGAAAAATATCCTGCAAAGAAATTTACTCTCGTGACAGCTTTGTGGTGGTTTACTGAGAAAAAAATTTTTTTGACTCTTTCAAGCCTCTCTTCTAATTCCATTTCCAAAGCATTGCCAATATTCTGTTGCCTTCAGAGAGAATGGAGTATAAAATTGTAATAAATTGTAGGCTTTCTGCATAAAGATATTAAGCACATTTATCCAAAAAATTTGTGTGGAACAAATACAGTTAGAATGACTTACCTCCAAGATTCTGTTATTGACTAATTTACTTTCCCATTATCCCGGATAATATGAAATGCCACATTTTATTGATTTGTCTCTCTTTCTCTTCTTTTTTTAAGGAAGCCAAGCTAGCAAATTCGACCAGCAGTTCTTGCTAAATGCAACCTGAAATGATTTTTCTACCTAGACACAGTAAAATATTTGGATCTTACACTAAGGAGTTGAAAATAAAAAAAGAGCTTGAGCTGCTGGGATGTGGTGCATCTCCTTTGCCCTCACTGTTACACAGTGTGGACAATGTATTATTGAATCATACCACACAGTATAAAATATGTTCTTCGAGAGAGAATTGCTAGGGCCCTAGATGTGGGGACAGGCTGCTGAACCTCTTCTGATGCTATTTTCAGGCCCAAAGGGTCTGAAACCCCTTACCAAAGGGTAACGGGGACATGAAGGATGTAAATGGTAGGATATACTAGAATATTATTCCAAAAATAAGACTACTCACTGAGGATCATGGGATTGGTTTAGCTTGCTTTTGAAGCAAGATCTAGTGCAAGAGTTACTTGGAGAAAAGAAGTGGTCCCAAATACAGTTGTTTATACTCATGCTGCTCTGGGGTGAGATACATAATTTGCAGATGTAAGTTTTGAAGAAATTCAAAAAGAAAATGAAGAGATTAAGTATGAGGTAGTAAAGACAGAAGGGGACTCCAGAATAAGGAATACCGTTCAGCAATTAGAGAAAGAGCTGACCTTTAAGAGTTGACTTTTATCATCAAAGGGTACATTAAGGTATTTTATGAATTCAAATCTTGGGCTGTGCCCCACAGAACATAACTTGCAGTGTGATACCTACTCTCAAACAAAGGTTTCAACTGCCCTTTGAAATGAATTCGAATGGGTAGCATTTTCCTCCATTCATTCTTCTGACATCAACTGGAAGACTTAAAACTTTCACCCCCCCAAATCCCCCCATTCTGTTATCAAGAGTTTGGCTACGGGACACTGGACTCTAAGGCTTTCCTAGTATAACTGTGAAGAAATTTAGAACTAGGATACAGATCCAGTCTTAATATACAATATAAACGTAACCTTGGAAAGCACGATACCTCCATCTAAAAGAAAATAAAGCAAGACTGAAAGCTAGAACTAGTAATTTTTATTAGATCAGCTAATAGCCTTGGAAAAATTTGGAGAGGCTTTTAGACCCACAAGCCATTTATCAGGTCTGAAATACAAGATGCAGCTTGCAAAGTTAAATACTTTTTGAAAGCAACTGATCATAATTAGATACACATCCTTTAGACCATCTCAAAAAGAAGGACTTTGGAAACCTGTGGAGTCATTGCTGCCCACCAAGGGATGAAAGGGCAAGTGCAATGATAATGGGAAATGGCAGAAAGAGGCATGCTACATCCTGTTGCGGGTTCTCCTTTGATGAAAGATTAGATCTTGGAAGAGAATCAAATAGAAAGGTTGAGGATGATCACAAAGCTGTGATCTTAGGAAAAAAATGAAAACGTGGGTACATCAGGAAAAAAGAGTTTGCTCTAATCCAGGGCTGTGTCTGAACATCACTTTCAGCATATGGGAGGAACTGACATTTATCCTAGATAGCAGGAGGACATTCTAAAAGGCATTTTAGAAGTAACTAAAACCAGAAGTTTAAATAAAAAAGTGAATTTTAAGCAGTGGCTGGGAGCCAGTGTCCACCTCAAATGTGTTTGCATGTAAAATTACTATGAAAAATAGGCCCTGAGTCTTCTCTGTTTCTAGTCTTGTGTAGTTGTTTATACATATATTTTGATAACAGCAAAAATATTGTCACTGACTGAAAAGCAGAACTGTGATTTACAGGGAAGTCAGTAGTTCATATTGATTGGAAAGGGCCAGACCTCTGCGTTTTGATTACAAAAGGCATTTTCGTCCCTTTCTGCACCTGAGACTGGTGGGTTTCCTGTAATTTTTTATATGGGACCATATAAACAGACTGAAACCAACTGTCATGGCAAAACTCTGCAGTTTGGGGGACAACGAGCTCCAACAGGCACTGAGGCCAGCCTGGTGATTTCCTTGCCTGTCTCCTAGATTCTGACTATAGTTTTAAGACACAGGACTAGGTCTGTGGCTGCTTCAACAGAGCTCTGCTGAAGAGAGTAAAGTTAGGGTGGTTTATATCTTCTAAAGATCTAGATTGCATGATGTGTCAGCCCGCAGGTGCCAAAGGTGTTCCCTTGTTGCCAAAGAAGAGAGGAAAAAGAGCAGCCTGTCGGAGAACTGGAAGTGTTTGTTGTCACTGTGAGTTTTCAGGAAAGCTTGGAGGAGTTGAAATGTTAGCACAAATTCTTACTCCATCTTCTTCTCTTTTTCCATTGAATAAATTCTTAGACTTCTTAAATAACAAGTTTTCGTAACAGGTGGGAAGGTCAGTGATGCAATTTGGACACTGCAGGCATTTGCCATTTAAGGAGAAATAATGTAAATCAGAACATGACAGAACCAGAGACAGAGATAAAGTCAGACTATTACAAGGACAGGGCAGACGCAGTGAAAGGACAATAACAGCTGTAGATGCCAACTGTCACATTCACAAACAAGAACAAAGAGAAAGCAGAAAAGATTGGCAGGACGTGGAGAAATTAAAGGAACTTAAAGACAGAAACAGAAAATAATGCATAAGAAAGCTGACAGATTCCTGCTGCCATCCTTTAGTCCAGGCAGAAAGGGTAACGTGAAAGAGGATGGTATAACATGTGTATGTGTGTGTTTGTTTTTAACTAGCAAGTACTGAAGAAATCCCCTGGACAATCAAGTCCTACTCTGGTCTACCCCAAAAAAACACAATATGTCATGTCTTTAGGATTTTTCCCTACACAGCCCCTAATAGAAAGCAAACTTGCTCCCGTGAGAATTTTTGACCTTCTGGTGTTAGCTTGATTGTATCCATTGTTACCTCAGATCTGTAGGTCTAGCACTAAGTTCGTCCTTTAGCATAAATAGCTTTCCTTCCTTCAACTTTCTTCCCCCTCCCACCCAGCTTTTCCAGTGTATGTACACAGGAAAAGATCCTGCATCATTTTTCCTTTTGCTCTCTATACAGAGCAATCCTTTTCACTCTCTTCTCAGAAGGTTTGCCTTATTCACCCAGAGGATCTCCTATTCTCATTCGAAATCATCTTTTCTGAGCACAAATGGCCTTCAGATTAAGGGGTTTGCTAGATGCATGTTACAGAACTCAATATTTCTCCAACTTTATTTCCATGTGATTAGTTCGAGGTGAGAGAGAAAGCTTCTGAATAAACTGAGAATGTAGCATCTCTTCGGTCTCAGTTTAGTGATTTAACCGAGTGGTTTTACCCCAAATGCACTGTTGTGATCTCACTGTGCCCAACAGGAAGTACCCAAAATACTTATGGTGCACTATAGGCACAAAAAAATGAGTGAGAATGTAGTCATACAAGCAATGAGTGCCTGTACTGTGAAGAATACTCTCTTACTGTCTACAATCTATCTTTTCTAAATAACATCAGCTATTACTTGTAAGCAGTTTAGTGGAAGCTTAGCTTGTAGTAGAGGACAAGCCATTCTTCTTCTGGCTTGCGTTTTGAGATATTTTATTGTGAGTCACAACCAAGAAATAATATATAAGTAGACAATTCTATTTTATTTTCATTTCCACTTGTTTTCCATATCCTGAAGCTTTACAATTTTTCCCAAAGCAAAAAGAAGAGACATCATTTGCCAGTGAATTGGGTGTGCGAATCAGAGGTCAAATTCAAACACTACAACTTGTAGCTATCTAATGGGATGTGCATGATACTCATCAGAATTTACTCAGAGCAGGTTTCTGATTTACATGACACTAAAACTAGTAAAATTTCTTAACAAATTTTTCCTTGTTCTACCCAACCGGAAAAGAGACAGAAAATTGTGATTGAAGAAGTAGCTTTTAAAAAGATGTTTTATGCTTGATTCTACCTTTACAGTAGTGTAAATCCATTAAAGTCAATGGAGTGTCAAAGGTACAGAACTCTTACCAATTAGCCTACAAAGATCCCAGACTAGAAGAAATATGGGCAGTTTTATGAAATTAGAAAAAAAATAATGGATTTCAAGCAATCAGTTCATTGAAGTTTGCCTTCATGGCTGATGTGACATGGACAAAATATAGAGGTTTTTTCACTTTCTTTCATTGACGTTATCTCTTCACTTTTGCTAAATGTTTTCTTTTTCCTGTGTGAAGCTGGATGTTTTGCAGCTATGTGAGAAGAAATAAGATCCAAAAAATATTCTTACCTACTTGAAGTTGTTTTGGTGGTATGTTTGAGTAAAGGCTTTTGGAAGGGTGGGCTGAAAAAAGGATGATAGAAGCAGAAAGGGAATTTTGCTAGATGCAAGGGGACTTTATTGGTTCTCTGTTTCTGTTATTTTAATACTGTGAGTGTATGTATAAAGTAACACATAAAATGAATGAATTGGTACCAGATTCCACCAGAGAGATAATATTCTGGAGAAACAGATTTCTGCTTATTTGATTAAAAATAACTTGATTTCTAATTATGAGTGAGAGGCAAGTCAAAAGAGAACTTTCTGCCCTTTCTAGGCAGAGCTTTGATGACTTAAAGCTCAGAGAGAAACAGGTATATTCAAATGAGAATTGTACAGCTTCACTTCAGAGATTTCCCTGAGACTCTAATAGTTTTAAATTTTAATGAGAGAAAAAAATTCATCACTTTGAGGGCTGCTCCCATAGCACTTCTAATGTTATATCATTTAGAGATTGTCTTCGCATGGACATTGTCCCGCAGAATTCTAGTGGCCTGAGAATATCATGTAGCTATGATGATGTAAGTCCAGATACAGACACTCTATGCAGGAATAGAAGTGCCTTTTCCAGTAGAGTTTGTCACTTTACAGCATTACACTGAAATTCTGCTGGCCTTGCTGTTGCTACATAGCAATACCTTTGGAGTGCTGCTGCCAATTTCTCCTGAAAATTTAAACTATAATAGATATACTTATTCACTGATGCAGTTGAACTGGGAAACTATATTTCTGGCATCATTTACCCTAGTCTATAGCGCAGGAGTCAGTGTGATTATATTAAAGTGGTTACTGTAGCTACAGGATCTCAAAGATTCTCCTGCTACTTCTTTTTTATACAAGTCATTTTTGGTATGTATGTCTACATATAGATGCTTGGAGGACCAAAATGTGCTGAAAGGAATTAGCATCTTCATTGACAAAAATAACTCAGCAAAAGAATAATCTATAATTCCGTCAGATGAATTCCTTCAAAACCTACAATTAGGCAATGAAGCAAGGCAAGAGATACAAAACTGTACATTGACCCAGACGACTGTCACAAAGTTTAAAATTTCCAAACAAAATACAGACTTGTGAAGATACAATGAAAGCTCGGGGAAGCAAATAATGAATGCTTGGAGCAGGACAAAAGTAAAAGAGTTGGGAGCAGAGTTTGAGAATAAGTCTGAAAGATGAAATAGAGGTACATAAAATGAACAGCATGAGGAGAATAACTGTCTAGTGAGTGAAGCAGAAGGAAAAATTGTACTAGACTAAAGAGGATGAGCGCTGCCTCATTTTGCTGGGAGACTCTGAAAGAGAGTATGAGTTGGAGTGTTACTACAAGAAAAAAAGGAATATGTGAAATGCCTATGCAAAAACAATGAGAAATTAGTTGGGGCTTTGAAAGCAGAAAACTGGAGAAATTTAAAAAGAGAACAAAGTATAGGCAGAAAAGAAAGAAAGAAAGGAAGAAAAGCAAGTTCTGGGAGCTACTGTAGAAATTGAGGAGGGAGTCAAAGAAAAGGATTAAAAGGGTGACAGAAGAAGCAGTAATAGAAGAAAGGAGTCATGTGACTAATGCTTATTCCTGGAAGAGGATAACTAACTTCAGAAAACTGATGAAGCTAAACTTGCTTCTTCATTAAAATTGATAGAACTGAGATATTACTTCCCAGAACTGACGACACAAAAAGAAAAAACAAGCTGTCCCTCACTGATAGATTCTGATTGTCCTGTAGAGCTTAGCTGCCATGTAAATTAGCTAAAACTTGGGCAGTCACAGCAACATCCTTTGAGTCTGCTAATTATTTGTACTGTTTATGGCAAGTGTGCTCCGTTGGGTGCAATTATGATTGTTTATTGAATAATTGCTGTCCTTGTCAAATGTTTGCTTGAATATTTGCCTGCACTGTATAATATTTTTACTGAGTAATTGTCTGCTGTGGATAATATCTTCACTCAGTAATTGCCTGCTCTGAATAATGTTTTCACTGAATCATTTCCCATTCAATGTAATGTTTTACCACACGATTTTCTCTTCTGAGTCATGTTATTGCAAGTTAGTTGCTGAATTACATATAAAGTTACTGTTAGATCAAATATGAATTTGTCTAAGTGCAGTGCATTTCGATAATTTCACTTTAAAGCCTGTGGTGATGGCAGTGTTATTTCCCTTTCAAATAGAGCAGAAAGGGATGGCAGTTGGAATTCAGGGTTAGAGAGGCTAGAAAGTGAATTAATGTGCTAATAGAAGCAGGATGCTTTCAAAGTGGAGGTTGCTAAAGAGTGAAAGAAAGAGTAAAAGTGAGCAGAAAGAGTAAGAGCTATCAGGAAGAGAACTGAGATTTAAGAGAGAAATGCTAGAAGAGGTACAGGCTAAAGAGGGAAGGAAAGAAGACATTGTAAATAAGTAGGCAAAGAATCGGCCCCAGGGAACAGTAAAAAAACAGAACTGAGTGAAAGGAGCACATGCCAATGATGCAGGCATAATGTCCTCTCACATTGGCTGTGCGTTAGAGCAACCTTATAAAATTAAGAGCTAGTATTTTGCAGTGGAAAGAAGACTAAAGGTGTTAAAAGCATCCTAAAGTATAAATGCTGGAGTCCCCATTGCAGGCTTCGTTTATTTAACTTATTCCTTATTCATCCTTATGCTCTATTTTTGCAACAAAAAGAGACTGGACTAGGAAGCAGATGGGCTGTTGGGGGAATGGCTTAGCCTGCAGAGGGAATTTCCTCTTGAATTGGGATTATGGTGAACTCTACCTTGCCTCTTACCAGGTGGGTGGCCAGGCTGCAACTAGACAAGAGCAGACATGAGCATCAAAAGATCCAACCGTTCTAGCACGATGCATGCGTGTGAAAAACTTCCACAAATTCTATTAATTTATTTCACTTCATACATCTCAGTGCTGATTCTGTTCTTCCCCCTCCCCTCTATTTTTTCGGTAAGTCACAAAAGAACTGTGATTGAGCTTCCACAAAAAATCTCATTCTTCCTTGTTCCTTTTACAGGGTGGAAGAATATTGCATTCTAAAATGCAAATATGCATTAATACAGTCTTTTGTCTTTATTATTTGAGATCTGTTCCTGGCATAGGTCAATTGGTCTTACATGACTTCTGAGATTAAAGATGAATTTGTTCATTTCTTATTCTGAGTTTCTTTTTTGCAAATACTTCTGTAAACGAAAGCTGCTTGCTTTCTTAGCATCTTGTCAGGGATAACATTGCTCAATTTACTTTTCTGGTGTCTTGGAGCTTTACAGGAAAACCACATGAAGAATAACTAATATCTGAATGCCATTTTGAGAAAAAAATTCTAATAATTTTTTCTTCTTCTGTTTCCATGTCTACACACCTTTATTATGGATGCTCTGTAAACACATTTGCACAAGGGAGAAATTCAGTTCTTGCACTGAATTTCAGAATTTAGAGATGATGACTGTATAAAACAATGAAGGTTGGAGGTAGTTGAGATGTATAGTTCCTCTTCCATAGTCCATGGTTATTTTGTTTTGCTTTATATATCACTTCTGTATCCCATATGAAAAGAAAACATGGGCAATGTATCTGATGACAAAAGAGGTGCATTGGCATTAGAACTCCTGCCTATTTCTATTTTATTCACATTTTAGAACATAATTCAACATGCCCATTATTTTTGAATGACATTAATAAGGTGTGAAAGCAGGTCTAACAAGGCTAGCTGTGAAAGCTTTGAAACAGTGAGATTTAATACGAAATATGGTTTAAGTGTTGCAATATTTCCCACTTAATTAGATGAGAATGCCTGGGGCTGGATTCGATAAAAAATGACATCAGGCTTCTATACATTGGATTTCTCTGCCAAGCTGCCCAAGGACCTTCAGCAATATACATTATAAGGTTGATTATCATTTCACTCTTGCTCTGAAGCTCTTGAATAGACACTAGTGAATACAAGAAAAAAAAATGCATATATTTTGTTTTTCATTGCTTCCATCTCTTTGGGATAACTCCCTGGAAGCCAATTCGGTTAGTATTCAAAGATATCAACTGAGCATTTTTCCTATTTTGTGACTTTCTGAAGAAATAGTGATATCCTGTGAACGTTTCCTATATAAATCATGGCTTAAAACAATAAGAAAATTGAACTTTTTAAAAAACTTGTCACTTAAAATCATGACAACACTTCTGCTTTTACAAGAATTGACCAGAAAGCCCTGGAACAATCTAATACAGCAGAGGCTATCCATGCCTGTGAAACCAATTTAAATGTATCCCACGCTCTTTTGCAAGGTCTGCTGCATGACTTAAACTCTTGGGTGGGTGTCCAATAATCAGCTAGTCCATTGAGCAGTGTATAAATATGATTAAGGAGAAGAGAAAAAAAGAAAAGCTGAAAAAGAAGGAATCAGTCTTTGATAAAAATACTTGCGAGTACTAGCTATGTCAAGCAATTTGCCCATGTCTTAGTCAAACAAGACAATTATTCCTGAAAAGTCCATCAACAGTAAAACTAAAAGAACATACATTCTTGTAGAAGAACAAGGGAAGTAACATAAGGTTTCTGGTACCACAGTGGGCTCGACAGTATGGTGAAAAGTGGTGAATCCATCAGTTCAAGAGTTCCAATGGAACTCTTCCATCAAGCTCTGATCATGTCCTCCTTGGTGGAACGATATTAAATGAAGATTTTGCGGTGTTGCAAGGCAAGGACAGAAACAGAAAATACTAGAATGCTTCTTCAAATCTAATACAATTCTCTACCTCACCCTGCTCCTGGCAAGTGCAGCATACTGGAGTCTTTCAGTGCATGATCTTTCATGATTTTTTTTTTCCTGACAGAAGTAGACTGTTTCATTCAGCTCCCCCACCTTTGGGGGATAGCTACTACTTCAAGCTACAATTATGAAACCCAAGGAAACCTAAATTTATCCTAAAGGATTTTTGCAGAACACCAAACCACCTCAAAGCTTATGGTTATTATGGTTAGGACACAGATCCAGCATAACAGCTTAAAGTGACAACCCTTACCAAAGGCACAGGACAGAATCAGCATAGCATAGACGCAAACACATTACCTGTAGCTCAGGAAATCTCTGAGACATAAACCACTGAAGACTGGCAGAGTAATCCCAGAGGAAGGAACACCATATGGACTGCCTGTTACCTGTGTTCCTCTTTAGGCATGCACATCAGCCAGCGATGGACAGGGGTTGTCAGTCTACATAGAGCTTTCATCTGGCTTGGTACAACCATTCTGGCTAAATACCTGTTTGTAGGACCAGAAGAAGACCACAGTTCATGGCCAGTTCCCTGCCATATGAACAGCAGTCATGCACATTCCTGGTACAATTACTATGGGCATATACGAAAGACCTGGGACTCCTGGGAAATGCTGCTCATGTTACTGTATTAGTAGGCCTTTTTTGCAGCCTGTTTTCTCCCTGGATGTAACACCCCTTGGATACCTCCGTTGTCTCTTGGGGAAGGGAGGTTCATTTAAAACAACTCACAGAACACTGCTAAATATTTTTCTTTTTTCTGTGATATTAGACCTTTCAACGCTAAGCTAGTGATTAAGACTTTTCTGAAAGTGTTGGTACCAAAGTGTCTTGAATCACTCCAGTCATTGGAGCCTATAGATTTGAGCTGGAGTCAGTGCTGCACATAAGCTTTCCTTTCCTTCTTCTCTGTAAAGATTCTTCACTGCTTCCCTGGAGGTTAAGGCACGGTATAATCAGTTTTTCTCCCATAAGCTTTTGGTTTGAGTCAGGATTTGGATGTTAATAAACAGAATAATAGAACTTGGGAAAAATAGGGTAGCCACATATTCCAAACTTTGGAACTTTAGTTTGTTGTTTGAATCTATTGATCCCACAAGCAACCTATGGAAAAAGATTAAATTTGAGATTTGGCCTATATCCTATGACATTCAGGCCGTATCAGTGCTGATATGGATCATTAATATGCCATGTATCTAATGATAATTTTGGGAAGGTGCTGGAAAAACACCTGCCTGTTACCAGACTGTTAACTGAAGTGTTATGTGTACCCATTTAAAATCATTCTGCAATGTAGTTACTAGGATGGGTAAAGAATTAGCAAGAGGGTAAGGAGTCTACATAGCTAAAGCATTGACAAGTGTGGTATCACCTCTAGTCATACAGTCACTTACCCTGACTGCAGCTGGATCTGACTTTGCACAGTCTTATTACAAGGAAGGAAGAGTTTGGTGTCTTTGGCCACCATCTCTTCTTTGATACCAAGATACCAGGAGTTACATTTACGCTTCTTTTGAAATAAATTGTTTCTAAAATTATCTGCTCCTCAGATGTTCCTTTCTGATAAAAATAAATAAAAAACATTGTAAATGGGCAAGTGCTGACTTTTATCACTGTTTGCTGAAACAATTTTCTGCAGAGAAACTTCCTCCTCTTTCACATGGAGATTCAAGGCCAACTTCTCACCAATCTTAGAAATATGCTGTGCCAGCCCAATAGTACAAGGCCTGGTCAATCCAGCTGGCACAGAATTTTTTAAATCTAAAGAAATCTTTTGTTGGCTGACAGCCAGGATACTTAGAGCAAAAAGTGAAGTTGGACAGAGAATGGTAGAGTCACTAAGGATTCCCACATATTGTAGATTTCCCTTTCCAATTCGCAACAGAAGACAATTTGAAATTTCCAGCCTAAGGCAGAGTGCCCTGGACCTACGGCAGCCTATCACGATTGCTGCAGAGGACCTGGACAGGGTGCTTGCCCATGTTTGATTGGAGTAGCATCAATATTGCGCCATTTCATTTCAGTTTTAATAAACCAATAAATTCTGAGAGCAAGCTGCATCTGAATCTTGCCTACAAAAGCAAATATAGAGCTTCCTTCGGCAGAGGTAGAGTGGGGAATTAGAGCATAACTCTGGTCTGTGAGGCAACTTTTACAGAATTATCAGGAATTGTCCTGTGAATCTTTGTCTAAAATGATCCATTGATGTCCATTGAGTCTTACTACTTGGTCTATATAAACTTAAGCCTTTTCATGAGGAATTATCTTTGTCTCAGTTGAGATCTTCTTCTTTATTCATCAGTCTGGACTCTTACATAGCACTTATTCGTTTCACATCCTCCTCTACTGTCTGTCTTCAAGGGATATGTCTCCACTTTAGAATAACCGAGATTCAGCGACAGATGATTGAGTGTCTTCACTATGCAGCAAAAGCACAACCATGCCACCACCACTCAGAACTAACTGCTGAATCCCTTCTATTTCCGAGGAGATAGGTGACCTCAGTATTGAAGTGTGTCTGTGATAGTAAGCAAATTTCCTGCATATTCATACAATTTCTAGCATGATGAGTCTCCAGTCTTGACTGGAACATCTGTGAAATAACTCTAATAATGCATAATGGGAATAATTTGATAAAACATAGATTAAATGAAAGGAAAAAATGTGAAGTCTAGATATCTAAGTCCACTTATCTAGCCTATTTTCTAGTAAGAAACTTAATGGGCATTAGTTTCTCCCACAAAACTTTCATCTCAATCAAATTAAAATTTCCTGTACAGCTCTTTGTTGCTCATCAGTAAGAAAATTGTGCTGTCGTTACTCTGATGCTTGAGGATAAAACATATTGCAAATGGCCATCAGTGCTTTATTATAAGTGACAATAATGATGTTTTCTTGGCAAAGAAGACTTGCATCTAAATGTGCGAGAGCTTGTGGCTCCTAAGGACATATTTAAATCTGAGCAGTCTCGAGCAACAGGAATAGTTATCAAACTGACAACATGACCATTTTTCTTAGAGATTAAAATGGCATATTGATGATGATTACTTTAATCTAATTTTAAGTACCTCATAAAATGCTTGAGAGGTTTGAAGCAATCTTGAGTTCAAAAGTTTTCTTCTAATTACAAGGCCTGAATTCAATCTACCAAAGGTGGTCTACTGTCATTTCACTCTGCCTGGAGGAGGATGCTGTAGAGTAGAAAGGGTGAAAGAGAAGCATTCACAGACTGACCTGGATTCAGAAATGAGGCACCCAAGTTCATCTTTCACAGAGCCTGAATCCGAATAAGGATCTGAATTCTCCTCTTATCTAAGCTCTGGCCGCCTCTTCAGAGATCTGGGGGTCTGTATTTCACTTCTAAAAGTATCTGGGGTTTACTGAGCTTGTTCACTGAGCTCAGTTAAAAAATTACTTGATGGGCTTTGGAGGCCAGTATGATTCAGGTCAGACATGGCAATTATCATCATCCTTTGTTAAAATATCTGAACCAGTTACCGCAGGCTGATGCTCCTTACCATTTACCACTGCTTTACCCTTACCCTGTAAATTCTGCAAGTCTCCCATGATGAAAGGCAGTTCATGCAAGTGGGCCAGGTTTCCCTGATGGGCAAAGACTCTGAGAACGGGCATGGTCTGAGGAACGTAACCTGGTAGAGTCTGGGTTGCACAGCTGAAAAGTTCTCCCTAGCCTTCATGTAATGTCATGTATCAATAAAGAGTTTATATTCTTAGGTGACTAGGCCAGGGGAAGAAGAGCCAAATTTGTCAATTTTCCTATCTCTTCCTCAGCCCTGCCCTCCCCCCCGCCCTCCAAGATTTCTGTGTAGTGATTTGAAAGTTTGTGTTTGGATTTGGTAGTGTACAGTATTTGATAAGACATTTGAAGTCATTCCCTAGATAAGGAAATAACACTGCCTTGTGGTGGCAGAACTGTTAAATTTCTTTAAATCAATGAGTGAGTTGCTTCTGCAAACTCCCATTTTACAAAAATTCTATCCAGTTTGTGCTGTCAAACTCCAAATCACCTTTGCTGCATCTATTCTTTCTCCTAGTCTGTCCGTTTGTTCATTGCCTTGTTTTGATTTATTTCTGTGGGGAGATCCTATCTCATCACTACATTTTAAGCTTCTAATGCCCAGATTATGCTTTACTTCTATCTGGAAATATTCGGAAACCACATGTACTGCAGACTATTATAAATAAATGATAACAGGACTACTGCTCAGATGATAATATTAATTCTGAACATGTTACACATTGCCTGTTATCATTTTCAACGTAGTCAATTTCTTTTTAGTCTAACTGTTAAATCTAATCCTTTTAAAATTAAAGATTACCTTCAAATACATAGGTTGGGGTTTTTACTTGCTTTCATTGGTCACAGTGTGCATGATTTACTTCTGCTTTTTCTGAAACAGATGTTTTGAGGCAGACAGCAGATTTACAGACAGCAGGTCAGATGAACAGAGTCCAGATATGGATAGCATGGTTTCAAATTCCACTTGATTTATGATGGAACTCAAGCCCTTTTTTTTCTCGACTTGTTAGACTGCCTGGTGCTAGGATAAACTATAGTTCTATCACAGCATAGACACATAGATTTAGCTAATTACATTGTTGCAGGTGCGGTGATCTTGACTTTATTAATATTGATAGCAATTGACCTTCCTAAAAGACTTATCCAAATTCAATTAGGAAAGAAAACAACCAATCAGAATTATTATAGGCATTAGAAACGGTATTATGTATCTCGTCACCAGACAATAACAGGAGAACATGTCTGGTCTTTAAATTAGTATAATTCCTGCAGGGATATTGACCCTGAAAATTTTAGAAGGTCACTTTGAAACATGGAATAGGAACACTTCTTAATGACTTTGAAATCCATAGAATTTGATGAAGACAAAGAAGCCAAGGTTTTCTTTCTTAAGTGGACTAATGGAAGAATTAGTGAACAATTGTAGGAAAAACTGGTTCAGCACAGTCTACAATGAGGGTTTATTAAGCTATCAGATATCCTGACTGCTATTAATTTAAGCCAGAACATTTAAAGACTCAAATTTATGTTCAGCATGTCCATAGCTACCTTGCTGAATTGGAGCCTAAATCGATGGGAGCTTTGCATTGACCTCATTATTAGCAGCATCAAATTTTTAGTTGATAATCATAAAATATAGACTCGAATTGAATGTACACAGGTTTCAAAACGGAATCATATAATTACAGAATAATTCAAATAGGAGGAGACCTCAGAAGATCTCTAGCCCAAGCTCCTGCTCCAAACAGGATCAACTCTGAGATCACGTGAGGTTGCTCACGGCAGCAGTCAGGATCCACGACCCAATTAGGTCTTGAAAACCTCCAAGGGTGGAGGCTGCGCAGCCTCCCTGGACAGCCTGTTCCCTGGCCTGGCTGTCTTCAGCATTTCTTACATCCAGTCTTATCCTCTTTTTTTTCAGCTCATGCCCGTTGTCTCTCATCCTCCTACAATGCACAGCTGTGAAGAGGATGGCGCCTGTACTGGAGGGGATCTAGTGAGTGCTTATGATCCCTTCCCTTGACCTACTGGCTGTGGTCCTGTTAATCCAGCCCAGGTGCTGTTATAACCTTCTGTGCTGTCAGGGCACACTGCTGGCTTACGTTCAGCTTGCTGTCCTTTAGGACCCCCAGGGACTTTTCAGCAGAACTGCTCCCCAAGCAGCCATGATCCCAGTTTGTTCTATTGCCAGGGGCTCTTTCATTCCAGGTGCAGGACTTTGCCTTTGTTTTAGCTGAATTTCATAAAGTTTTTGTTAGGCCATTTCTCTCTCTTGAGTAGGTCCCTCTGGATGGCAGCCCTGCCCTTCAGTGTGTTGATTGAAACCTCCCTGTAAGCTGTCATCTGCAAACTTCATGACAGCACACTGTGTCATTCCTCCAGGTCACTGAAAAAGAAGTTTCCTTATGGTACTCCACTTGTTACCTGCTGCCAGGTAGAATGTGCCCCATTAAGCATTACTTTATCATTCAAATATTTTTTTTTACCCATCTAGTTTTGACCCATCCAGACTATAACATCCTAACTTGGACATAAGAATATTGTGAGATGAAGTGTTCAAATCCTTGCTAAAGTCAAAGTGAATGACATCTACTGCTGCCCCTTTATCCACAAATCCAGTTGTTTTACCACGGAAGGCAATCAGGTTGATCAGAAAGGCATGATTTACCACTAGAAAATGTGTGCAGATGGTTCGTAGTGCCTTTTCCAGCGACAAGAAATGTGTTTCAAGAGAACTTGATCCATGATTTTCCCAGGGAGCAAAGTGAGACTGACCAGCTTATAGTTCTCAAGATTGTCCTTTTGACCTTTTTTGAAGATGGGTGCAACACTTATCTTTCTCCAGCCTGGAACCTCCTCTGATCTGTCGTAGAGACTGGCCTTGCAAGGACATCAGCCAGTTTTCTCAGCATCTTGGGTGCAGCCCATTAGGTCCATGGACTTGAATGGGCTGAGTTCTCTTAAATAATCCCTGACTGGATTCCCACTCACTGTAGTTAGTTCTCTCCTTGAACCCTACCTATAAACACAGAAGGTTAGGAGACTTTTCTGATGGAAAGCCTTATCTGTGTCCATGGTCACTAATGTCCATGATCACCAGATCATCCACCCCTTTCAGCGCTGGGGCCACATTTTCCTTGTTTAGCCTCTTATTACCAATGTATCAATAGAAGCACTTGTTGCCCCTTGCCTCTCAGCTACAGCTAAGCTTTGGCTTTCTTAGCACCATGCCTACCTGGCCAAGCAATGTTTCTAAATTCTGCTATATACTACTTTTTTACGCTGGAGCTCTACTGTGAGTTTGCTGTTTAGCCAGGCTGGTCTCCTGGTACATTTACTAGTTTTCCTGAGTATTGGGATGGACAGTTTGTGTACTTGGGGGGGTGCTCTCCTTAAAGGTCTGCAAGCTTTCCTGAGCTCCTTTGCACTTCCTATGTGTCCCATAGGATCCCACCTGCCAGCTTCCTGAATAAGCCACAATCTGTTCTTCTGAAATCAAGGATCTGTATTCTGCTATGCTCCTTCCTCATCCCATTTAGGATCTTGAACACTGCTATTTCTTGGTCACTATAGCCAAAGTTGCCACTGATTGCCACATACCCAAACAGTTCTTCCTTTTTAGAGAATGGCAAATCCAGCTGTGTATCACCTCTGGTTGATCATCTAGTATCTATGACAAGTTATCCCTGACACCTTCCAGAAATTTCATGTCAAATTATCATTTGACTTTGCAATGGGTACTAACTTTGGGTGATTCAAACATAGCTGGCATTTTGCAGCAAGATTACTTTTGTAATCTGGCCAGGAAAAAGGCCCCCAAATGTCTTTGCAGCCCCTATCTGTATTTCCCAAGTGGTGTTTGTGTGTCCGCTGTATGCAGTTATAACACCTACCAGAATCACCAGGAGTTCTATCTTTCTAATGATCCATTAGTGGCTGTGAGCACAAGCTGTACCCCACTTGCCAAGTCATCAGGTATCACAGGTAAAAATTAAGGATTTTTCAGTTACTATTCTTTAAAATCAGTCTGCTGATCCTCCTTCATAGCACGTGTATGTTTCAGACTTTATGGTTTACGGTAATGATTGCTTTAAATATATCGTTAATAAGTCGTCATGAACTTATATATTCCTATGAGCCCAACTGTACCATCAGGTATTCGCCCAATAAATGAGTTTCTCATTAACATAAAAGCCATTTGACTCACCCCATTTGTATATGAGTTCAGCTGAAGCAGGAGCCAACTGTAATTGACATTTGCATCTGAGAATTGTAGAGGCTTATCTTTTATTACATTCCAAGTTAAGCTACGGCAGATTCCCCAGAAGGTCTTCCTTGCCATCCCAGTGCTGCTGTTTCCTTGTATTTCCTAAGTGTTTGTCGGTAACATCCTTCAGCAAATGAAAGAAGTGTGGTCAGATGGAAAGACTGCCTCCACCCAGAGCTGAGGCAGCTATTGTCAGATGTGTTTTAGTAGCCTTTGCATGTGGATCAAGTGAGCTGAGGAGCCAAGGCCTCAATTCAATATTAAAAGTTTCTACAGGGCAGCTAGATTGGCACGTGAAGTGGGTAGGATGCAAAATGCCTCAAGAAAGACAGAATGACAGGAATGACATAAGTAACAGATGGTTACTTTGGTTTAATTTTAAAATTCTGGTGTGAAACTGATGTGGAAGGGCAATCAGGACTGAAGTAACATCCTGCTGCAAGCACTCCATCCCTGCTGTCTTCTTCCAACAAGCATTTAGCATCACAAAAGTTTCATAGCTATGCTAATGCCCACAAAATAACTCATTTTGTCAACTCTTCAAAGTCTTTCTTTTAACTTCAGCGAATATGATGTCATATCTCAGCAGCAAAAGGGACAACAAACTCACCCAAATAACTAGTCAGAGGTAATTAAAGAAGAGATTGTAAGCATGGCCTGAAAGAGAAGGGGAGGAGCCAGATAGAAAAAAGGGACAGACCAATGAGGGCAGACGCAAGCAGGAGCACAAGAATTGACATATTGGCCAGATAAAGGTCCATCCCTTGTCTTGTTTCTGACAGTGGTCACAAACAGAGGTCTAGGGAATAGGAATCACCCAGCCTTAAAAAATTTGCAACTCACAAGCTTAGATATTGTTTTTGTATTGAATTCTTCCAGTCTTCTGTTGAACCTATGCAAGATTTGGCATCTACAACATGTTGTAGTGAGGAATCCCACAGCTTAATTACATGCAGTGGCACATAATCACCTTCCTTTGGTTGTTCTGAGCATCCCTACTCACCTTCACCATGAAACTATATAAATTTCTGTCACATCTTCCCTCAGCCATCTCTTATATAGACTGAAGAATCCTAGTTCACTTAAATGCTCCCTGTAAGGACGTCATTTCATAGCTGTGATCATCTTTGTAAACCTTCTCTCCTGGGCAAAGCAAAGAATTAAAGAAAGCAGGCAACAAAGAGAATATATTTAGAGGGAGGAAAGGTAGCGATAGGGGAGATCCTGAAGAAGGCTAAGGAAAGCAAATATCCAGAAAGATATGAGAAACTTCAAGAGCAAAGGAAGAAAGCAGGAGGGAATGAGGGAAGCATAGGCTGTTTTCTTATTCAATTACAACACCATTATTAGTGCAGAGTTACTGCTGCAACCAGATTCCTCTATACTTTCAGTTAATTATTGCATTTATTTTAGAATCCTGCTTTGATCACAAATATTACTATATTCAGATCAAAGACAAAGTAGAATGCTAAAAAGACATTTAAAAATCTTCAAAATAGTGCCCAGGAGTTAACAAAAGTTTCAGAAGTGTTTTGATTTGAAGTTTTGACCTTTTGTCTCTATCTTGTTTCAAATTTTTCCCAAATGACCTTTTAGAAGTCACCTCTGCAATATATAGTAATCTCTGCAGTTAAATGGGTTGTTTTGATCTCTCTCTAGAGTATCACACACTATCAAGGCCTGATGTCAAACCACTGGACTTTTTAAAGTACTACTTTAATGAAAATAACAATTATTTTGTGTATTTGAACCCTAAAATCAGATAACATATTTAAACTGTGAATAAACTGGCTTCATTTCTGATATTGTTGCATTGGAACAAATTGAGTTTGCTGTACGTTTTCTCTTACTGATGGCTAGAGAAATCTTTTTCGACATTTTAAGCTCTTTACTCTTTTATACATATAGTTTTGTCATTCAGAACAAAAAAAAAACCTCATCAATCTTTCTGTAAAATCAATAAGACCAAGAGTAATGAATGATTCTGGACCTTCATTCATACTAACTTAATTCAATCTTCTAAAGAAAAAAAGTTTAAACTTTCATTAGAATCCTGGCATGAAAGCTGCAACATCGTGGGCAGTATGAGAATAGCACAGAAAATCTGAGATATAAACTGCAGAATATTTATTCAGTATGTGGAGTTATTATTCATTCAGAACCTGCTTAAAGAGTATTAATTCCTGCTGAGGAGCCTCTCTTACTGCAAGCAGCCACCTTGGCTTCAATAAAATCTACTCACATAGCTAATTTTTTAACCCCTATGGCTGCAGACTCCCCTATTATAACCCTTCAAAAACAGCTTTTTTAAGTAGCAAAATCTCGTGGACAGGGCATCATGTAAGGTAAAAAGCATTTTTCATAGAAACAGTCAATCAAGTTGCTATAGTCTAAGCCATGTCATGAATCAATGACATTGCCTGTATAGATCTCTCCCTAGGATGAACTCGGGGCACTCGGGGCTGACAGTCACTCGTGCTGTTCAACAGTGCATGAAATCCCTGTTTCTTTGGTGCTCATAGAATAACAGGACATCCATCCTCCAGACCTCTCCAATCATCCCAAAAGATAACAAATTTTTCCAAGAGATATTGGGTTAAAATTACTTCTCTGCTGGCAAGAGCTATGCATATGCAGCTGAACTGTGTCATCTACTTGGAGAGAAAATACCTAAAAGTACAGAAACTGAGGCATGAGCAATGAACATAAGTAAGTGATAAAATGTTGTATCTGTTATTCTATAGAGTCATATTTCAGGTAGTTCTACAGAAACAGTAATTTTTCTGTACTGGTGCTAAATAAAACTAAAATTATTCAATTTATACAAACATGAAGATGTTATCAAAAGTGTAACTGTGGATATGATTCAGTCCTGTAAAGCCTGATATATAGATCTTAAAGGGATTGACCTGCGTGGTGCTTAAATGTCCATAAGTGCAAATCCTTCTACCACCCTTGTTCGTGAGAATGGAATTCGGTACAATAGAGAATGTAAAATCACTTGCAGAATTAATATTCTAAATCCACTTCCCAGAGAAGGTATCGAGCCACACTGTGTGTTATTCTCATCTCAGCCACTCAGCCTTCATATTTATCTCTATCCCTAACATTAATTAGCCAGGGGAATTTACCTCTTCTCACAGTTGGAAGAGGCTTCTATAAACTAAACCGTATGCTAGTAACTAGTAAAAAAGCCCACAAGAAGGAAAACATCTGCCTTATCTCAAAATCATTATCTTTTTGTTCAGCTGTGTACAGCTTTCTGAACTGTAAATAAACTTGAAAGGCCATACAGAGATGATTCTGTATGAGCAGGAATACTTTTGAACAAAGAAACATAAAGGTATGAGGACAAGGTCCTTGACCTGAAGACCTGACAATCTAAAGAAAGGTTAGGTAAAAGACAAAGAACTCTCAAGGCCGGACAAGAATGGCCAAGAAAACTGAATGTAAGGTTATGCTGACTTAGAATTTGGTCAGTGGAAAGCAAGGTGGATTTAACAGCAATCATTTTTTACTTTCAAGAACAAAAAAGGCTGAGTGATGTAGCAATGGACAGTCTCAGCTTGTATGAGTATAAAATTAACAAAGCATCTCAGGGATCAAGTTCGTCGTCAGTATGCTGTACTAGACTGCCTCCTCATAAAGTGCATCTCGATGAACTAATCCAATTGCACCTTAAAAATTGATTGGATTTTTGATTCCCACTAGTCCTGCTGGAGAAGCAGTGGAGAGTGCAGTTCTGAAGGTGGCAAGGGAGAGAAGATGACCACTCAAATCACCTTCCTATTTTCAAAAATCACATAGAAGCTGGCATACCAGATAATCTGGGATCATATGAGTGTCCAGTCACGTTAGTAAAGTGGGAGGGGAGCTGAGGTGAGAGAAGGAGAAATGCAGTTTCC
This sequence comes from Struthio camelus, assembly GCF_040807025.1. Lineage (NCBI taxonomy): Eukaryota > Metazoa > Chordata > Aves > Struthioniformes > Struthionidae > Struthio > Struthio camelus. Next base: position 119,365,185 of record NC_090943.1, on the reverse strand, counting down.
TCCAGCAAATCTGAACCTGATCAGTTATTCTGGAAGCGTGGGCATAATTAATTGCTAGCCTGAATAGGGCAATTTGAATGGAGAGAGAGGACATTAGTCTGTAGGACTTAGCAAAAAAAAGGTTTCTAAGGGACTGTGAGGGCAGAAGTACCTAGCACTTCATTAACAATGATGGGTGATACAGTTGCATGAACTGCTCTTGAAAGGCAAGTAATGCTCTGAAAGATGGTTTGTGCATCTAGCATTTCATCTATCAAAGGAGGGGTGGTTTTGACATACCAGATGATATCCATAGCCTCTGAAATATTCAGAACATACTGGGGGGAAGGAGAGAGGACAAGACAGGTTAGAGAAACCTTACCAAAAATGTCATTTTTTATACTCTTTGTATGATGGTGCTCACTGCTGCCATTGTGTATCTTTGCTAAAGGATATAGATTAATGCTTTTAAGGAGAACCAATAGATTGATCAATTATATGATGAATGACAAACCGATTTATGTCTGTGCTCTCTCCAGTCATGAGTTAGGAAGGCACTGTTGCTAGGAAGCCAAGAGCAGTGGGGATTTCAAGTGCAGCAGGAAAAACCTAGACTCATTGTGCTGCACTCCCTAAATCCCTTTAAACTCCTCAGAGAAAGCACATTAGTTTTTCCACTCTATATGTTTGATTTCTTCCTCTGACAGATATACAGAAAACTGCCTAGGTGAATGCATGACCTTGCAACGTAATCATTCCCAATAAATCTTTTAAAAATTACTTAAACTCCCCCTGACAGCAGCACTTTTCCCCTTGTTCCAAAAATTTGATGTGCCTTTTATTCTTTACATCTGGCAATTAATACAATCACAGAGCTAAGATGATACCAGAAAGAAGAGAATAATTTGGGCTCTTAAACTTATCTTTAGGATCTAACTGAAGATCTTCATTTTTCAAAAGGGCTGAGCAATAAGTAGCTTCGGTGTAGGTCAGAAAAAACCTCTGAAAATCAGACCATTTCAGTGCCTAAACATGTATTTGAAAGTCAATGCAATATTTGCAACTCAATGATAGAACATTTAGCCTTAATAATCTAACCTCAACTCTAAGCTCCTGCCTTTCCAAAAGCTTTGCTACAGGTCACATCGGGAAGAGCTTGGCTTTTCAGAGCTTCTGAACTCCCAGATATGCTGTAACTCATGGGCACTCAGCTCTCCTCAGCAATGTGTCTCAGCCAATGGCGTCTTATATTAGGGTTGCAGAAGGAAACTCTTATCCTGATCTTCAATAATTATTTACACTGACTGGGAAATGCTGATTTTTCTTTTGGCCGTATACGTCCAGTGCAGCACTGCCCTGACAACGATGGTGCTTAGTGATGTCTGAAGACAATATGAAGTCTGGCAAAGGACTGGATGAGGCTATATCGTTGAGGTTATAAAGTCACAGCACAAATCTCATTAAGCAAGCACAAATTCAGGTCATTTCCAATCCCTGTTTTCCCCTGCAAAACAATTCTGGCAGACAAAGATTGGCCAGTTATTAAGTTACACATTTTTTTCCAAACAGCTCTTCCCAAACTTATTAACCATAACCACTGTCAGCACTCAAAAATTCTTGCAGATTGTCATTCGACACTATCATCAAGCTGTTAGCTAGAACTACTCTGTAAGCAATATTATTCTGCAGATCATCTTGGGAAGATACTGGTCTACATCTTTATTTGGATTTCTTAATTAGCTCACAGATTTTAAATATCATCATTGAAAAAAACAGAGAATAGTATAGCAAATTAATTTTCATTTTTGTTGTTGCTTTTGTTGGCTATTGTGAGATACGTGGGAAGAGTAAAGAAAGAGAGAAGGAAGAAGGATTTAGATTAAAGAATAGGTTCAAAGGTTTATTAATGTAGGTGAAACTTTTAAAATATACAGCTTCCCAAACTTTCAAACCATCCTCCAAAATTAACACAAAATTTCTAGATGTCTCTTTAAAAAGTTTCTCGTGAAAGTTTGCATGTTATTGTTATATCATTATTTAGAGTAAAATTATGAGAAACTAAAGCTAAATCAAAAGAAATCATATGTGACCTCCATAAAACCTAGATCAGTATCTGTGCATTTATTTTTAAATTATACTTTGTTGGCTCCTCTGATCTAGATGGGCAGTAGGCCAAGCTAAATCTCTCAACCCTAACAGAAGCACGATTAACGAAGATAAATTGTCACGTGGCTCCTGAGAGGTGCTCATCATTAATTAATCTTCAAAAAGAGTTGCGGCTGTTGGCCAAAAGAGATATTCCACTGAGTATCACAGAGCATTTGCTATCACATACACCATTTCTCTGGCCGAAGCATTTAGTGTCATGATCAGATTCCTCAAAGCTGGGAAACTGCAAGAATCTAGTTCCAGAGTTTATCCTGTTTCAGACCAAGGCAAATCAGCCATTGACTGCTTCTTATACACATGGCCCCACTCTGTCTTATACACGCTCCATTTTGTCTTAAGGGGATTGCTCCTTCCAGCTGCCTTTTTAGTCTTTCTCAGATATATTTTAAAAAACCCTCAATCCTTCAACCTTCCTGTTCCACCTACCACTTCTACTGCATTAGTGGAGCCACAAAATAATTCAGATTAGGGTGTTTTATTCACTTTTCCTTGGAGAGGCTTTGATATTGAAAAACTAAGGTGTTAAACGTTGGCTTTCATCATCTTACTAAAGTACATCTCTGACCCCTGAGTCTGCCCTTCCAGATCACCTCTGTACCTGACCTGCTTGCACAGCCTGAGAGCTAAAGTCAGTGATGAGCTAGCAGTTTTACATCCAAGCCTAGGTGCAGTTGATGGGGGTCTGGGTACTGACATTGTCCGACTCCCATTGTATGCTAGCGTATGCACAATGTTAGGTATTGCTAATGAAGGTGGCTGTAGGCTTTTAATATTACCAGTAGCCTACCTCTGGCATCCCAGCTTCTAAGTAATGACGTGTATCTGAAATCCCCCCCACACAGGGTAAAGGCAAGTGCAACTTTCTCTGTGCTGCTTCTAGCAGTCAGAGAGCTAAATGTCAGCTTATCTCCTTAAAATATTGAGGGTCTTTAAAGACTGTTTATAATATTTTACCTAGTAACTCTGAGTATATTCCTTCTCTCTTGATTTTAGCCCTAGTGCTATATTTCTGTGATAGACCTGCTATGAGGTTATAAGCAAAACCTCATAGATAGTGTCATTGTTTTTTAGATACATTATGATCCAGAACCACCTTATTAGCTTTTTCTTCCATTTATCTCTTTATCTATTAGGGTGAAAAGCCTGCTTCTTAGAATTAGCTGTAATATGGAAACTATTACAACCCTCTATCATACATTTCAAATACAGACTTCTCATCAGCAAAGCCTGAATTCTATAAAAGGGACGTACGGAAATTGATACATAGCATTCTTGAATTTAAACCTTGAAAATTAGATTTCTTTAACAGTTCCTCATCTGCAAATTACCAGCAGTGTACTCACTCTCACAGAAATATTCAAAAACTTTTTGTGCTTAAAATACTTTGCAGTAATGTATAGCAGAAAAGCTTATGGATGTCTTGCTCTTTGCAAAGATTGATTAAACCACATAGGTTGAATAGAATTTCAATAATTCTACTACCTATGTGGAATATACTGGGACTACTTACACACGCTCATGGTGCTCCGGAAGGGCTCACATGCATTTTACAGCGGAGGATATCTTGGTGATTGTTCAAGAGTGCTCCGGCTACAGAAAGGGATACTATTGAACTCTTGCACAAGATGGTGGGGAACCCAAGGATATTTTTCCTAGGAAGATCTTCTCTTAGGCTTGTATTGCTAACTACATATGAGCCACAGAACTTAAGAAATACTTTGAGATATACATTGTAAAATTCTTCTATTTATTAAGTAAGAACATTTGGCTTTGCATGGAGAAGTTGATTTATGCTGTCTGAAGCATTGATATTAAGGTAGGATATGCCCTGAGCATCTTATAGATGAGAAGAAATTCAGAAAAAAAAGATTTAATGGGCAAATTAACTTAGGTTTGTTTCTTTAGTCAATTTTTTTCTTTTTTCTACAGCAGGGTGGGATTCATTTCACCTAATTTTTGCTGACTATCAAGTAAGAAGTTCTCTTTGGCTGAGCACAGCAAATCATCCTCAACTTCTCTCAGCCACCTCCTATTTTAGGATGGAATAATCACATTCTCCCTTTACCAACCACTGAAGGAGGTTAGATCACTAGCTTAACCTGAACACGTGGCTTCTAGTTGAATGTAGAAAAGATGAATCTTGGTTTTGGTATACAAACACCAAAGCACGATATCTGAATACAGTGTGGCATCCTGTCACTGAAAGCAGAGTAAGTTGTAGACGACTTAACATTTTTGAACATGATGATCTGCTGTTTAGTGAATGGTTTCTGAGGAGTAAGCATTTAGGCACCTATTTTGAGAGTTCAGTTCATCATATAATGCAAATATGATGGCCAAGCACAGCAATTAAAATGTGCAAAACAAAAAGTTACTTGTACAAGAATTTCACCAATAAAAACTGAACATTGAGTTTCCAGAAGAAAACTAAAATTTTACTTACGATGGCAGAAAAAACACTGTCTTCTTTAAAGAGAAGGATCTAAAGGACCATAAGGTCATAAAGCAAGGTGAAGAAGGAGGATGCTCAAGGCTGCTGAGAGTAACACAAAAAGGAAACCACAGGCTGAAAGGGCAAGACAGTGCTTCAAGTCAACAGATTATACCTACTTACATGGATAGGTTTAGGATCAGGTTTATAAGGAGAACAGAGGAATTAAGAGAACATAATCCCCAGGAAGAGCAGAATTTGAGAGCTCTATGGAGGAGCAAGCTATATTCTCTGGATGAGAATGAGAATGATGTGTGTAATGTAGAGCAAATGTGTGTGTGTGAGCTAATTCTAAAACTCTGGGTTTCTCACCTTAATTACTATTTTACTAATATGAAAAGACACATCTTAAGAAGATATACGATGTGGTAAGGGAAGGGGCAGCTTCATTTAGCACTACTTGTTCTCTGCAGAGAACAAAAGGCTTTTGCCTTTGTGAATAAATACTCTTCTTTTCACAAAAGCAGCCAATTAATGGCACATATGTTGTATCCTACCCACAAAACCCAAATGGCAAATGCTCTCTGGGCAGATACTTGATGTAATAGGAAGGAAGGGACTTTTGTATTTGTAAAGACAAATGACTTCAGTGTCAACTTTAATTGGAAACAATTCTTCCAGAGATTGAAGGCAGTCATGACTCAGAGAATGAAAAGATCTAAACCAGGACAAAGAATCTTACTTCTCAAATGAGAGACATAATACAAGTATCTTGAAGGGAAACAAAGAACCATCAGTGAAACTTTTGTTTTAAAAATTCTATAGCATCAAAGCAGGAAAAGAACATATATTATCTTTTACTTTCATCCAGGTGAACAAGGTATACAGACTCCCTGTTAGAAATACGAATGTCTACCTTTATCTTTTAATAAAAGGATCTGACCTTATTGAAATCTACTTCAGACTCTCTGAGCAAAAAATTAAGTTATTATTATATTTACTAGCTAGTTAGATTTTCCTCTAAGATGTTAATTAACAATATAGAGACGATGTGCATGCTACTATTTAAAACAGGCATACTCAGAATATTAAGGCTTACTAAATCTGCCTTTTGTGTGTTCTGCAACTGAGAGGTGCACCCAATAATTTTGACATTTTTAGGATCAGTAGCCAGGCTTGCCACCACATAAACAGCACAAAAGGAGCTTTCCATTATCTTTGTTGCCCTACTGGACACTATCAGTCACAGACATTTTTTTCATTCACTCTCTTCTGCTCAGTTACTTTCTTCTGGACCTCATGTGGCTAGGTACTGACTTGGCAACTGGGAACAATAAAAGCATTGTTTTAATCAGCCATTGTCCGTACCTTCCTAGGACATAATTCCTATTAAAAGTATGTACAGTGTTTATTATCTATTAAATTAAAAAAAAAAAAGCTGATTGAAATGAGAAGGAAGAGAGTGACATTTTGCATGGCAGGCTTGAGTGATATGTAAGGCAATGCTATTCAAAGTGCCAGCAGCATATGCCAGCTTCAATTAGAATGTAAAAAGAAAATCTGTTGCTAAAATATAACAGCACAGTTTGAGGATTTTATGTGTGCTTATTCTGAACTTAGAGGGCTGAATACCCTTAAGAAATTCCAAGTTTTGACATTTCTTTGAAGCTGTTGTTAAGTATTGGTCTTATTGTAGGAGTCCGTGAATGAAAAACTGTGGCCTATGCTTTAAAAAAGTTCAGAGCAGATTATCATAATGATCACTTCTGGCCTTAAAATCGTTCTGTCTGAGAAAGTATTCACTGAAGCTATTACATTTTGTCCTTCCATGTCACCTTTCCCAGCCAGCTGTCTACAGCCAGAAATGTAATAGTCACATTTCAAGTGAATATGTTAGTGGGCTACAGTGCTCCCTGCAATGCTCTTAAGAACAGTGAATTGCAAAAAGCCTTGCTCCAGTGAGCCTGAGGTTGATCTGTACGATGTGGTCTAAACTGCACGAAGAAAAAGGATTTCCACTGTCCAATGCTTCTAGGAAATCCCAATATGGTTCCTGAAGCAGCCACACAACTCTCTGATCCACAGGGTAAGCTGATATATGACAGTCTCACGAGAACCCCTTGAGCTGCCTTCTCATCTGAGGATGGCTCCAAAGTCCTCTCATTCCATGGGTCCACCACTTCCTCCAGTGGTTTTTACTGGAATTTGTCAGGAACCACAACCCACATTTTTTGAAGATTTAATCTCTCAGAATATGGCCACAGTGGGTTTGGAGTGGGCCTAGTCTTCCTGCTGAGGATACTCTAAAAGAAGCAGGACTGATTTTGGCAACCTTCATGGAGCTAAAAGGTGATTGATAGCTGTCATGGACTGCAGCTGAATTTGAGTGGAGTTTTTAATACAAGTCTGTCTTTAACATAGATCTTTATCTATTATACATGTAAAATACACGTGGCAGATTAGTATTTTCTCTGTGGTGCAGCTAGGTTGTGCACTGGCTCTATGATTATTCAAAGTTTAAGTTCCTGTTCCAGGCTTCCAGCACGCTTTTCAAGCCATGCCCATCTACAATCCAAAGTAGCTACAAACGCACAGAAGGAACCAGATCCTTTTTCTGATGTTGCCTTTGATTTCTACTGAGAAAAAACTCCTACTGCACTGACTAGTAGGGCTTTCATCTTCACCTTTATCTTAGCTACTGTTGCTGCTGCCCTCCTGATAGATCTCATCCGTTCCTTTCTTCTGATGTCCCCCTCAACCTCTTCACCCATGTGATAGTATTTCCTGATCTCCTTTACACTATGCCAGCCCCTACTTTATTCTCCTATTTTACTCTTTTTATCCTCTTCCCCTCAGCTTCACAGTTTTCTCTGACTCTTTTTCTCACTCAGAACAAACATACTTTAGTCATTTTCAGTCTTATTTAATTTTTATTTTATTCATTTTAGTCATATTTTTTTCAGTTATTTTAGTCATATTTTAAAATGCCTTTTTTGTGTAGTTATCTTTCTACTTGTTGCCCCTTTCCATGCCTAAATCATTAATTCTCTTGCTGTCCCAGTTTGGGTCGTCTTCAATCCATCCTTGATCTCTTGAGCTCCAAATAACCTAGAGCCCCTTGACCCTCCTAGCCAGTTCTCCATTTTCCCAATGGCCTGTTTAACATAGCTGACTGTGTTCAACACCTTGTCCTCCCTTGGCTTCTGTCATGCTTGCCTCTCCAGCTTCTCCTCTCACCTCCCCAACAGTTTCTTGAGAGGGACCCTGTGGTGATTCTCTTCTTTTCCCTCCAGCTTTCCATAGATTCACACAGAAATAATTAAATTAATAATTAATAATTAAATGTTAGTAAGATACAACCATGATAGCAATAAATATTAAAAATAATAAGTAATGATAGTATATAATGATAATAATAACTGAAATTCTAACAATAACTATTGTAAATGAATATCTTTGTCAATATGCCTAGATAGATATCCCATTTTTCCTTGAGTTAAATATTGAATTAAGTTCCTATCAAACTACCTGAAATCTTTAAATTTTTCATCCAAAACCCATTGCTTTATTTTTGTCCAGCGTTGGGATGCGCCTGCTCTATCTCTGGCCTTTTTTGTTTATATTTAGAGGGCTTGTATGTAACAACTGGAAAATCTCTGTAACACTTCTCTGTGTCTCAGTTAATTCAACAGTATTTTATTAGTTGTTCATTTATTCCAGTGCAGTGTGTTGTCGTGAGGCATTGTAACTTAGAAACTATGATCATTCAAACAAGCAGGAAAAAGGGGTTTAACGTATGACATGATTTTCTCCTGAAGAAGTTTTAAAATGTAACAAGTGGCAGGGCTGCTGTTATTTCTAAGGCTTTGGTTTAGCAGGACATTGTGGTTACATTTCTGATCCTGATAAGCACAGCTACATACTCTCCTGCTATCTTCACAAGTACCCATTAAATAACTACTGCCCATTAAATATGAGGAAGTAGGAATAAAAACAGAACTACCCGTCCCTGTGTGAATATACACCTGAATACCTTCAGCTAGCACTCAGTTAACATGCTCATTAAAATGAGATTTAGAGTGAAAAATGAGGTATGAAGCAACCACTCTTCCAGATCTCTGACAGACATGGCAGACAAGGTTTTTAGGATTATTTACCTTTCCATATAGGACCATAACATTTGCTGCGCAGAAGCTGCATAATCTGGTCTGCTGTGGAAGAATGTATGTGATTTCTGTCAGGTTATCTTCTTTCTCTATGTGATGTTAGCAGTAGTGTTTCTTCCCTTTCAGTATTGTCTGGTTTTATTTTATTTTCTAATTTCCATGGTGTATTTGTCATGCTAAGGATTCGAAGCTGCTGCTTTTGCATCAGCAGCATCAAATGCAAAAAGTTATAAATGATACTAATCAAAAATCATCCACAAGTCTTTTGCCTTCCCTGAAGAAAAAGGAGCTTTGAATATAATGGTCTGTAGAATCTAACCAATGCTGTCATTTTTCCGTTTTGCACTACAAACAAAAGAAGAATGTCTTTTGTGGGAACAGAGGACCACCAAAATCTTATTAAAAATATAACTCCTGTGTTATATGGAGCTATCCAAATTGTTCAGGGTCAGAATGTTGTATCCACTTCCTGATTTATGATTCTAAGCTAGCAATACAGTACTCATTGCAATATCCTGAGTCTATCTGCTAGGACATTTTTGAGAATCTAATCCCCAAACTTTTACAAAAACCTCTAGGGAAAAAGAAAAAGCCTGAAACTTCAAGCAGAGAATGATGTCCACAGGTTTAAACTGTCTGTGATTTCCAACCATCATATTCAAATTCAAACCAAAAAAAAAAAAGTTATTTCTATGGACCTGCTTAATAAACATTAAATTCAAAAGGAACATTATAGGTAAAAGTTACAGAAATCAGGGTTCTTGCAGGTGATCACATTCAAATCTAACAGGGAGCAAAGGATTTCAGATTATCACTCTAAGCCCAGGATTTTCTTCCTACACTTACTGTCACGCTGTTAGAGATCAAGCACAGGAAGCATAACTGTTTCTGCTATAATCAATCAGGAAAATGAAAGCCCTGCTTCAGACAGCATACAGGCTAATATAGGCAGACGATGCAAATAGTTAGGGAACACATGCAAAGCTAAGAGCAGATGGAATAGTCAAAGAGATCAGCATGGTAATTTTAAGTAGAAGTTACTCTGTGGTCAGACTGCTTTTGCACACATAGTAAGAGAACATCTCATGTGTAGAGGTTTGTGATGGGAAATAAAGGCACAAAAAAAAGTCAGAGAAGCAAAATAAAATGCATCTAAATGTAGGCAGGGCTAATTATAAAGTATACAACACTGAGTAAATTCCACAAGCTTTGGGCCAGGACCCAAGTTGCAGAAGAAGAGAGAGGACCATGAGATGGTAGCATGAGAAAGGCCGCTAAAGCTTTCCAATAGCAAAGACTTGGCACCTCTCCAGCTACAGGACTGACACCCGGGGAAGGCAGCAAAGGCATTGCAACAGAGGGAGAGGTTGCCTGAAGGGCACTATATCAACCAATGTAGTAAAATATTACATCAGTTTTTTGAAAGCTACAAAATTTTCAGTACTTAGGAAAACCCATCCAAAAGCAGAAAGTCTTTTATTTTTTTACGGAAGTTACTGTTCAACAGTAGCCATTTTGAGATATAAAATGGACAGGATAAGGGGTTCAGAGTTTTGTAAAAATAAAAAAAAAAATCTTTTTCTATGTTTGAAGGTCTTTCCCCGCAACAATATCGCAAGTATTCTAAATTTCATCAGATTATAAAGGTCGGAAAAGGTACTGCAGGTAAAAGCATATGTCAAATCCTTCTCCCCTTTCTCTGCCCCTGTTTTTGTATTCTACCTCGAGGTCCTTAAAATGCTTGTAAAAAACTTGTTGTTTTCTGCTTCTTTTTTTTTAATTTTGTTTTTTGTTTTCTGCAGGAGCACATTCAGCTTAATGCATCCACAATTCTTTGCATATTTGGTAGTAATTGCAAAAAGAATGTTAGTTATTCTATGGAAAAAGAACAATAGAAGCTATACAGGGAGGTAAGTACAAGGATGACCTGTGTCACCACAGGATGCTTTCTTACATTAACTTTTATAGTCTCCATCATTTCTTCAGTCCATTTTACCTCACAAAGAGTTGGATATTTATAATGTTGCTCAAAAATCATAGAATTTTGCAAAACTAAGTGCCATAGCAAATCATGCTGCTGCATTAACACTGCTCAGGGTTTGAGATGATTATTTTTATCCTGCACCTAGGGAGGAATAACCCCATGCACGAGTACAGGTTAGAGGCTGACCTGCTGGAAAGCAGCTCTGCCGAGAAGGACCTGGGAGTGCTGGTGGACAGCAAGTTAAGCATGAGCCAGCAGTGTGCCCCTGTGGCCAAGAAGGCCAATGGGATCCTAGGGTGCATTAGGCAGAGTGTTGCCAGCAGGTGGAGGGAGGTGATGCTGCCCCTCTACTCAGCCCCGGGGAGGCCTCCCCTGGAGTACTGTGTCCAGTTCTGGGCTCCCCAGTACAAGAGAGACATGGCACTACTGGAGAGAGTCCAGCGGAGGGCTACCAAGATGATTAGAGGGCTGGAGTACCTCTCCTCTGAAGAAAGGCTGAGGGAGCTGGGCCTGTTCAGCCCGGAGGAGAGAAGACTGAGAGGGGATCTCATCAATGTCTACAAGCATCTGAAGGGAGGGTGTCAAGAGGATGGGGCCTGTCTCTTCTCTGTGGTGCCCAGTGACAGCACAAGAGGCAACGGGCAGAAACTGAAGCACAGGAAGCTCTGTCGGAACATGAGGCAAAACTTCTTTCCTGTGAGGGTGACAGAGCACTGGAACAGGTTGCCCAGAGACATTGTGGAGTCTCCTTCGCTGGAGATATTCAAAACCCGTCTGGATGTGGTCCTGGGCAATATGCTCCAGCGGACCCTGCTTGAGCAGGGAGGTTGGACTAGAGGATCTCCAGAGGTCCCTTCCAACCTAAACCGTTCTGTGATTCTGTGATTTATATTCAGATTCTGAGAAACTGTTCTACAGCAAAGAGACACTATGTTAGGAAACATTGAAGATGGACATAAGCAAGCCAACAGAGAATTCATATGTGTCACTGTTTCCTAATACTGCAAAACATTACGCTAGAATTAGATACAATTTGAACAGAGATTCTGTAAGTAAAAAGTCAGCACAGTGAAACAGTGTTGTGAAAGTTTGCACATATCCGCCTTCCATTTGTTTTGAATGAATTAAAGCTGTTAGTTTTTCCATTTCAGGAACATCATATTTCCTCGGAAAAGAAAAGGCTATGGACAATAAACAGGCAGTCAGTTGTCCTTTAATAAGGGGTACTGAGCTGCACTGTTAAAAGGCTTCAATGATTTACTCTCTTCTGGAAGAAAAATATGTGGGATGAATTAAGATACTCCCTTGCTGTGGTGGCTTTTAGGATACTGCAGTTTCATGTCATTCATGCTGAATATTGAGCTGAAAAGTTTGTCTCCTGCTTTGTGTTCTTCCTTTATATCTATAAGACAAGATTGCGTTGTATTGTCAGTTATCAGAAAAAACAAGAAGCAATTTGGGAAATAAAGGTTACCAAAAACTTCAGAATTTTCTCCACATTTGCTCCTTATTCTTAGGGGAGGGGAGTGAACTGGGCAGTTCATCAGCAGGCTCAGTACTATAAGGAAGATGATGGAGCATATAGACAGAAATAGACATTGCACACTATAAATCTATCAGCCTGGTAGACCTTTAGAAAAAAATTTTACTTTCCTTGAATACAAGGGGGGAGGAATGGAGAAAAAAAAGTTATAATTATCTTTTTATAATTGAACAATCAAAAAGACTAATGAAATACCAAATAATAAAATATGAATAACAACTGATGTTTGCAGCCTATATTTGACATTGGAATTGGTATGAAAACAATTTTCAGTCTAATGAAAGGTTTTGAGATTTCAAACCAAATTCATGCCGAGCAGGAACAAAGAATTAGAGTTTTGAAAATTTTAATGAATCAAAAATTTGGAAAAAATAAGACTGGATCAACTGAGACATTTCATTAAACTATTATAGAACATTAATTTGTTCATTTATCATTATATTTCTAAATAAGAATAGCTTAGGATGAAAATAAAAGCCTAGAAATTTTCAAAAAGTCAAGAGAAGACATTTAACTATATCACGTGATTTAATTATAGCTCTCATCTGCTGATTAGCAGTTTGATTTCACACACAAATGAAATTATATGAATCAGCCATGACCTGTCTTTTTATGGATAAGACAGAATCCTATACCATGAAGGTATAGGTCAAGAATACTCCTAGAGGAACACTCTTGCATAACCAGAATTGCTTGAATAGATGGCTCACTGAAGTAGAAAAAAAGAAAGATACTCTTTGAAGGCAGAGAGCAGAGCATTAACTCTTCTGTAAAGGTGGCCTCTTTCAGTAGAGAACTGAAACCATGTCATAGCAAACAGAAGAGATTCTGCCATTTGACATATTGTGCTACAGCCCATTTGCACTGACCACCCTCTTCAGTATAAAATTCATAATAAGCCTACCTAAAAATACAAGCTGAATCTCAGAAATACTTAAACATCACATAAAAGAACCATATTTATTAACAAAATGAGTAAAGTTAGGTATGGACAGAACGTGTATACACAAAACATAAAGCAGTGGTGTCATTGATTTTTAGCAATCAAAGGAAAAATCAATGGATTAATGCATTTCAGGCTCAGAAAAAAACATTTTATGAGTGGTTCATACAATATATAGTACTCTAAAATTCAATGGCTTTTTCTAAATGGCTTTTCTTTCCATGGGAATAATTAAAATGGGTTTGCGGATAGTAAAGAGCAGCCACCTGATCTTTTCCAACTCGCTCCCTACCATGCTGTCATATGCTATCGTATGCAGCAAGTATGGCACAAAAAGTAATATGAGGTGAGCTGTTTAGTTCTGCCTGTGTTCGATTTCAGATGTAGAAAGCTAGAATGATATATTCAAGAGGACTGTGGACCATTTTATGTGATATAAGTGAAAAAGTGAAGGTCTTCTAGATATAGTCCAGTATTATTATCATCATCCTGCATTATCTGAATTAGAAAAATGATTTCACCCATACATATGGGTTTTTTTGGCCCTATTTCCTTTTATAACTCTGTAATTCATATAAATAAGGACATGTGGAGGAAACAGTTATTTTTAAGTAATGCTAAATACATTCATTGACAACTCTCATTGGTGTCTCTTTTTTTGTGCATCCTTGGTAGATCACAAATAGCACACAGAGCAAGTGATGCAGAAGCTGCCTGGAAAAAAAGTAAAATTGTGTCATTTTGGCTCTGGTGACTGCTAAAAGTTACTGCACTGCTAATATATACATCTAACTTCTTGCTTTTCAAAGAGCTTTAGGATATACATGAAGGCAATATACAGAGTAAGGAAGGACATCCAAGCATAAATATCAGGAGCTCCAACAGAAATCATGTTTTGGAGGGATGTGTTTTCCTTCCTTTTCCTACAATTTTCAAACAAAAAGTGATACATCCTTCCAGCTACCATTCGGTGAGAGTAAAAATTATCCTGGCGAAGTAGTGGTACAAATGTTACAACTAAATTCGCAAAATAACCAGAAGACAGCAAGGTATCAAGCTGAATTCTTCACAGAGCTACAGAGAGAACAACCAGCTGGTCCATTCTAAATTATTTCCTGAACTAAGGATCCAATGGAAGAATACCCACTATATTACTCAAACCTCAAGTCAATACCGTACAAAGATCAATGACCAATGAAGAAAGAGACAAAGCAGAGGAAGATCTAGAAGGATCGAACAATTAGCATTAAATGAGTAAAACAGATAAGGTTGGGTGAAATATAGGTTTTTATACCTGAAGAAAATCATGCTAGACCTACTGGAATCAAAGAAAAAAACTTAAATGCTTTTGATGTGACTAGCATTTCAGTGGTAGGGAGATATTTAGAGAACAAGATGACTGAAAAAGGGGTTTGAGAACCACAAATCATGCAAGAATTTGCAAAGGATTGTTGTACAGCAGTGAAAACCAATATAATAGTGGGCTGCAAGGCCAAAACACTGCTACCACGATCCCTGCAGAAAGTGCTACAGCAGCTCACACTGACTATGGATTACCAGCACTGGCAAACCCGATCCATTTAGACATGAGTTACAACAATGTGAGTAAAAATAATAATAAAAATATTTAATTCCATGCATCATTCTGAATTTAAGAGTGCAATGGAGGTCAGGAAGAGCAAATATGAGAGAAAGAAGATGAAAGTAGTCCCCTACAGTAAGTTCTCTACCTGCTTCCTAACATCCCTGGACAGGCATCTGCTTTCTGCATGAAGCTTCTGCCCACTTTCCCTAACAGCACAGCAGTTCACTCAGTGAAGTAAAAAGCCCCCATTTCGTTATGATTTACATAATATTTGTCACCTTTTCTCACATTTTCACACTGCTGTCTTCAAAAGAGGAGCAAAAATGAACTGTTCTTAAAGTGGTCTTGCTTGGAACTAAGCTTCCATTTTAACTTTCCCTTTACACATAATATTCCTTCAAATACTGCTTGAAAGGATATGTGTTTGGGGTATGCTTTCATGCCTTTAAGGGATGAAAGTAAGCGAGAACTACATTGGCTTTAGTCATTAAGCTGTATTAAGATCTGAATAACCATCGATAGTCACAGATCCATAGTTTCAACCACTGGAAACGAGCGAACAAATCAAAGGAAGCTAGAGTTCTCAAAAAAATTACTTCATTCACAGAGGGAGACTTTTATAATCATTCTTTTCTATCTGATTTCACTGGTGTTTTTCCTCCAGACTGAGGTGCTGGAGGTGGTGACCTGTTTGCTGTATAACTTCATACATCATTGCATTCAGAGTCAAAGAAAATCTTCGTGAAGATGAGAAAATAACATCATTTTTGGCCAACTGTCATGTAATGACCTAACAAATTTTGTCACAAGAGGAACTATGTGGACTGTAGTTTGCAAATGATTTACAGATTTTGAAATCTAGCTTATCCAAATTGGAAAAGAAACTGACCTTTTAAAAATTACATCTGAAAAATAATAATCTAGGAGAAGTGGGATAAGTTTTTCTAGTTATTCATCTAATTTTATTTCTGTGTTTAACTTTTAAACATAAATATGCTATAAAACAAAACAGGACTTTAAAATGAAAATAGTTTTTTCCAAACAAAAAAGGAAAACCTTTCACTCAGAAAAAGTCAAAATGAGTTACCCTGACACTGTTGAAACTTTGTCCATGTTCTTTTTAAAGTGAAAGTCCAGCCAAAATATCTTGTTCCATAAAGTAACTGGATTTCAACAGAATGACAAAATAAGACGGAATATGGTTCTATCTAAGTCTGTCTCAGCTTGACTAATAGGATTCTCAAAGCAAGTACTGAGAAACCCCTAACAACAGTCCTCTATAGTTATCTGATGGCCACTTTGAAATTTACTTTCCTTATGTATTAAAATCCTTTTTTAATTTCAGGATTACAAGGTAGAGGGTTGGAAATTTGATATCTATATTACTTAGTGATTTGAAATGAATATGTTAAACTCTATCTGACTGCATTGTAGCAAGCTCTAGTGGTAACAATGTGAAAAATCAAAAAAACAATACATCAAATATAAGATCTAAACAATAATCTGCATTGTAACATAACCCAGTAATAACTAATAACCCTCCCTATCACTATAGTATAAAAATGTTGGATTTTTCAAGAGTAGCATTCAAACCATAAACCTTCTGATTGCTCATTTAAAACCAGCCTATGAGTCTGCACTTTGGTCTGTGGTAAGATCTGCAATTACAGCACCTGTTGTACATTTTAGGAATTAAGTAGTCCAGTAGATCAAGCAATTGTCTGTGCACATATGTGTAAGATACATAAAATATGAGTTTACAATTACTTGTGCAGGAGAGACAATATTCTGTTTCTCTGCATTTTGCCTTATGAGCCTCAGTTACCTGGTTCCAGCAAAATGAGCAGTAATCTTCTGGTAATAAAATGCCTGCTGAGTCTTTCTGTCTGTACTTCTTGTACATATGCAAGTAACAAGTATATCCCCATAACCGTGACAATTTTCAGAATTTTACATTTCATTTCAATGCTGAAACCTAAATTATATCCTTTTTCTCCAGCTATATTGGTTGGCGTAATAAAAAATATTCCCTTTCCCTGCAGAACTTCCTTCATATGCGGTTACAGAGATGTTTTCTTCACAGTGTGGTTCCTCTTGGCATGTTGTATCAGTTGCTGCAGTAAAACAAACTGCTTCTATGCCTTGATGATTTAAGGGAAAGTGTCCCCCACAGTGCAGATGCATTGTAGATGACTTTCTGACTGTACATAGCTATCCTGTGCACCAATGTACATGGTAGCTGCGTAACGGAGCTGCAGTGAACTGCAGTCTCTTTCTGGCCTGCTTACTTAGGTTTCCTTCCTGTTAGAAATGAAAAGAGCTAGCAAAGGAAAAGAGGCCCAATATTGACTGTATTTTTATTTTTAGATTGACGTAACTCTGAATCTTGTGTTTACCCAAGATCCTCCATCCTCCCTCTCCTTCCCCCCTTACCCTCCCAGTTTGCAAGAGGGTAAGACCTAGCCATGGGTTCCAGTTCCCCCAGTCAGGGTCTAGAAACACTAGGGGTGCTTCATCAAGAGCTCAGGGACAGAGTATGGAGGAGAGAAGTGCTGCAGAAGAGGTGGGGGGGGAGCAGTTTGGAAACTGCTCTAACTTCCCAACTCAGGGTGCTATTGCTATGAGCTCAGCTGATCCCAGAGCTGGGGAAAGAGCAGGAGAGCTCTGCAACTTCCTCTGCTCCCCATGTCAGCCATCAGCTACTCTGATCACACAAAGGATCAGAGCAAGAACGGAAAAGGAGATTTCTCCGCTTCATCAGCCATGAAACTTCAGCTGGGGGAATCAACATCTCTGCTTGCCTGACATCACTGGACCTAATGCAGGCTTGGGTTTGGTGCACCATGTGAACATAGTACCAGCCTTATTCTTCTGTACTGTGCTAGGTGGGGAAGCCACTGTCTTCAGCTGCACGCCAAGGAAGGGGGCTCTCACAAGACGAAATGTTAGTAGGGAACTCCCTAAGGTGCACAATAGCAAATCCTAAAAATAAGGATGTAATTTAACCCTTTTGTCAGATATGGGGGTTTGCGCTTAACCCTGGCTTGCCTGGGTAAGTAGAAAGTTCAAGGACTGACATTTTGGACTTATGTGCCACTCATGGATCCTGGTCCATGTGTAGGTCTGTCTATTCGAGTTTGCATCTTCAAAGCATTTTTCAACAAAACTGCTGTGGTCCTTTAGGGGACAGTATGAGACAAGCATGCCCAATGATATATGTATCACTAGGACCTGTCTTCTGAAAGCAAATAGGTCTGAGAAGGCTGCAAGCCTGAAACAGGGATGAATCACAGAATCACAGAACGGTTTAGGTTGGAAGGGACCTCTGGAGATCCTCTAGTCCAACCTCCCTGCTCAAGCAGGGTCCACTGGAGCATATTGCCCAGGACCACATCCAGACGGCTTTTGAATATCTCCAGCGAAGGAGACTCCACAATGTCTCTGGGCAACCTGTTCCAGTCCTTCTCTGCAGAACTGCTTTCCAGCAGGGCAGCCCCCAGCCTGTGCTGGTACATGGGGTTATTCCTGCCTAGGTGCAGGACCCTGCACTTGCCTTTGTTGAACTTCATGAGGTTCCTCTCCGCCCAACTCTCCAGCCTGTCCAGGTCCCTCTGAATGGCAGCATAGCCTTCTGGTGTGTTAGCCTCTCCCCCCAGTTTAGTATCATCAGCAGACTTGCTGAGGGTGCACTCTGTGCCTTCATCCAGGTCATCGATGAATATGTTGAACAAGACTGGACCCAGGACTGACCCCTGGGGGACACCGCTAGCTACAGGCCTCCAACTTGACTCTGCGCCATTCACCACAACCCTCTGAGCTCTGCCGTCCAGCCAGTTTTCAATCCATCTCACCGTCCACTCATCTAGCCCACACTTCCTGAGCTTACCTAGGAGGATGTGATGGGAGACAGTGTCCAAAGCCTTGCTGAAGTCCAGGGAGACAACATCCACTGCTCTGCCCCTCATCTACCCAGCCAGTCATTCCATCATAGAAGAAGGCTATCAGATTGGTCAAGCATGATTTCCCTTTGGTGAATCCATGCTGACTACTCCTGATCTCCTTCTTGTCCTCCAGATGCTTAGTGATGACCTCCAGGAGGAGCTGTTCCATCACCTTTCCAGGGATGGAGGTGAGGCTGACAAGCCTGTAGTTTCCTGGCTCCTCCTCCTTCTTGCCCTTTTTGAAGACTGGGGTGACATTGGCTTTTTTCCAGTCCTCAGGCACCTTTCCAAGATGATGGAGAGTGGCCTAGCGATAACATCCTCCAGCTCTCTCAGCACTCATGGGTATATCCCATCGGGGCCCATGGATTTATGGATGTCAAGTTTGGACAAGAGATCTCTAACCCGATCCTCCTCAACCAAGGGAGAGTCTTCCT
Organism: Struthio camelus; assembly: GCF_040807025.1. Taxonomy (NCBI): domain Eukaryota; kingdom Metazoa; phylum Chordata; class Aves; order Struthioniformes; family Struthionidae; genus Struthio; species Struthio camelus. The sequence continues at coordinate 119,346,007 of NC_090943.1, read as the reverse complement.
TTCTCCAGCCTTCCTCTCCTGTCCCCAGGGTCTGGAATTTCTGAGGGCTGGCCTTAGCAGGAAAGACTGAAGCAAAGGCAGCGTTCAATAACTCTGCCTCTGTATCCTTCCTCACCAGGGCACCCGCCCCATTCAGCAGCGGACCCACGTTTTCCCTAGTCTTCCCTTTTGCTATTGATGTATTTGAAGAAGCCCTTCTTGTTGTCCTTGACATCCCTTGCCAGATTTAATTCCAAATGGGCCTTAGCCTTCCTTGTCGCATCCCTGCACGCTCTGACAACGTCCCTGTATTCCTCCCAAGTGGCCTGTCCCCTTTTCCACATTCTGTGTACTTCCTTCTTCTGTTGGAGTTTGGCCAGGAGTTCCTTGCTCATCCATGCAGGTCTCCTGCCTGCTTTGCTCGACTTCTTACTCAGAGGGATGCACCGATCTTGAGCCTAGAGGAGGTGATGCTTGAATATTAACCAGCTTTCTTGGACCCCTCTTCCTTCTAGGGCCCTACCCCATGAGATTCCCCTAAGTAGGTCCCTGAAGAGGCCAAAGTTAGCCCTCCTGAAGTCCAGGGCTGTGATCCTACTTATTGCCCTGCTCCCTCCTCACAGGATCCTGAACTCCACCATCTCATGGTCACTGCAGCCAAGGCTGCCCCCAACCTTCACATCTCCAACTAGACCTTCCTTGTTTGTTCATACAAGGTCTAGCATTGCACCTCTCCTTGTCAGTGTCTCCACCACCTGGGTCAAGAAATTATCATCAATCCTCTGCAGGAACCTCCTTGACTGTTTGTGCCTAGCTGTGCTGTCTTCCCAACAGATGTCAGGGTGGTTGAAGTCTCCCATGAGAACCAGGGCCTGTGATCGTGAGGCTACTTCCAGCTGTCTGTAGAGGGCCTCATCGACAACTTCTTCCTGATGAGGTGGCCTGTAGTAAACCCCCACAACAGTGTCACCCATGTTACCCTGCCCTTTAATCCTTACCCATAAGCTGTCAACTTGCTCTTCATCCACCCCGAGGCAGAGCTCCATACATTCTAGTTGCTCCCTCACATAAAGAGCAACTCCACCACCTCGCCTTCCTGGCCTGTCTTTCCTAAAAAGCACATAGCACATAGTCATGTGAACTATCCCACCATGTCTCTGTAACCGCAATGAGATCATGGCCCTGCGACCGCACACAGATCTCTAACTCTTCCTGTTTATTCCCCATGCTGCGCACATTGGTATACAGGCATTTCAGAGAGCCAGTCAAGCATGCAAGCTTCCCAGGAGAGGTGCAAGAGGATCCTCCATAGCCATGTTGCATGCTGTCTCCCCTGGCTGTATGCACTCGCTGGAGGCATCCTGACTTGAGCGGTGTTTTACTGACTCCCCTGCCACTATACCACTCCCCTTCCCCCATCTTGCCTAGTTTAAAGCCCTCCTTACCAGGCTGGCCAATCTGTTGGCAAAGACGTGCGTGCCCCGCTTGAACATGGAGAAGATCAGTTCCAGCAAAGAAACTATTCGTTTAATCGTTCAGTTTTCCAAAGATGGTATCCTTGGGTACCATCAAGCATGAGGCCACCTGTCAGGGTTTTGTCTGGAGGATACCCCCCTCAGTTAGGGATGGTGTCAACTGCTTTGCTTGCCTTGGTAACTCCAGGATAATGGGACTAAAGTACACAGAGATCAAGCTCAGCACCTTGCAGCAGCACCATTTCATACTTGGAGAAACCAGGTGATGAGTTATCTGTGAACTGCAGTAAATAGGAGACACCATCTTTACCATTCCAAGGTCCCTCGGGGTATTTGGTTATGACCGTGCAATAGAGGAGGCTAATTGCAAGAAGATCATGGATGAGAAATACTCCCTCAAACAAAGCTGAGGTAATCTGATACAATGAAACATAATTCCTGGTTTTAGCTCTGCCATTATTGCCAGGAAAATCTACTCTGCCTTAAGTTAAATTCTTTCTTTAAACATTACGAAGAAAAAGCATATATTTCCATAAACTGTATTGTCATCAGCTATTGCCAGCTGGGAATACCATTGTGTATTGCCAGATTGTGCTGCCAGAAAATAAAGTCTATTAAGCCTTTTTCACCTGGCTTAATTCTCTCCTCAGTTTTATTGTCTTATAAATCGGGATTTATTATTAGGCATCTCTACAGAAATGCTAAAAATACAAGCCTTTAAAAAGCATAGCCTATGACAAAAACAATTCTGACAGAGCCTTAAAAAGGCAGACTGGAACAGTTATTTGAGTTAGAGACTTTTCCTCATCCTTTCCCTATCCTTGCCACTGCACATGTGTATTTTATAATGCACTTGCTGTGTAGACCTCCCATCACCACAACCTTCGATTGTTCCAAACAGCAGATTTCCAATACTTTCCTGACAAGGTTAATCTTACTGCTAGCATTTAGACGTTTTCTTCTCTTCCAACATTTAGTTTGCCTGTTTTTTTTCCTTATCTCTTATCTTCACAACCTTTACTCTTTTGTACCTCACAGCTATGAGTTTTTTGCCTTGATGTTTCAACTACCAATACATGTGTATTGTGTATATACATGCATGCAAACTCATACAGTGAATGCCTGTAGCTATGCACAAGAAGGTGTAAATATATATAGCTGAAAGACAGATAAGGCATGGTGGAGAGAGAGAGGGTGCTGGAGTTTGCATCTATACATACAAATCCCCACTCAAGCTATACAGTCAGTATAGAATAATTTAGCAGAGTAAGTTTAATTTATAGGTTAAATCCCAATTCTGGTGAGGGCATCTGAAATATTCATAAAGTTGTTGGAGAGAAAAGCTAAAAAAAAAGAAGTCCCCAAAGCTATGATTTGTTTGTAATACTCTATTTTGTGTAAATACTGCAATTTCAGAGCAGCCTATTGAAATCAGTAAGTCTAGCATTGGTGCCAGTAATATGCGCTCAGATTAGACGAGCACAGACAAAGATGGCACCATATCATTTAACCCTTAGCATAATGAATATATTATCTCTACAAAATTTTCCTATACAATGGGGATGTCCCATCCAAATGGACACTAAAGTTCAAGTCAGACTTTAAAAATGATAAAATACTGTGACAAAATACAATAATACCAAAACACGGTAGGATTATGCAGCTGTTTTCTGTTAGCTCTAGTAAAGAAAAGCATCATTCTAATATGTTCAAAGAGATAAAAATAATGATAAATAAGTAAAGGAGGTATAGTCTCACAAGTCTTAGCAACTGCAGCCATCTGACATGGTGAAGTGACACACCGGCAGGTGCCAAGGACAGAATATAGATCCTTGTGAGCCATCCTTATCCACCACAGACCCTATAGGAATAAACAGAAATAGACTCTATCAGTTGTTCATTTTATTCAGTATAAGGTCCACATGAATGAAGTTTCAATGATTAACAAAATGGTAAGTGCAATGAATATTTAGTTCTGCCTTGATTTATTGTGATTTTTTTTTAGATTTCTTGTCACATGAAATGTTATCTAACTTCAGGTACCTTCAGCAAAGTTAAAAATGCAGTCCAATAAAAAGAAATCAGCAGCTGCTCTACACTGAACAGTAATAAACACATTAAAAATTAAGCTAAGCAATGCTCCCTTCCTTATATAAATATCAGTCATATTCATCTCACTCCCTTTCCCAAAGCCCGTAACACAAACAGGCCTTGCTGCAGAGTGGCATGAAATCACATCAGATTACAGTGTGGAGAAAAATTCAAACTTTCAAAACCCAATTAACATAAAGGTAACGTGAAAACACACTTTTATTTTCAAAAAATGACAAAGTAAGAAAGCCATATGATACAACTGAACTTAATGCCATCTTTTCTCTTTAATAAATCTATCCAAAAGATGATCTAGTATTTGCCTTCCCTTGGAGCATCAGAGCAGGGCTAATTTTCTGTGCTAGGTTCAAGCACTGCTGAATGAGGGACCACGTCCATCCACACTACCGGTGACCAACTGCGCAGTCCGGTTTATCTCCCATCACCCCAGTAGGGCAGAGGTAGTTGAGTGTTGGGGGCACCCACTCTCCCTGCCTTCATAGCCATGGCCTTTATTTCTCCAGCGTACTCAATGCAGAAGCTCCTCCTTGTGCAAGCCTCCTTCCCTCGTTATCCAGCGCACATTTGCTGCATGCTCATTGTCCCCTCTCAGCTGATTCGTGCCACCACATCACAGCTCTATCATCATGTCTCTCTCCCTGTGCCATAGCCAGCATGCAAAGTCCCACCACTTATTGTTGCCACCGTGAATTTCCTTTAGGAGATTCTAATTATTTTTTTGGAAAGCTTGTGAAAGCTATTTCATTACTGTGGCTGTAATCCTTTGGCCTTTATACTCAGAGCTTGTCGTTCTTCAGATTGGGGAAAACACCTTGTGTTCTTAATATGACATTTGATTTCCACAATAGTATACGCTGTTCCACTGTTTTCACAGCTCTCTCCAGTGTCCTGGACTTCTCATTGATGTCTGTTAAACACCAACTGGTCTCTGTTATGCAAGTTTTCTCTCAAGTAATGACTGTATATAGACCAAATGTATTAAAATGCTGATTTTAAAAGAGTCTATTGGTGCTAATTGTAAGCTAATTGCACTCAAGTATCTGGTAGAAGATTATTACCACTTGCTTATTGTTCTTCCTGGGATTTATGTGGTAAAAAAAAGGTGACTTTACTGACATCCTAAAAACATTCCGTAAAAGAGAGGATATTACAGGCATATCAGGTAACGTCAATATCCAAAATAAAAGAATTACCGAAATTAGGTTTATTTGTATTAATTTCCTTACAAGTGATTTCACCCAGTATTATCCTTTAAAAAATTAGAGAAGCATTACTGCTAATAATGTTTTGGGATTTTGCCTCACATCTCTTTCAAATATTCAGCAGATGTTCTGCAACAACTAAAATAAAGGAATTTTAGAAGCTTCCTTTCAATTTACTTCTAAAATCTTCATGAGTGATACCACGAAGATGACACACAACAAATCTTGTTTAATAAAGATTCTCGTGGAGTGCACGTAAGGTTAGGAATCTTCCAAAAATGTATATCTTTGGACATTCTCATTTCTAGCTTGCAGAACCAAACATGTTTATTATTTTGTCAATATGGATCTTCATAAGATTTCCAAATGGATCTAAGGATTTCTCTTGCTTTGCAAGTCTGCTCTTCCCAGTACATTTTTAACTTGTGTAATTTCATACCGCAGTGCAGACACAAATGACAAAAAAAAAGCTATTTCAAACCTTTCTTCCACAACATTGACCCTCTCTTTCCTCCACCTTGTATCTCTAACACGCAGGTGCAATTCTGACCAGTCAAAAGTCAGTATGTGATAGTTCCAGTAACATATTTTCTATTAAATAATCAGCAGGTAAAGTACAGAAATAGTTTTGTCAGCAGGCTTTCATTTTTCTGGCTAAGTGCCAGATTGGAGTCATACTCCCTCCTGTTTACCCAAGAGCAGTGCAGAGAAGGGCAGCAGGAATGGTGAAAAATATAGAACAGTTAGGTAAGGGAAGAGAGCATCTAGACAATGATTCTCTGGGCAGGAAAAGATAGCTGAAAGGCACTGAGATAAAGGTCCATAAAATTTGTTGTGAAATGTTTGAAGTGAAGATAGAATCGTTGATCACTGTGTCCCATAACACAAAATCCTATAGATCTGCAGAGGTCCAAATGACATGCTCAGGAAGCAGCTTCAAAACAAAAGGAGGTATTTATCAACATACTGTGCAATCAAACTACTGAATTCATTGAAACAAGGCACGGTCCAAGTTCATCCAGATTCAAATAGCAACGAGATAAGTTCATGGAAGAAAAATCTATGAGGGACTATTAAACAGAACTGTATAACTTCTTTTTCAGGAGACTCTCCAAACAAGCTTCTGAGAGCTGACCATATAGCCTTGGGGAAGGAAAATAGGGCTACACTTTCTCTGGGCTGATTTCACATAGCTGTTCCTATGAGAAACATCACTGCTGTCACAGTGGAAATCCAGAGTTTAAGAACATGCACAAGGGCAGATATTACAACCCACTTTCACATATGGTGACACTTGATCAGCTCTTTGCAACCATCAAGGCACCACTGTCTCAAAGTGACCACAGTTGGATGCAAAACATCAAAGTCACAGAAAGACTGCAGTAAACTCTCCTGACCCTACAGTGTCAATGCCTAAACAGGAAGGGTCTGAGGCTAAACTACCTCATAAACTGGATAATTTTATGAACTGGGGATAAGCAATGGGAATTCTGTTACTGGTTACACATGGCCTGTGAGGAAAGGCTCCAAGACATGGGTTTGCTCAGACCAGTAGAAAGAAGACTGATGGGAGATGCAATGATCTTTCAACATATGAAAAGTTGCCAGAGGAAGGTAGGTGAGCAACTATTCTCCATGCCCAGTAGAGGCAGAACACGATGAAACTGGCTTTGGCTTTTCTTTTCATCAAAACAGGAGTGCCACACATCAGGAAAAGCTACAAGCCAGGAGGGTCATGAAACACTGGAACAGGCTCTACTGAGGCAATCACAGAATCACAGAACGGTTTAGGTTGGAAGGGACCTCTGGAGATCCTCTAGTCCAACCTCCCTGCTCAAGCAAGGTCCGCTGGAGCATATTGCCCAGGACCACATCCAGACGGGTTTTGAATATCTCCAGCGAAGGAGACTCCACAATGTCTCTGGGCAACCTGTTCCAGTGCTCTGTCACCCTCACAGGAAAGAAGTTTTGCCTCATGTTCCGACAGAGCTTCCTGTGCTTCAGTTTCTGCCCGTTGCCTCTTGTGCTGTCACTGGGCACCACAGAGAAGAGACTGGCCCCATCCTCTTGACACCCTCCCTTCAGATGCTTGTAGACATTGATGAGATCCCCTCTCAGTCTTCTCTCCTCCGGGCTGAACAGGCCCAGCTCCCTCAGCCTTTCTTCAGAGGAGAGGTGCTCCAGCCCTCTAATCATCTTGGTAGCCCTCTGCTGGACTCTCTCCAGTAGTGCCATGTCTCTCTTGTACTGGGGAGCCCAGAACTGGACAAAGTACTCCAGGGGAGGCCTCACCAGGGCTGAGTAGAGGGGCAGCATCACCTCCCTCCACCTGCTGGCAACACTCTGCCTAATGAATACCAGGATAAAATGGGAAGTTATTATTATTATTATTATTCTGTCTTGAAGCAGGAGGATAGAGGAGGTGATCCTCTTTCTTGAGATCCCATTTGTGTTTTAAATTAATATTTTGTAGGATTTCTCTATCCCACTCTTTTGTCCTTTGGTATCAGTATCTGAGAAGTTTGGAGGAGAGTGAAAACTCTGTTACTGATGCACTTACTACCCCACTGAAGTTTTACACTTAACAGTTAAAGGAGGTGTAATTTATTCTGTTTTAGTTATTTATTTCACCACATTCTCACTCCCTTACCAAAGGAAATAGTTGTAAGTTTGGCCTATTTTTATCATCCTTGTTCAGAAGAGATAGCATAATGAGGTAGCTGGATCATCATTCTTATCTGTTACAGCTGTTGTTTTGTGCTCTTTCAAGTTAGTCATGTGGAAGTCTCCCCTAATCAATGGAATGAGAGCAGCACCATTTGAGCAACCTATTATTCTACCTATATTAAATATTTAATTTATTATTTGAACCATAAGCTGGTTTTGAAGGTGCTTATTACCACTGACAGCAAAGAGCTTAGAGGCTTTAATTAGAGATGTTGATGTTACGTAGCTCAAGCTCAAGATTCCCATAGTCACTATGTGCTATCCATTATTATTATTATTATTATTATTATTAACCCATTATTATTATCCTTATTATTATTATTATTATTATTATTATTAACCCATTGTTATTATCCATATCCTGGCTTTTTAGAGATGACCACTGCATAACTGATACAAAATGTACGCTGTATTTGAATGAATCATGCATTACTGTAAGGACTGACTACAGGAGAGTAATTTCCATTTCTCACTTTAAAGAAGACTTTCTGTAACAATGAGAGAAACAGAGAAATGCTTATTCATATTGCCTTAGTTTTCAGCTCTACTTCTTGTAAAAAACTACCTTTGGGAGTGTGTGGATACGAGTCAGCTGGAATCATTGTGCAAACGAGTCAATGCCACAGAAAGATCTTTGCGAACTGAGCACATTACTTTGAGTGTTTATTCTGGATACACTGATTCAGCTGTGGTCCTCCATGTACATTTGTACCAGCAGCATTCTAATGAAAATAATAAATTATCTAGCACTCAAGGTCTGTAAATCATGATTATATCTGATGGTAACCTACAGAAGACAGACAAACAAATCTCTTACAGGTGTTACCAGGGAAAGCCATACAGTCTGTGTTTGGCCTTCAACTAATTAATTGTAGCAGTTCCTGTTTAGTTTAAATATCCATGAAAAGCCAACTTGTTGCAATCTGCTTACATAAGACCCACTTTTCTCCTAGCAGTTATTGTTATTTTATTTGGTTAACAGAGTAGAATCCTCTTTTATTTTGCCTGGTACCCTATAAACTAAGAGTGAGGCTCTTTCTGAATCATAGGAGATTGACTGACATAAAAAAAATTGTAATACCATACCATAGGACAGACAGTTTTTTCATTTAGGTAAATATTCCATCCCAGAAATGACCAATTCCTGATTCTCCAGAGGAAAGTCAGTGTTCTTACAATGACCCAAATCTAACAACTATACAAAGGAAACAATGCCTTCTCAGCCCTGTAGTCTAAGAATTACATTTATTTTACTTTATTGCTTTAGTTTGCAAAGCTAGCAGTGTTTTATCTATGTTCATGGTTTTTAAGGACTGGGAAATATGCTAGTGAACAAGCTAGGAATTCAAAAATATTGGTTGAATTTAATTTGTGTTGCTCTGCTTTTCATTATTAATGAGACATTCAACACAAGGATTTTCACCCTTAGATTTGAAAAAACACAAATAGGAAAAATTATTTTGTGTAGGATACACCCTGCGTAATGGGCCAATTCTTCAAAGCAGATGTAGGTAACACCATTCCTGTATATTTTTAAAAATATCTATAATAAGGCTTAACCACTGTTTCTGAAAGGATCTCCTACTGTCATCTATTTCAGTCATAGATTTACTGGGAACAAGAGGATAAGGAGCATCATCTCTCTTCTTACATACTATGGTTCAGTTTTTATTGTTCTGTAGTGGGTGAGAATCTTCCATATTTTCAGTGGTGACAGCAAAAAATCTCTAAATGTCCAGATATGAAGACAGGGGCATGCACATGTCTGAAAGATTAGCCGGCTCAGATAGGAGTACACGTAAGACATGCTACACTGGCAGCAGTCCACAGGCAGCTGAAAATGAAAGAGGATGAGGAGGAAGAGAAAGCCCTGACCATGTTAGGGGATCACAGAGCATCAATTTATGAGACAGCAAGGAAAACTGCAAACGTGATCCTCTTGCCATATGGCACCGAGCTTTCTTCTGATCTTCTCAGCTCAGGAACAATGAACTCAAAATGGAAGACATGCGGAAAGGTTTACAGTCATGGTCATAGGGAAGAGACTCTTATCTTCAAATAGAAAACCTTCCCTTATAAAAAGCAGAGGCTGAGATCAAATGTGGCTGCACACCACAGCGTATCAGGATGATGAAGAAATGTTTGTGTAAGCAGGACATCTTACATGAGTCTGAAAATGGGAAGAAGGTTTCTAAAATTCAGACTGAGATTTTAGAAGAGCCTTACAGTGTGAATGCTGCAAAATCAGCAAAACTAAGAAGCTTTGCACCATTTCAAACAGAGCTTGATAAAATCATGAAAAAGATAATCTGGCATGATTGTCTGCTACAGACATGTCGACAAGGCTGAACTAGATAACACAGGAGTGTTCAGTGCTAATCCTAACCCACACAACAAAGAAGACATCTCATTGCATGAAGCAACTGTGCTCTCTGTTGACTACATGAGCTACATTTGTTTTATTATTATCTTTGGCAGCTTTATGATACTTATTTTTAACAATATACTAGCAATATTAAGGAAATTCACCAAAAGTGTTGTCCATATAGGAAGCCATAAAATCAGAGAGAGACATATTTTGAAAGGGTTTAAAATTGTTTGTAGAAAGGAATATTAGAGACACGTATTTATTATGTATTTTTTGAGAGTGAGAGGAATACCTTTATGGGGTTTTGCTTTTTAAGGACCTAACAGGGGGGAAAGGACTATGATACGCAGGCAAAAATTTATTTTGAAAGAGTATCTTTGATAGCTGTGAGGTATTTGCATCAGCAGTGCCAAGGACTACATCTGAACTTGTTTCCCAGGGATACGGGATATTTTCCAAGAAGAATATCATCACACCTTGAAATAGCAATAGACTCCCCTCGCAGAGTAAGAGAGAACAGCCAAGAACAGCTTGACCTTTATGGGGGCTGTTAGGTGGTAGGGCTTTATTTGTTTATTTGCTCATCTACTTGTAGTGGTGTAATTGAAAGCATGGCCCCTCATTTGCACAACTTTGCATGGCTCCTGTTTCACAGATATGTAACATCTGCTTGTTTCCAGATTCTTTATCTATAAATTCCAGCACACTTCTCTTCTGATAGCAAAGGTGATTTGGCTTTTCCTGCTGTCCTTTAAGAGCCCAAACCTCTCTGACTGTCACATCAGGCAGAGAAAGTACCAGGTGCTGGTTCATATGATTGCTGGGGGCAGAATGGACCTTGCATCTTTCTGCTAAGGGGGGAATCTATGATGTGAGGGATCCTGAAAAAGCAGGTAGTGCTCAGTTTAAGCTGAATGGAGCAGAGTGCAGTGTGATGCATTTGCATCCATCCTTGGCCATATCCATCTCTGAAATTCAAAGGAGTTATAAACGAAATTCGTTGTCTCTCTCTGTAAGTACTTGTGTATCAAATAAAGGGACAATAATGTGTTGAAATGGCATAATAAAATGCAGTAAATTGCACCTCCTTTAAATTGCTTAAATATAAGTGGGGCAGGGGGAGGCGGGGGTTGAAGGCTATTGATTATATCAGTGTCTTCAACCTCTCTCGATCCTACCAAGTACTAAAAGACAGGACTGAGCAGGAAATAAAAAAGAAAGAAAGAAAAGAAAAAAAAAAAAAGCAGGGACAGGGATATCCTGCGTAATTATGGACTTAAAAAGAAACAAGGGCTCTGGGGCAAAATGAACATAGCAAAATAAAGGATCCCACTCAGTCCCTCTGTTCCAGGACAAAATGTGCTTGGATCCTGCCCGACAGAAATTTTTCTGACCTGGTTTAAAAATTCCCAGGGCAGGAGATTCTGCATCTGCTGCAGGGAGCCTGTTTCAAGGTTTCACCTCCTTAACACATAAAAAGCTTCTCCTACTCACCACTTTGTCCGAACAGAGAGGCAGAAACAGGAGGAGAGGATGGATTCAGTAACACAGCCTGAGCTTTTGTATGGACAGGATAAGAGATGTGAAACATTGGAAATGGATGAATTACTCAGAGCAAGAGCAAAGTGAACTGATTTGCTCTTGTCCTGTCCCTCTTGTAGTTACCCCCACACTCTGTATTTTCATGAAGTATGCGACTATACGAGTGACCACAAGGGGTCAGACCAGAGCTCTTTCTAGCCTTAATCCTCTCTCTTGCCATCACCAGTAGTAGCACACGCCTTATGAGGAATATAAAACCAAGATTACTCTATCTGACTGCTTTCATACTATGTAAAGTCTTGACCTGCACAACGTCCCTGTGACAATGAATTTCATGGCTTCGCTGCCCAGTGCGTGAATAAATATCTCCTTTCTTTGTTCTAATCCTGCCACTTGCTTCTTTTTCCCTCCTCCTCCTCTTTCCTACAGAGGAGCTGCAGCTCCACAAGGTCAGCACGGCAGAAGAAGAGCAGCGGTAGATCAGAAACGAGGCGACTCTGTCTATTTTCTTATCGTGACCTATCCTATAAAGAGAAGGTGCTCCTGTTTTTCTCACTCACTTATATCAAAATTTCCACAGGCTACATCTTTCCAAGTGTTAGGTGTTTCTAACATGGTAAGCTGAAGTTTTTGGATGTATGACTGGGACGTTTGCATTCACCATCCTAAAAAAAAGAAGAATATCAGTGATACCTTCCTGCTGGATGGCAGCATAATTCAGGACTGGCTAGTTTGGAAAGACATGACTGTATCTAAGAGCCTCATGGCATGCTCTTGCATGAGTCTCGTAAGCATGCTCAGTTACAGCATTACTGCAATTCATGCCTCTCATTTATGCCAGCCAGGGTGAATCTGGGCTGGCAAGTCTGGGAAGGCAGAGTTCAGACCATATGACATGCTGCTGTGATGAACGGATGGACGAAGCTGTGACTAATCCCTCATGGATCAGTCCAAAGTGGGAGGTTCCTCAATAAATTCTTATTTTAAATGGTATCATGACTTATTGCCTAGGAAGTCAACAAGATGTGTCTAAGGACAGAGTTTTAAGTTCTGCCTGATAGCCTGCCAAAGCATGGTGGAAAACTACATGTCTATCAGGTTCAGGACTGACTTAGTCACTAAGGAGGTTCAGCCAGGCACGCAGGTAGCTTGCGACTGACTACAGGAGCAGCTGAAAGGTCGGAATCACCCCTAAAAGGCCACATTTTGGCTGAGAAAACAGAATTTGGGTGTGTAATTAGAACTGTGAATAGTCTTTCTGCTTGCAGAAGCAACCAAGAGGTTTGCATTCTATTTTGGCTGCAAACTCACTGGAAGTCTAAACTCAGGAGTAATTTAAAATTAAAATTGCATCTCCTTTACTATGATTCTCTCTCTTAAGGTACTTTATGACCTCACCCAGGATTAAGCCTGCTTGGTTCAAGAAATAAAGTGAAATATAATAAAATTATGCAATTCTCTCAAAAGCTTAAAAAATTAGCGTAACAAAGAATGTATTTTAGATCACATGTAATTCCCTTGGAATTTTCTATATGCATTAAAAATTCATAGGACCAACTTTATGAGTTTGAATTCTTCTTGAAATTCAAGACTATACTAATATCCATTGTTATTTATCATTGAACAATGATGTTAAACAATGTTAACATACTAGCCTGAATGTTAATGCTAATTAATATTAACATTGTTAATATTAAGAATAATAAATAATTAGCATCTATCAATGATTAATTAATGTTCAGTTATTATGTTTAATAACTGCAATTATTTAAATAATTGTTTAAATGTTACTTTTAAATTAACGTTTAACCTCATAAATAACACTGTCCTGCTGTAATATAAACAGAGTCCGTTCAGCTGCTTTACTCCAAGGTACAAACAAATACCTAGCCTTACCTTGTAACAACATTGTGCTACTTTCAGAGTTTTCATTTTTAAAGCTGTACTATACAATATGTTTAAATGTACCAGTATTTCTCTGTGACATCAGAAAAAAAACCGGTTTCTGGACCACAAGACTTTCTAAAATTACATCACTCCAATCCCATTAATTTCTAGAGGGAATTAAGAACCTATTTTTTGGAAATCCAGCTATGAGTCAGTGCTTTGTGAAAGTCATTGCTGAGTACTTTCTGCAAATCGGAGTTATTCTCAGATTGTTCACTCAGCCCATTTGCTCCTCACGGCCTCTTTAGTGCTTTTTTTTTTTTATTAAAGTCATGATAAGCTAAGTGAACAACTCACTTCTAGTACAAATTACCAGGGAAATAATTGCAAGTTTTTCAAGATTTGCAGACTTTTTTGTGACTAGCAAGAAACTGGTCATTTACTACTGCAGATAATTATTAGTAAAATGAGTTGTTTACTTCATGGGCATATAAAGGCGTATTTACCAAACATGTATATGTTCACATGTTTAAATTCACATTTAGATCAGCAAGGTTATGCTTTTATGTAAGGAAAATTCCACTGCTGTGAAAGTGATGTTTTAATATCTGTATTTGCTCTTAGGTTACCAAAAGACTATAAAGTTACTGTTTCAAAATAATGACTGAGGAGTCTTTTCTGGAAGCATCTTTCTTTTTTTCAGTGAAAAATGTCTTTTTTCCCACTGCCATTGATATCAAGCAATCTACCTGAAAGTAATTTTGACCACTGCAGCCAGAAAACAGTTCAGGACAGTCTTAGCTTAATAGGAAGAACAGAAAAGGCTGAAATTTTATTTGTTTGGAGAATTGTTATTCTGGCGGAGTGTATATTCTTGGGTGCATTTTTAACACAAATGAGAGATGTGAGTTTGCTGTGTTTCAGTATCTGGTTTATTCTTTCTCCTGATGCTCTGGTCCCTTAATAGGCATGGCACTTTCGGTCATCATTAAGCCTGGCACTTCTGAGAAAAATGCCTTACCAACAATTTAAAGCTATTAAAAAAAATGCAAATGCCTCTTAATGTCCTGTTCCGAGAATTTTTTACCAAATCTAGTAACATTCCTCATTTTAACCTCAGCAGATACAGCAGACTAGAACATTCCAAAAAGGGGAAATATTTTAAAGAATAACCCTTTTGTTACCAGGGAAGTGGTGCAAATTCTGTAATACTCTTATTGTAGCTATGGAGAATACTTCTTTCACCCAGCATGAATGTTCTTGTTTGCAGAATTGTCACCCACTTATACCATAGGACGTTCACACAGGCTAGCAGCCCAGGTCCTGTACTTCTTATGGGAAGGAAGACAGGATCATTCCACAAGAAAAGCACAGGAATGAGAGCTGACCTCATGCAAAGTTACTTTAGGGTAATTGCTATTTCCTCTTTGAAGTTTCCGTGACACAAGAGGATGCTGTAAGTATACATGGCTATTATGGCTGCTGCCCAGGTAAAGTGGCTGGAAGATAGACCTATGTAATGAAAACTCTTTAAAATGACAGATTTTTAACTCAGAAAAATAAAAGGGTGGGGGGAGGAGGATTTGAACCAAGGGAGAATCAGCAGGTCTCGCTGCCCCTTCCTCTACACTCCAAGTATTCTCTCAAATCTTGGGATCCTGACATCTCAAAAGACACAACTGGCCTAAGAGCAGGTGAAGGGGGGAAGCTTATTCTGCCCCAGTAACTCACTGCTGTACAGAGGAATTGCTTCATGCGAGATAGCACTAGTGCTGTTCAATGCAGGTTGTGATTCTGTATTCTCAGCATGGTGTTTCTTGCACCTATAAAGGAATAAGAGCAAATTTCATGTGAAGAATATACCGTCACGGGTAGGGAGGCTGGTTATCTGCACAGAGATGCTCTGCATTCTCCTAACTACTATGATTCCCTGCAGGCCTCTGAACATTTATAAATTAGGGGTCCTCCCCTGACCGTCAGGTCCAGAGTAACAAGGGGAGGATTCAGAGAATATGCCTTTGCCCTCTCATGACTTTGTGTGTCCGGGTGTGTGCATGTGCGTGTGCATGTGGAGGGGGTGGTTTCCTCTGCTGCCCCTTGAGAGAGCACAATCCTGCCAGCACTATGTTATGACATCTGTTTTTACAAACTCAATAATGTTCAGCATGCTGAGAAGCCGGGGAGGTTTTGATGGATGAACCCACTACAACAGCACGATAACATTCTGCAAGCATGCACAAGGGATTAAGCGAGACACCAGCCCACTTCGTCGAGGTCAGGCTGTGCTCAGAATCTGAAAGGATGTAATATTAATGTCTATCTAATTGGTGAATTTGTCAATGCAGTGTTGCCATTAAACAGTCAGCCATCTGGACCCCAAGGTTTATGCGATCACAGCTGATTGTCAAAACAATGGCATTTCACTGACCTTAAGAAATTTAATTAAAATGTTGTATTGCTTTCCTTGCAGTGTAGGTACATAAACTGTTAGTAAAGAATGAGGTTGCTGCAAAGGCTGCTCCTTCTGTTTTCCAAGTCTACAGTGTAAAATCATTTTTGCATAGAAACACGTTCCTGGTAAATCTAAAATAATATGTGCAACTGCACTGACACTTGGTCATGTTTCCTTAGAATGTGTTCTAATGATTCAGCAATGACAGTAACAATGGAAGAGATTTTCTTGTAGGAGACAAAAAAATTAAAAAAACTTTAAAACATTCCATTCCTTTATTTTTAATTTAACTTATTACTATTTAGTACACTCATTGTTCAATTTACAGCTCTGAAGCTGTTGTAGTATTCCTCTGTTCTGGAAGTACATTTGCAAAGGTACGAGTAATTCTGAATACTAATATTGATTCAATTTATCCTCAATTAATTAGAGAGAATACTGACTAGTTATAGTGGCACAGTCTCAGAAGAACCCCTCCACACATAACATAAACTAGTAATAGTGTGGGGGGAGCGGAGGGGTTGTTATTTCCTATGTCAATATTTCTTCTTATGTTTCTGGCCTCCAGCAGAATCTTCACTCCAGTCCCTAACCTGAGGGAAGAGTTGCAAAGAGGGAAGACTACAAAAGAACTGCCACGGCTTCAGCCCCTGAGCTCAGAGCAGCCCCACTGCTCTGTCTTGCAACATATCTCCAGTACAGTAGGGAGAAGAAACAGGAGATGCAGCAATGGTCTGCTCCTCTCCAGGGCTGCTCCTCCTCCAGTGGAGGGCTCACCTGGTACCACCTGTGCACACCTGAGACCAGCGGCATCTTCCTGGCAGTCCTGTGCATATGTGTCTTGGGCTTCTCAGCTACATAGCTTCTCTGCTCTACCGTTTTGCCCTATTGTTTTGCCCTATTTGCCCTATAACCAGTATTTTAGAAGCTGTGGTAAGAGGTGGGGGGAAAAACAGCTCTCCTTTTTCAACACAGACCCCTAGGGATGTAGAAATCTGGCATATGAAGGAATTATTGGGTGACTAAGGTTCCCTCTTCATATTG
Source organism: Struthio camelus (assembly GCF_040807025.1). Classification (NCBI taxonomy): domain Eukaryota; kingdom Metazoa; phylum Chordata; class Aves; order Struthioniformes; family Struthionidae; genus Struthio; species Struthio camelus. The sequence goes on along the minus strand of NC_090943.1, from coordinate 119,329,219 downwards.
CGTAGGTCTTTTCATAAATGTGTCAAACACCATCTTAAAACAAGTTTGTGTTTCTCCTAGACTGATTGGAGGTTGTTCCAGAACTTCACTGTTCTCATAGTTATGAACCTTCTTTTAATTTCCATCTTAAATTTATTCATGGCCAGCTCATACCCATTTGTTCCTGTGCCAACATTGCCTTTTAGTTTAAACAGCTCTTCCCTAGTGTTCCCATTCCTCCCCATGAATTTATAGAAAGCAATCACATTCTCTCTCAGCTTTCGTTTTGCTAGAATGAAACCCAGCTTTTCTAATTGCTCATAAAATATCCTCACTGTTCCCCCGACCATGATTCTTCATCTGCTCCTTTTACACTGTTAAGTCCTTCTTTCTTGAATGGGGGTAACCAGAGAGGTAAGCAGTATTCCAAATTATGTCTAATAGACGCCTTAAGAAATGGCTCTCACATTGTCTTTCTCTACTAGAAATTTTCCACCTGCAATGCCATTTTCTTTTCTCATGGCTGCATCACATGGGCATTTCATCATCATGCTACAGCCAGCTGGAGCACATCACATCTTCTGTTCAGCTGTTTCCAGCAGAAGAGCTTCTAGCTCTTAGTAGGTCTTAGTATGTCTTAGCAGATCTCCAGTGCCTCACCTTGCTCCTTTTACAGTTGAATTTCCATTACTCCGGTCTTCAAAACCCTCAGTGCTTTTTACATAATATGCTGGGCCTCCTTTTTCTGCTAGTGATTCCTGAGCATGTTCCTCAAACTCCATCAGCACATTCACCTTTTTGTCTCAAGGGCAGAAATGGATTTAAGAGGAGCTCTTGCAGTAACCTCTGTGAGCTCCTCTCTCCGTGCTGTCTGTTGTTTTCTTCCTTTGAGACATCTTACACAACTTACATCTTCACTAATAGTTTTTCACATGATATTACATCAGATGCTTTACTGAAGTTCAGATAAATAAGATGCATGTCCAGAAAGTCCATTTTTTAGTAAAATAAAGATTTTGGATTAATTAGTCACAATCTACCTTTGTTAACCTTGTGTTGCTTTTTATTTTATTTCCTTATCTTCTATAATTCTTTGTTTCAAAGTTTATTTGAAAATCTTGTATGAGGTTGAGTTCAAACTAGCAAACCCACAGCATCTTGGATCTTCTTTTTTTTCTTCTTTTAATGATACAGTTACTAATCTTTAGTCCAGTGGTGTTGCTTCAAACTTGGTACAGTTTTTAAAATATTTCATAGCCTGGAATTCACTACCTTCACATTGCTCTCCCATATTTCAGAAGGCTTCTGAGCCTATTTCTTTTGGACTTACTGCATTCAGTGATTAAATAGCAACAAAAAAGTTTATTTTATTTGAGAACAACTATGTTCCAATACTTCATCATGTTTTACTGTGCCGAGATAAGGCCAAAAACAGTTTCTAATTATCTCATCGGCAGACCATGTCAGGATTTAATACAACAGCACTTCAAAATACAGAGATGGTACAAGGTTTGTAAAATATGTCGTAAAAGTAAGCTGCACTAACGTGTTGCTTTTGCTGTTGCATGTAAGACAGAGAGAGCTGTCTTCAAGCACTCATTTGGCACAGTCTGCGCAACATACTTATTGTTCTGTGACTTGGAAATAAAGCAGCAACCTAAACTTCTGATAACGTGTTTATTTCACTGAGTGTTCCTCTTTTAGTGGTAGTGTCTGTAAAATGAATCTCCCAACCTGTAGTTGCTACCATATTAACACGTTATCAGTATATGAATCTATGATATGTACATGAAAGAATCTTTCCTCATACTGTATCTTAGCAAGTTGTTAACCATATCTACCTTGTTTAATGTTATTAAATACACTACTAATTGCAAAAGGCCAGCATTATTTCAGTCCAATAGATCACCCTTGCACATTTGTAATGTGTCTTTGGTAGAATGTGACAAAGTAATTTGAAATCAGACACTGATTAAAATGCCTGACCACATACTGGGAATATTATTAGTTGGCTCAAAGTTTTTTCTACTACGAATCCTTCTGCAGAACTGACTACCTGAAGGTTAGCTGTAGTACATTTTTTTTATCCCAGCCCACCAAAAATGAACTGCAGACGCATTTCACATCTGTGAATTAATTATCCTGTGGAGACCAGTCAGTGAGTGCTAGAACATGCTATTTAACAACCTTTGGGGAATTGGATCCTTTTTCAAATTCACATTGACTCTTTATTAACACGGAGTTTGGCGGGAGGGAGTTTTCCTGATAAAGGTCAGAGCTGCTCATTAGAAACCTAAATGAAATGCGGAAACATGGTTGATTGTTATAGGAATATAGCTTATGAAAGGGAAAAATGCTAACTTATGTCTACATGGTAGTGAGGGCAGTTGTACAGCATTGTGGCTTTATGTTACTTTTAAGAGAATATTTCTCAAAATGCTTTGGAATAAGCCTTCCAGTAATACCTGGTTACCTTGTACCACAGGTGAGATCTGTGCCCAAGACTAGTTTAACTAACTAGAAGAAAATTTTAATTTCTTTCCCTCAGGAAAGAAGGTTCAGACTAGATGCTTGATTCGGAGTTATTAGATGGGCAGATATACTTTCTGTTCTTGGTGTCAGAAGCAAGAAACTGCTCCAAAACATGCTTTAGGAGTGCAGGAGAAGAATAAAGACATACAGTGTTGATAGGGGGTGTTCAGTTATATGTATATGTTTACATATGTATAGATAGATAACATCAACACAGAGTTTCTCAGAGTCCAGGCTGCTGCAGCCCTTAAAGGAAGGGGGGGGTGAAAGTTGTCAGTAACATTGGCATTCGTAGAAACGATTATTTCTCTTTATTGATTCAGGAATCCATGAGGATCTACGTTAGGCTATTCTGTTTGTTTTCTGACCGTGGATGTAGTTGTGGGTATAAGGTCTCTAAACAAGGCTTCACTTGAACAGTGGAGCCTGGAGTATGGGCTCTAGGGGTGCTGAGACTGTGCTTAGAAGAAACGTAGTGTGGTTGTTGATACTAGCTCCAGCCTCCTGTGGTAAAAAATAAAGTTGCTACTTATATCACTTTGCAAGGTGATGAGGATGCGGATCATCACTATTTTGCAAGAAAAAATGAGATATCTTATGGGAGGAACACCTTTCCAAATAGGAGTCCTAATGGAGTATGCAGTGAACGCTGCTGCAGAGTAGCCACTGCTGTGTTCTTCCCAGTCCCTCCTGAATCAGAAACACTCATAGTCTCAGTAAAAATATGAATAAAGAAATACTAATATTTTACAGACATGGAAGACAGGCACATGGAAAAGTCAGGTTTTTTCAAAACGGAACAATGCCAAAAGAACAAGGGCAAATCCCTGGAAACACTAGTCATGTGGTAGGCTGTGCTTGGAGGACTGGCTTGAGTGACTGCAACAGGCTTACTCCGAGGAAGGTGTATTCACATATGTAAGAGCTGTGAGAAAGAGTTCGTTTTGCAGTGCGGATTCCAGCTCTATATACCAACCCTTCAACCTCTACTCCCTCTAATTTGCATCAGCATTTGACAGCATGTTGACAGCTCGTTAGGAAAAAAAAAACACCTGACCAAAGCACTCAGTGCAAGCAGAGGGATCTGCTCTTTAATTGTGAACTATATTGACATCTGAACCAGATGTGGAACTGCAGGTTGGAAACCAGCCCAATTAGCATGTTTATTAAGATATTCTAAACTGTATTTAAATTATTAACTAGCATAAGAAATAATAGATGTCTTAAGTTGTCAAAAGTGGCAAATCTGAAAAACAGGGCAGGCATTTGGAATTACTTTTTCCTGAAAGAAGATATGATGCTATATCAATGGCTTTAAGCCACGTCAGCTCTCATTGAACAGGAGTCATTTGGGGGCAGAGGTCTCAATTCCGTGTCTTCTCATTGCAGATGGCCATCAAGACTGATGTGACTCATTACCTCTTTGCAATAACAACGGCAGAGTTTTCCTAAGCACTATTATGTTCAACCGCATTTGGGTTTTGGACCTTTTTTTTTTTTTTTTGAGACTGGTTAAATTTAAATTAACAGTTTGGTTTTATTTCTGGGTTAGGATTGGCAATTCTGTTCATTAACCTCCATCCTCAAAGAGACTTCTTGCACTAAGGGTGTCACAGGTCTTCCTAATATAATGCAGAGACTACAAATCAAAGGTGTAGATTTAAAACTTCTCTGAGATTAATGCATCTGTATTCTGATGGCTTTTTCCAAATTTCTTTGCAATATCTGATAACTGAAAAGCCAGACAGCTCTTTATGCAGAGAAAAATTCTCTTCTTTTTTGTTCTTTTACTTTTTGAACTCTTGTTACACTTACAGTTCATGAGAGTGATATCTGAATAAAGTCATTCATAGCAGGTTATGTCCATTTAAGTAAGATGCCGTCAGGAGAATCTCCTCACAGCAAAGTACAACATTTTACAGAAACAGCTAACAGCTCTGGATGTGTATGTGCTATTAGTTTCCTGAACCCAAAATAACAAATTTGAAATTGATAATCATTTCCTCTGTATCTCATTCTTTTAATCTTTTTACTAGTTCTTGAGCATTATTTTCTTTTCCCTTGTTGAATGACTGTAAACGTTCTCATTATGAGATCTACAGCTCAAAGCACACTATAAAAGCATAGTTTTGTTGCCTCCAGGGTAATTGATATGTATGGAGCACCTATCATAAAACAGAGTTGATAAAATATTCCTACAGCAATTGCATTTATGCTAACAGCCCACGCATTTGGAAAGGTGGGGAATCTTTGCACTTTATTGCTGGCACTTCAGGCTAAACTTCTTATTCTGTAGATCTGTCCCTGATAGTCTGCCTATAATGAGATACGGTGTGTTGCTTCCCAGCAACACATGCTCAGGTGGCGTTTGCATGTTTAGTTCTCTGAAGCTGCTGTGGCACTCAGCAAAAAAGAATAACAAGCCCTAGGTGCTCCCAGTTACTGAAAGGGAAATGCTCGTTGCATCTCACTGTCATAGAAGTGCTTTCTCTCTGGGCCCCTTTGGAAACACACTGAAGCCAAAAATTTAGGGATTACTTGGAGTTCTCTACACTCAACAGAATTCTTTCGGTGTCCCTCGGTAAGCTTTGCAGGTATCAAGTTCAGAGCTATATACCTCAGTCTTATTTTAGTTCAGGACTGTCTCGGTTTTTGCTAGGCTTTAAGTCTTTCATTTCCCTTGTTTTCTTTCAGGCACCAGCTGCCTCCATTTCTGTACATTTTCAGCACTGCCACTGTTCTCTATTAGATGAAGTTCAAGTATCTCTGTTGTTAGCGGTGTGCAAACGCAAAGGTGTGGAGCTATCTTCACATGATGTGTTGCAATTGTAGATACAGAGGAGGCCATGTCAAAATTGGGATAAACTGCACAACTTTTTCTCACTTAATTTTAGAAACTCTGGTAATAAACACCTTTCTGCCCATTCACAAGGACAGCTGAGGGAGGGAAGTGGTGTCCTTTTATGCCTAGGGGGGTTCACAGTTGCAGAATGCTTGTGGTCATTACCAGCCTCAGCCTTTTAAGCAGAGCTCTTCATCGTTTTATTCCATCAGTTGGAGTAACAGCCTCTTTCTTGCTACCCAATTATATTCAACCACTGTGACAAGCTTAGTTTTATATAAAATTATTCATTTAATGGTACCCTCCAGATGTGCTAAAATCATACTTTTTTCCAGATAGATCCTGTAAGTATTAGACATCTGTGAGAAGTTGACTTGCTCTCCTGAATGAGTTGAGTGCTTTAGAAGATGTGCTAAATGCTGCTTATTCCATTTTATTAATTCCCATCCTCGCAACCAACTTTCTGCTTTTTTGACCGGTTTCTCTCCATTCCACTGTGATGTCTTTATGTTCTGTTCCCATTTTTTTGAATCTCAGCTTTCTGAAGTTTATTGGTTTTGTATTTGCTAAGCACAATTAAGTCCCAAGTTGACAAGAAACATTTGAATAGTTTGCTCTCCTGTAATTATAGACATATTAAGATAAGAACCTATATGGAATAGTATGTAGCGGAGTTTTAAGCAGTGTTTAAACAATATACCTGAAGCTATGGTGATTTTTCTGCTTGGCATTGTAACAGGATAGTCCCCTAGCAGGCTGTGACTAATGCTCATTAGGTGATGTTATAGCCCAATGCACTGCTCCTTTACTTCTTTTTCTTATCCATGCCATTTTATAAAAGAATTTATACACTGGACCACAGGAACAATATCACAATAATAGTGCAAAATACAGATTAGATATTTGTATTCACAATAAATACATTGTCATACATTGTCTTAATGAGAGTTCTTAAGAGACATCTTAATGAGATAACTTAAATAGACTTACAAAAGACCTAACTGAACATGCCACAGGTCTCATGTTGTACCCCAGCTTTACTGATTTAGATGCCCAAAATCTTCCCTGCACAAAAACTCTATCAAGCTTGGGAGAAAAGGTGAGTTACCAAGGAATCTCTCTCTGTGTATTCCTAACAAATGCCAGAGCTCCCAGGAAGGTGCTTGAATTTATACCAGATGTGTTGTACAGCATCCTCAGAACACTCCACCTTTTCTGGAAGGTGCTCCTCAGCCTGACTTTCGGACTGTGCTGAGCTTTCTCTCTTTGAAGCTCCCTGCTCCAGCAGCTTTTGGGAATTGTTGTTTTTGCTGCATTCAATAGCTCTACCTAAATTGTTGATTTTTTTTTTTCGTCAGTAAAGTTAAATCAAAGTCATTTGGATTTTATCTGGAAAAAAATTGTAAAGGGAATGGGCTCTCCTGAGACCATAATAAGCATGTCAGAGCAGAGAGTGGAGGTGGTGCCACCTGCAGCCGGCATCTTCCCTTTGAAATTTTCATGCCCAGAAACGACATTCCAGACTGTTTTAGCGACAGCGGGGGCGCTTTCACTTTTCAACGTGTTCAAAAGTTCAATCAAGAACAGTTTTGAAATTTTAATTGAAACTGAAAATAGAAAGGAGCCCAACTGCCCTCTGTTGATCACAGCAACAGGGAGGATAAAAGAGAAAAACGATGCTATGAACAAAAACAAGCACTGCAGGGATTTTTACCGAACATCTTGCTGTTGCTGCTAAGCGATTATTTTCAATGATCTGCCGATATGGCTTAGAGCGCAGTTTTAAACTGAAATTTCCCAGTATTTCTAGGGGTTCCTTGCCATCTTTGGATTGCTTACATTTCAGGTGCATGGATTTTCACTATATACAGTCTGGAGGTGAGTTTGCCGAGGTCATCAAGATACACAGAATATTGGTGGAGTCAGAGGGGATGAAAACTTTGGCTATCAAAGCTAAACTTCTTAGAGTTATGAAGTGACATAACACTGACGAGCTTCAGGGGGCTAGGAGAAGGCAAATGCAACTTTACGAATGAAGCTAGGCTTTGAGCTCACACAGGACATTTTCATCTCTCGTAACACATTACATATTTTAGCTTTTTCTTCTCAAAGTAGCCTTGAAAGCAGTGTTACTCAATCATCAGGATTAAAAGACTATTTTCCTGGATTCTGCTTCTGCAATAGGATACCATGGGCACAAAGAGAAGACCTGCCAGAAACACATATTTTTAAGTAGAGAGTCCATTAAAAGGTATTTTTTAAAAGTCTGTTTAACCACCTCTGAAATCTTCAAGACATCTCTGTGCTAGATATGATATTTTCTACTTCTGCAAACATATTGCTAAGAAATGTCAGTAACGAATGGTTCAAAGGGAAAGTCTTGATTATAATAGAATTTGTTAATTGAATGTTTTGATTAAGAACACACTAAGGTTAAAAAGAAACACATTGGAATTGCATATATCATAGATAAGATAAATATACATCCAAATGAGTGCTAATTGACATCAGAAGTTTATATATACGCTACCAATGCAAGCACATTGACTAACAGAAACAAGCACCTTATTTAAGGCTAATGCTAATTTTAAATACAACACAGAATCATCTCCATGCTCTCATCCCATCTGTTGCCAACAGCAAAATATAAATTATGAATGGCATATTTTTTCCTTTTATTCACTGCTTTGCAAATCTAGTAGAAGTTTCATTGAAGACTTTTGTGCCTTTGGCAGGTGAAGATGCCTGTGTACAACCAATTATCTCACTTGCTTTCCTTCCACATGGTGAAGCAAAGCAAACTAAGGACAAGACCCCTATATTCTTATTAAAAAACCCACAGAGATGCCACATAGTACTTTTACATCTGTTGCTTCATATTTCTCTGTGGAGAGGAGATCGTATATTGTGTTTCCATAACAGAACGTACTGAAGTGTCACAATTCAAGTAGTCTGAACTCCACAAATATGCTGGCCAGATACTAGTTTTGAACTTCCTTGGTTTCCCCTACGCACATAAGGAGTCATGCCTCCAGCCCATCTCTGTTCCCCACACCGCTGTGAGAACAGCAGCTTAGCTAAACCACATACAAGCAGAAGGGAGAGCATTCAACTCTGGGCAGTACTAGCTGCCTGAGTTGCTGTTTCCTCTCTTCTCCAAGGAAAAAAGGCAAAAGCTTGATAGAACTTGACATTCATCAGATGCCAACCAGTCAGGCAACATTTCTTGCATTACATCATGGGGAAAAATATAGTATTATCAAAGGCATCATATAGTTCTTTTGAGACATGGACCAGTACTGTAGCTGGATGGGAAGTGTGATGTGGTGATCTCCTGCAGTCCCACTATAACTAGCTGCTTTGGATCTATCTAAAGAAATCTAAGCTCAGCTGTCTGAGCTGAGCTGAGGTTGTGAGATAAGTCTGTTAGCCAAGAGACTGACTGGCTTCACAACATAAGTCCTGGGGATATTGGACACTGTGGAAACTTCTGGTTAAAAATTTTGATGTGCTTCCAAACTTTCAACTTCAGTTGAAAAAAATCTTTAGACTGGACGTCTTTTGAGAATACGTCCTCTTAGTGGTCACGTTAAGTGATCCAAAAAATGATGTACAGGGCTTTTCTCAATTGTCAGGTTATATTCATTTTCACAAAAAGGCTAGTACCCAAAATAAAGCAATTTACATACAGCCTAATACATATCAGTAAATCAAGAGGGTTTCAGTATGCCAATTAGTTTGTTAAATGCTGTATTGGTTGCTACGCAGTGAAAAAAAAGCTCTTTTTTTTCCTTCTGACAGTTCATCTTACCATTGCAGCCTGTTGATTTTACCAGCCAGAAACTTTCACATTCTATAATTTTAAATGACCATGGCGCTTCTGTATCTTTGATTACATTCACTGAGTGGGATCAATCTCTGACTCTGCCTCCTCTGCTGATGTGAGGTGCTTTGAAACAGTTTTCTGTCCCTTTCATCAAATCTGTTTGAGAAGAATGACAGCTGTAAACTGGCAACCTAATTTTATGGCAATTGAAAAACATGTCATTTGACATGTTTTTGCAGTCATCTCAATACAACAGGCTTTTCCACAGTCATTTATATTTGCTGTTTAATCAGCATATGTATAGCATACAGATAGATGAATATTACTCTATCAGTGCAGTAGCCAACTCTGTGTGCTGCCTTACCACTTATCCCTGAAAAGGAGCAAATATTTTTTCTATCTGGGAGTTTTATTTGATCTAATTTTCTGATTCCAGGCCAAAACCTGAGGTGAAAGCTATGCTGAGTAACCCCTGAGGTAACAGGGAAACCTTCCAAACAGCTGATCAGAAATACAGCGCCAACTCAAACCCCTTTAGGACTAATACAGTCTTTCCAGTACTTTCAACTCACTGAGAATCAAGCTCACAAGCTGCAAGCTACGCTCCAGGTGCATAAACGCAAACTAAAGCAAGGTGATGTAAATTTGCTGAAGTCTTTTCAATATTTGTTGAAAATCTGCAATTTTAGTAATACATTTCATGATTTGAAGCGTGTATACTTTCATTAAAAAAGCAACAAACTCCTTTCCTGGCAATAAGATAAAACTGTTCAGCCAATAATACTTACAAGTATTTCCATGCATTTATGCTTCATGAAGATAAAAAGCTCACCCTGAATTAGCTAGTGAAAGGTTCTGTACGCTGTGATTTTAATTTTACATACCTAGTTGCAAATGTCATTTGCAGTGAGCTCTTGAAACTAGACACCACTAGAACTAGCAGGATGCAGTGCATGTTCCAGTGTGTTCAATGCGTATTCTTTACAGAGTACGTGTCTGCAAAACACATAGTTTAGGTCAACTCAGAAAAAAGAATTTAAGAGTCTGATTCTGAAGATAAAATTAGATAACAATGACCATTTAAAATTCTAGCTGTCATCACATTAAATTAAGGTAATGATTTTATTTAAAATAAAACTCATCAGAGGCACTACTTCCATGGGGTACATTTCCAAATGTTACATTAAATTTGTCCAAGTAACACAAGCAAAAATTTAAATTCCTGTTTTGGAAATCACAAGGAGGTGATTCCTCACATCCAAATCTTCATTTCTTTTTGAGAAATACCGATGATAAAGTTCGGGAATAAAAGGCAAATTCACCATTTTAATTCACATTGAGGATAGCAAAGAAATCCTGTTTTAGATGTGTCAGTTTCTGATACAATGATTCGTGACAGACACTGGGTTGGAGCAATTTAATTTGGGAAAGGATTACACAGAAACCTTATTATTAGCTTTTTTCATTTCTTTTTCCTCTTATTATCTTGTATGCAATCTATGTATCAATTTTATCCGCAGAGTATATGTCTTCTCTTCTGTATTATTCCCTCATCCCAATTGACCATTTCGTTGTTTTGTGTTTCTGAAAGGGTTAGTCATGTGAAATGGCACTAAGATAATTTTGCCTTTCCTGACAAAGGAAACGAAAACAAAAAGTAAATTACTTTTCTGAGTTGTAAAACTTTATTAACATTGACAGGAAAAAGTCTCTTTAGGATGTACTAACAAATAATATCTATGCTTACATACTTAGGGTCTCTCCTCCTCTTACACCACTTTAAACCTGAAGTAACTTCACTACGGTCAGCATCTATAAATAAGAGGAGAATATGAGCTGCTATGTGTCTATGAATTATTTAGTACAGGCAAGCAAAATCTACATTTTTTGCATACATTCCTGCGCTGCTGTGTTCCAGCCTGGGTATGAATGAATAACAGTGAAATGTCACAAAATGAGTAATCTTATTCCTAGAATAATGATAGAACATTTTCTGTGCCAATCTTAGCCCTGATACAGTCAGATCCTCCACGATCATGAATGGTGTTGAAGCTAGCAAGGTTTTACTGGCAGTTCCAGGCACGGTTTCTCCCTCATTTAAGAGACTCGTACAGACTGGAAATGCATCTAAATGTGCACTTTCCTCAAATGCTTTCTCAAGCTAGGAAGTTTATGAGAATAATATAGTTAAGATAAGTTAGTATTATGGCCAGCATCAGATTCTGATCCCTTTGATTCTGTAGCCTGATGAAAATGTATTCTTCCATAGAGGTGTTGCCTAGGGTACATGTCTGGTGCACATTCAGAGTCAGGCTCAGACTTATAGTCCTGGACTGGTAAAAAGTTTTGACTGTTCAGCTATTACCTTAAGGAGGAACAAGAATATGAGTCTTCAAATCATGCAGTTTTTAAATGTTCTCCACTGGTCCTTCAGGAGAGAGGCACCCGCTCCAAACCTTTCTTTTTGGGTAGTAAAAAAAGGGAGCAGACAGACTTAAGTCTTGCCAACAGTTTTTGCTGCCTAGAAAGAAGAGATGCAAGTCTGCCAACACAAGGTTGAGTCAGAGGTGGTCGCTGCTAGAAGAAACATAAAGATAACGCTAGAACAGAGAGCTAGAGCTCCTGAAGAGTGGAAGAGGACATTCCAAAGTTGGAAGAAGCCTTAGAAATTGATACCAAAGTGCCACTAAATGCTGTAGCTGCCCCAGAGCCAATAATATTAGCACTGAATCTGTGCTGACCTAAAAAAATAGTCAGTCAAAAATTCAACTACTTTTTCCTGGAGACAATCTATATCTTCAGGTGGATCTTTGAGGGTTCATGCTTATCTTCACATAACTAAAAATAGCAAGGAAAAGAAATACTGCACGTATCGTACTGGAAATGACCTACCTTTCCTTAAGACCAAAAGGAATTACGACCTGAGTGTAAGGCAACAAATATAGTTATATTACCCAGTTCTAGTTCTGAACTTCTTATGATTTATTCACAAGCAATAGTTAATTTCTTTTAAGCTAAGGCATGAAGTAAAAATGCAGCTGCTATTGCTGAATCTCCCCCAAGAATATCTATACATGGGCCTGTGCAAGAATTGTTATACATGGATAACTCCAGAGATACAAGCCAGAGTAGAGGGAAATCAAACGGAAGGAAAATTGCTTTTTGTTTACTTGCCTTTTCAATTTTGATCTTAAGTAAATTAAATGTTATGTAATTACTTGAAAGTCAGACCTCTGATTAACTTTCTTGCTAGCAGAGCATGACAACAGAAAGTATCCAGTAGCCCATAATAAAATAGGTAGTTTGCATAAAATATTGAACTCTGAACTTTGCTGAGTCCTAATGGACAGTTTTAGCAGGTTCCAACTTGGATTATATGAACATGAATTTGGACTTATTCTGTCATTTTAGAAGTCCTCCAGATTTGCATGCATTTGTTCTGATCCTGCCCCGATTAGCACTCAAATGAACGCAACCCTCCCCTAGAGTTTGCAGTTGTAAATGGCATCTTCTTCCGCTTAGGTCAAAACGTTTGGGGTTCATTTTGTCCGTGCGCAGGCTGCTTTTAAGAGTTGGATTTCTGTGCTTTCATTCTTTAACTCTTCCTTCCATTGCTTCTTGTACAGACACGCACACATACACACACACACACACATACAAAATATCGATTCATTTTTGTGTTGGCTAGTATAAAAGAAAATATGCCCTGGTAGTCAGGATGCACAACTACTCATTGATTTAGTATGTAATAACTAATTTTCTATAAGTTCTAGGATAACTGATCTAATTTGCACAGTACAAATTGGCCTATTCAGAGCTGGTTTGATTGCTAAGAACTAAGATAAAGCTTTCAAAAGTGCACAACGAGCGTTTCATCAGGTTGGCACTTTCAATTCCTCACAAATTCTGCTAGACCCCACTTTTTGAATCCAATTAGCCTAACCAATACCTGGAAAAAAATAGAAGAACAATGTTTTTAACATCAAGTAGGAAACAGAGAATAGGCTTTGAGGGATGGAGCATTTCCTCCTCTTAGACCTTCCTAATTTAGAACTTGCAAAAATCAATGTAGAAAAAAATATTTGGTGTGCATATAAATTTCACATTATTGATGTAAAAAGAGTTACAAAAATTATGTAAGTAGATTTTAGAGTCTCCCTAAAGGCAAGGTTGGAAAATTGCTATCTGGTAGTTAATCCAGCATAAGGCTTTATAATAGACACGGGATTTGATGAGCCTGCTCAGAATCCAACACTATGACATCGCTTAGTAAATAGTAAGGAAAAGCTATTTTTAGAGTTTGGATCAAATTTTGAATAATGCCATAAGCTTTGTTATAAGCAGTACTAAGTAGCTCAAGCAAACTGAATTTTACATATAAATCTCAAAGCGCAGGATAAAGAAAGGAAAGAAGATATCATTATCTCCATTTACAGACAGGGTAACTCAGGCACACAGGCAAGTAGTTATATGAAGTTTAAAAGAGCAGTGCAGTGGCAGACTTGGAGAAAATTCAGCTCTCCTGCTGAAGCAGAATAGCCTGTCTGTTGGATCACCCTGAAGACATGACTTATCACAGTGTTTTCAGGTTGAGCTTTAAACCTCTTGTCTCTGGTGTAGGTCTAAACAATTTTATTCAAGATGAACTGAGAGCTGAGTTACCAGCAACACTTGCAGGGGGCTATAAGAGGGAGTGAGGCAGGTTGGATAAGCTCTTCAGACAGCACTCCAAAAATCTCACAAATTTAAAAATTCCTCAAACACTCAAAAATCTGCATGAGAGTCTGAGTTTACCAGAAAGCTGATATCATCCAAATGCTCTCTAGGCTCTGTTTATAAAGCCCAATAGTTGCACAAAGCAAGTTACAGCGTCTGGCAAAAATCCTGATTTCTCAGAAGCCGTCTCAGGGGCAAGCAGTCACCTGCTGTAGAAAAGCATCATGCAAAGCACAGCTGACAGCCCCAAATCCCATCCTTCGAGCCGATCTATGCGGGAAAGGGGCTGAAGTTCTGTTTGTGTGCCATGGACCGTTTGGCACAGCTCACCGCGGAGAAACGCGGCATTTTACAGCGCTGCAAATGGAAGAGCCTGCAGCCGACAGGGGAGCCTCTTGTCAAAACCTACCCTCGCTACTGAAAGGGGAAAGAAGGGAAACAGCGAGAGGGAGGAGAGGAGAGAGAGGGCAGAAGGATGAGAAAATGCCAGAAACTGGAGAGGGGAAAAAGAAAGAGCCTTTTCATTACACTTTTGACCATCATGCCCTCAAGCCACACCAAAGTTCAGTACGAGTGGCATTTTTCTGTTCGGTGGGTGCTATTCCAAATGCTGGTTAGTCTGCCATTTTCCAAAGTTACATTTAGGGTTACGGCTGTACAGTCACTCATAGATAGCACCCAAAAAAGGACGTAAAGCGGGTGAGAGCCTGTGGTATATTCACATAACTTTTGAGGTATGTGACTCCCCTGGCACATCCTTTGGGAGTTCAGCAAAACCCAGCAAGTGCCAGGATTGCCAATTTCTGTGATATTATTACAGCTGACTCTATTTGAAGTTTTTTTTCCTAGAGCCCAGGCTCCCGGAATTATTTGATTATTTTCGAACTTTAGCTTATATCTCAGAAAAACTAATATATGTGGTCAGCTAGATCCTCTGTTTACGACGATAGATTAGAAAACACGTTGGAATCCAATACATTCTGAAGTCCTGGAAGGCAGAAAATAAAGGGAGGAGTAGTGGCAACAGAGAGAGATAAAACTATAAATTGAGAGACAAGAAACAAAATTCAAAACTACTGATTCTTAAGCAAATCTCATTACCTTTGCTAGCTAGAATCATGGTTTCTGCAAACTAGGAGCAGACAAGACTGGAAGTTTGCTTTTTTTGTTTTATCTTTAAATTTTTTATCCCAACTTTTGAGCACTATGAACTTTTTCGAGCTTTGATTGCAGCTGCCGTTGTACCAATGGCAGTTCCTGTGCAGCGCAGGGGGAACTGCTCTGTCCCTCTGTGCGGGGGCACCGGCCGGCACCACTACCCAGGAAAACGAAAAAATGGAGGGAATCAGTGATAATCCCTTCTCCCTAACCTCTAGGGCTGCTTCTACGTCACATGAAGAATAATCTTTTGTGTGTGTGTGTGTGTGTGTGTGTGTGTGTGTGTGTGTGTGTGTGTGTGTGTGTGTTTTGGGTTTGGTCCTGTTTGATTCCTCAAAGGCTGAGAAAGAAAAGATATTTTTCTTTTAGAATAAAGGAAGAAAACAACTCTTGTGGATTTTTCCAAAATCCCTGCCCACACAAGCGCAGAATAACCCTGAAAAGCAAAGCGGCTTCAGGGATAAGTGAACTCCACAGAAATGCTACATTTCTTCCCAACTAATCTAACCACTGGGTCTCTACTGGCGTTCCAGTCCACACACCCGCATAGCGCCCGCTATATGTGTGCAACAGCTATATGTGCCTCATAGTCCTGCAGCCAGGACAGGTACAACTAACCAACCTCATTAACCCCCACTTGCACATTTTCCTCAGGCAGAGCTCATTATCCCAGTTTTCATCGCTTAAAGACAAAGGCTTTTGCAAGGGAGCTTACAGGACAGGCTATGAGAAGCAGTAGATAAGGTGAGATCATGAATTCACAGTCAAAAGAAAGACTTTTCACTCTATTCCTCTCCTAGCTTAGCTGGTGAGGGTTACTTCCGTTGAATTAGTGACCAGAGGTTTTTATTGGCAACTTTTTTCCTAAGTACTGACAGGAGTTTTTCTTTATGTACAGCTCTCCTTGTGCTATTTTAGAATATTCCTCTCACCCACAGGCACATACTGCCACCACCAGATCAAATGAATCTTTTTTTGTAAAGTTTGCCTTTTTTTTCTTTAAGGTTTCAAAACTACCAGATTCACCTGATTTTTAATAAAAAGACAGTTTCTAGGATGCTTGCAAACACTTACCTAGAGCTGATTGGGATTTTCCCTGTCAAAATGATTTTCTGAGCAAAAATGCAGATATTCAGAGAAAATTCTGATTTTATGCTATCCAATTTTCTGTTAGGAAAATATTTAGAGAGATTTTTGTTTGGTTAAGGGAGCTGCTTAGTTTTGGTTTTGTTTTCTTTAATAGTCAGAATATTTCATTTTGTTGAATTCAACCTACCCAAATCGATTCAAACTAGGTTTATTACTATATTGAATTGCTTTTCTTCATCAGAGTAAAGACTTAAAACAATATAAGACCACTTCTATTTCTGACTATACTCTACAGAGGGGTATATTTCCTCTAATACATACCAGCTTTTCGTCTTGTCAGGCTATAATGGTGCAAAAGAGATGCCGTTCAGTCAGAAAGCCTGATCGTTGTGGAGAAAACAAGTATCAGACCTCTGAAACTTGTGCTCTGATACTTTTGATCAAATTGTTATAGTTATCATGAGATAATGTGTCACTGTGGGAAAACAACTGTTCAGTATTTAGTACTCTAGTCAAAAATACTGAAATAAAATTATTCACAGTCCCTAAACATACATACACACACACAGAAACACACACACCTCCCTATATATATGTGTGCATGTGTATATGTATATATCTACACTTCATACAACATTTGAAATTTTCTATCTTGTCTGTGAAATTAAAAAAAAAAAAGTAACCTAAGGTGAAACGTATCTGCAGAAAAAACCTAGCCTGCCTAAAGGACCATGTCTAACACTGTCCTAGATATTCAGCTACTGGAGATCAGAAAAATATATATTTTATATATTTATCATAATTAATTAGTGGCCCTATAAGTTACAGACAGTACAAAGTGGACCGAAAGTTCATGATATAAGTTCACATGTGAAGGTTATTTATGGATTTTAGTTGATTGAGTTTGGTTTCTGTTAGAATCATGACTATAGATGTGGTAAAAACATCCCATTAAGATAAGACATATCCCAAAACAAAAGGTGTTGCATTTTCCAAGATGCATGAATAAGCAATTAGCATGGATCTGCAAAGAAAGCAATAATTGCCAGAAAGCTTAAGTTTTCTAAGTTACTCATGGTGGAATGTCAGATATAAAGCAGAACGAACGTTACAAGGCAATTCATTAAAAGAATTCTACTCTAGCTCCTGAAAACAAAACTCTCAAAACCTTCTACTGATATAGAACTGGAAAAAAAATGGAAGACAATGACAAGTAGCTGCTTTGGAAGCAGCAAAATTATACTGTAGCATTATCCGTAGCCTTTCATATAAAGACTTGTTTATGAGAGCAAATTAAATACTATTGTCTTCCAACATTTCCCCACAGTTAAAATGAAGCATCTTGATAGGATAAAAGAATTATACATTGCCAAAAGCATATTAGAATTCCTTTCAACTGAGAAAACAATTAAAGGCTTGTTTGAAATGAGGATATTTTCAAGCCATACAACTGCAAAATATTTGTCACAGTTCTTGGTAGCTGAGCAGTTGAAGAGGGAATCATTTATCATGTTCTTGATTATTTTACAGAAAGCAATATGAAGTTGCTTTAGGAATATTTAAGTGTGCTACAGTCAAATTATTTGAACTTTGACAACGTATCACAATTTCCTGCCAACAGCAGTAATGTTAACTCTAATAAATGGTAGGGTATCTACATAGGTATTTGCTTTACTAGTTGGAATGTTTGTATTCTTCACAATGTAGCAATACATGCCAAAACTCATCAATTTATTTTAAAATAAATTAAAAAATAAATTAAAAATAATTTAAATTTATTTTAAAATATATTTTAAATTGACCGCAATATGAAAGTTTTCCGTCTTTTTCTTCATCCACTTCAGAATTACAGACAATACTTCATTTTATCAACTTCAAACAGATGTGAATGTTGGTCATATCCTCACATTATGCCCAGATTGCCCTGGAAAGAATCTTTGAACATTTTTTGACTATTAACAGATCCTTTGTATGCTAGGAATGGGCTACTCAGATAAAAGGTTTAAGTTATTTAAGAGTGGAAATGATGAGAAGAAACGCTTTTCAGTGACTGACTACTATATATACTTCACAATATGCTAAAAGATTTCTATAGCAATTTCTTAAAATAGCAACTCATCTTTTATGTAATGAAATTTATGATATAGGGCATTCACTGCAGGATAAAATATGACAAAGAATTGATGACAAATTATCTGGTCATAAATATAACTTACCTGAAACCATATCTTGGCAAAGCAGAGCAAACAAGGATGTCAATCAGTGGGGTGTGCTTTGGTTCTCAAATACATGAATTCACGTTTCACTTCATCAAAAATAAAATGTTTTTAGCCTGACTCAGCCACTTCCAGATAAAAATAAAATAGAACAAAACCTTTTCTGGAAATCTTAGGTCTTTCTAAAGAGTAGGAATTTGAGGAAAAAATCTGAATGTAGGCTATATAACTTTGTACATGGGGAACAAGAGATTGAGCAGTGTCTAAACAGATATTTCAGAGGTTTGGTAAAGGAAATGATTTAATATTTTAGTTTTAAGTCCTAGTTTTCTCTGTCTTCAACTTGTGAAAATCAATGTCAGATCTTATCTCCAAAACAACACTAAGAGCAATATTTTCTTTGTACTTACAGGGCACCTGGACAATTCGGCAACAATGTGCTAATTGCTGATTCTATTAAGGCTAAAACTCAAATTAAAGTTCATTTCAATTGTCCATTTAGAAGTTCTATGAGGTGAGTTAAAAACATTAAAGACAGATTGGAATGCATGGAACCTGGCCATAACCATTTTGAACAAGGAGTATAAATTAATGATTTTTAATACTATATTTGAGGTCAGAAGAAATAGAAAATTAAGATTATACTGTTGTCTTCTTTTATATGTTTCGTCACTTCTTCACAGACTACCTCTAAGCGCAAGGAAAGGGGACTGCTGGAGACAGCAACCTTCTAGGGCTGACAAAAAGAGCAAGCCCCCAACTCCTCGCGTATGTTAAAGACATGTGAGACAGGCATCTGTTTCTGAATGAGGATGGCATGGGGCAGAGTGTCTTCCATGAGCATGAAACCTGGCTTTCTCCTGGCTCTGTCCTTTTCCCCTCTCCCTCTCTTTCCCCTGGTAGGTGTATAGCAACAGTTCAGTTCCACCCATCTTATAGAGAAGACTTGAGCTGGCTCTCTTTACTTTTATCCTTTCACTCTGTTTTTCAAAGACTTCCTGAGCAGCAGGATAACATGGATTATAACCTTAGACCTTCCACCAGGTGTTATGGATCATGCAGTGAACAACTCAGCCTCTTTGGAAAAGTCTGTCCTGATTGCCTTATATTAGGAAATAGAGCAATAACAATCCTTTTCTTTTACAAACAGCATAAGAGTGGGAGTGTAATAAATTCACTTAGGCAGCACCATTAGCACAGCTGCCTCTGAAATTACCAGACCATGTGCCATATGCAGAGCCACTGTCTTTCAAATCGCATGTGCCAAATGAGCTTGATGAAGTGGTCTGCAGCCATTAGCTCACGGAACCCAGGAATTTGTATTTCTGATCTTCTGTAGCTAACAAATACGTAAATTAACAAAGTGTATCACTATCACGTTCCTCTTCACCAGAAGGTTCACAGAGATGGTGTCCAATATGCTGGAGTTTAGAGAGCTCTTGGTCTTCTGCTTTTGGCAGCATATGGGGTCCACGTTACACTGAGACCTGCATCTGGGTGTGTACTTTCCCCCACTCTACACCTTAGTTTCTGTGGGAAGTCAGAGAGCTTGTCCCTGCTCCACACATGACCTTGATTTGGGTAACTGGGAGACTGAGCCTCCACGGAGCATTGCAGTGCTAACCTTCACGTGCTGACATGCAACATGTTCATGTTCTGCCTTCTAGGGCTAATATTTACTACCTTAACTATATGAAACTGATATAAAAAGTGTGCTGAGACCCTAGGGACTATCATTAGCTTCAAATGCTAACATTTTGTCCCCACTTAGATTTTTGCCTTTATGTTTCTGTTTTAAAAATCAATGTGAGAAGAATCTGAGGGTTTCAAAGACAAGCGCTCCAGTGTTAGGAAAGATTAGATTTAGTACTGTCTATATAGCGTTAATTTACAGCCTTGTGGATTCTGTTACAGTCTTTAATTATATGATCATTTGCCTCATCCAGTGCTGTAAAGGAAGAGTGAGAAGAAAGAAAGGTCTACAGGCAAGCTTGTTAAGCTAGAACCCAGGAGATTTCAGGCTAAGAACCATTATGTGCTATTGTATAAATTCTGCATTAATTCATACACCTGAAATACCGTGTCTCGGTGGCAGGGGACATCTTCATCTTGACATTTCCTAACACTTAAATTCTTGACCCTGCTCAAGCTGTAGGTTTTTTGTTTTGGTTTGGTTTGGGTTGGGTTGGGTTTTTTTCTTTTTCTGTGGTAGCATGACACCTTATTTTTTCTGTTAAGGTAATGGGTAGGAGATCCATTAACCAGTATACAAATCCAAGTTTGTAGCAAGCAGTTACCTCTACCTGCTGTACACGGTAAGACAGGCCTACTTTTCTTGCCTTTTCCATTTTTTGTCGCTATGAGTCTTCCCTTACAGCTTTATTGTCTTTTTTTTCCCTATATTTTAACTGAATGTTTGGCTTTGATGGCAGACGATAGAGTTTCTTTGTAGCTGGAATTACATTTGTCATTGCTGTATCATCACTACTATGTCTCCTAGGACTGGTGTACACTTGTTTTTAAGTGAAACTACCTGTCTTATGTTTGCCCCTGAGTGAAATTTATGACTGAAAGTATTGAATTGCTTGTCCGTCTCTATTTTAATCACTAGTCTGACTCCAAAAGATCATGCAACTATTTTTTTCCTACAGGTCTCAGATCTTTACTTCTGCTTGGACTTTCTCTATTCTGCTCTCCTACAGCTACCTTAAAGTGATCATGCAATGTAAATCTTGGAATTAAGGACTAGACATAGGCCTTCCAAATATAAGCCAGAACTTTAACTACACCCATTACATGCAAAGCCACAATTAGATTTAGAGCTCATTGCCCTGCTCTGCCATTTTCCTTCTGAAAATGCTTGGCCAATGGTACTTTTGTGGCACAGCTCTGGCTGACAAGGCAGCAGTAGTTTTGGCTGCAGGCACACTTTTCAGCTCCAGCCCCCTGCACTGGTAATGTGTTTGCTCTTCCATCTGTGGGTGGGTTCCAGGCACAGGTGGGCTTTGATTTTATATTTGAGGACAGAAAAGAGGAAGAGAAAAGACTAAATCTGTAAAGCGACTATCATAATGTCCATATTAATTGGTGTTAGAGGGATACTGTGGGAGGGAGAAGTGTCCCCCGGTACCTCTCACCCGTACTTACTCCAGTCTCTGCTTATGACCCCAAAACTCCTGGTGTTCAAATGTGAGGGGCAAGTTGCCTACATTTAACCTGCTGTCTTTTATTTAGAATTGGCACTTCCTAATCTTAATTGCCTACTCTCTCTATGGCAGCATATGAAAGGAGGAAGGCTGTCTTGTTTGAGCAGAACCGGCAGTGTTGAACCATTGATGAACTTGACTGTATTTTCAAAATATGAATTTACAAAATTTGATTACACACCATACTCATATTGTGGGATTACCAGCTATTTACAGACTAGAAAGGATATACTGAGTAGTATTTAGTGTGAACCACTGCACATGGCAAATGGTACAGTAAATCCTTTACAAACAGTCATTAAAACAGCTATCATATTACCTCAGCCTCCTGGGTACGCAAGTCTCAGCGCTCTGCAGGGCTCTGTCATGCCTGCTCTGCAGGGAGAACAGCAGAGAGGAGCCATCACACAAGTTCAGGAGGCAGGAACATCCTAAGAAAAACTGCGGGCTCAGGACATTGGCTGCTTGTGTCAAAGAACCAAGAAAACCAAACAAGCCATTGCCTGTCCATGTGGGTCTCTCCCCCTAAAACACATTCCCTGGCATCCTCTAATGTAACAAGGGTTAAAGCAGCAATAATGTGATCCCTTTTTTTAGCATTCTCAATGTATTGGTTGGGTTGACACTGAGAACGTGTCCTGTGGCATAGCATCAGGGAGAGCTCTTTTGACTTTGAATGGTAGGTTTTAAGATCATTTTCCTGTGCTTTTTTTGCTACATAGACAGGAGATGTTTAGGTCTGAGTAGATTTTGTATTAGGAGCCACTTCCTCAAAGGTTTTCAGTGCCAAGCTTTAATTTTCTGTTCACATTCTGTGAGATAATAGAAGCCTCTTACACAACTGTGTGATATACTCAAAAACCACTGAGGATGGCATATTCTCCAATCAACAGGGTGTCAGCTGTACCATTCTTGTCAGTTATAATGGGATATGTGCAGTTAAAATCCCATGCAATGAATGAGAATACTTCCCCACATATTATCCTGTTCATGATAACCGCCAAGTCTAAGAAATAAGATGATAATGGTCACTGAGAATAACGCAAAGGTAAAAGCAGTGAAGGAAAGTCTTCTCTGCACAGTTAAATTTATCCTGCTTGGACTACATGTGGAAAATGTTGCTACGTTAACCCGTGTACTTCAGAACCAATATAACATCAGTTTATAGCATCAACAAAAAGTTATTTTGTAAACGCTCAGTATTTTCTAACTATTTTGAAGTTTTGTAGATACTCCTAAAGGATGCAGCAAGCACCAAGGCATCCTTTAAACTTTAGTCCATGCAATTTTCCTTGAAAATATCCTGTAATTTTGATGTGCCTTACTTTAATTTGAGGTGTAGTGAAATATTGCAGTGAGCAATTTGACATAGTTGAAAGCGAGGGATTTGTGTAGTGGGCTATTTGTGTGAGGTAGGAGATGAGAAGTTGTGAACCACCACAATCCTCAATTTCTGCTGTAAAAGGCATGGCAAAAGGACATTTCAAAAATCAAAGATCCTTGCCTTCACTTCATTGACTTTGGCTGCCATTGTTGTATTCGTTATTCATAACAAAACCTCCTGGTTTTGTCACAGCTGTTGCTGTGAATGGCTAATTTCAGTAGAGCAAGGAGGATGAGGAGCAGGAGGTCTCAAGACTTCCAGGGGCCTTGGATATAAACAAAAAAGCAAGGAGAGAAGAGGCCAGCACCTCAGAGTGAGATAAACAGAAGTAGTGGCAGCTGAAGTCCTCAGCTTACACCTGCTGCAGAAAGGTGAAGTACCAAGGGAACACATGAGCTGCATCATGACACCCCATACCCACATCTCCCTGAGGGCTCTTTGCAATGATATCCCAGATGGCCTGTGCAATTATGTCAGAACACAGCCTGGACCTGCAGGGTACCTTGCCCTGATGGGATGGAGAGAAATCACAGGATTCTTTTGACTAGGCAAAAAAAGAGAAGAGTTGTGCTGTAGCATTCATTAAAGCCTGTGGAGTAGAGACCTAGAGGAGGAGACCCTCAAAAGCAGTAAGAGATTGGGGCTGGCTTTCTTGCCTACTCAGGCAAGAGTAGGCAAGAGTCCTAGTCAGAGCTAGGATACTGAACTAAGGGGATGCTACATCTGACCCAGTACAGCCATTCTTGAGTTCTTATCTTAGGAAATGCTCATACTCACACACACGTTCTAAATATAGATAGCAGAGTTACAACGGCTTTTGAGGCAGTTCTGTGCAGAAATTAAAGAAAAGCAGTTACATGTACCTGTGCTTACATCAGCTCCAAGAGGATTCTCACTCTCTGAAACAGTCAATTGTCAAGTTGTCAGTGCATTTTCCTCTAGGCTGGGGACAAATTTCTGGTTCAAAGTCCTCAAGTTTGCATTCATGTAAGAGAATTTGGATCTGGGGATTTGTGTTCACTTTCACAGCAAAGTATCCCCAGGCTTCTGTTCATATTCACACTTTCCCCTGCTCCTTTCTTCAAGGATTTCTTGACAAAGTAATTAGGAGATTAGTTTTTAACTCTACTCATAGCAGACTACTACTGAATGCCTTTTGTCTTAGGGAATGCCAACATTTTAACACGACTGAAAAAAGCAATTTCCTACTCGGCCTGAAAATAGATCGTGTTAGTGACTGTGCCACAACTTGAGGAACTACAAACAAATTAGAGTTGTATAATCATATATATTGTAAGGTTCTGGCTCACTCTCCCCTCATTCAAAACAGGGCAAATCTGTAGTAATATTCAGCTTCAGAGCTGGATTAGAGCCTTGTTTACTTGAGTTCTGAATACCTCAAGAGGGATTTTACGTAACATCTCTGAGAAACTTGTTCCAGTGTTTGAACACCCTCATAGCGATTTTTTTTCCTAATAATTAACTGGAATTTCCTCCCTAAAGCTGCTATCCACTGTCTCTTGTCCTTTTGCTGTGCACTCCTAAGCAGAATTTGGCCCCATGTTCTTTAAACCCCATCATTAGGCAGTTGAAGATAATTTAAGGCTGTTCAAGACCCTTAGACTTTTCTTCAGATTTTATAAACCAGTTCTCTCAGGCTTTCCTTGTACATCATGCTTTCCAGTCCCTTGACTTTCTCGGCGGCCCTCTGCTGGACTTACACTGATATACCAATATTTTTTTGGCCAGGGAACTCAAAAATGGATACAATACTCCAGATGAGGTCTCACGGGTGTTCAACAGAGGGAGCTAATGCAACCTGCTGGCTTCGTTCCTGCTGATTTACCCTGATATGTGCTTAACCTTCACTGCTGCAAGGGTACGCTGCTGACTCATGTTCAATTTGTTGTCTATTGGGACTATCAGATCCTTTTCTGCAAAGATGCTTTCTGGCCACTCTGCCCCGATCCAATACTGTTCCAGCTCTGCTGCAGGACTTCACACTCGTTTTGCTAAACTTCTAGTAGCCCATTTCTCCAGCCTGAGAAGGCCCTTTTGAGTGTTGGCTCTACCCTCCAGCCTATTGCTGTAATTTAGTGTCATCTGAGAACTTGCTGAAGGATGCATCCTGACAATCCAGCTTCTAACGTATGCTGTTCATAACTGGCTGTTACCTGAACTTCAAACTGCTCATCATAACCCTTTGAGCCTGAGGCTTAGCTACTTTTGCCACCACTTTGTGGTCCCTCTATCCAGTCTATATTTCTCCAATTTAGCTATAAGTACTGTTAGTGGAAGATCATGCTGAAAACTTTACTAAAGTCAAAGGAAAAAACAACTACTGTTCTCCATCATCTGTCTCACAGGTAAGCTCAGGAAGATGGGTAAGATGAGTGGACAGTGAGATGAACTGAGAATGGGGTGGCTGGCAGAGCTCAGAGGGTTGTGATCAGTGGTGCAAAGTCTAGCTGGAGGCCTGAAGCTAGCAGCGTACCCCAGGGGACAACACTGGGTCCGGTGCTGTTCAACTTTGTCTTTGGTGACCCGGACAGAAGGACAGAGTGCATCCTCAGCAAGTCTGCTGATGATACAAAACTGGGAGGAGTGGCTGACATCCCCGAGGGCTGTGCTGCCATTCAGAGGGACTTGGACAGGCTGGAGAGATGGGCCGAGAGGAACCTCATGAAGCTCAACAAAGGCAAGTGCAGAGACCTGCACCTAGGCAGGAATAACCCCAGGCACCAGGCCAGGCTGGGGGCTGCCCTGCTGGAAAGCAGCTCTGCAGAGAATGAACCTGGCAGTCCCGGTGGACAACAAGTTGGCCCCGAGCCTGGAATGTGCCCTTGTGGCCAAGAAGGACAGTGGTGTGCTGGGGCGCGTTAGGAAGAGCATTGCTCGCAGGTCGAGGGAGGTGATCCTTCCCCTCTACTCAGCCCTGGTGAGGCTGCACCTGGAGTACTGTGTCCAGTACCGGGCTCCCCAGTACAAGAGAGCCATGGCGCTCCAGGAGTGAGTCCAGTGAAGGGCTGCTAAGGTGATGAAGGGACTGGAGCATCTCTGCTATAAGGAAAGGCTAAGGGAGCTGGGACTGTCCAGCCTCGGGGGAGAGAAGACTATGGGGGGGAGGGGGGTCGTCTTATCCATGTGTATAAGTATCTGAAGGGAGGGTGTCAAGAGGATGGGGCCACACTCTTCTCAGAGGTACCCAGTGATAGGACGAGAGGCAATGGGCACAAACTGAAACACAGGCAGTTCCACCTGAACATGAGGAAAAACTTCTTGACTGTGAGGGTGACTGAGCACTGGCACAGGTTTCCCAGAGAGGCTGTGAAGTCTTCATCCCTGGAGATATCCAAAGCTGTTTGGACACAATCTCGGGCAACATGGTTTAGGTGACCCTGGAGTTGAGGAGGGCGGTTGGACTAGACGATCTCCAGAGGTCTCTTCCAACCTCAGCCATTCTCTGTGTGTGTGTGTGTGAACTGGGCTTCAGGGAACAGTCCCTCATGGAATACATGCCATGATTTTTTCCCAGTTCTAAGCTTACCTTTGCCGATGACCCTAAGCTGAAAGAGAGGACTCAGGGATGGTTGCATTTCTGAAAGCAGACGCTATTTGCTGGGTTGCCAGGGTCAGCATGATGTCCTAGAAAGTTCAGAAAGGAAGTTGGCTTTTCTTATTTACTGCGATTCAGGGCTTGGGGGTTAAGTGGATTAGAGATTTTTTTTTTTTTAAGTACTAAAAGGTTAGCACCAGCACAAGTGTTCTTGAAACAAGGAATAAAAAGGTGAGCGGAAGCTCAAGAATGGGCAAAAAATCTTTATGAGGTTTTTTTACTTTCCTTCCTCCGTTTCTCCCTTTCTTCCTCCCTCCCTCCCATATATATGGTAATATTAGCATGACAGGTCCTAAACAAACCTGGTAGATAACCTCTTTAATGAAGATAAAAGAGTATAAAATCAAATGTTTCTGAGGCATGAATGCAACCAATTAAGCTGCATTTTATTTCCTGATTGCTTGCATCACTTGATTTCTCTGTTTTTAACTCTGTAGAAATACTAATTTTTAGTAAAAATCATTCAGCAAAGGGTTGTGTTTGAAAATTCTGCGACTTGCTGTGATGATTATAAGTTATTCAGCATCTGAAATGAGAGCTCTGTGTCATAAAAACCTTTTCTTTGTGAGTTTATTTAAATGGAGACTACACATAAAGAGTGCAGATGGAGAAATAATTACCAGAAAACAGCAGAATAGAGAAAAACTTTCTCTATTCTGAGAAGTATAGAGAGAGGTAGCATGTGAAAGTCTCCTAAGAGCTGTTAAGCTCTGGAGGCAAGTATCCTGGTGGACTCATTAGGGCTGATAAACTGAGGATGCCAATAGTTGGCCAAACCTGCACAAGGCCACCGGCTTCAACATCAGCTTCAACAACAGTGTCTGTAACTCAGACCACGTTCAAGAAGGATTTCATCTGCTCTATGCAGAGAAAGACTATAGGATTATATATACACCTGATGAAACAACAGACTCTGTGAAGGATTTTCTGTCACTCTACTTCTGAGAAAACATCTGGGGCTGACCTTCCAGCTGTTGCTCCAGCTGTCTAGTTATGAGTGACAGTTTGAGTGTTTGTGTGAACTATGTGAGGGAATAAGTGAATGCATTGTGTAGATAGTTACTTGATATTAATTATAACAGCCTCATTCTATTAATGATAACAGCTTGGTTCTACTAAACATTGGTTGCGACATATGTCTCCCTCGACTTGATCCCCTCTCAGGGAAAAGGGAACTTGACAAATGTGTGCATTGGTTTGGGGTAAGCCCTGTGAAATAGCTGTTCATATATGGTAATCAAAGAGAAAAGTTGCAGAATCAACAGATGGTGCTTTTGCAACATCTACAAAAACTCTTCTTCCTCTCTGCACTCCTGTCTAATGTTGACATTAAATGTCAGGGACATGCACTGAAAAGGTTACCCTCCTTCATGGAATTCAGGGCCTCCACAGCTACCATGGCTGTCTTACTGTCTGCTACCCAAACATTTGTGAATGGGAGAAGATGGTTCACAGAACGTTTGACAGTGTACAAGAGTGAAAACTCTGCACAAAAAGGACAGCTATTAATAGTTCCTCTCTCCCTTCTTCCTGTGCATCAAATGTGCCTTCCTTCCATAGCCTTCCTCAGCCGGCCCTGATATGTGTATTTGTATACTTGATCCTATGCAATAGGAAGCCTATAATTTTGGCCGGAGGCCCCATGTGAGGTCAATATCTGCTGCATTCACAGCAAGGCTTGCAGGCTTCGAGTGTCTCTGTGTGCCTCTCAAACCCAGCTCCTGCATCTGCTGGAGGCCAGCGCTGGAGTTCAGTGCCTATGCTCAGCCACAGCCCTTATGGGGATGACTGATCCAGTGCACTGGAATGAGCTTCCCTTTGCTTCTGGGTTAGTCTGCAGCAGCTGACCACTTTGGTTTTGTATTTAATGCTTCTGGAATAAGGTTTTTCCTCACTTTAGGCAACAGTGCTAAAATCTAGGCAATAGAAAATATCCAAAGGAGGGGTTAACAAACTTCTTCCAAGTGTGATTTCTGGAAGAAAAGTGGCATTTTAAGTTAAAAAAAATCTTTCATTAAAATTTGCTCTCCCCTATTTTCATTTGATTAATCAGGCTCAATACACTGTGAACTTCTGTCAAGTAATCAAATATTTGGCTACCTATTTAACAGACATCATATTAATCTCTCACTTGGAGGATAACATTTGAAAATGTGATAGTGGTTTGTGTCACACATCTTGAACTCCTCTTAGGTCCCAGGTGCCGGAACCATGACATTCAAAGGATGTTTTGCTGATGAAATGTGTTAATACTTTACCATATGTAACCACTCGTGATGAATTGCTTTGGCATTCACTGTAAGAACATTAACCAAGATGAACCCATTTGGTGTTAATGTCAGTGTAATATATAGCTCCCTGGAAATCCCCTTGGAGTTTAACATTCATTTAGAAAACACTTTTTCAAAAGAGTTTTCTACTAGTGCTTTCATGTTTTAGAATTAGCAGACAAGCCCTTTTGGATTATGTTTTTCTGTTCTGCCCAGATGATTTGTTCATTGGTTAACCTACTTTTCAGTATCTAATCCTCTGCTCTAGCGGGAAAGGTTGTGAACTGCAGTACTATAACACACTCTAAAAGCATACACATAGATGGGAATAATGTAGTGTCTGTTAAACGGCCTTGAACTGCTACATGCATTACCTGGTTCATATATTCAGATGTCTGTCTTCCACATTATTTACGGCTTTGCTTGTTTTACTGAATCTGCTGAAATGAATCACATACACCCAAACAACAAACAGATGATTATTTCTTTCTTGATTGTTATCGAGCCAATTTTTTTGACTATACAGTTCTTTTTTGTTTAGTCAAGTGAAATAGTGTTATATTTTGTTTAATTTATAAATTGGAAGGAACTTCTGAAAATGTTGGAAAAATGTCTCTGCATGATCTCTCTTGCAGTCGCTGTATGGTCTAACGCGCAGTATATGGTATATGGTGTAGTCTGTTGTGCAGTAAAAAATTGCCATGTGAGCGTCACTGGAGTACTGTGAGGAGACACTGTAGAGTTTTGCCCACGCTAACCAGGTATTGGAGTAAGAAATTTGTATGGCAGAGTGTAACTCACATTTAGCTAAGTCCTGCTAAACTCCATAGCAACGTGGTTATTCAGTGGTGATTGCTTATTTATAATGATGTTTTGGGACTGAGCAGTTAGCCAGATTTTAATCCATTCAGTGTGTTCTATTCCTAACCAAACGTCATGTAACACAAGGTCAACTGAATTTCATTAAAAAAAATCAAATTAATTTGACAAGATCTATTTTCCCTAAGCCCATGTTGACTGGTATTAATTATATTATCATGTATTCTCTATTATAATAATTCTCATAATTCTCTATTAATTGAGCCCTGAGTAAACTGTTCTATTATTTAGTTTGTGATCAGCTTCAGGACAGATCATGTCCTTTGTCCTTTTTCCAATGTTGGCATATTTTCTTTCTTACAGTTTTCTGGGACACTAAGTTCCAAGACTCCTTGAAAAAATTGACCTTACCGGCCCAGAGAGCTTGATCAGCTTTCTAAAGAGAGGGTTTCAAGTTAACTATGTCCACTTTTTATAAAACTCTTCAGACTACCACAGTTTTACTATCTTCTTAACATTTGAGCATGATCTTGTTGAAAATGGATAGGTTTCATTACCATGACCTGGTACATCAGAATCATCATCTTTTCCCCTCATATATACAGGAGAGAAATATTTGCTGAACACTTCCATCTCTTTGCATGATTATTGATTGTTTTTATTGTTTTTTTGTACTAATGGGTCTGTACTGCTTTCCCAGGTGCAATGAGCTCAGCATCCCAGAGGACTCACTAAGGTCATCACTAAGCATGTGGAGGACAAGAAGGTGATCAGGAGTAGTCAGCATGGATTCACCAAAGGGAAATCATGCTTGACCAATCTGATAGCCTTCTATGACGGAATGACTGGCTGGGTAGATGAGGGCAGAGCAGTGGATGTTGTCTTTCTGGACTTCAGCAAGGCTTTTGACACTGTCTCCCATCACATCCTCCTAGGTAAGCTCAGGAAGTGTGGGCTAGATGAGTGGACGGTGAGGTGGCTTGAGAACTGGCTGGATGGCCGAGCTCAGAGGGTTGTGGTGAATGGCGCAGAGTCAAGTTGGAGGCCTGTGGCTAGTGGTGTCCCCCAGGGGTCAGTCCTGGGCCCAGTCTTGTTCAATATATTCATCAATGACCTGGAGGAAGGGACAGAGTGCACCCTCAGCAAGTTTGCTGATGATACTAAACTGAGGGGAGAGGCTGACACACCAGAAGACTGTGCTGCCATTCAGAGGGACCTGGACAGGCTGGAGAGGGGGGCGGAGAGGAACCTCATGAAGTTCAACAAAGGCAAGTGCAAGGTCCTGCACCTAGGCAGGAATAATCCCATGCACCAGTACAGGCTGGGGACTGACCTGTTGGAAAGTAGCTCTGCAGAGAAGGACCTGGGAGTGCTGGTGGACAACAAGTTAAACATGAGCCAGCAGTGTGCCCTTGTGGCCAAGAAGGCCAATGGGATCCTAGGGTGCATTAGGCAGAGTGTTGCCAGCAGGTGGAGGGAGGTGATCCTGCCCCTCTATTCAGCCCTGGGGAGGCCTCACCTGGAGTACTGTGTCCAGTTCTGGGCTCCCCAGTACAAGAGAGACATGGCACTCCTGGAGAGAGTCCAGCGGAGGGCTACCAAGATGATTAGAGGGCTGGAGCACCTCGCCTATGAAGAAAGACTGCAAGAGCTGGGCCTGTTCAGCCTGGAGAAGAGAAGATTGAGAGGGGATCTCATCAACGTGTACAAGTATCTGAAGGGGGAGTGTCAAGAGGATGAGGCCAGCCTCTTCTCCGTGGTGCCCAGTGACAGGACAAGAGGCAATGGGCAGAAACTGAACCACAGGAAGTTCCATCTGAACCTGAGAAAAAACTTCTTCACTGTGAGGGTGACAGAGCATTGGAACAGGTTGCCCAGAGACATTGTGGAGTCTCCTTCGCTGGAGATATTCAAAATCCGTCTGGATGTGATCCTGGGCAATATGCTCTAGGTGACCCTGCTTGAGCAGGGAGGTTGGACTAGATGATCTCCAGAGGTCCCTTCCAACCTAAACGATTCTGTGATTCTGTGACTCCAGTCTATACTTTTTTTCTCAAATATTTTTGAAAAAACAAACAAAATAGTAAAAACAAACACAGTGTGCAAGATCTCCTCTAACTGATCTTAATTCTAAGGGTCAGGTATGTCACCATGCATCTTTTGGCTTCTTCTACTGATTTTTCCATTTCCAAATTATAACATTGTTAAGAAGTCCTCTGCAGTCCCACATCCTATATAAATTTATTTTTATGGTTGCTTTCACTTTTCCAATAAACAAGCATTTTTTTGTTGTTGTTTTGTTTTCTTTTTAACCACTGTAATATTACTCCTAGATTCTCAGAATATATCACATAAAAATGGACTTTTCTGAACACTGAGTAAATCATTCTTCAATTTTCACTGTCAAAATCCAATTTTTCCCATGTATATTATTTATATGAACTGATTAGGCTCATAATTACTTTTATCTTTGCAAATCTTGTTTTTTAAGAAACAAGTATATAAGTCATTGGTTGATACTTTAGTCTGTTTACTGATCTAACCAGTTCTTTGATTAATTCCTTTTTCTCTGTCATAAGGAAGACCACAAAGTTGAATACAATCTCTCCTGAAGCAGAAATTTTTCATCCAGGATTTTTAGAAATCCAGAGAATGCTTTAGTACTGACAGTGTGAGACCTTCAACATACGTCAAATGGAAATTGTCCAAAACAACACAATGATTATCATTTTACATATATATATTCAGGAGTGCTTAAGCTGTGTTTTACTCTTGGGATCAATACAGATCAAAGTGTCTATCACAGTACTTTTAGGAAGTATCTACCCAACAAAGGTCTCACAAGCATCCCTCTGATGAAAGGTGAAGCACAATTGGGGTGTATCAGCACCTGCAAAAGACGAAAGGGCTGCTCTTATGCATGAGTGGAATCTTTACTTCCCTTTACTATTTTATAAAAATTTACAAAATGGATGCATTTTCTTTTCATCTAAAACTTAATTTTGCCTGTCTTTTGAACAGTAATAGGGATTCCAAGTGCAGAATCAAGCAAATGGTGTAAATGCCCTATAAACTATTTTCACAACTGTTTTCTATTCATTTTCCTGCAAACTTTGAGCAGGATGTTTTTTAAAAAATGCTAAAATATTTAAAAGGGAAATATTCAGCTGCAAGATTTGTCTTTATGTTGCCTGAGATGCATAAAAAATACCACTGAGTCAACGACTAGCACATTATGAATAGCAAAAATTCCCAACAAAATATTGGAAAATAAATCCAAGACCACAAATTAGTAATGAAATAAGCTTAATAATAATTTTCAGAGATAAAAATGTCTAATAAGTTAGTTTACTACTAAAGTATTAAAAAAAGAAAAAAAAAAATCCCGTCTACTTCTCCATAACAATTCATTGGTTCTCAACTGTACCCATAAATAAAAAGGAGAAAAATAAAAAGACCTATGAACTCTGTCTTCTCTCTTTTTCTGAAGAAAGCCTCAGGATAAGTCTGTGGATGAAGATTATAAATGAACCTACGTAGGAAGATATATAGAGAGCCCCAAAGTAACATTCTTTCTCTTCTTGGAGTTTATAGCAAGATAAACAACCTTCTTGTTGCAAATAATAAAATTTTATCTGCCTGATTATTTCACAATGGAGTATAAATCCAAATTACTGTTGGACAGGCAAGAGAAAGAGAACAAATTCCTTGGATGCGCTGTCATTCAGCAATGTTATGTTCCATGCGGAGCCAGTGTGTGGTGTAATAATCCCAACAGAGAAATGGGATGCCTACTTCTAAAGACTTAAGATATCTTTTTTCTGAAATTTCATTCTTTCACCCTTTCTCCCATCATCCACTCTCTAAGAATCATGACAGAGACTGAACGATAATCCTTTCGGTCTTTGTCGGAAATACGTACAATAGGAGCACAATCAGACAAAATTTGCTGTATTTGTTTCAGAGCACACATAGCCAGTTTTGAGCTTTCCAGATTCCTCAGGACAGAGCAGGGCCAAATTTTCATGCAAAGACATTCTGCTGAGTGAAACCAGCTGCAGCTGTGCCCATAGCACTGCTGAAGTGACAGGCTGGCAAGGTGGTGCAGCTTTTGCAATTCACACAATTAATATCTATGCAATATCCTCATGAGTTTTTATTTTGTTTTTGTTTTTTCTCTCTCCTGCAAAGCCAATACAAGTGCAGAACTTCTAGCTCTCTGCTGTTTGTACAGTTTAATCTTCCTCTCAGGCTTTAATTCCATTTCACAGAGACTTTCTAATCTTCCTCTCAGGCTTTAATTCCATTTCACAGAGACTTTCTAACTGAAACTGTTTCACTGCTGTTGATCCTTGGTTATCCAGCCTTGAAGACAAGTTTTTGTGTGACAGGGAAGGCTGAGATCGCTTACTGCTCCTTGGGCCATCAGACCAGTTTTGGCGGCAAGGCGCTTTGTGAAATCGTGCACGCCATCCAACCTCTTCTTCACCTACTGCTGGACTCTTACCATGTCTTTCCAATAAGACAGCTTACTCAGGCCGAGAATGCTGCTTACCACCCAGCTATGAACCTGATCGTGATGTTGTAACCCTAGGATTGAGCAAAAGCAGGTAACTATGCATGGCACTTAACCTTTATGCTGTGGTTGACACCAAGACACATGTGCCATGGGCCTTTCCTCTTCTCATAGCCAAAATACAGTGAATTTGAAGATAATCTAATCTGAATTGAATCTCTGTTGATTCTCTAATTTCCAATACTACCCAAGTGAAGAGTAGCATTGTGCACTTGTCCTTCCCATTTCCAATCAGTTCTCAGGAGGGAAAGTCTACTCCCCAGACCCAGACCCATGTCAAATGGGACTGAAGAGGAAGAAAGAAAAAGTCAAGAGGAACATTCAAGGCTGTCAGCTGAAAGAAGGGATGGGTCAAACAGGTCTGGAACAAAATACTTAACCATTGCAATATGTTTTGTAGTGAGAGAAAGTTGGTATTAGAACTTTGCAAAGGTGCCACCTTTGTGGGTCAAAATCTACCTCTGTACACCTTGGGGCCCTGGCCCATGAAAAAAGGGGCTGCCACAACAACAGCAGCAATAATGAGGTTGGAAAAAACACTCAGAGCTTTTTTGAAACTCAAGTGAGCGTTAGGTAGACTGTGTGGATCTGGATCCACAGATACTGTGCAGGCTATAGCGAAGTGTATCGGTTGTATGAAACAGGACTATGCCAGAATCTAAGATCTCTTCTGAAAATATTCGCGTGTGAAGATAACACTTTTCCACCTTTGAAAACTCTTTTGTTTTGTGAAATAGTCCTAGTGAATGCTAGAAGAGGCTTGCACCTTCTGCAACCTGTGAACATGAACTTTTTTTCATTTTTAATGCAGTAATAACTTTTTTTCACAGCTCTTTACGTGAATGCATTTGTAAGCCCATGTAGGGTGGGATGGCTGTTAGGCTGGATGACTTTGCGTTTGAGGATTTTGAGGCACTCATGAAAACACATGTGTAGGGTGCATTTTAGGGTCAGAAAACCACAAAGCCTGAGCTTATACCTAATATAAAAATGTTAATAATTAAATATTAAATACTTATTATTAAAATACTATAAACATTTATTAATTATAAATTATAAATTATAATATTATAATAATATAATATTATAATATAAATTATATAATATCATATGATAAATTATAATATTATAAATATTTATTTAATATTTAATATTCAGTATTTATTAAATTAAAATTAAAACATTAAATACTTAATGAATATTGAATATTAACTATATTAAGTGTGTCCTTCTTATTACATGGCGTCACAAATGCTGAGACAAACTGTGAAAAAAGAGAGGTTGGCAAGCCCCAGTCTTATGCTTTACTGCGATATGACTGCGATGATAATAGCTGCATGGAGGGAGCGCATAGAAGAACTAGCAGGAAATGTGATCAGCCCTTAGTGGAAAGTGATATGTGACCTCAGCATCTTGTTGCATGTATTATTATTCAGGGAAGCCCACGCTGTAGCTCTGGACAAATATGTCCCTTTTGTCTTTGCCTGGTGGGAATTCGTTGCCATACTCAGACACTGACCTTATTCCTTCTTTTGCTACACTTATCTACACTGCTGTAGTTAGTTTCAGATATTACTGAAAACACAGCAGCCTATGTGAAGTGGTCACATGAAAGTATTTCATTCCTTCCTTGCCTATGAGGTTCCAGGTTCCTCAGTTCTAGGTTCATTTGTACCAGACCACCACAGGAAGATTGTTAGCTGCTCTTTCTCCAGGACAAATTACCTATGCATCACTTTATGAGACATATCTTTTTTTTAAAAAATGAGTCATTAAATTCAAAGCTTCTTCAAGACTGATTTTTTGGGCTCTGCAGGTTGATATATGTCTCTTGGCACAAGTGAACTTGGCACATTAAATACTTAGCTAATTGCAAATGCAAAACATCAATTCAGGCTTTTGAAAATTTGCAATTAGGAAGGATAAACTACATCCATTTTTGAGCAATAACATTTTGCAATTTCGCAGACCAAACCAGTTTTGATTTTTTTATTACTGAACTTAAGATTGCAAATTTGACAAGCAAAATACTCTAACAAACAAATGAACTTTTTGTCATTTACAGCATCGCATATAGAATTGTTGCTACACAGTCTTGAATCATTGTCACACTTGGTCAAACATAATGAAATACAATTTTGGAGGCGGAGAAAAGAGAGAGAGAGAGAGAAAAGATAAAGAGGAGGATATAGTGGCTAAACTGGAAGAAAAGACAAAGAGATGCAAAAAAGTAATTGGGATGGGAAATGCTGCAGACAAAAGGAAGTAGAGAAGGAAAAGATAAGTATCTTGGTAGCAGTCAGAAATGCGACTTTGCAGCACACCTAGGCAAATGAAAGACAAAAGGTAAAGAAGTCAGATTATACCTAATCTATTGTTCCTTCCTGTGCTGTAGTCATACTTCCTGACCACATTGTGGGTATTCTGAAAAAGAGAAATATCAAGACTCTCTGTCATACATGGATTGCAGCGGTGGAGTCTTTATTCCCTGGAACGCATTGAAATGTTTTGATCTTCTGTGGAAAAAAAGAAAAAAATACAACCTCAAAAAGTTTTGTTGGCTTTTACTCCCCAGTTGGTTTTTCTTTCTTATGCTTGTGTTGTTTTACTGTACCTACTATTATTTCAGTAGTTAAACCAATATGAAAAAGATAGCTATTATTTATTTTCCCCTTCAAATTTTCTAAATGGAAAAGGTCAGTATTGACTGCATGCAAAAACATGATTGCTCTCAGTCAATATTTGAATCATCTCAGGATTTCTCTCTCTTCTTTTCGTTTGAATGCAGGGTTTAAAATAAGGAGAGTTGGGGAAAACAGTAGAACTAAACGACTAGCTGAATAAATACAACCAGTAACCCTGGAAACACTTATGTTTATTAACGCCAGTAAGAAGAGCACAAGAAGTAAGGCCTTTTTCTGATGCAGCTGGTAGGGTGACACAACATAAGCAAACAAAGCACGAGCACCTAATAGTTATGACTTTTCTGAAGAGTGGCAGCATATACCTACACTGTGAGGGAAGAGAGAAAAGCCAGCGCTGGGAGTAAAAGCTGACAAAACTTTTCCAGGTTGTATTTTTTCTTCTCTTTTTCCACAGAAAATCAAAGCTATTCAAAATATTCTAGAGAATAATTATATTACAGTGTCTTCCCATGTATATTTACATACTGTATTTGAAATTTTCTGTCTCTCTTCTTGCCATTTTTATTAGAAAGATGGTATATATGGAATTTTTAACACCAGTATTTTAAACTCCATCCCTGTTGTCTGTGTGATCTGGGTAATATTTTCTCTCAAATTTCTTTTCACAATTGTATTCATCTTGAAGAAGATTCTTTTACCTGTTCTGAACAGCATTTTTCAGTCTATTAAAATATCTGCTTGATGTGAATAAATGTAATAGAAAGGCATTTTTATTGTTCTATTTTATTTTTTTAATAAGGAATGAATTTACATTTGCCCCTTCAATATAGTTCAATTCGTATTTAACTAAATATAAGTCACAGAACAATCAGGAAAATCTACAAAAGGAATTCATTTTTCAAAATATTCATACTTGAGATAGGACTATAAAAATGGACAAACTGTAAGTAGGAAACTGAATTTATAAAACAGGAAATTGTGTGCACATATAATACCTCTTTACCTATATTATGGGAGCAATTTAGCAAGACTTTTATAATGTTTAGCTTTTTAACAAGGAACATTGCAGTGATACTTAAAATATATAAACCTTTGTAAAACATGGAGTTCTAAGAGCTGGTTGTCACAAGAGAAAATAGTTTTCTGTCCTATATGCTTAATGTAAGTTAAAGAATGGAGGAATTTGGTGTAAGTTATTTATGGACATACTATTTAAAGTATAGCTATATTTTAAATATAATCAAATATCTTCCAGTATATTGACATAACTGTATTAGTGTGATATAATTACAGCATAAATGTCTATATCCTCAGCTAAGAGAGACCACAATTCTCATCCTCCAAGCAATGAGAAAGCTTCAGGGCTGGTATTTGTTGTCATGGGGACATTGTGTTGATGGTGCCCATTAGATCACTGCATTTCGAGGATGAAACATGTATGAATTTCTTGGGAGAACTGCAGCCCCAAGCAATGCTAAATATGCAGGTGCATATGCCACTGAAGTACCTGAGATAGTTGACCTGTGACTGCCCGTGCCACTCCATGCAGTTTGGCCTGGCTGGTGTTGTCCATCTCTTTTCTCTCCATTCTTCCTCCTCCCAGCCAACATTCTCTGCCAAAATTTCTACACACACCTTCTCTGCTCCAGCAGTAGGGAGAGGAAGAATCTAATCCTGGGTCATATTCTCTGCCTTCTCCTCTATAGGCTCAAATAAATAGAATGACAGAGAAAGTATAAAAGAAAAGCAGAAACTTTATCATTGTCTTTCCCATGACAAATTCAAATAAGAAGAAACTTAAAGTAATTTAAAAAGGAATATAGAGCTTTAAGTTTTTGTGTGAAATATGGCACAGGTAAGTTTTTTTTGTCCTCACAGCATTCTAAATGTAAAAGACAGAAAATTTTATGTTCACTCTTTTACTTGTGTGCACTGGCTTGATCCTCACAGTGTAGGTAGTACACTCTTCATCTAGATCTAGCTTTTCTTTTTATTGCAAGTGTTTTTTAGTAGACATCAGAAGACAAGCAATGCATTGGACTATCTAGACTTATAACAATTCATCTTTCCAGCTTTGCATTTGCTTGTTTTGTATTAACCTGATTGATTAACCTATTTGGAATTCTAAATTTTAGATTTCAGAGACACTTAGGCTCATGATCTCTCACTCTCTCAGCAATTCTATAGATAAAAATGCTGTTTGCTGACCTTTCAGACAATGAGTAACTTATTCTAAAAATATTCTCATATAGCAGCAAGTTAAAAATCAGCATCTTCAGAATTACTTGTCATCACTGAAGTCATCATTTTCATTGTAAGTCTGTGTGCAGGATCATCTTGAAGACATTTACTTAACTATAACACAGTCAGTGAAATATCAGGATTTCAATATGAATTTATTTTCTGGGCTACATCTAATACAGAATAAACGTTAAGCGAATGTTTGATGTGCATCAGAGCATGAAAACAGCATTTTTTATTCCCAGAGCAAGGCTGAGAGTTAAACAACTTCCACAATATGAAGGCTGAAGACAGAAGGAAAGGCAAGGGAAAAGGGAAGGCAAGGCAAGGCAAGGGAAAAGGGAACGGAAAGGAAAGGAAAGGAAAGGAAAGGAAAGGAAAGGAAAGGAAAGGAAAGGAAAGGAAAGGAAAGGAAAGGAAAGGAAAGGAAAGGAAGGAAAGAAAGAAAAAGAAAAATTAAATAAATAAATAAAGGAAGGAAGAAAGAAAGAGAAAGAGAAGAAAAGAAATCAAAGTCTTTTGCTAGGAAGAAACACCAGCTAGCCAGACTAGAAGATTTCTGGAAATAAGGAGTTCAAGAAGAAACATATAGCAGAGAGTGAAAATGCTGAAGTTAGATCAATGTATACACTACAGGTAAACAGAAATGCTCTGTAGAGAGCAGTTACAGTATCCGAGAAACTACTGCTTTTGAGGAAAGAAGTCAGACAGGTTTGAATCTTCTATTAGGCAGAATAATAATATGGATAAACTAGACTGGCCTTTAGCATTCCGGTAGTCTCATGTTGCCTGGGTAAAAGACACTGATAACAACTACACCTTTTATCTAGGACAGTGACTTCTAACAGGCTAAAGTCTAACCCATCCCTTTGCAGGAAAAGTGTAGATTTATTCCACATAATAGCCAGTGGGAAAGGGACACTGTATCATCCTACGATATTCAGACACAACCACCTTCACAGCCCC
Organism: Struthio camelus; assembly: GCF_040807025.1. Classification (NCBI taxonomy): domain Eukaryota; kingdom Metazoa; phylum Chordata; class Aves; order Struthioniformes; family Struthionidae; genus Struthio; species Struthio camelus. Next base: position 119,289,138 of record NC_090943.1, on the reverse strand, counting down.
TAAAAGGTTCTCCCAAGGGATATTGTCCTGGTCTGTGTGGTACTTGCCCAGTTTGGCCTTTGTAAAAAAACATTATGTACTTATTCTTTTGGTAAAGGCTGCATTAAAAAAGTGTTCTTTTGAAGAACTGGGGCTCATTACTTGTGCAGCTGTCGCAGGCCAATGATATCATGTCCTTTTTCCATTTTCTATAATACCTGTTTTACTGTACTAGCACTGCTTTTAAGAGAGAGGGGGAGAGAGAGACTGCAAATCACAGCACGCACTGCATAATGCAGTCTGCATGCAGGCCTGGGCACTGCCTCTTAACTGCTAATGATATAGGCATCACTGAAGAAATCAGCTTCCCTGAAAAGATACGAGTTTTTGAAAATAGTATTTAAAACAAATAAAATGCTTAAATAGAAATACCTAATCGCAGATATTTCGTACTAATGTAGAAGCAATCAGAAGAAGCTGGTTACATGACAAAGAAGAACACTGAGTATTAGATAGGGTAGAAGATTTCATTATTACTCGTTGCCATCAGACAAGTCCATTTTTATCAAGAAATAAAGGAATGATAATAATAACAATGTTATTTCTTCATCTTTCTTTTCTTAGCTGTGTTTCAAAGTAGCATTGATAGCCAAAAATAAGTTTAAAATTTGTCAAGAATTTATAGCAAAGAGAAGAAATAGAGAAAAAAGACAAATAATAGCAAGACTCAGTGAAAATCCTCACTAAGAACACGCTTGACAAGCACAAGAGGGCATACAAGGAAACTATTTTTAATTAATTGCTTATGTACTAAAGTAAAGAGCCAGGTAATTAACAAGAAGATTTGGAAACACAAAACAAGAAATGAGGAATATAAGAGATATTCCTTTTGAAAGAAGCTTGCTGGAATGGAAATGCAATGGGAATACTAAGTTTAATGGATAGAGTTTGTTCCAGAAGGACAGAGTGGTTAAACTAGGTGGAATTTTTTCCCTTTCATCAAAGATATACTGCTACCTGTCCCAGAATTATGGACAGTTCAGTGATCTGAACCTATCTACACTGTGAGGATCACTTCAGAAGTCCCCAGATTTTTAAGAATTAACATTTTAATAAATAGAACTGGCTTAAGGTCCATCTGTTACTGATTATCTAACCCCTCAAGAGAAGAGGATGAACTCTGCTGTAGGTAACTAAGTGTAACGTGCAGGAAAAAATCTGCATTCCATGGACTTTGACCTATGGGGCATCTGCTGATTACAAAAAGTCCACAAATAGTAATTTTCTAATATAGAATGTTCTCCAGCCTGTATGAGGTAACCAAATACTGGATTCAAGTTGGTGGATGTTCTGGTAGGAAAATAATTAACCATTTACCTAAAAATTAGTGGTTGCCTAAAGTGCTGGAGTTGATAATTGTGTTAGATTTATTTTATGCAAATAAGTTATGGCATCCTTCTGCTTAAAAAAGAGTCAATACAAAATATAGTTGATCACTGCCAGGGAAATCAGCTTTGTCTCAGAGGTCCCCGGGGATGTGGCCTATGTCACTGCAAGGCTCCCTATTACCTTTGGAACACCACAGCAACTGGAGAAGCTTTCTGATGACTGGCAAATGTCACACACCTCCAGGAAGAACAAGAAAGAGGATCTGGGCAATTACAGGCTGGTCAGCCTAAGCTCAGTCCCTGGGAATATTATAGAGCAAATTCTCCTGGAAACAACGTCCTAGTGTATGAAGAATAAGATTGGGAAGAAGTGGGTGATTAGGAACAGCCATCACAGATTTATATATCAAGGGTAGATCATGTCTATCCAAAATGATTGCCTTCTATGGTGAGCTGGCTGACTTGGTATCACAGAATCATAGAATGGCTGAGGTTGGAAGAGACCTCTGGAGATCGTCTAGTCCAACCGCCCTCCTCAACTCCAGGGTCACCTAAACCATGTTGCCCGAGATTGTGTCCAAACAGCTTTGGATATCTCCAAGGATGAAGACTTCACAGCCTCTCTGGGAAACCTGTGCCAGTGCTCAGTCACCCTCACAGTCAAGAAGTTTTTCCTCATGTTCAGGTGGAACTGCCTGTGTTTCAGTTTGTGCCCGTTGCCTCTCGTCCTATCACTGGGTACCTCTGAGAAGAGTGTGGCCCCATCCTCTTGACACCCTCCCTTCAGATACTTATACACATGGATAAGACGACCCCCCTCCCCGCCATAGTCTTCTCTCCCCCGAGGCTGGACAGTCCCAGCTCCCTTAGCCTTTCCTTATAGCAGAGATGCTCCAGTCCCTTCATCACCTTAGCAGCCCTTCACTGGACTCACTCCTGGAGCGCCATGGCTCTCTTGTACTGGGGAGCCCGGTACTGGACACAGTACTCCAGGTGCAGCCTCACCAGGGCTGAGTAGAGGGGAAGGATCACCTCCCTCGACCTGCGAGCAATGCTCTTCCTAACGCGCCCCAGCACACCACTGTCCTTCTTGGCCACAAGGGCACATTCCAGGCTCGGGGCCAACTTGTTGTCCACCGGGACTGCCAGGTTATTCTCTGCAGAGCTGCTTTCCAGCAGGGCAGCCCCCAGCCTGGCCTGGTGCCTGGGGTTATTCCTGCCTAGGTGCAGGTCTCTGCACTTGCCTTTGTTGAGCTTCATGAGGTTCCTCTCGGCCCATCTCTCCAGCCTGTCCAAGTCCCTCTGAATGGCAGCACAGCCCTCGGGGATGTCAGCCACTCCTCCCAGTTTTGTATCATCAGCAGACTTGCTGAGGATGCACTCTGTCCTTCTGTCCGGGTCACCAAAGACAAAGTTGAACAGCACCGGACCCAGTGTTGTCCCCTGGGGTACGCTGCTAGCTTCAGGCCTCCAGCTAGACTTTGCACCACTGATCACAACCCTCTGAGCTCTGCCAGCCACCCCATTCTCAGTTCATCTCACTGTCCACTCATCTAACCTGTACTTTATCAGCTGGTCTATGAGGATGTTATGGGAAACGGTGTCAAAAGCATGGCTGAAGTTCAGGTCGACAATATCTACTGCTCTCCCCTCGTCTACCCAGCCAGTCATTCCATCATTGAAGGCTGTCAGATTTGTTGGGCATGATTTCCCCTTAGTGAATCCATGCTGACTAGTTCTGATCACCTTCTTGTCGTTCACATGCTTAGAGATGGCATTCATGATGAGCTGCTCCATCACCTTTCCAGGGATCGAGGTGAGGCTAACAGACCTCTAGTTCCATGGATCCTCCTTCTTGCCCTTTGTGAAGACTGGGGTGACATTAGCTTTCTTCCAAGCACCTCAAGCACCTCTCCTGTTCTCCATGTCCTTTTCAAGATGACTCAGAGTGGCCTAGCAATGACATCCACCAGCTCCCTCAGCACTTGTGGGTGCATCCCATCAGGGCGCGTGGACTTGTGAATGTCAGAAGTTTTACGAGTTCAACAGTTTAATGTAAACTGACCTCTGAAAATGCATCATACATCAATGGCCCTTTCCTTTTTGACATCTCAGATTCCTGTTATCATAACACAAAGGCCATGGTGTAAGAAAAAGAGAAGCAGAACAAAGGTGGCTGTCCTTTATCATCCTGGTCTCAGGAGTGAATTGATACTAAAGGGTCCTTCCATGAAAGTTATAACTTTCTGTATGAAAATGACTTTATTATCAGTTGTTCTTGGAAAATGAAACAGTGGTGAAAAGTTAGATATAAGATGCACATTTTGTATGACAGCCAAACAACTGATATCCAGTCTTCTCCTGTCATGCAAGATTTGAAGGAACAATGAGGGACTCTGAAAAAACAAAAAATTTTCCTACTACCTTTTAGCTGAGACAGATTTGATTTCATGGCTTCATAAATTATACAGACAATGACATGCTCCCAATGTAGCCCCTGATGAAACTATTGTTTTTTCAAGTCCTTTCACCAGCTTTTGGCAGCACGTTCTGCAAAACAGCTCATATGCACACTGCTCACAAATCTTCATCTGACCACAGGATGGATTCATTAGCATCAACAGTTTGGAGTGTTGCTGTTCTCCACTTTAGCTTAAATCACTTTATGAACAATTTAAGAGGAAAATTTGAATAAGCTTGAATAATTTTCTCCCTTTCCTTCCCTTGAGCAAAACAATGTTCCTACAGCCTTTTCAAAAGGAGAAGTTCTCCTGGGGTCACTCCTTGGGACCTAACACCTTCGTAACAGAAGCATATCAGCAATGAAAGGCAGAAACTGCACCACCAGCACAAATTCAGTATTTAGAAAAGTCTCAGCTAGCCCCATCCATGGACAAATGGTACCAGTGACTACTCTGGTCTGGAACCTCTAGCCACAAGCAGGGCTTCATTTCGTTTGCATTTAGTTTAAGCAGCAGCAGCCAAAAATTGAAGGTTTCCCAGTGCTTTTTCCTAAGCTTGACCTCTCATCCTGGCACCTTATAACTATATCCAGAAAAAGCAGTCACCAGGGAATGCCAGCCATCACAGCTAGGCTGGGAAAGGATGCACAACTCTGAAAATAACCAACAGGACAGTCTCAGCTCCTTATTTTATGGCCAACTTATTGCATTGAAAATGCTCTATATTTTAACTAACAGGAACTGAGCGTTTACATCGTGCGGACGTACCAGAACTACCTCTGACCAGCCTGGTATGTCTAGACAGCGCTGCGTCACATTGGTGTATTAGCTCAGGACACAGAAGTGTTGCAACTGTTTTAGCCTGGCGCTGTGTCTGAGGCAATTAATCTTGCTTTATAGCTGGGCTAATTAGCCAAGGAAAGTACAAGGCTGACCATTAATGTAAGGACCAGAGCTGGCTTATTCAAGGCCTTTGCAAGTGTCTGTACAATGCTACAATGTGCAGCATAAGCACACCTATCATAAACTTAATGGAAAGTTTTTACAGGATGAGGCTGTGGGCCTGAATTTCATTTGCATTCAGGTCCTAGAGTAATGTGGGCTTAGTGTAGGCAAGAAGGTATTTATCTTTGTGGGAGGAAGAGGTTAACTGCAAAGGAGCCTTGGAGCTGTGCCTAAGGCCCTAGGACCTTTGCAAATAACGTTTACAGGGCTGATGAAGTTTTGGGGCAATACGAAGGCAATGAACAGCAAAAGAAAAATTTAGCTGTGCACTTCTGATATTAGGCATTTTGCAAAAGCTCATTGGCCTGAAAATTTATGCCACCCTCAAAAAAAAAGTAAAAACCCAATGTTAGTTTATTAGCCAGATTAAGAAACTGACCCAGCTGAGTTCAACGACAGGATTGCTAGTACTGCTGTAGGGGAGTGAGCTGGGCAGGCAGCATGTCAGGAGGCAGAGCTGTCCTTTGGGCATAGCCTGTAGTTAGACCAAGACAATGTGATTTATAGTCATAGTGCATAGATCTACAAGTGATGGAAAAAGACAAAAACTAACAACCATAGGTGAACAACTTTATTTATAAGCCTCCTGCAAGCTGAAAAGCAAGCAGGATTTTCTGACAGAAATCACTTTCTCACCATTTCTCACCATTTAACATTAATGCCTAAGACTTTTCTGCCACCTTTTACTAGCCTATAAGTAAACACTGATGTATTTATTTGAAACAGTGACCCCAAACTCTCTCCCACTGAAACTTCCATAATAATTGTTTAAAGCAGCGACATGTAAGAGGGTTCTTTAAAAAAAAAAAAAAGTAGAGATGTACAAAAGATCAAGGAAGGCCACTGCGTGTCAGCTGAAAATAATGGATTCAGAGAAATTGCAGTTAATCCTGCTGAGGTAAATGGGAGCTGACTGCTAAAGAGAGTCGCTGTGTTATAATAAGGCTGAATGAACTTAGATTTCAATTTCTATAGAGAGTTTGAGGCAAAACTATGACAGACAAAAGGGTTTTATTGGGAAGACAGGACATGTAAAGTGTATCTACGTAGAAACAAATAGTATCTCCCCTCTTTCATGAATCATGTTTTAATTCATTTTTGGAAACCTAATAGCTTAGAGATGGCAGAGCCACGTGAAATTTCCCGGATCGGCAGAGCGAGAGAAAGTGAAAACTTTGAAACGTTTGATATCACACCATTTCGTCATTTGCATGCAGATGTATTTACACCAAAATCAATGTTCCAAGAAATAGGAAAAAATAAATAAATATAGTGTGTGCTCTGTAGACAAAATTTTCTGGTGGTGCTCTATTGATGCTCCTGGGGTGCTCATAAACACCATACAGGTCCCTTTTCACAGTTGTGAGCTTAATTATGGTTCTTCTTACCATATGTGCAAATTTTAGAAGATTTCTATACTTGTTTTTTTCTACTTTTTTTGAAGTACTGGAGAAAGACCACAGCTGAAAAAGATAGAAAGCCACAGTAAGCCATAGAGGTAAGCCACATGCCTCTGAGATGAACCTCTACCAGATGCCTGGGTGGTCCACATGGTCAGAGTGAGGCTGTTTATCAGATTTGGGAGTAGCAATATCAGAATAACAAGCACTGTTGGCATTTTCTTACCTTTCCTGGTAGCACAAGGCAATATCCATTTTCTCTCAGCACCTGTGAATTTCATCTCACAAATCTCCTTCAGTTGCAGGGACCATTGACAGTGATAGACATTCTCACACCTTTCTGTGGTACTTCATACGTTCACCCCTATGTGCCTTTTACAAAGTCTGTAGTTTGTTATAGTGTGTTATATCCTGTGGTGAATGTGGATTAGGTGCTTTAAAAGCAAATCTTAGATCAAACATCTACCATGTGATGGCCTGAGATGCAGAAAGACAAGGCTTACCCTTCAGATGTCCCTTCAGGTCCTGTGCTCAAATGAAGAGAACACAAAGACGACTAACTTTTATCTGGTCTTGTCATTTTCTTTGCTCACCAGGCTCCTGTGCCACCCTGTAGTTCGCAAGCCCCTGAAGAAGAATCACGTGCAAGGACTTTAACAATTCTGAAATCAAAATTCATGCTACGGCTATGTCTACCCTCCCAAGCGATGTCAAAATCATCTCTGCCTCCTTACTGCCAGCAGCTTTGCTCTGCTGAGATACTTGTGGACCCCAGGGCTGGCGCGGTAGATCATCGGAATGAGACTTCCTCATCTTTGAGTGCTGAACTGTTTGAAACTGTGATTGCGGGGTGCAGCACAATCCAGAAGGTGTTCCACATAACCACTACAAATCACACCATTTTGGATGGGAAAAAGGGCTTATTCCTGCAGATGGAGGTTGTTCCATGACACTTGTCCTTACAGGCAGAGTAGGACCCTGGCTTATTTCAGTTCCTTGCAGAAATGTAGCTGAACTGAATTCTGCTGCCTACAAGGTTTCACAGGGGACTCCAAGCTAATCCATGCTTCAAATCCTCAGAGTATGTTGGAATTGCATCTCCCTCAACTCACCTACTTGAATGCATACTGCTGTGGCTGCCCTTAAACCCTCTAGCTGTGCTGCTGCCTCCACCAGGAAGAAGGGCTTGGACGGTCTCCTGTTGTGGGAAGGAGAGAATGGTCTTACAGAAGCTCTTCCTTGGGAATTCATGCCCAACACACACTGCTTGAACTTTCAGAATTACAGAACTTCTAAAAAGTGGCACTAAGAGATGGAGAAAAGGGTGCACATGAATTCCCACACAGCACAAAGGAAGACTTATCTGTCATCTAAGTAACTGCAGGATGCTGATGAAAGATTTAAAAGATTCTGATAGTGCCTCATGAATAGGCTGGATGTCAGTAAACCAGTATTAACTGTGTTGTCACTTGCTACACTTTGATTGTGAAATAAAAAGAGAAATACTACAGTCAGCAAGCCAGAACAGAGCAGAAGGATGCTGGTTTTGTAACAGCTGACTTAGTGGTAATTACAGAAGAACACTTTGGTGCTGTATGACTAAGGCAAGCCATTAAGAGCACGCTGCAACAATGTACTATTGTCAGAGTGTGCTGCTTTGAGTCTACTTGTGTCAGTTCATGAGTAAACTGTGCTTGACTCTAGCATGAGTTTTAAATGAGTTGTTAATGCCCTTTATGAATCTTGGGAGGAGAACTTAATTTGGGAGGTACATATCCATTTTGCAAAACAAGCAAACAAACCATAATTTTTCATAAAATGGAATGTCATTGAGTAGTAATAAGCAACAATAGAAATCTGGGTTTACAAAGTCCTGCCAACTCTCTTTTCTGCTGAAGAGACACTGTAACAGGGTATACACATCTTGTCAGAGAGCCAGGTATCTATATAGCTTCTGGGGCAAGACAGTTTGCTCCTGAAGTACTTCTAGCATATTTCCTTGCTTTCTGGCACTGCAGTTATCTGCTTTTCTTCCATATGCACCTGTTGGTACTTTCCATTTCTTTCAAGCTGTTGTTCCTTCCCCTTCCCAATTTCTCAGCTACAGGAAGCATGGGAAGATCTGAACACGTAGTCTCCCTTCTCTAGTATTCCCCTTCAGCAGAGTCAGTTCCTTAACAGCTATGAAGAAAATGTGTTTCAAACTCCGCTCAGAACATCCCTAAACATAGTAAAGAAGCATTGTTAGACTTAAAGGATGAGCCAAACTATTCTATCATATCCTTCAATATATTTCGGAGTATATCATAACCCATGCATGGTCTCAGAAGGCTAGATTTGCTTCCACATGACCCTCAGGAAAATTCATTAGCTCCCAGCACAGTGAGACAGTGAGGGCATTTATCTAAAGTTTGTTCCCATGGTGACTGTGCTAGGGAAAGAGAAATGTATCATCGGGTAGCACCAAAATAAACAGTTCAATGATATTTGCTATATTTGATACAGGAAGAGGTAATTTTGGCTAACATAAAACTTCTGAAGGGGCTGAATGTCCACAAAAAGTAGTTGCTGTGGGGAGGATCCTATTTGCCTTTGAGCCCTTGTGTGGTTTCCTTCTTCTGAACAGCAGCAAAGGTGTTAGAGGAAGGTTTCCTTCTTGTACCTGGGAAAAACAGAGTCTTTCCTAAAAGGGTCAGATACCTCTTAGAATTGACAAGCAAGTACAATTTATGAAAATCATGTCTGGCACCAGAAGTCTTTCATGTTAATGTCAATCTCACGCTTTACAAGAGGGAAAATTTATCACCACTACAGACTACCAGTTCAGAACAAAGTTTCATTCGTGTTCCTAAGGACTGTGCTTAAAACTGATAACATATTTATTTTGTCTATTTTTCTTTTGAAATAAAAATTGTGTCATCTGAATGACCAGCTACTGTTTGTTTGTAAAGGTTTTTTTAGTTTTTTTTTAGATTTCATTCAAACGCTCTGGCATTTGTTTCTGTGCCTTTCTCTTTCTATTCTCAATGTATTGATTCATGCTTCTGGAAAATGTGCTTACCTGCATGCCTTGGGTATTTTTCTGTTGCTTATACTCTTCTCTTATTTCATCTGATTGCCAGAGTGCGTTGTTAAAGTAAACCAGCTATGTTAAAAGGCAATTTCTTTGTTCCCTCCTAGCACAAAACCATCATCTCCAAAAGGAGGGAAGGGTGCAGCTAGGGATGAGACAGCTGGAGATGGAATAGGTGGGAATAGAGTTTTAGAACCCAGTAAGAAAATGAGTAAAAAGAAAAAAAGCACAAGTTAGAGTAAAACAGATGCAACAGCTCTTCCTGCAATCCTGACTGGGTTCTGTCGCAGGGATCAGCAGGGCTAACAGAGTCCAAAAAGCAACCAGCATGTGCTATTCCTGCCTCCACCTGTATCCACCACCCCCTTCTGCGTGCTTGTTGCCAAGCTATACATCTGGGCTCCGTTCTTCCTTCAGATGTTACAAGCATCTCCGCTCAGCTTCACGTCCTGCTCCACAACGGGCTGGGACAGGCAGGGGACTGCAGCCCCAGTCGTATGGTAGCTTCCTTCACTGGTTGACAGGGCCTGACACATCTCCTTCTGCTTCACTCTGCTGCTTATGTTAATATAGATAGTGCAGGGTCCACATGAGAGTTGGGCCTATGCAAAAGGGTCTGTAGAAGGCTTAGGCCTCTGAGTAGTAGGTTAATTTGAGTGACACCCTCTCAAAATTATACCTACAGGACAAAAAATCGAACGTGATGCATGCAAGGATGTGTGAACATAAGGCAAATTTTACAGGTAGAAATGTGTCGCCTAGAGCAGACATAAGTGATTCCGGAGACGGGTGATTTTAGTAATTTACAAGACCTCCTATGCATTCCCAGTGACAAACATAGCATGACTACAAGTGTACTTCAGTTGTAAAGATCAAATTTAAAAAAAAAAAAAACCCTCTACTGTGCAAATATTGTTTTGTCCTGTCCATCTGTGTCCTCTAGCAGGCTGAACAGTTCTTACGTATTCTCCAGGGAACAAGTTTGCAATCACTTTGAGAAATTAAGAAAATCAGAAGGAAATAATAGAAGGATTTGCTAGTGTTTGAAATTGCTGGCTTGGAGTGAAGACGTTAACAGGACCCTACCGTAATGATTTTGTAAGCATATTATCTGCATGGGACAGCTGATATCACATAGTAAGAGTGTTATCCCTGATTCCCATCTCTCTCTTAGGTAGATGAGCTTGTATAAAAAATTGTTCTTATATCGGCATTATCCTCTCATTGCATTTCAAATCCCCAAATTGATATTCAGCCTTTGCTTTTTTGGGGTGTGAGGGGGACAAACTGGCTCTTTCAGCCCATTATAAATTAAACATTGTAACACAGTAGCAAATCTGATTCGAATCAATGGCTTGTAAGTTACAGACCCTATTGATCTGATCTGTTGTAAATATTCATGAAGGAAGCTGGAAGAACACATATTCGCTTCCTTTCTAATAGATGTAAAGGAACCAACTGCATTTCACCGCTTAATCATGCGCATTTCCTTTTTAGAAAGAAGTATTAAAAGACAAGTCTTAAGGCACCAAAAGACTCTACATTTTGAAGCTCTTACTCCAATCTAAAGCTTTGATTCACTATTAATAGAAAAAAAACCATAATTCCATTCATATATATATATATATATATATATAGTGTGTATATATATATACATATATATATATGTGGAGGTATTAATGGTAAACATACCTACTCTTTATGGCAGCTTTTCAGCTGGAATCCTCTGTAGGATAACAGCAATTACTAAAGCAAGGATCCACAGACTTAAACCTCTGATGGCCATGAATTCTGCAGCTCGTGATGATTTCTGGGTAAAGAATCAAGGGCAGTATCTGCATATAGAAATAATGCAGGTCCCTACCTTACCAAAATGCCAAGGGAAAGACGCTTGACCAATAAGAAACATTAGGTATCTGTTGAGCTGATTTAAGATTTTGTAAGGAAAGGGTATGTACTAAGATATACACTTTTGCCCACATAATTTTCTTTCCTTAGACAAATGCATGTCCTTTTAGATTTAAAGCTGAAAGAAAATATTTACCAATGCAAAGAAGCTCAGCTAATCCTAGCAAGTGACTTTTGCCATGAAATGCTATTTGGAATATCAACTCCCCTGCAATGCCAGGAGGCTTCTGAGTCTCTGCAAACACTGAGAAATGGAATTAAGTGAACAGTCATCTTCTACCTTCATTTCCTATGCAAAATGTTTTTTCAACTATATTCATTTCAAGTTATCATTCTTAAAGCACTGGTTCAAAAAAAAAAGCCCTCAAAAGCGATAAAGTTTACAAGCAATAAAAGTATCTTCCCACACTTCCCAAACTAGCCGCTAGATAAAATAACTAAATTTTAGAAGCTAGGCTGACTCAGCACTCAAAATGGACCTGATCCGGAAGTTGTTATGCAAGCAATGATGTCCCGCTGAGATTAATCAAAGTGTTGCCTGTGCACATCCTCCGAGATCAGGACTCATCTATGACTCAGAGTCATTCTCACTCCCCACTTTCTTCTCTTGCCTCAAAAGATCCTAAATTCGTTCCAGCCATGTCATTAGATTTAATCTATTTTGGAACATGTAACCGAAATTTAACGGCTCTCCGCATATACTGCTGCGCTGTCCTGACTCAAAAAAGTTTCACTAAAGCAGCCATTCTTATTTTTGCTCTTTCATGTACTTATTTCATAGGTCAGTACAAAACAAAAGCTTCACTCCTGAATTCCTGCCAAATGATAACCTTCCTTGTTTCTAGCAAGGGGATAAAAGAGGGTATACTTTGCTTTCCTGTGAACCAGGAGGCGGCTAAACCGTGACTCGTGCAGAAAATGGAGCAGTCATCTGGAGTGTTTTGCAGAGTGTGCTCTGACCTCCTTGCTCCTTTTGATTTGCAAAGGTCAGGCAGTTTAGGATTATAAAGCACAGCCAGTGTGATTTCACAGGAAGGAATTTGTCTCAATATACGTCGGTAGAGTCTTTTGTCTGGACGTGGCTGTGGTGAACAAGGAGCTGTTGTTTTATAATCTAATAACATTGATATGCAACGATTTTATGAATAGTGAACGTAGTCTAGTCAGGGAAGTGACGCTACTGCATGAGAAGTTATTAGTCTTTTCTAAAAGTACAGACTGGCCTAATAGCGGGTAGTCAGAAAAAAATCAGCGAGGATAACTCCTTTTACCTTAGCAGTAGCATAAATGTCATCTAAATAAATGGGCAGGGAAGAGCACTTGCAGAAGAACAGCCTCCTTCCAAGCTGTGACACAGATGTTTCAGCACTGCAGAGAACAGTTCGGATGTCACTAAATAGTTCAGAAGTGGCTTGCTCTCCTGAAGGGGAGAGAGGCTGATAAAAGGGTCCTGTACGACTGAGAGACCTTTTCCTTGACACCAGGTAAGACAGAAGGGCGGGTGAGTATGCGACTGCCACCTGCATCTCAGATGCTGCGCAAACGCTCTAGCATGCTGCGAACCTGTGGGATCACCATACAGAAGACAGATATACGCTACACGGGCTAGACGTAATCACAAACAGTTTGTTAAGCCATTTTCTTCTAAATGCTTTTGCTTTCAATAAATTGTACCTTACTTGAAAGTGGGATGCTTGTGCACATCAGGTCTTTGTATATCCCCATCATCTTTAACTCCTGCTCATTTAGAAATAGCTAGGGTGGTTTTAAACTAAGCCCGCTATCAGGAGTTGCATGGAACTAAGTGAAGGCTAAGAAGCCTACCTGATAAAAAAGGTAGGTTTTGAGGCAGTTAGCCCTCTGTGGGGTCCGTGCCCCTGGAGGTACCTCACTGCCTTTGACTGCAGTGTAGTCATGCTCTCTGCCAGCCCCTCTTCTCAGACTAAACACCGCTCCAGGCACTGAGCTCACTCAGCCCCAGGCACAGCCCCCAGACCAGGCTGAAAATGTAGGCACAGCTGGCATTAAATAGCCCTGCCGCAGAAAAGGTTAATCTGACAAAGGGGAGTGCTGGAGGTGTTACAGACCCTCTTTTGGGTCCATTTGCTCGGGCAGCTTTAGCCAGGCAAAACTTTAGCCAGGATACATGCAACTTAAAAGTTTAAAGCAATTGCCACCACGTTCGCCATGACAGGACTTGACAATGTGAGGATCCCTGACCAGCCTAATCAGCCTCCCTTTTTATTCTTTAGGATTTCATACCTTTGCATATTGATATTTTCCCTTTTGAATCCTTGAGCTACTAATGGTCCTATCTCAGCTGTCCTGCCTCTGTGTCTAACTTTTTCACCTTCCTTTTCTCTCTGTAGAGTTTCTCACAGTTCTTTCTCAGCAGTATGAGTGAAGATTACACAGCTGTGCCACATCATAGCTAGGCCCTAGATATTTGGTTCACAGGCAGATAAAACCTTTGGAGCAGGGGAAGCTCGTATAGCAGAGGTTACAGAGGGAGGTGGCAGAGGCTTGAGACTTGAAAGCAGATGCACTTCAACAAGACTAGCAAAGAGTTAGCCAAGTGACTGTGGCAGCATCCCCTGTGGTTTTGGCAGTGATCTTCCTAAAACACTATTTCTGCATCACCAGCAATCTGTTAATACATTAACTGTTCCTTGCAATGGATTACACAGCTGGTGAGTGGGAGCGCTCATATGAGTTAGTGTTCTTGCTAAGGTGTGATTTGCAAGGTGTTCTTGCTTTCAGGCTGCCAGTCTACAACTGAGTCTCAAGGTGAATGAGAAAATGGGGAAAACATAGCAGAAAGTCCATGGCCACAGTGCCTGTGATAACACTTACTCCTGAACATCCTGCGTTTTTTATAATGTCACTAATATTTAACTAAAATGAACATTTGATTTTGTTATAGCTTCCATCACTTCTGTAGTAGAAGTTTCTGATGTCACTGTATTATCATTTCAAGAATAGTCACCTCAATCTTCAGTTTTGTCAAACAGGTAAAATTAGCGTGAAGGCTCTTATTAGCCTTTTCCACAACTGTTAGCATTAGACAGTCTTCTCTAGACTCCCGAAGAACTGAAGAACGTCTAAGAATTCACGTATCAGTTTTCATTAAGTCTCCTCCTTCAACTTGCGAGTCATCACTGAGATCAGCCAAAATGGACAAAACAGGGTTCATCTGACGACTTCATGATTTATGCTGCTCTAATTTTAGCTAAAAAAGAATCATCCAATAAAATATGCAGTCAAGACCATGACAGTGAGTAATAAATAAGCTGGATATTTTAATGAGCAGTTGTCAAAACTGCTTACTTGAAGAAGTATTTCCTGCTACTTCAAATATATGAATTGTTCAAAGATTTCCTATGTGATTAGAAAATCCCAAATAGCAAAGTTGGGTTCTGTAGACACAGATCTTTTCTATACTTGTGTACAGACAAGGGTTGTAGTATGCCATTATGTAATTTGTAGTATAATGTTAAATCATACTGATTTAACCTTGTCAGTATAGATGAATTGGTAAAACAGTCACTTTCAATATGGAAACAGCTGTTTCAGACTAAATCTGCCTGCATCAGTGAAGCTTATTCCCATATGGACACAAGGAATAAGCTACCTCAGAATAGCTAGCTCTGATTTCTCTCTTAGGAAAATTACTTCTAACAAACAGGTCTATGAAGGTATAGATGAGCTGGGCTCAAATTTCCAAATTTTCTCCATTTGCCTCCTCTTTTATGAAGAACAAAGGCAATAATATTCTTTGTCCAGACCAAAACTAGACATATTTCAGGTTATCATTTAATAGTAAGCAGCCAGCTTAAGTCAGAGGGTATTTAGTAACTCAAATTCTCATATTAATCAGAGCACTGAAAAGACAGTCCATTTCATCTCCAAAGATAAAGTATAAATTGAATTACAGTGTTCTATTTACTTTTAAAGTACAATTGTACATTACAAGTTCTTTTATGGGCTAAGGAGTTTTAAAAACAGGCCCCAAGGCAGGTTCTATAATTCTGATGACAGACGTTGTTATGCAAAGAATATCTCAAATTTAACAAAAGGCAATCTATTTTTAAAAGCTACAAAATGTATATTTTGCTTACAGGAAGTTTTCTGCATTTACTACGTTAAGACAGCTATTTTAAGACTCTCAGAATAGTAGAGAATGTTGAAGTATGGTCAGATCATCATAAGGCCAAACGGTTTAGCTCCATAGTAGCTGAAGAGACCTGTTTCCATAGGCAAAAGGATGCAAGGAGTCTCCAGCACTGCATTTGGCCAAGAATCCTCCCAAGACCAAAATATGCAGTGCTATTCATAGCTAGATTAAGGGAGGGCAATCTTGGTTTGATTTTGAACTGAGACTTTCTTTGGATCTGGTGTGAGATTTCTTAGCTCTCCCACGTGTGCTTTAGCAGAACAGTCTATATTTCTAATCAAAATAACATTTGTAAGGAAAGGTCTTCAATTGACAGGAATATGCTTGTATGGCTTCCTCAAAGACTGTGAGAAATACACTGGTTTACATGAACTGATAAAATGCCTTCAGTATTCTTATACTTTAATGTGCTTAAAATAAGCAAATGGGAGTAAGCTCATCAGTATAGCTATAATGCATATCAGCGTGTTTCCATGTGTAGCTGTCCTTAAACCTGATGGAAGATATGACAACTGAAAAAGCTGTAAACTATAAGTTAAAATGCAAACACAGATCTGATTCACTGCTGGTAATGCTATGGTCCAGCTGCTTCTATAAGATAATGTTGGACATTGTGCATGAGTAAATATGATGCTTCCAGCTTTATTTATTTTCCATAGATGGAATAAAATTACACTCCTAATTTTTGTCACAAGAAAAATTACTGGTTTAGAAAGCAACATAGAGCCTTCTTTGTGCCGAAATTGTTTACCTGCCTATTTTAAAAAGTGTTTATAGGCTTGGAGTCATTCAATCACGTGAAAGAAACACCAGAAAGGCACTTCAGTGACCGACTGTGCAAGTAGGCCGAAACACATACAGTTGAGTTAAAGATGCCAGTAGACAGACTCTCAAGAGATTTTTGATTAACAGTCTGGAGTGGATGAAACTATTAACAACTAACTTCTATATGTTTGCTTCTTTTAATTCCATTGCCTTGGTTTGTCACACGTGCAAGTCCTGCAATTAGAGGCTTTGTACCGGTAAGAAACCAATGTCAAGTGACATTGGACTCATTCCTCATGTCTGAGTCGATAGGCCATGCCATTTTTTTTAACCTTTATCCTCACAGGAGTTAGGTCACAGTACAGCAACTGATGCCTGAATTCAGAATACTTAGAGGCTTTCAAAGTCATTTCTAAATAAATTCCAAATGGGAATATATGATTCAAAAACAATTTCCAAACAATAATAAAGAGTTGAGCTTTTTATATCAAAGTTGCCTTTGTTAAAACTTTCATTTTCACTTACCCGCAGTTTCCTATACAGATCTACCACAGGGAATAAGTATGTGGGAACGCAAAGATCTGTTTCTTTTTAAAGGGAAACATAATTTACTTTTCTTCATTATTTTTAAGTGTTTGGGGTCAACAGTTCAATTAATTAAATTTCTTTTTTCAGCCACCATTTGAGAATGACTATAGGGGTGGAAATGAAACCTTTTTGAATAAAATGCTATTGACATTTCATCTGCACAGTTTTCTGATAGACTGCTAAATGAATAATCCATTTTCTATCTTTCAGTGATAGATGCAATCCATTTTTGGATGCTGGAAAGCAGCTGCGGAAGGTCTCATGTCATTTTACCTTGTACATTCAGGGCTTGATCCTATTGTCACAAAGGCAATGTCAAAGCTTCCATTGACCTGTAATAGTGCAGAATCAGAGCCCAGAACTACAAGCCTCTGGGAAATTATAGGGTTGGCATACTCGTGATTATGGCCATGAATTAGCCAGTAGGTTTTGTTCATAATAAAAGCGAGTAAATATTTTGCTGAATTGACTACAAATGAATATAGACAACAAAAAACAGTTTGTACTTCTTTCATATAACATTATGCAGACTATTTATGCAGGCTAATTGGTCATAGCCTGCTACTGCTCTTCTCATCTCATGGCATTCCAAAATGCAATGGAGGGTGAAGCATAATAGAAAAGTTAAGAGCTCAGAGGGCAGTAGTCTTGGTGTGACTACAGGGGATTTCAAAGGAAATCATAGACTATTTTACTTACTTACCTTTTTTTTGTTACTGATTTTACATTACTGCGTTGTTACAGACCCAAATTTTTCACATATTAGTCTGAAAAAAGGCCTATATCATGTTACACTATTCTTAGAAACAATAACCAAAATTATAATGTAGGTAAAAGAAGTGGCTATAAAATATAAATATATTTCTGTCCTGATTACCACAGTGATCAATTGCCTTTCTCTTTTCAAAGGCAGGACTCATGTCATTGAGTTTACAACTCACACTCCTTATTTTTCCTAAGAGAAAAGTTCAGCAACTTAAACATGAATTATATAGCTCGACAGCTGTTGATGAATACATAAGCAACCTAGCTTACTAACTTTCATAAAGATATGGAGTTAAAATAAAGACAAGAAGTAATCAGATAGGCCCACAAGCAACAAGAAAAGATGTTACAGATATGCTGAGGTCTTCTATTTTGCTGCTATTCGATATAAAAAGAAGCACTGATTTCAAAGTGGTAAGACTTCAAAACTGAAAGAATTCACAGAACATATAAGAGTGTTCAAAAGTGATCATGACTGACAGACTGTAATAGTTTACTCATCTCTCTGTGCTATTTTTTGTTCCTCCAAAAAAGAATCAGTAAAATAAAAATAAAAGTTTTATTACTAAGGTAAAATTGAACTATCGTGCTTATAATCAACTAACATGTAATGATAGCATTAGAAAATTCATAACAGGAAGCTATGTCAGCTCATCAATTTAAGGCTGAAGCAAATTCTTTGCTAGAGAAAGCAAAGTAAAAATTGGATAGAAACAGGAAGAAAGGCCACAAAAAGACCCAGAGAGCAGCAGAATAAAAATCCCACAGAACATTGAGTTTAATAGAATTTTTTTGAGAATCTGAGTGTACTGCCACTAAGCATAACCACAGTGCAAGAAAATGAATGTTCCACTTAAATGTCTGTGCTATTGTCAGGGCAAAAATAGTTAATTTGGGTACTAGCTCTCACTTGCAGCTTTAGAGGAGAGAAAAAAATAAGAAAGAAATAGAATCAAGTTCGAAAAGAAGAGATTGCCATTGCTAGCAGAGAAAGATTAATTAAAGGAAAAGACTCTCAAGTAGCAATTGAGGAGGCTGCTAGACAAATAGAAGGTATTTCAAAATAACCTGTCACAAAAGGTCCAGGTGATAGTTAGATCTGAAATATACCACCTTCGAAAACATTTTTTATGATTTTGAAACATTTTTTTGAAAACATCTTTTTTTATCAAAGACTAAAGAAGAACCTACTAATTTATCCTGAATCTCACTCTACAGAGAACTAACTCTAAGGGAAAGAATGGTCCCAGGCTTAAAGATCTGTCTGCAGCCTTTGCTAAAATAACTAACAATGATTCCAGTTGCAACTAGCTCACAGCTTTGATTTCTGTGAGGTGTATTGATGTCCGAGACTTAGTGAGGAGGCAAGCAGTGACTTAGATATTCATTGATGTACAAGATCCCTTTGCATTTCCAATATCTCTGCAAATTTGCCCTAACTTCTGAACTTAAGTCAGCATATCCTTTTTTACTTAATTCAGGTTTCCTTTTCTTTCTCATAAATTTACATAATGAGGAAAACCTTTATTATGAGCTTGGAAAATTCCTCTTTATTTTATGCTATATGAGTTCTGTATGAAACTAGAAATGTCTGTCTGTTTCTCTAAATACTCTAGTTTAGAATAGATATGGATTTTTGTACAGGGTATTGAGTTACTGACCTGGCATGAGCCACACACAATTTCTCTTTTTAAGACTACATTTAGATTTATTCATTTAACAACTGGAAAATTTTATCATGCTAATTTTGAAAGTGGAGATCATTATTCAGAAACAATGCTATTGATGAGCAGACTTTTCTCAGATGTTAAATCCTAATAAACATATGAGATGATTTAACTGAACAATCCCCCCACCAGAAATGAATCAAATAATATCAGTGTCAACTACATGCCATCAGTCCGTTGTTCCTGTTTTAGTTTTGAAGCTGCCTCTTGCAGACGAAACACTTCATACACAGTATTTTCCCTTTCTGTAGTTTTAAGGTCACAGGGAACTTTTCTTTATTTGGGTCATCTGCCTGTATCTGGCTCAGGCCGATATAGGACTTCAAATACTGGTACACAGCATTGCCACACAGAGATACCTATCTAGTTATAAACAGGAGGAAAACAGAAATGTTTTACTAGGAGTCTGAGTCTAGTTGTCTTTGGCCCATGGAGGCTATGCTCTCATGATCTCCCCATGCCTGCCCTGTGTGTGTCTCCTTGAGGCTGAGAGTCCTGGTCTGCCAAGGGATCAGCACCTCACTAAAACAACCACTGTACTGCTGGAGAAAGGTGGGATGTAGAACTTCTTAAATGGGCAAGAAGATAAGGCCAGGCAGCCTGACCTGAACTTGAGAAACCAACAGCTAAATGGAGTCAAAGCCAGGCCCATGGACAGAAGCAGGCAGATGAGAAGTGGGAGACTAGAAGAGGGGAAACAGCCAGGCCCACGAGCAGCTTTAAAATGACATGGGTCACCATATGTCTGATATTCGTAACAAGGATCTCTTGGGTTATAGGAGAACAGGTGCACGATGAAGTATTTCAGGGTAGGACTGTACATGCAGCTGCAGAAACCCAAACAGGGAGCCGAGGAAACCCATCACAGGATTTTAAAGCTCAGTGTGTGGAAAACATGGGAAAACAAAAATGCTTTTTTAGGGGCTAACAACATAAAATTCTTGCCCCAGACTGCAAGAGTTCAGGTCTGTGTTTTCAGAAAACATTATGAACTAGAACATACTATATGCAACAACCCTGGATGATGTTTTCTCAGTCACTCTGAAGGAACAAGTACCGCACAGGATTTACTCTACAGACAGCTATATTTAGTACTGCATATCATTTTAAACACTTACAGACAGCTTTCCATCCCTAGCCCAGCTAATACTGAGGTTTTTTTTCTCTTCTGCTTATACCTAAAATATGAGCATGATCAATACCATTTAATCTCACTTACATACAATTGCTTATGAATTGTTCCAGAGATGATTTCCTGCATAACAGCTTCCTGAGCAGTGCATTGCTCCTCTGACTCCTCAGAAACTAAAATGAAATTGCAATGTGTGTGAATCTACCAACAAAACTTCTACTGACAGAAAATAAGAAAAATAATTCCAGAAAACACTCAGTCTTTTACTGCCACATCATTCACTCATCCCACTCAATCTCCATGAGAGGAACTTTGCTTTTAAAAAGCAATAAAGGTTTTGATATAGAAGTAGGTAATATAGCCCACAGCCTGAACTTAGATCACGCTCCTAGCTTTCACAGCAAAGCTCACTCAACCACATAAAGTGCTTACAATCTAATTTAAGATTTATCCCCAATCTTTCCTACTGGGAACATACTACTGTGGTACCACATCTGTTGCAATCCATGATAAAAAATCTGCTAGCAAGAGCCGAATTTTCCCCTCACAGGTTTGCAGACATCCACTCTCAAACCTGAGCTAAATCAGAAGAAGGTGACTTTCTTAACTGAAAAAAACCACATCTGTGAGTGACACAGAAACACTGGCACATTGCATTACTAGCATCTGTTTCCACAGATCTCCATGAGACTCCTCTGTGACCTCAATTTTGTAGTGGTCATCGTTGCAGGTGCAATTTCAAATTCCACCGGTTGAGAAGTGAAATCTAAAAGTGTTTTGGGAACTCCTGTTCCCATGTTTGCAAGAAGACAGATACAGAAGAAAAAGCCATAACCCAAAATACATACTGCTGTTGCCCAGAGCTGGGCAATTTGTAGATCTCCCCAACTGGTGAGAGCAGGGCTTATACAGGACCAGGTACAACGCGACTTCAGGAATGCTAGTACTTGTCCCCACAGCAATATTGCAATGGGCTACAAACCATGGAAGACAATATACAGGAGGAATACTACAGGTAGGATGATGAAGAATCCTGTGTGCACCAAAGAACAGTTCAATGCAGTATTGACTCCACTTCTTGCCACCTCTAGAAGGTATCACTCCCATGTTTGTCAGGGACCAGCTTCCACATGATGTACTCTGTGACACCTTAAGCACAAACACCGTCTTCCCTATTTGAATGTGGCAATTTCAAGCAGCCAGGGACAAAAGGGATTAACCTGTAAAGTTACCATTGTATTTTCTATTTTAGTAATATAATAAGATAAAAGTGTTGCCCACCAGCAGAATTTTAACTGTAACACATTACAAACCGTTTCCCTGCAAATACTTTTTAAAAGAACATCTCCACAGTATACCACAGCATATTGAAGTAAGCATTATGAAAATACAAAATGTTAAGTGTATTAGCACTTGTTCAGTGGGAAGCATTGCATTTGTCACTGCATTTGGGAGGAGGGAAACTGAAGAAAAAAAAATGTAAGCCCATTTACAAAAGCAGTGTCCCCAGTTCTGATGAGTAACACTCATATTTACCTTAAGTACAGGTAGAAAAAAGAACATGCTGATTTTACCGCAGGGGTTTTGCTTTCCTTTACTTTTTCCAGGTTGTCTTCATATGATTTCCTGGCCTTCAGCCAAACACAATCCCAAGTGATGAAGATACACAGTAAGAGCTTAAATCCTGAAATAGATTTTTGGCAGTGCTATTTTCTAGGATATATATGACCTCACACAGTATCGTATTAACTAATGTCTAAAGAAACTTTTTTTAAGTGCCATGCCACTATCTGTTGAGATTAAATATTGTTCCTCTTTCTGGATGTATTTACATGTGTATGTTAAGCACACATGCAGAGAGACTGTGAGCCAATTGTTGCAAAAGACTCAGTTGCCAAAAAGATCGCTCAAACATCCCCATCCAAACATGAAACATCCAGGCAATTCGATGATTTCCATTTACACCAGCTGAGACAGAAGGCTGATGAAGGAGTAGCTTCATTTATAGCTGATAAATCTATAAATTTAAAAAAATGCATGTGTTTATTTTGCAAGTAAAAGGGGAAAAATCCTCCATTGCTACAAATTGTGTTTCCTAACTGGAAAAAGCTGGAAATCAGTAAAAAACGGAAGGAAAGGTGCTTTCCCACATTTTCAAAATCTTTCATTTGGAAAGCCTGACCTTTCAGATCAGAGAATTTGAAAAGACATTTTCTCATGCATCTGTCTAGTCTTCTAGCTAGCTCTGTCTTTCGACTCTGATTTAATTGCACAATAGGCGTTTAATTAGGAGTAGCAATGTACTTTATTTATGTAAATAATTGATTATAACTTTGTGCATTGTTGATTTTCTTGTTCACAGTGACCAGCAAAGATTCTCTTCTTACTGGACTCATGTTTTCACTATGAAAACTGTAGCATAAGCTTAGCTCTGCCCAGGCTAGATTCAACCAGTGAAAGAGAACCGACAGTTAGGATTGCTGCTCTAGATCCATTCAGAGAATTCAAAACATGTGTGAAACAATAACAGACAGAAGATATGTGCATATTTTGAAGCATCTTCCAAAGAATAGTCTGATCAGTTAAATGGAGATGAAGAAATACAGTGCTAGGAATGTGCCAGTTCTAGAAAATTACTGCCTGTGTCAGGATGCTAAAAGGTTTCACAAGATGCTCAAACTGGTACATTATGCTGCTGTTATCCTAACCAGCTCTGGAGATTTTCAAGGTTTCTTGGGACTTCATAGTAAACAGCTGGTCAAATTCTGTCATTTGCACTTTGTTGAATGGATTTCCTCAGTAATCACAATTAGAGATATGCAGGTATCATTGGAAGCAAAACTGGCCCAGACTCCATAACATGAGAAGCATTTCAGGAGTGCAAGAAAGACAAAAGAGCAACTGGTGCAGCAGATTTTTTTCTGCTCTTTTAGCAAAGCAGAAGTAGCAGCTGTCCTAACAACATTCAGTTGTTTGCTCCCAGCAAGTTTTTCCCAGCAGTAGGGGTAGCAGTAGTTCTGTGACTCAGGACTTACAGCCATCAGCCTTAGGAGAAGTCTGTTTTAGGCAACTTCAGTGCCATAGCCTTGATTTTCCCTTCTTGTCACAGTGCTTCTCTTTATAGAAAATATCTTCTAGATAGGATTTTTCAAAAAACAGAGTGAGGGGAGGGAAAGATCCTACTGTCTTGGTTTTACCCGTTTATTCTTTGCATTGCTAGGTTGTTTGCTAGAAAATGTTCAGGCTGGATGCTTTTCAAGGAAATCCAGTGACTGACCAGTAATTAAAGTCGCAATCAAAGATGGTAGAACATACGCCATTTGCCAAGTAAGCCTCCCAGGGCGCAATCACCCAAGTGAGGAATCTTTATGAAGGTACCGACATTTTTCGTCTCACTGCCAAAACAAGTGGGATCTCAGCTTGTTGCAGACAGTCCCTCGGGATTGTCCCACCGCAGAGAGCTCCATTAGAGTCAACTTTATGGCTTCTTTGGTGGTTCCTACCCTTGTCACTGGCACTATACTATAGAAAAGAGATAGGAGCAGAAAATCCCTCTTCACTAGCACCTCAGGTAAGCTAGAGCAGCCATTAGGGAGATGCTTGTAGTTGCCACAAAGAGACTGGACCCATTCTGACCTGTGCAACTAACTGCAAAGGTAGTTTGCAAAGCAGAATTTGTGCCTTGTTCTCTACCATTGCTTTCTCCCACACTTCAGCTGGGACATGAGAGGAGAACAGTAATACACTAATGTGATCTGGGATGTCCTTAACAATCCTGGTTCATCCTCATAACTTAGATGCTCATGTCCTCTGTCTATATGAGTCTCTTGTGGTCGATAGCAGAACATACTAGCACAGCGTGTGAAGTAAAGGCTTGGTCACTTCAGTCTGGTCATACTTTATGACAGTTCTCTCATTTCAAACAATTAAATCATCAGAAAAAATTGGGGTGAGTCTCTTTGACAGTTTTAGCTCAGACTCGTCCTTGGGATTGCAATTGCTCATCCGCTTTCTCCTTTAGCTGATCAGGAAAGCTAAGTCCTGAAGCTGAACGCTGCTTGGATCAGCTGAGCACAGCACTAGTGTGAGCCAAGCAGAGGGACAGATACCCAGACGTGGTGAAAGCAGCACAAGCCCATGCTCAATGATGTAAGTAGCAGCAATTCTTCCGCAGTCAGACATTTTACAGGGGTTGGTGTCCACCACAGCTTTGAATAACGCTGCTTCAGGACAACCTGTAGATCTTCAGGGTGCCGCATGGGCCAGCAGCTCCACACAGCACAGGGGCCGGGAGCTGGGGAGGTACCACAGCAGGCAGGGCAGGGGCCTCTCCAGCTAGCCCCACGGTACCTGGGCAAAGCGAGCAGGCAGGCACGCTAAGGGTGACTAGGGCCAGGCCCCGGTCTTCTTAGGGAAAAACATCCAGCACAGAAGCTCTGGCTTCTCAGAACAGATATGGCCAGCACGGGTTATAAGAAGGCTTTTTAACTTACGTTTGTTGGGAGCCACTGGATTCAAGTAGGACGCGTAAGGGAGAGAGGTCAGGGGATGTTTGCTGGAAATGCTACAAAGGGAGGCAAAGACCCTTTCCGCAGCTGTTTCAGCCAACCCAGCTGAGTGCCTAAAGCACAGAGGGAAGGGATGACTCAAACACTCCTTGCCCCAGCCAGCAGGGCAGAGCAGGGTGATGCAGGGAGTGTGCCAGGGGCCGGTGAAGGGGGCAGCGAGATCTTCAGCTGCCACTGTTATTCTCAGCATGAACATCTGTCCACAGTCTCATTTATTACACATGAAATACTTCAAGATGCAGAAAAAAATTATTTCCCAGTGTCCAAACAAGAAGAGTTAACCCTCAAGCAGTTCTCTGTATGTTTTATCAACAGCACAGTGATTTCCAGTGCATTCAGACCACCACCCTATTTTTATGCACTTAGTCATTTGGGTTGCTTTATGTTTCCAAGTGGAAAAATTCTAGTAGACAAAACAATGGGTTTCTCTACTCTTTGCATAATTCAATCTTTACACATTGAAAAAAAATCATTTCACTGAATCCTCCTCGAAAATATATCAGCAAGCCGCCATCCAGATAGCTCCACTGATTTCATTTTCTGAAGATCTGGTCCCTTTTATTTCATTTATGAAATAAAAAGTATCATGAGGCTCCAGGTGTCTTGCAAATTTGCCAAGTGCTTGTGAAGCTCACAGAACTTTAAACTCCTCTAGATTTCCTAACTTATTAATGTTTGTCTCAGACATGAAGAAAAATCATTGTTATTTTGTTTGGCTTATGAGAGCCTAGTTTTGTTCAATATTAAAAAAATTTAAATTGGAAAATATCCAGAGAGTGAATTGTTGTTTGAAATTTTAATATAAACTGGATTAGTTATGGAACTAATAAATATAAGTATTTTGTGGCTGTGTTGAATTTTAAGTAGGTGGTTGTACGTCATCTGGGAATTAGTCTGAAAATACAGAATTATTTGTTAGGATTTATGTCGAGGTTGGAGGAGTTTGGGGTTAAACTCAATTTAGAGATTGATCAGGCCTGCTTACTCTTTACAGTTGCTGCTAAGAAACTTTAATCCTGATGGCCACACCAGTGAGTCTCATTAAACTGTCTTCAACCATTTCTAATGTTTTGCACTTTTGTCAAATTCCACTTTTAACGGTATCATAGAACTTAGCAGGAACTGACGTAGTGCTTTGGAAATAGTAAGTATTAGAATCCAGGATGTATTCAGAAATTCAGCAGCACAGTGTGAACTAAATTGAAACTTCTCGAGTTCACCTGTAATCAGAATACACTGTTAAACACAGAATATAATGAGATATTAAGCTTGTGTGAATATGTTAATAACTTCTAACGCTTAGGGCAAATCTTCACCCAGAACTCAGTTTGGGGAAATAGTCTGGTATCTGGGAGAGAAACAGGATGAAGAAAAGTTCAGCTTCTTCTCTCTATATCCAAAGAGCAACAGTCAATTTTCACAGAAGATGCAAGGCTGAAGTACTCTTTCAGCCTCACAGCTTTATACCTTCCAAGCTGTTGCATCTACCTATGCGTGCTTTCAAGGCGATACTCATACCATGCAATGCCCCGAGCCTTTCCCTGGAGATCTAGTTCCTTCCTTTCCATAACAGAACCCCATAGCTCTGTTTCGTAGAAAACTTCTCCTGCCATGTAGATGGAGTTTGAAATTGTTCCTCAATACATACATGAAAAGTCATCATATTATAACTACTGGGGACATGCAAAGCTCACATACTGCTTTCCACTTAGGCTTAGGATGAGACAGCTCTTTGCACTACTGCAGAAAGCAAGAGGAGGAAATTTGCCAACTTACCTACCCCTGGACACTCATACCTGCTGTTTGCTCAGAGATTGAAAACTCAGAAATCTGACTATACTAACCTGACTATAGTGTGAAGTTCCCATCTCAATGTAAACAAGCCAAAGAAAAAGTAGCATTCTAAATGTTTTCATATGTTTCTGATAAGAAGAGCACAATCATAGAGAAGCTGTTTTAAATAAACAATCCTAGTTCTATAAGGACTATTCAGTGTGAACAAGAGTTGTGAAATCTGCTGCATTCAGAGCTAAAATGAACAAAACTGTATATATTATAGTCCATAAGGAGCCCTGAATGCATATTTATTTTTTTCCTTGGGGTTTATCATTTTCCCCAAGTTCACATGCTGGTGCGCAGATCATTCAGGTTCTCCATAGCTTGCTTTCTGCGTCCTCCATTGCAATGTTATTTGGTTCTTCCACCTGCAATAGTTTATATTTAATAACAGCTACACTTAAAGGAAAAAAAATGATGCCTTACAGCAGCAATCCAAGCTAATATCTTCAAGTGCTTTCACTTGGGAACACACTGGATCATGTACTTCACTGTGCACATGCGTCCATTCTCTGTACAATTAATATATCCATGTGAATAGAGGGCCTAGGGGCAATGTAAAGTAAAAATGAGAAGTATGACATAAAATTTTACTGTAGCGAAACGAAAAGAAAGCCCAGGATTATTTTGGTGACATTTTACAGTGACAAAAGAAGCTCACTGCTCTGACCATGAGGAGCACAGATAAGAGTTCAGAGAGCTCACAAGTACAGTTATGCCCCTGGTGTTTTCCCATGGTTCATATACCAGCATAATCAGTTATGAAATAGTCATGAGTTGGAAGGGAATCAGCATTCGGAGGAGCTCAGCAAGAGTGCGCCTTGAGATACTGTATGCTGTTTATTTCTTTAAGCCAAGTAGCAGCTTGAAAAGAATTAAAGTAACAGTGTTAAAACTTTTATTATTACAACAATGAAAGTGCCAAAGTAAAAGCAAAGGTTCAGTCTAAGCCTGAGCCCACAATGAAGAAAGATTGAAGCTGATTTGTCTCATGAGGAAAGCCAAAGCCCATCTGGAGCTGAATCTGGCAAGGGATGTGAAGAGCAACAAGAAAGGCTTTTATAAGTATATAAGCAGCAGGAGGAAGAACACGGAAAACGTGGGCCTGATGCTGAATGGAGCAGGGGACTCGATTACAAAGGACATGGAAAAGGCCAAGGTACTCAATGCCTTCTTTGCCCTGGTCTTTATTGGTAACACTGGCCTTTAGGAATCCTAGGCCTCTGAGACCAGTGCGACCGTCTGGAGCAATGAAGGTTTACCTTCAGTGGAGAAGGATCATGTTAGGGAACATTTAAACAAACCAAATGCAGAAAAGTCAGTGGGACCTGATGGGACCTGATAGGTTACACCCACGAGCACTGAGGGAGCTGTCATTGCCAGGCCACGCTCAATTATCTTTGAAAGGTCATGACAATCAAGGGAGGTCCCTGAGGACTGAAAGAAAGCAAATGTCACTGCTATCCTCAATAAAGGTAAGGAGGATCCAGGAAATTACAGGCTGGTGTGCCTCACCTCGATCTCTAGAAAGGTGACAGAGCAGATAACCCTGGAAACCATTTCCAAACACATAAGGGGCAATAAGGTGACTGGGAGTAGTCGTCATGGATTTACGAAGGGAAGATCATGCCTGACCAGCCTCATGGCTCTCTACTATGAGATGATTGGCTTGGTGGATGGCGGGATGTTTATCTTGGTTTAGTGAGGCTTTTTACACTGTCTCACATAACATCCTCATGGATAAACTGACAAAAAACAGCGTAGGTAAATGTACAGTGAGGTGAACTGAAAACCTTCAAGAGAGGCATGACCATACTGGAGCAAGTCTAGCGAAGGGCCATGAAGATGACTAAAGGCATCTGACATATGAGGAGAACCTGAGAGAGCTGGGCCTGGTTAGCCTGGAGCAGGTTCAAGGGAGATCTTATCAATATGTAAATAGCTGTTGGGAGGATATAAAGAAGATGGAGACAGACTCATATCAGTGGTGTCCAGTGACAGGACAAGAGGCAATGGGCACAAAGAAATACAGGAAAATTTTTACTGTAAGTGTGGTCAAACACTGGAACAGGTTGCCCTGTGAGTTGTAGAGTCTCCATCCTCAGAGATATTCAAAACCTAACTGAACACAGCCCGGGGCAACCTGCTCTAGGTGACTCTGTTTTGACTAGATGGGATTTGGACTAAACGATCTCCAGAGCTCCCTTCCAACCTCAAATATTCTGTAATTTTGTGATTCGGTGGTACGCGGAGAGAAAAAATTTGCACTTCAAGAGTTAGGTAAGCTCCAAAAGTAAGAAACCAATTAAGGAGATTAAACAAGCACAGAAGAAAGTCCAACTACGGGACAATATTCTGCTTCACATTCAAACAAGAGCTATATGCTGGCATAGTTTCAGTGAGGCTAAAAAAGCTGTACATTTTGCTTGTTTATAGACCAGTGGGAACATGGACACTGGCACACATGAGTGCAAGGCTGCCAAAAGTCAAATTTGATCTAGTAAGCGATCAAAATTAAAATACCAGTGACAATCAAGGGAGAAGGGAATGACATTCAAGGTAAAGAAAATAATGAATACAGGAAGACAAGTCTAAGGCTGAAAGGTTTGCAGGCGTTTAACTTTTTTTTGCTGACTACTCATGCTCACATATTCCCTGTTTGGCATTCCTTTGGTACTTGAGCACAATGTTACGCTTATTTTATTTACAATATACTATCTTGCTTACGTTCATGTACTCGTCTTGTTTTCTGCTTCCCTCAGCAGAGATAATGTCTATCTATTGCCATTTGAGAAGCCTCAGGGAAGTAAACTCACTATAGATTTGGTGCTCTGTATTTGTGGCAGATTACTTCATGATTTTACAGATTCACTTCTGGTAGAGTAGGGATTTTCAATTTCTAAGAGTACTGTTGTCTTAAAGTAATTCAGATACAAAAACTCCCCTAAACATTTAGCATCTTTGTGATATTCATCGTATTTATTTCTGTCTTCTAGTATTCCTCAAAACTAAAATCAGCCTAAAAAAACTCTGAGTGCATCTGGCAACTGATTTAATGTGCACTGATAAATAACTAGGCCCATCTATCCTTCCAAGTAACCTCATATAAGGTATAAGAGTGTAAGGGATCCCCCCCCATGAGGCTTTACACTTTGCACTGTCCAGCCTTGACCAGGATCTCCCAGAAAAACTGACAGACACCTGCCGAAGAAGGGATGTTATTACAGATTTACTCTAGCGCTAAGAAGTCATTGATTGATCAACTGAATGTAAATGAAGATAAAGCAGAATAATTATTTCTGCTAAAGATGATGCATTGTTTAAATTCTCTGAGTGCTTAGAATTAAAAAAGGACCTTTCCGAATCCATAAATCAAACCAAGAGAAAACAATACTTGAATTCTGACAAGCTGCTGACCCAAGCTGATATTTAAGAGGATGGTGATTTTTTTTAATGTGCCAAACAGCCTTTGACAGGTACACAGTTTCAAAGCTAAAAACATTTCAAAAGACGGCTGAGGGGGACAAATCCTACATTTCCTTGTAGAAGTGTCTTCCTCCCCTTGCAATTGTGTAATTTCCTTTATTGTTAATGAAAGCAGCTGCACACACCAGACAATACAGCCGTGAAAAAGCTACCAAAGCGTAGTGGAAATATTTCTCTTTTGCCAATGTCATAACTGCTGGAAGGAAGAAAAGTCTTCCCCCTTTTTAAAATCTGTTATCATCAGAGACACTTGCATGTAAACAGGATCTTAGTTTTTTAAGAGATTATCTGCTCCTATTGCTTCTTCTTAATATTCATGATCCTTTCTCTGTGACCTCTGACTCGCAACTACAGAAGTTATTTTAATGTCAACAGCAAATAACTACTTCATGGAAAAAAGAAGCAGCACAAGGGAGTTGCTTTTCCTACTGATGCTCCTCAAATTCCTTTTATAATGTTGACAACCCCATTGAAAAGCTTACCTCCTTGAGCCTTTAAATGTCCATAGACGTTTAGGCTTCATCAGTGCTTTAAACTTTCATGAGTGAAAAGTAGTGCTTTAGACTTTCATTATCGTTTCAAACCCTAGCGCCGTATAGGATCCTTTGGGTCCTTTGCCACTGCTGCAGTCCCACTTGGACCTTCCTCTCTATCCTGTTAGTGACTTGGGCTGTCATCCTGAGGACAGGACATGGCACTACACCGCATGGTGCCACACCAACATCTAAAATGGGTTTTTTCTTTTGGAAGAACCAGCTTATATGGATCAACAGTGGTGCTATAAGACCGTTTGAGAAGGACTTATGAAGAAGTACATGTTGTGGTCGCAGCTAGTGACCTGGATATTTTACATACTCATGTTTTTTTGTGCTGCTTGGTAATGTTGATCAACTTATATACTTAAAGGTTGCTACTGACTAGTTTTAAATTATTTATTATACTTTTAAGTATTACTATGTATAGAAAGGTACTTCTTGTTCTACACTTTAAGAGAAATAAGTGCATTCAGGATTTACATTACACATTGTCTTAAATGATAAAAGCATAAATTCTTCAAGAAACTGATCCTATCACTAGCATCCCTTTCAGCATTACATTTTTACCTGGTTGTCAACGCATTTGTAAGCTCTTTTTCCTCCTTAAATTCCACTTTCATGAAGCACCACACTGTTTAGCCATGTGAGCTGCAGCAATAACCCCCTTCCTTTGCCTCTTAATAGAGAAATAAATCCAAAGCATAAAAAGGCAGTTTTGAGGTCTGGCCTAGCCCAGACAATTTAATCAAAGTCATGAATTAGCATTTTCCAGTTGCTAGGAAATGGCACCTCTGAACATCTGACAAGCAGATGCACTTAGGCTTGCTCTCTAAGACAGGAGAGGTTAATTTGATTCCAACTGCTTTCCAATAAAAGGTGAATCTGTTTGTACTGCTACGGCCAGCAACAGCAAGCAACACAGACATTTATCTTGGCATTACTTCTCCGATGCAGGGCTTTATTATCATGAATTATCTATTAAATGCATGTATTACTTAATAT
Source organism: Struthio camelus (assembly GCF_040807025.1). Lineage (NCBI taxonomy): Eukaryota > Metazoa > Chordata > Aves > Struthioniformes > Struthionidae > Struthio > Struthio camelus. The sequence continues at coordinate 119,257,344 of NC_090943.1, read as the reverse complement.
CAAAAATGCACTGCCACCATCTTTAAAATGAAGAGAGAGGCACCTTGAAATTGCATCACCATTAATCTATTTGTCAAAGAGACTAGCACTCTCCAACCATTCTACACCTACTAGCACTGATTGGCTTTCTATATTTGCTTAAAATCAAATTTTTTAGAATGCTTTAAAATAAATCACCTAAGTGATCAGGGTGCATCCCGCCTGTTAAATTATATTTAACAATTGTTAGTCTATTACAAAACTGCTTTAGAACATGGCTTTCCTTTTATTAGAGCATTAAAGTAAATAAAGTTTGAGGCTTCTGAGAAATGAAAGCCTGTCGAGGACCATCTAATGAATTTACCTGAGGCAGTACAACTTCCCAAGGAATTATTAGTCTTATTTTTAAAAAATGAGTCTAGATGTTATTAAATCAAGAAATTGATGTAATAAAGTTACCTGCTGTATTTCCTCCAAGGCAGGACTGTATATAACCTGTGTGAAAAATATTCTAAGTGTTGGTTACGTGTGTGCTGAATATATCTGCTGAAATGCAAAAAATTCCAGTATTTTCCCGTAGAAAATAACCTGGATATTGAAGATCAGCACAAAAACATCCTCCTAAAAAATTAAAATTCGTGATGGAAATTATTTGGAACTTAGGCTAACAGGCTGACTAGGAAAAAATACTGTATTTTAGAGCTAAACAGTGAAATACAGGTTCACAAATATCTAATGAAAAATTAATAAGGCAAAGATTTATTGGTAGGATGACTGGATTTTTTTCTTCTACATCTCTGCTTGAAAATAACCCTTTTTGCAAATGAGAGGTGACCTATAAATAATGTCTTTTGGCTGTATTTTTATATCTTTTCCATGGTTTAATTATATCAGCTGTCCTTTACCAATTACATATCAGTACCAAAACACTGCTTTCTCATAAACATGAGGTACAATGTCACAAGTGTGACTTCTGATGCAAAAAACAACTCAAATTTCAGCTCTGTTTTGCCAATGAATCAACATATCATTTCAAACTCAGGAGCAGGCATGGCTGGGTCCTGCTGTAGTTAGCCAAAAGCTTTGACTGCTCATTTCAGGAAATATAGATTTTGCCCTTTAATTAATTTTGCAGTATCTGCAGAGAAAGTGACAGTTTCTGTTTCCATTGAGGAGAAAGAGAGAGAGAAAGAAAGAAAGAAAGAGCAAAAGACAGAGAGTGAGAGAGGAAGGCAGGGAGGGAGGGAGATATAGGCTGGACGGGACTTCTGGAGGCCATCTAATTCAACCTCCTGCTCCAAGTAGGACCAGCTTCAAATCTAGATCAGGTTGCCCATGGCCTTGTCCTGCTGAGTTCTGAATATCTCCAGTGATGGAGATCCCACAGTCTCTCTGGGTCCCTCCCCCAGCACTTAACCACTATTAACCACTCCACAGGTGCAGCACTCGTGACTCTGCAAAGGGAATGGGGGTGTTCTAGATAAGTCCCTGGTTCACCCCGTGCTCCTTCCTAACCCAGCTCTTTAGGTGTTACAGGATGCACCACTGCCCCATTCATCCAGCACAGCCTGTGTCCTTCGGTAAGAGCAGCAACAAGCAGCAGGAACAACCAGGAAAAACCAGGACAAGAGGGATTAGAGATAATAATGAATATAAAGTAGAATAAAGAAGTTTATATCTAAGGTGAAAATTAGAACAGATCCACAGACAGATAAGAAGTGGGTGGGAAGAAAGAGAAAGAAAGAAAAGAAGCCTAAGAAAATGATGCCACAGCAGGGTTTGTGCCAACTCCTGAGAAGCTGGACACAGCCTATGCAGCACCATCCCATTCATGTACAGGACAAAGAAGTTTATCTGGGTGCAGCAGTCTCACTGTCAGTCATCCTAGGTACACTCATTTCAATTTAAAACTTAATTTTAAAGTGTCAGTTATCCAGAATTCATGAACCAGAGACCTAAGTCCTGTCAAACAAAAAGAACATGATCTTTAATTAATGTAACCTCGTGTAATTCCACAGTAACCTGAAAACAGGTAAGAACCCAAATTCATAGTTAAAAATGACCTGATGAGGCTAATCCAAACCCATGTAAATGAATTGTTGCATATTTCACCAGTGCAACATAACATAAGCTTCATCTCATCATACCAAAAAAGCTCTGGGATAAGACAATACTTTGAACCTGCTGGTCTTCCCCAACTCAGATAAATATTACATAGGAGGTTGTAAAGATCTTCATTAGTGTTTCAAATGTCAGCTTTGTCTGTCTGGGGTAGTTGCCCAATAGGGACAAAGAGTATCTGATATGAATTGCTCTTGCCATCCAGAGAAAATTTCTTTTTATCCTTTGCTATGATAATCTGATTATACCCAAGAGATCTGAGGAGGAGACATTACTTTCTCATATTTGCCCAAGGATTGGCTGTTTTGCAGTCCTGTGAAGCAGTTCCCTGCTGTCTGTCAACCTAGTGAAGTCTTTCACATACTATTGATGCAGGTGGTGAATGGGCATCCTGAAAGTTTATTGTGAATAATTAAAGTAATTTTTTTCTTAATACCTGCAGGTTCTGTAGTATTATTCATTTGCAGTGCCAATCTAATTCTCTGAAAAATTATTCTCTAAAGTAATCATCTGCCATAAATCAACATTCTCTTCAGCAGATGTCACGGAAGCCTGACATTCGCATCACACAGGTAGAGGGACACTAACCAAGAGGGAGCAGGTCAAATAAGAACAGAAAAGCAACATCATGCTTCCTTGATGGTCCTATAGATTTCTGGAAAACTTTAATGTTAAAAAGTAGTCAAGGTGGAAAACATCACTGGATCAGATTTTAAATTTCAATTTAAAGACAACATCTGAGAAATCGGGCACATCACCTGATGTTACAGTAAACAGAAGTGCTGAAACAGAGACCTAGCGTTAAAAAAAAGTATTATTTCCAAAGAGAAGACTATCAAATGCAAACAGAATGGCTTCCCTAGAACAAGTGCACACGGCATGGAAATAAACTGAGACCTGAATAGTGTCCAGCCTTTGCTTCCTGCTGCATTTTCAGAAAGTGAAACTGTTTTATGTGAAGAAAAACAGATGAAGAGATATAAACCTGTAAAGGAGCAAAGCTTGTATACCTTTCCCTAGATAAGACTGCAGCAGCAAGGAAGAGAGTTTGAGAAACTCACCTGTCAGAAAAAAAATTAAAATTATGACCACTGACTGGAACAGTAGTCTGAACACTGCTGAAGCACTGCTAATCATCAGCTGAGCATGGACCAGATGACTGTGATACTCAAAGTTACAGCAAAGAGTTTAGAGAGAAAAGGTGGAATGCAGAGAGATAAACTGTAAACTAGGCACTGAAAAAAACATATCTACTGTGGATATCTGTGGAAGATATGCCAAGGTCAAGCAAAATCTAAAGCGGTGCAGTTTGTCATTGTTAAAAGTAACTGAGTATCTACTGAAGGAATGCAAACATCCCAAAGCTAAGTTCTCTAGTGGGAATTTTCCCTAAAAGAGTAAAGACCTATATGGATAGAGAAAAAAGAAAGTAGATAAAGAAAAATCAAAAGTAAAACATAGAAGAAGTAAGGAAAGAAAAACCCCAAATCCTAGCAATTAGGAATTATTCATAATGCTTAAATTTATTGATAAAGACATTTTTTCTAAAACAGCATGATAAAATAATGCTTCCCAAAACAAGAACTAAGACCAGAGCCTGGTATTGCTCATGTGAATATTCTGGAGAAAAGATACATAACATCAGCTGTTATTTATCCTGCAAAAATGTATATTGGCTCTGGACTATTTCAGAAAAAAACATCGTTAGAGAATATAACTGCCTTATGTTATATTCATTATTTAGATGTACATAGCTATAAGTTCCAGCACAGAACCAAGACCAACCATTTAAAAATAATATAATAACCCCTGTGACATTCATCATATACAGAGCAGTATAATGCACAAACCCTAGATAAACATACTGCTATTTTGATAGAATGGGCCGATTTTGTACTGTTGCTGGTTAATGAAAATGTTAAAAATGTAAAGAGGTATATGAGATAAATTCTTTTCATATACTGGTGGTGAAAAAGGACTTCCGTATGTCATATATCCACCTTTCCAAGATGCACTAATAATTTAGCTTGAGTGGTCACCACTCAGTCTATTGGTGCCTTTTGGTTAGCTGCTGACATGGGACTAATGTGACTACAGTCACCATGGTATGGCACTGGCGCTTGTGTGGCACTCGTAGATTGAACTTCAGCACACTGCAATTAAGGCAGAAGTCTGTGCTGGCACTGCTTATAACATCTGTTTCTTTATTAATTAAACCCAGTAATTTAGCTATACAACCAATCACACCACAAACGGACTCATTACAAGCAGAAATCTTTGTAATGGAAAGATTTTCTAAGCTACAGTTCCTGAAGGTATCTTGGTCGCTTTTCTGGAGCTACACTCCTACTTGATGACCACCTAGGATTCAGCTGCTCTGACAGTCAGAGATGCTGATAAGACTTCCATAATTAGAAGGACTCTGGTAATTCAGTGATGTGTGGCAGACAGCAGATTCACTTGCTGGGCCATCCTGGGTCAGCCCGCTTTCCCAGATCCAGGTAGAAAACATTGACATCTTGGGTGTATATTTATCAGTGTTTTTATTCATCCATTGCTTCCTGTAGTGGGTTGAAAGTTGCCTGTGCAGGCAATCTTGTTGAACTATCTTGAAACAAAAATCAAGAAACAAAAAATTTTTCCATTCAGCACCCCGAAACATTAAGTACCGTCAGATCTGTGCCCCTGTCCTTCCCTCTCTGATGAACCTGAAAGATTTTAATTGCTTGCAAAAGCACCTTTTGTAACTTCTCCTTTTTCTAGTGAGCAAATTGAAGTTTTTATTTCTTTCTAACATTTGCAGCTCATATTCTTTCACAGCTTCTACTGTAATTGGTTTATCTTGCCATATAGACTATAGATTATTTACTTGTTTCTCTCTAACAGATTATATCTATAGATTATTAACTTTAGTTCTACCAGACTAAATGAATCAAGTTAAAGAACTGTGGTCAACTTTTTGTTCTTACAAGCATGCTAGTTTCTCATTTGTTACTCGTAAAGAGTTGTAATTCAAAATTGTAACTGTCTTTAGCACATTCCTCTGCCATAAAAGAAAGGTAAAGGTTCCCTGGTGTTTCACTCCATTGTCACAAGCCAGCCAGCCCAGTCACTTCTGAGAACTGGCAAGTGGCTTTTCCTCAGTTGCCATGGAGGTCACAGGTACAGGCCCAGCTCCTTTCCCACATCCATGGAACAACTTTCCGTAAAAATAATATGAGATTCCTCCAAACTCTGTGATCTACCTTCCCCCACCAGCCCTTCCCTATCTCTGCTATTCCTTTGCCATCCCTCTGATGCCTCTAATATGGCATCTTGTGTGGGCAATGATACCAGTAGGATCTGAAGATACCTGTCACCCACAGTAGCATTCGTCCTGAACAAAGCTAATAGAAGATGTATATCACAGAACTACACTTTCTCTCAAAAATAATTTAGAGATTAACTACTGCATGCAGCGAAAACTCTGTGCAACCCTGTGACTACCTGCCATGAAAGAGGCACAAACTCAGGAGATGTGTTTCTTTTTTTTAATAGATTTTGCTCATTTGAGCACTGACAGTCAGGAAATTCAAATGCCTGTGTCACCACCTCAGCTTCTGAGGTCTTTCCCCATTTCCCATGCAGACTCCCACGAAGCTTATCAGTCCAGCCTGAAAAGCAATAAGGAGCCATACTGAGGCCAGCGCAAACCTAACTTAATTAGCTGCACTAAAGCCATCCCAAACCTTCTGCCTTGCAGGCTTTAGCCTGAGCTCTGGAAAGCAGAGAAGTAAACAAAACAGGAAAAGAGGGGACAACATGTATCCTTAAAAATAGAATCTAGTATATTTGCCCCTGAAAGAGACTCTTCCTCTAAGCTGTGCTCCTTCTTCTGTCATGTCTTATTAGCACAGTAACTATGGGACAGAGTCCTGCTGGTAAAAGGAAAGGCTTCTGCTCAGTGGCCTACAGGAGCCCACCAGGAGGTAAGGTATCAAAATCAATGTTCACTCAGACATATACGGCAGCGGAAAGTCCTGTTCCATCAATATATGCTGGAGGATGCAAGGCTCCCAGACTTTAACTCAGGGTTTTTCTTATTTGTGCTTGCTTCTGAATGTCTGGGATTTAACAGATATGTGTGAGAGCACAGCACTGACATATAGAAGAACAATCAATATGGTGCCTAATGCAATCTGAAGAATATATGGCTCATTCACTTTTATTCTTTCAGTTTAGCTCACACTGTAGCAAAAAGCAGTATTTCATACTAGTCTAACACCGGTTCAACAGTGTTGAGAATCCGAATAGTTTCAGTAGGAGCTTCTGGAGGTACATGGGCTATTACCAGTATTACAGAAGAAAAACATGTTTTCCACTGTGCTAATAACAAGCACAATGCCAGAAAGCTGGTGATTTATAATATACTTCCCAGTGAGCTAATATGAAACAAGAGCTAAATCTCTGGTTTAGAGAGAAATCAAATGCAGTGGAATTCTGTATTTTCACATAGTATTTTGGAAAATTGGGCCCCTTTATGTGTATCTTTTTCTTTAGTGGTCAATCAACAAGAAAACCTATAGTATTAACAATATCTCCAAATATTGCAACATCTAGATCAACAGCAAACCTTTCTGCAACATTTAGGATAGTGTTCGCTAACAATGAGGGAATGGGGAGGCTTAGGGGAAGTCTTGAGCCAGTAGCAATCCAAATATACTAAATAACACACTTATTTTGATTTTAAGCATGTTTTGAAATTTTCTTTTTCATATGATTGTAAATAGTCAGTGCAACAGCTGTGCATTCTGGAGTAAAAAGTGACCTGGACGTATTCAATAGAAATGTAGGATTTAAAGTTGCTAATAACAAGCCTTGAATAACAGGTAAAACCCAGCTGCACTGACACAAGTACAGAAAGACTAGAGACTAGATCATGCCAAACTTATGGAACAAAAATATTTTCACTCATAAAACAAGATTCATTTTTTAAATTAGGAGGAAAATGAGACTTCCCACATGTTTTTACCCATTGATGTGGAATGGGATAAAGGAGGAAGAAACTAATAATAAGGAATTTTCTAATTGCAGTGTGATTAAAATTTGCAAAGATAAACAGGTTTAATAAATTTATTCAAAAAATGTTAAATGCATGGAAAATTACGATGAAAATACACAAAACTTTTTTCCCTCCTAGTTCTCTGAGAGGTAAAATTGTACTCATACAATTTGCATCTGAAGATTGCTTTATAAGATAGAAAAATTCTTCTTAACTGAAGTTTCCAATACAATAATGATGTTACAGGTAGTTTTCACTCAATATCATTTATTGCGTGTTTAACTAAAGTGTTGCTTTATTTATAAAGTCAGTAAAGCTAACCTCAGATATTTCAGCTATATATATACTGGTGCAAATAACACATTGAACTTCTATAGGAACATAATGACTCACAGACCGATGAAAGACTCCCTAGCTTTTTAACAACTCCAGTCCCATGAGTGCCTCCAATCAATTTTCTAAATTTTCAAAGCTAGATATTTTGCTGGTTTCTTCAGTACTTTTTGAGGTCCTTGGCTGCTATTGATCACTCCAGGTACTTCCTAAGATTCCAGCTGGACATTTCCTGCAAAGGCAGAGCAGTGAAAAGTCATCAATGACAAAGATTTTAAAAATTATTTAAATCCTTCTCCATTTCATCATGTCAGAAGGGATATCTTATTTACATAGCAACCTTTGAAGAAATGTAACTGTATCATTAATCAAAATCAAACCTTGAAGGCAAAACAGCTCCGTAAAATATCCTTTTTTATCCTTCATATTTATAACTCTCAAAGGGAGAGCACGTCACCTAGGAATATAGTGGACTGATTCAAAAAAGTCAAGGAGCAAGTTATGATATTACAACGGGACTGTGGTTTGTTTTGCAGCATAGGACACTCCCCTTACAATCTATGCCCCTGCAGCGAATCTGCTTTCTACGGTATTCTGTTCTCATTTTCTCTGTGCAGCAACTGCACCTGATACACAGTGAGTAATTTGGGGTCTGTTGAACTGTTGGGCTGTATGGTGTATCTATCCCTGTTATTAGCGTAACTATAAAGAGGCTATATGATAATTCAGTGATGAAGTGATATAATTCTACTTCTGTCATTTTGGGGTTTAACTGCAGCTAGAGAAAATGCTCTGGTCTTAGTTGTAGCAACTGCATAGTACAAGATCCTCATACCTTTATATACCTTCTGTTGATTATTTAGGAATAATTTTATAACAAAGGCTCAAGATATATAAATTCTATTCCTGCAGAGAGTCAAACAGGAAAAGATAGCAAATACTTTCTCTTGGTGCTGTATGGCAAATAAAAGTACTTGGATTATTTTTTAGGAACTAAAGGACTTGAAAGATACACTCAGACTGATTGCTGTGGAAACTAATTTTGGTAAAGCTGCTTTACTTTTGCATTCTTCATCAGGCCAGCAAAACTATGATGTAACACTAAAGTTAACACACTGTCTAATGAGCATTTTTATTGATTACTGCAGGAGCAGCAAGAAGTTTGCCTAGAACTGATGTGTATAAGCCACCGAAATTCCAGCTTGGATTCACTTCACAACTGCCCCCCCGCTGTCCATCCCTTCCCTGCTTTTTAATGGATTAATAACAGTGAAGTTGTATGAAGTAACATGTGAAAATCATGAGCTCAGCCAGCGTTTTTACCTCACTGTAACAATATTCTAAATTCCATTTTGATCAGTTTTACAGCCAAAAGGCAGACTGGCTGAAAGCAGGCATAGAAAAGGCATTTACCAAAAAGGGCTTTGACTCTTCCAGTGCAAGCTAATCTGTTTTCAGAAAAAAGTTTGAAAGAGCATAAGACAAGAGATGCACTGGTTTTGCCTGAGTTTTGCACTGTGCTTGTAACAACTTTCAGTTCTTTGGACAAGAATTTTTCTTTGCTATCTTATAATAGCAAATAGCACAACATCATACTGCTGTACAAATGCGGCTCATAAACAAGACAGTAATAGCAACGTGGCCTTGTGCACAGGTCTAGCATAAGGCTGGTACAGCGTTTCTGAATGCCATTCCCTGGCAGCACTTCAGGGAAAAGGGAATATCTAGGTTGCCCTAGACTAATTTTTTGTGATCCTAATGTTTGCTGGATGCCATTTCCTGGAGATTTCAAGAAGCAGCTCTGCTTCTTGAGACGCTAAGGGTAGTACACAGGTAGAAAGCAGATAGCTGTTGAGTTCTTGCAGGTTTTAGACATCTCTTAGGATCAAAAAACCAACCTGTTATTCTTTTCACAAGCATGCCAATCCCTCTTTACCAGCAACACATTAGAAGGCATCTGCCAGGAAAGCTCAACAAAGTCATCCTTCTCCATAGTTGCCTATAAAAGTTACTACAGCTGGAGAAAGCTTGCCCCCTCCACAGCTGCCGACATGTATGAGTGTGTGTGTGTGTGTGTGTGTGTGTGTGCACGTGGCATGCGACAGTTGTAGTTCCCCAACACAGACTGACCCCGTGGAAAGGCTGCTTGACCTGAGGCTTATCTGAGGCCCCTATTGAACACACAGCAGTGATTTGCAGAGTGCTTCAGGACACCTGCATTGTAGGTAATTCAGTTTCTCATAAAAATAGCTCTGCAAGCTCAATGTGTCCCCTGTAGAGTGATAATGAGACCTGACAGTGTCCAAGAGGGCACGGGACTTTCAGCTATATCATCAGTGCTGAGCACAGGTGTTTCCAGCAGAACAGCTAGTCCCAGCCTCTCGCACAGTTGCCTCTCCCTGCTGTGCTGGCTTTCAGCAGAGCACAATAGAAAGAGGCACCTGAGAGCTATCAGCCTTCTCAATCTCTTTTTTAATATCAGACTACATTTACAGATAGCTGCTAGGTCTTGTTGACTAGATATTAAGTTTTCAACTGACAGGCCGATATTTGACGGCATTGTTGAAATAGAAACTATACCACTGGCATTTTGTTGCTGTTTAGCTCTGAAGAACGTTTGTAATACATGGTCCACCTCTGTTAAGGTAACAGATGGGAAAGGTAATAAAAATGCATGATTCTTGTAGGACGTGTTTCTATGGATTTCTGTCTTTCATGATGCCTGCAAATAGCATTTCAGTAAACAAAAGGACAGTATCTTTCACAAAATCAAAATGACAAATATGAACTTTGAACTCTGCCACTGAGAGATAGTTGTTGTTAATGAACTGCTCTATGCACAGGCTTGATTATACTATCGTCAGAGCATTTGCACCACCCCATTTCTTCTTGCAACAACATTTCATTACCCTGCTTTCATGCCATTCAAAGTGGTGCATAGTTGCAGAGCACTATCATGTCCTTTAGGTATCTTGCATTACCACTTCACTCTGTGTGCCAGGAATGCAAAGGAAGAGATGTGGAAATCACTGGAAGAAACCAAAAGGAAAGTCAGAAGATAAAACTTGAAATGTGCCATGACCACTTTGATTGTGAATGACGTTCAGATGCTCTTCTAGTAACGCTAATCTCTAACAACAGTGTACTGCTATGCACCGAGGTTGAATGACCAGAACTGTGTGCTCACTGATTCTCAGGTCTTCCACCAGCTAGCACAATTCATCCAAGATACCCGGCATTCACATGGACAGTGACATTGTCACTTGCTTAGCAGAAATCTTTACCAAGAAGTGATTCAGAGGCCATAATATGTGATACATAGCAGTGTATCACATACAGGAAGCATTGATTATCTCCTCACTCTCTCAGCTCCATCAGATCTTGTAGGAGGAAGTTCTGCAGCTCAGATAAGACTGCCTGTACGCCATCTGCGATTTCATTAGTGAAGTTGAAATAGGATACTTTTAATGCTGTTGACTTTATTTTACGTTCTTTTGGTGTTGCAGGAACATAAACCTATGTGGTCTCTTCCTCAGACATTCATTTTTCATTTTCATTTTTCATTCACTCAGTAGCTATGATGTCTAAACCCAATGAAGGCAACCAGAGAGAACAGACCAATGCCTCCAGCTGGTTCATTCTTTTGTCTGACGCAAACGAAGAAAACAAAGTGAAAGAGCTCTTACAGGTATATTCAGCACACCTTCACAGGACTCCTAGCTAACGCGGTTGTGTCTAAGAGAAAGGCTTCAGAGTTTAATGCAGGAAGGCCTTCATTAAATGTAATAGGAGAAAGCCTTTCTCAATAGCAGATTGCCAGTGTTTGCATGCCTGAGCTGCACACAAGATATTTTACCCAGAACTCTCACCTATCAAGAAACAGCGATAATATATGTAGTATAAGACAGTTGCATTTAGCTTTAGGGCATTGGAACTGCATTTATTGGGAATACTTGCCCATTTGACAAGAGAAAGATGCTTCAGTGGATAAAGCACTAAGCAAGCACTAGAATGTATTTCCTTAAGCTCTACCACAGGCTTCATCTGAGACCTGGGCAGGTCATTTATTCTCCCTTTCCACAACCAATATGAAAGGTGACCATTCCCTTCTCGCAGAGGTGCAGTGATGAACGTGTTCACAGCTGCAAGGTATTCAAGCCATGATTCCCATTGTTATTACTGCACGCTGTCAGTGCACTACTGGAGCACCCGGAAGTACCTGTGTGACCCAAAGCTCACGTGACAAATACATTTCTATCAAACTAGCCAAAGCACACTCAAGGGATTTATTCTATTATGGTAGTATTATGCAATCTACATAAAAGTAGATGATATTGACTGATATGAAGTTATGTTACCAGGCAGATTAACAATCAAGGACCATTTTACCAATAAAAGACCACCCCTCAATGTTTCTTGAATGAATTTTATTTGTTAAAGGGACTGTACACTAGACAAATGCCTTTTAAGAAGCCTTAGATATTTTTGGTCCTTTAGAAGAAGCATGAGCACCAGAACTGCCGAACGGAAAGCTCAGATACTATGGCAACCTAAGCCAGATGAGATAGACAGGTGCAGAGAACCATCACTGAAATATTACTTACATTGTGGGAAAAAAAGGGGTTAGAAACCAGAGGTAAAAAATATGATTAGTGAGGTGTTTAAGGAGTGAACAATGCCTATGCTTGAAACGAATGTTATTGCTGATGCCCCGCTGGTCCAAAAAGAAAGATACACAGTTAAATATTAGAACATTCGAGTACAAGTTATTACTACCGGACTAGAAAATAACTTCCTAATGGCAAAATGTTGTGTGAACAAACATATAAATAAATTTCTGAATGAGGGAAGATCTAACTAGCACTATATAAAAAGAGAAACAAAGTAGAGTAAAATACGCAATATTGCCCTGCTTATTATTATTACTTATTCACCTTCTTACCTTGACTTCTGAAAATACTTTTAGATCGTGTTCCACACCTTATATCTATTATGAAAACACATTTATTTTGAGAAATGAACTTGCTATCTTATCTAAAAATAATTTCAGTCACAGGTTTGTTAAATACTGCTAGTTTCTTGAAAAACGAAAGCACCTTAATTGGCTTTCATCAAACTGCTATCCTTTAACTAGCCACTACTGGTTTGGACACAGCTGTATCACTTCCCTCATGCTTTTGCATAAGATGTGTGTCGGCCTATCTCGTATATCCTACCAGCTTTGGCTAGGCTGGCTCCTGGGGAGGCACTCTGCCTTCCTACTAAAAGCTAGCGCATTCTGCAGAATTCAAGGGCCAAGAGGAGAGAATGGCTGAGGAGATTGCTATCAGCTTGGAGATTCAGCTCAGCATGGAAATCCAGAGCTTGCTTCCAGGACTATTTTATCCAGTCTAATATAAGGACTTACTGGTGTAAAATGCATAAATGGTGGTAGGAAAAAATTATCAGTGAACCAGTAAGCTTATCTATCAAGTATATTATAAAATTGCCTGTTTAGATTTAGGTGTGCCCTGGAATTCATTCTTTCCACAGATACAGCATTTACTGCAAAGGGGAAACCACAGGCAGAAGGAACAAAGTTTCTCATCTGCCAGTCAGTCACTAGGATGTTTCTTCATGTGCTTCGCAAAGCAGTTCAAGGAAGAGGGTGCTAATCATACTGTACAATTGTGATTTGTGCTACAGAAGGATGCCTTTTGAGAATAAACTACAGTTGGGTAATAGGGTGTGAAATACATAACAGCAGACAGCTCTAAATACTATGATTAAAAATTCTGAATTCTCTGAAGGCCAGTAAAAAAAAAAAAGCTTTTGACTACAAAGAATCTGGATTTCAGCACTGATTTTAGAATACTGGAAAAAAAAAGCTGTTGCATTGAATGGTGTTGGTCCTCCTTGAGAATGACTCTCCTTAATTAAGATGTTCCACCAAGCACAGTGAACTGTGGAATTCAATCAGCTGCTTTAAAGTGGAACAAAATGGAGCATGAAACACGACTGTGTAAAGTTAGCTGGTGACTTCAGCTTGCAGGAAAATGAAGGGGCAGTAATTTGTGTAGAGGAATACGTCACTACAGCTGGAATTTAGCAGTCAGGAGCCACAAGCAGTTCAATCGCACAGGATTTCAGGGAACACATTCCTTGGAGCTAAAATTATCATTCTAAATATTTCCTGGGCACCACTATCTAAAAGCCACATTCTCTGACGTGTAGTAGATAAGCATTATTCCCTTTCACTTTTGTCTTTGCACCAGTTTACAGGTACATGTGGGCTACAGCAGCTAAAGCTGATTCCTTCTGAATATTACATTAACCTTTCGCCTGAAAACATAAATTGTCTTGTTTTCCTTACATTCAGCCTGCCTTTCACCAAATTTTTGTGTTAAATTTAAAGTAGTTTTTATGGTGTTGTGCAATTTATCGTGGTACTGAGGACAATGAAATACCAAACATATGTGACTGTGTACTTATTGATCTGTCTACTGTTCAGGTTTCAAATAGGATTAGGCCACGTGGCATTTTTAAATAGCAGGCAAACTATCGAATTGAGACTTTCAGAACACTCTTAAAATACTGTAATATCTTTACCAACTCAAAGATCTCAAATCCTTAGAGAAGGCCACATCAACATAAAAACAAACTCTGAAGAAAAAAGTAAGAACATATTTTTCATGCTGATAAGATAAAAACAAGAGAAATGTAACCTTTGCTAGGCAAAAGATTATCCTGAAAAATTATCAGTGAAATGAAAATGATGTCTACATTTTAGCATCCACATTTTGGAGCACCTCATTTTCTTACATGAACATGTTGTCATTGATCAACCTTGTAATAGGCTGTTATGTCAGCATTATCGTTTGGTAATGGCTTCACTAATTCATCTTTATACTTTTCAGTTTTGCCACAGGCACTTTCTTTACTAAACAAAAACATGGAGGAATATAGTGTTATATGAAGATGAAGGTAAAAAAAAACAAGTCCAACCAAAGGAAGGCCACAATCAAGTGCAGGAGTGAAGTGAATGAAACCTAGTGATTTCTTTGAAATCTGGATCAGTTTTGTAACATAAAATATGTTAATTTTCTTTACGGTGAGAAAAAGGAAGCAGATGCAAAGAAACTATCAATGAGCTCAATCACCCAGAGACACAGACAAAAAAAATAAGCTTCTCCAGGGAGTTTTAATTAACAAGCTACTGACATTTTATCTTCAAATCAATAAGCTTAGGTTTCCATACTGGAGCCTGAGAACCCCTTTGCACTTTCTCCCTGCTATAATCATCTGAAGGGTCTTCCCCTCTTTAAAGAGTTGATGTAGGGGAAAAAGAGGTTATAAAACAAAAGGGAAAAAGCACTTTATTAAACTTCCTTCTTTGCAAGCAAACACAAAATGGATCTCACAGTATTAAATATCTTTTGTGGATGTTGAATTAGACAATTCTGCAGTGTCACATTTTCAAAATGGACTCTTGCAATGTAGGGGCCACACCAGGTCGTTGCAGTAGCATATGTACTGCTACAAGGATGCTTCAATCAAGAACAAGCCCAAATGACTAAAGGGGAAAAACTAAATTGATAGTTCTAAAGGTCGTGAGAAATAAATTCAGGTCGGGAAAGAAAGTAATCAAAAAGGCTCGGTACAGAAACGTTGTCATTCCTCAGCTTAATGAGTCCTTTGCAAGAGTAAATAAGGGGAGAAGGAAGAAATTAATTGCTGGCTATGTGATGAGCTGGCTGTATTTTTGGTACCTCCTAGGCAGTTGGTAAAACAGCGAGCTGTGATGTGGAGGAAGTTGTTATTGGTAATAGTCATTTTGAATAATCCTTCCCTGGCTTCAGCTGCAGAGCATGGCCTCCCCAGGGATGTATGCAAAGGATATAAATAATTTTATTCTTTTTTCAAGGGGAAAAGAGAAATACTCTCTTTTTTCTTTTTTTTTTCTTTTCTTTTTTTTTTTTGTTATAGATATTCATGCAGCTAAAAACTTTAGAAAATATGAGACAGGTTGGAAATAACCCTGTGTGAACCTCATTCAGATAAATAGCAGTGAGTGCTTGCATTTCTTGGGATTAACCCAGGGGGGTTTTTAGGACAAAAGAGATTTCATGTCCCTACAAATAAATACCCTCTGGCCCTTCTTGTTTGGTTTGATATTATACTGTTCAGACTCAGTTAGACAGTCTCTTCAAGACTGAGAATAAAACAAGCCAAGAAAAACACAAACTATTTTAGTTTCTTAAGAAAAGTGGAAATAGCAAACCTGGGGGTACATGGGAATTTCTTTGTCTCATGCTTCCATTGACAAATAAAATATCTTCTCTTCGACTATTTTCATTTATTTGGAGGGATAGGTAGCATGGAAAGTGGCTGCTAAGAAATGCTTGATAGCACTGAGATGCTTGGTTAGAGCTAAATCTTCAGCTAATATAAGCTGGCAGAGCCTTAGTGAGGTAATAGCCAGTTTTTGCCAGCTGAAATCCCATCATTTGTACTGATAGAAAGCTTTTTGAGTCAGTTGACTCATGTATTCCTGCCTGAAGGTGGGTACCATCTCTTATCTTATCCTGTAAGGTATGGGTCAATGATTTCAGAAGGCTGCAACTTCTTCTACGGAGAGCCAAGGAAAGTAGTGTGGAAGCAACTGTAAGTCCCTGTTGACCTGTTTTGAGTGAACACTGTAGTAGTTTTCCAATCCAAGAGACAAAAAATACCATTTAAATATGAAAAATGTTTACAATGAGGGGCACATCTGCCCTAGTTCTGCATTAAACCCTGGTGGAGTGCAATTTAGTGTTTCTTTTGCATTAATTACAAGCTACATCAAGCTCTCTAAGCAGGTACACACTCCAATGGAATCATAAATTTTTTGACTTGTAATGACGACCTTTTAAAGTGAAAAAAAGAGAAACCTGTCAAGCTCTGCAAGCTGTGCACCATTTACACAAGAACTCTGTAGAATTTACTCTACCTGTGCCATCTGCTTATGCTAGTATCTAGAGGGCTATGTTCGTTGGAGAAAGGGCAGAGTTGATAGAAAATGGTTTTCCTCATTCCAAAGAAGTAGATTCATAGATAATAGCTGGGACTTCTTTTCAGTCTACTGTCACATACTTTCTCTTCAATGTGCGTGTTCAATTTCTTGGATAAGGTTGGAATGAGACCTAATGGAGAAAAAGATCTGACATTTCAGGAAGTTCTGATATTTTAAAAGTCTCTTTCCATGTCAAATTAGAAAGAAAATGTAAATATTACTGTGAAGCCTAACTTCTGAAATATTTCAGTGAATGGGCATCAAAATACATTGCATTGACAATGCTTTTACTTATTATCCTGAATTTCCCAAAGACAGCTCAGAAACATTTGACTGTTGTGATAGAAGTATTGTCATGCATGTTGAAACAAGATGTCAAAATCATTTAGCAATTACCCATCACTAATGGACAAAATCTTTACATTCTTGCCAAATACATTTGTTTTACAAAACAGCATTCTCCAGCAGAAACCTAAATGTGTGGTTGAGCACAACTCATAGTGTTTCAGAAGCACATAAGAAGTAGGCTCATAGTGCATTGAGTGTGTTGGTTAGTTTAAAGAGGGGGGTAATTCACCTGGGTAAAGCACCAGTCCGGCACACTTACTTGCAGGCCTTGTGTCAGATAGATACACTGGCTTACCCAGCGCTAGCGTGGATCTGTAGTAGGTCATTTCACTGCACCATCTAGCACTGCACTGCGTGCTCTGTTTCTTAGCATTTATTTCATCTGGTACCCAAAAATGATCTGATTACACTATGAAAAAAAGAGCTTCCTCATCTCACCTATGTTATTATTATTAGCTCATTAATTTCTTTCTTCCACTTCCTTGCCCGCGTTTTTTGTCTGTGTTACCTATCTTGCTTTCATTTTCACAGGTACAGCATAATTTTCTTCAGAGGTATCCCAAAGCTCACTCTTTTCTGTGACTGCAACGATCACAAACCAAGTCTGAGACTCAGTATGCCTCCTTTCCATCCCAGCTTTGATAGTGGGATTAAGAAAATGGAAAACAGAAAAGGAAAAATAAAGCTAAATAAACTTCTGTATTAGCTCCTTCCTCAAGCTTTCCCAGGGCATCTTATTTTATCTGTATGTTTCTTTATGATTAATTATCCTCATGGCAAGAAACGTCTTTACATGTTACTGGTGTTGAGTGCAGTCCCAAGCAGCTCATCTAAGCTTTACAAATAATATATAATAGTCTCTGTAAACAGAGATAGCAGGAATTTTGAAAAAATCAGCAAGCTCACTAACTCCCAGGATTTTGTTGTTTTCCTCAGATATTCCAAGATTGGAAAGACTTTTTGAAACTAAAAAATGGAAAAGTTACAATCAGAGTTTGCTACTGTAGTTGTTCGTTACTCTAGTCTTTATCTGTAAAAAAGATTTTAGGAATGATGAGGAAAGGTGAAAGATATAACCTTTGGAAGGCCAATTATAGCTAAATTTAAGGAGAAAATATTTGAAACTTTTTGCCCACGAAGTACCTAGAGTCTATTGGTAGCAATTTCCTAATGCAAATGCCGGTAGGGGCGGCCAGAGATAATGCTGTACTTTACCTGCTGCCGGAACTGGTGGTAAATGTGGGTATAGATGATAGCTTGGGTTGTAGTGACCATAAAGTGATCAACTTCAGCATCCAGAGGATGCCTGGGAAGGTGAGCTGCAGAGTTAGGACTCTAGACTTTTGGAGGTCAAATTTTGGCTTAGCAGGGAATTACTTAGCAAAATCCCCTGGAAAGTGACCATGAAGGGAACAGGTGCCTTAGAGGGCTGGGCTGATTTTATAAAGAAAATGCATGGAGATCTCAGGATCAAACTATCCTATTGCAGAGGTGGATTGGGAATTTTAGTGAAAGGTCCACTTGGCTGAGCACAGAGCCTCTTAGTGAATTAAGATGTGAAAAGAGAGCCTACAAGAAATGAAAACAAGGACAAGCAACAAAGTAGGATTTAAAAGCAATGTTCCAAGGCTTAAGGACAACATCAGAAAGGCCAGTGCCCAGCCGAACCTAAAAATAGATAGGGGCATATAGGGTAACAGGAAGAGATTCTACACACATGCTCATAACGAAAGAAATTGGAGAAAATGTCAGTCCATGGATGAATGGCCAGAACAACTTCATGATGGCTGATACAGAAAAGGCCAAAGTATTTAAGGCCTTTTTTGTCTCATTGTTCACAGACCAAGCCTGCCCCCAAACATCTCATGAGTCCACTCTGGGAAGGAGAGGGTTGTGGGTAATGTGGTTAGGGACTGTGTTAGGAAATTGGATGTACTGAGATCCGAGGGCTAAGCAGACTCCAATCATGGGTGCTGAAAGAGTTGGCTAGTGTGGCTGTGAGGCTGCTGTCTATCATGTACAACAAAAATTGTCATTGGCTGAGGTATCTGATGATTGGGAATATGATAGCAATGTGCCCCCTTATAAGAAAAACAAGAAAGAGGGCACACAGAACAGCAGACTGATCAGCCTTCCTGAAGCCTTGGAAAGGCCATAGGGCACATCCTCTTGGGACCCACTTCCAAGCGCAGAGAGGACAAGAAAGTAATCAGGAACAGACAACATGGATTTACCAAAGGCAAATTATGCTTGATTAGCCTGATTGCTTTCTACAATGATGTGGCTGATTCTCCGGACAAGGGGACAGAGGTGCAAGGTGGAGAGTTATTCAACATATTCATTGATGACACAGGTGACGAGATAGAACAGAGGGCCTTGAAAATGCAATACTAAATTAAGGAGAGTGGCTAACGTCCCAAATGGCAGAGCTTGAGTCCAGAGGGACCTAAAGAGCCAACAGAACCTCACGATTTTGAACAAGAAGTGCAAAGTTTTGCTTCAGAAGACATCATGCATCAGTGCTATCATTTTGTGATTGAACTCATCCATTGATTTTTGTGATGTTAGGAATCTGATTTACTAGGGGTACGATTTGTATTCTACTCAGATATACTACCAGCTCTAATACAAGTGATCTTTTTTTTTAGTTTGTAATTCTGTTTTAGCTTGTAATTTGGCTTTATCAAAACTTTGTCATCCTTTAACCAATTTTTTGGCCAAAATTAGACAGTGCCTTCTCAGTTTGGATGTATCTACTTTTGCACCAAGATGTGTGCTGTAAGTACCTTTTTTCTTGGATATTGTACCGTCATTAAGCATACCATTTTAGATTCCACTCATGGAGTTTGCTCTTTTCAGAACAACCCAGCTCAGCCCATCTCTCTGTGTAACTGTCTATTTCTACACATCTAATTGGCTCCCAGTTTGAAAGATGAACTTTTACAATGTCAAGCTAAATTCTGAAATTGTGCATTGTTTCCTTGAACAATCTGCAGCCTGAAGAGTCTGGGAAGAATTCTATATCAGCTGCCAGCTTTATTCTGAATTGAAGAGTAATTGACACATTCAATAGTTTGAATGGATTGGTTTCCTGGCTACGTTAACTTGCCATATGGCTTGAAGTCAGTAAAGCATTTAAGCGTGGATATAAATTTAAACATATAAGAAGACTCATTCAGTCAGATCGCTAATCACAGACTTAAACCTTTTGCCTTTATGTCTTTAATGCCTTTAACTACGGTCCGGGAGCAAAGTCTAGGATTCAAAGTAACCAAACACATGGGAGATTAAAAAAATAATTAAACAAATGCTGTATAGAATGTTTAAGTGTTTTTATTATGAGCTGTGGACAATGTGTTCCCTAATTTTCTTTCAGCACATCTCTAGGAAGGCTGAAATATTCTCTAGTAGCTTATCACATCTGAAACATTAATTTCAGCGTCAACATCAATTATAGGATGTTGCTGAAAGTGTTTTGCTATCAGTATTCATGCTTTAATCAAGTCTCTCAGTCCTCCTTCCTTTTTTTGTGTGTAACAATTTATAAAAAGCTATTCTTAATGGATTTTCAATGGCTTTATCACAGATTTCTTGGAAAACATTACATCCAAATCAAACCATTAAGCAATTTCGTTCATGTCACTTTCAATCAGTTCCTTTCCACCCTTATTACAGGATCAAACCTACCTTGCCTGTACCTTATTTTACAACAGCTAGAGCTGACGACCTTTTTATAGTTCTATGAGGAGCAGTCATTACTCCTTAGAGCTTTGTTTGTACTCTCAAAGAGTTTTCTTGGCTATGGTCTTTGTTATAAATGTCATTTCTACTTCCTCCCAGTGCTGATTCAAATATTGTGAAATAGAAATGCTCAAAACGAGCCCAGCCTAACATTTGCAGTCACGAGGAATTCATCAGATCATGAACTAAACTGGTATAAGGGAAAAAATGCGTCATGCTTCTGTAATGGTATTCTGTATTCTGCTAGTTGGATCAGTCTCCTTTTTGCATGTTTGAAATGACACTTGTGTGTATATGTGTGTATGCGTGTAGAGAAACAGAAAGACTGTGAGATGTAAAGACTTAAATTACTCTTTTCACAACGAAAGTGTTTATGTCATCATTCAAAGCCTTTCGCTAATTCAAAATTTTTGAAGCAGAAGAAAAGGCTCCAGTAAAAATCTTTACAGAAGCCAAAACTTCCCATGGATTTAAATAAAGCCAGAATTTTATCTCAAGTATAAAATTATATTTTACACAAAACATACAAACTTCACATTAACAATAGCATTGCCTTGCTGGAACTACATAAGACATTAAAAAGGACAAGGAATGTTAGGAGGGGACATGGACAAGCTTGTAGGACAAGTGCTTTTCTCCCTCCTGAATAAAAGAAAATTAGGAATATTTTCCAGAAATAATCTTTCACTGCTCCCAGCATGAACCTTGGCAGCAAACATCCAAAAATTATGTACTGTGTTATCAAAATGGTAATGCTGTCTCTTTAGAAGTTTGTATTTATAATGTAAAAATCCTTGCTAAGAAAAAGAAGCAATATATTAAATATTCAGGAATATTGACTAACCATGCCAATAAATTTGATTGTCTCCAGGAGAACCTAGGCTGTTTGATACAGTAAGGTTTCCACAGTAGGAGCTCAGTCATGCCTAGCAAATAGAGCTAGATTTTTGAAATACCTTTTCCATTACTCTACTTTAGCTCGTGTAGCATAATGTAGATGAAACATGTTTTTTCTGTGCCTTTGAGACAAAACTAATCTCTGCTTTTGCTGTTGCAGAAGTGTGATGCTAAAATATAGCAAGTGAGCTCAGGTGAGGTATCTTGAAACTATCTGCGCAGGGGGGTCACATATTAGATGCTACCGTGGTATTATTATGTACTTGATGCTTTATAAAAATCAAGGGAAGCATATCTCCTGCCTTACACATCAAATAATCTCAGAGAAGCCTAGAGCTCTATACATATCAAAATGATCTCATACCAGGATGTCCTGCTTTGCCTCTAGCTGCAAAGTAGAGTCAACTTGCAGGACAGAGGATGCTTTCCTGGGATGCAGTGTCTCTGTGGAGGTCTTGGGGACGGCATAACAGATTTGCAGGAGAAACACACTCCCAGTGAGATTCTTTGGCCAAAAGAGAGAATTTGATAAACAAAGGAGTAGGATGTATAATTAGAGATTATATAAACTCTTGTGTTTGGCATTGGTGCAGATACTACTGCAAAACTGTGACTTATTTCCATATTTTAAAAACTATACTTAAAAAAATAGATAGCATTCAGAGAATAGACCTGGTGCTGACTGAAATGGAAGTCCAAAATCCTTGTTCATTTATCTTTTGAAGAGAATGATTGCTGGTGACTCACCAACAATGCCAATATTCAAAGTTTAAAGGTAAAAGGTCCAAGGCAGGATGTATCATACTGATGAAAAGGTCTAGCTGCTAGATTTGAGGAAATCTAGTAGATCAGGACCCCAAAGGATAGATGATAGTTCTGTAGGCAACCCAAATGGTAGTATTAATGGCAATATTAAAACGAAACCTTTTCCATCAAGCCTTTTTTCAGAATAGCTCTGTATTGGACCATAGAGTACTGCATATTCATCAACAGTTACAATATGTGCACATTTCACCTGTCATTTCAACTAATAGGTTGTGAGCATATGTTTTTTCCCCCTTCTTGCTCACTGTGTGTATGATGTGATAACACTGGGACCATAAAAAGGACTGGATGGTTATACAGGACTTCCATTGTCAGAGTACACTAAGAGTGTTTTCAACAGTAGGTATGTGTCGTCTTCTGGAAGTCAAGATATCTATTTCTGTCAGGCAACTGAAATACATGTGTTTGTCAAATGACGGCTGGCTCGACAGGCAATTAAAATTAGGAGCTGAAAAATATTTCTAGTATGATCACAAACAGCCAGAGAGAGGCTAGGGATTCATGATATCAGAATGTGGCAGAGGAAGTTCTATTTAAGCTTTGCAGACGCCTCAGTTGAAAAGGGAGAATACATGGGTGTTTACTTCAAGGCACGGATTGATCTCTATGTGGCAGCATAACAAACCAGCACCCCTATCAATCTATTATCTTGTTCTCTGATTTCTCAGCTTTTGATATTTTTTTGCTTTTCTTTCCTTTTCTTTTTTAATGTATGGCACCAGCAGTTGTTAAAGAAATTGTTCGAAATCTTGCCAGTGCAAAGATTTCTATGTGAGCTTTCAGGTGACTCGGAAGAGTAGCTCTGAGATGGGCAAGCCAAGTTCAAAGAGCCCAGGGGAACCAGGGGAGCCCACACCACCGCTCTTTCACAATTAGTGCCATCTGTTCTCAGGGATGCCTTTCTGGGGTAAAGGACACACTGTATTCTGATTTAAGGTTGAGACAGTACCTGTATTTCCTCTTCCTTGACTTGACTGCTGGTTCGCTACAGATCATATTCAGCCCTGACTATAGAGTGATTGACTGGGCTATATTGCACCAGATACTAAAGTATTCTTGAGGTTCCCTATTAGGGGGGCAAGCACTGGGAAGCAGCTGAAGCTGGATTTCAGAGCGAGTCCAGACTCCAGGAAACTCTGGAGTTACCAGATTGGGATCATCTTACTGACAAGGCAGCCTCAGAGCCACAGAACTGAACAGACATCCCCCTAGATGGGCCTGGGACAAAACCAACCAGAATTTTCACCAAGTTTGTCAAAACAGATGGAGTTCCTCAAAACACTTCCTTCTTCATGAGTCAGCACTTTCTAGGGAAAACTCCTGACGAGCTCTCACTCGTGTTAGTGTTTCCAGGACCAATTTTAATGCCAAAAAATACCACCAGAAAAGGAATTTTCTCATGCCACTTCCAGCAGATTGTATACTCCCACGGAAATGACCATTTAGCAAATTTACCAAAACATGCATCAGACATTCATGAATCCAAGCACTTCAGTAGACCCCTTACATCACAGGTATAACTCTCTCAAACTCTAAATTGCATGAGTTTCCAGTGTGAGCTTTTACTGAATATAGATCTTGTATGGATGAAATATAAAGCATCATCCATTCTTCTTGCCCAGATTTTGAGCTGTTTTAACTCTAGCTGTAAAAAGTATTATTGCCCATTTCCAAGCATGTGCTTGTTCAAGGCATGGATAACGCATAGAAACACACCCTTTCTTTTATAATGTGGCATTGTGCTAAGACATGGCTCCAGAATATTTTATAATTAACACTTTTAATTCACTTTTTTAACCCTTCATGAAATGCTGAGTCCCAGCAATTGAGAAAATCAATTAAACTGAAGCTGAAAGAATTTCCTCATCCTGAAGAGGAGAGATCGGTTGCCTTATTAAACTGTAGCCATGAAATTGTTGAGTAGTCACCTGAATTTAAACTCTGAAAGTGAAAGATGAATTACTAATCTGCTCAGCAAATCACAGGCATTTGGTACATTGGTAACCAAGGTCAACAGTTTGTTCTCAGGAAGATCCAGTCATAAGACTTAAACATTAAAACTTCAGTATTTTCATATGAAGGGAAATTTAAAAGAGGTATTTACTTTCCTACGATTGCTGTATTTTTCCTTGAATATTTGGAAATAATCAGGAAGAGTAACTTATGATCTGAATAGGAATTAGAAGAGCAGAACCCTGACTAAATCTCTTCCCAGACAGGCTTTTGCTATCACTCAGCTGCAGGTGAAAGATGGAGAATTTTGGATGTAGATCCGACATTTCAAAATATGCCTTATATATAACCTGACATCCAGTGCAAACCAAAACTGTATCCAGTGAGATTTTTTTTTCCCTTTCTCACAATCTAACAGTAAGAAGTCATTCCCTAAAGTGAAAGGTAATAAATGTATATATATTACAAAGAAACATTCCTGTTACAATGCGTGACTGGACTGTCAAACTCATTGATCACAAGATTTTACTTAGCTCAAGCTCAGCAGACTTCTAAAAGATTTAGAAGGCTCAGGCTATTTTTAGTATGCACCCATTGTTACAGTGAAAGAATAACAAATAATATAATATAAAGAAACATTTTTATTTTCAGTGCATAACATCAGGAGTTCCAGGAAAGCTCCCTGTAATAACATGCCCTTGCAAGACACTTTATATTGTCTTCTGAAAACCCTGGCACTACTCACAAGCAGGAAGAAGCCACTGAATTAAAGACCACTCACTTGGATCAGGCTGGTGGTTGCTACGTTGCTGATATCTGTCTTTTTATGTCTTTCCTGGCAATTCGCTCATCCTTGTTAAAGGTACTTACACCTTACTTTGTAGTTTTCAGCCTAGAAGATGACTCCTGGGGTCCATCTGAAGACCTTAGAAATTAACCACAGTGATAGGCGTGCTTTTGCCGTGCAGCAGCCTGTATCTCTCATGGAAAGTTCTTAAGAGGTTACAAATAATAGTAATAAAGCTGAAAACTACTAAGTGACATTAATAGATGGCTATGATATGATCCGAAAGTCCAGCATCCATATGGATCAGCCAAGGGAGCAGCAACTCTGTTTTATCATCTGTGAAATAAGATCGCCTTCATAGTGGTTAGGACACTAAATATCCTTATCATATTGAAACATATTACCATGGGGTTAAATTCTGTAGGTTTTATTCCTGCAAAAATCCTATGTCTGAGGCAGTTTTATCCACACCTTTTTAGCCATACCAGTATTAACTGCACATTAGCCAAATTTATTCATTATTAAAAAGACCTAAGACAAATGTTTAAGGATGTTCTATGAGCAAGAAAAAGAGAACTGAAATCTCCTTTTTCTTGCTTGTTGCTTTTTGATTTATTTATATCACTGCTGAAAATATACACATTTGACTACTTGACAGATGGGAACCAATTCCAGAGCTGAGGAAGCCATGAAACTAAAAGTACCATTTATTTCAAGAAATAATATAGTAACAAAAAGCCTAGCAGCCTTGGAACAGTAGAAGTTGGTGAGGAAGGCCTATTCAGACAAAATTGGCCGAAGCAAGTGTATTTAGCAATAAAGCGGGAACTGTGGGTGTAAGTCTTGCAAATTTGGCTCTTGCCTTTTGCTGTGTTTGCAAAAAAACTGCTACTCTAAGGTCTTTGGATGAAAGAATATAATTCTTGTGATGAAAATAAATAACTATTGTCAAGAAGGATGAGTGCAAATGGACTAGAAAGACACTTTGTCTGAATAATGACAGAACTGTAATTTCTAAGCCAGTCACATCAAAGACAGAGTGAATATTTATGTCAGCTGTGTGGAGCAGACTGCCTTAGATAGGCACTTCATACATAGGAACATTATCCTAGATTCAGAGGCTGCATCCCCTTCAATATGGGCATTATAAGGCCAGAAGCGAAAGGAAATAGAAGACCAGGCTGGAGTTGAACTAACCAGCTGCAACATTCAGAAGCTACCCGTTTGCCTTTTTCAGGGCTCAGTTTTGGGGATTTGGGCCTTTCTATGCACTTCCTCTGATTTTCCTATGGAGAAAAGGTAATCTGTCTTCAAGTAATTACAATTATTTGAAAGTGGAGATATGCTACTCCTTGGTGCAAAGGAAGAGGAGTATGGCTACCACTTTATCCAATCAGCACATGAACCTGATTTTTACCCCTTTTGGCACTGATATTCTCCTGTTATAACTGCATGTGAAATATTTCTGATTTGCTCCACTGGCCGTGAAAGCAGTCAGGCCTATATGGTTCTGATACCCAAAGTTATTTCAGTGGATTTGACAGCCTTATGAAAAATAATTATCATTGTAATAAAAGAAGTCAGAGCTTTACTCAGTGTAACTCAGCAAGGCTCAGATGAAGTCACTGAATCCACCATATGGGTTTACACCAGGAGATTTGGCTGCATGACTATGACTAGTTTGCTGAGCTTTTTCTCTAACCGAGTAAAGAAATTGTATGTATATTAGATAACAGTATGCACTGCACGGCTGTCACTCTTAAATGATTCTCTGTATTATCCTCAGATGCAGAGAGTCAGTTCCTTCCCAATCAAGGAGACAATGTGGTGAAACTCCAAGCTTCGGAGGTCTTTCTCCTTTACAAACAGCAACGAAATACAGTACTAAAAATGAATGGCAACTAAATATTTCTCTCTCCCCAGACACTGAGTATGTTAGGAAGAGAAAAATGAGGTTTTACACAGAATTTTGAGGGTAATAAAGTTTTACATTTAGAAGGGAAATTATATGGCAGTGTTATCAGGAAAGACTAGATTTAATGAAAAAAACAGAGAACCTTCAGTTTTGTGGAGTGCCCTTTTTTTTCCTATGCAATGAGTATATACATATATATATGTGTATTATACCTTGCAGAGAAGAGCATGAGCTTGAAAAATGCTTGAGATCTCTGCTTGCTTCTACTTTCTTCACCTTTGATGGAACTTCAGCTGCTATAATAGAAGGGAATGGATGAATATAAATCATATTTTATAAACATAGGTCAAAAAAAGTTAATCTTATTATAGACTCAGAAAAGCTTAACTCATTCACTCAGCTATCAGAAGGGAAAGAAGGGCAGCATAAGCATAAATATTTCATTTTTTCTAGTTCATCTGTAATTAAAGTGCAGCAGTCTAATGTGTGCTTTAAATTACCATCATTATGAAAAAAAAAAGCTAATTTCCTTTCCTGCCCTTTCCTTTCATTTCCTTTCCCTTCCCTTCCCTTCCCTCCCCTTCCCTCTTTTTTTTTTTTTTTTTTTTGCATGAGGTTACTGCATTTGCTAGACTAGAAAGGAAGAAATGAGATTGCTAAGTAAACAAGATATTTTCCCGCCATGCTGAGACTTCAAGTGCAAAGTATCATGAACTCACCGAAGAAACTCTAGCCGTAAGAAACAAGTCACTGACAGGGAGAAAAAACAGAGCAAATAAGCTTGTTAGCTTAGGGATCTCACCATGAGGACCTCACATTCAGTGGATGATGACAGACCCAGGTTCAAGCGGCAGGTCTGAATCAGGTCCAGTGCTGAACTAGCTGCTTCTCCTTAGAGGTTTTTTTCCCCAAATGAAAAATATGGTATCAAGATGTGGTAAACTTTACATTGTAGAATATCAATGGACTTTGATTCATTACCAGCAAGGTCTTTCTAATGGACACAAGCGCCTGCAGAGTGTCTCAGGGGCTACCAAGGGGTCTGGGCAGGGTACTCGGAGCCAGTATGCGGCAGTTCATAGCAAACATCAGTAGGATTCATAACCCCTATTATGAGGATGTGCCGACGCTGCACCTAAGATATAAGTTAGCTGTGCCTACGCCACACAGTGTGGAGGTTAGGATCTATTTTTTCTCCCAAAGATCTGCAGTCTCCATGCAAGAGCACGGGCCAAATAGTGTGCTCCCCTTCACTCTCTCGATGTGGGAGCCTCCTCCCTGTCACCCCGCAGCAGGGACGGAAGGTGTGTGTCCATCACACCTCCCCCTCTGGTGACAAAACCGGTGACGGGCCTTTCCAGAGAGTCATCCTGGCTGCAGTTTGATAGTCCCTCTCTGCTGGCAATCAGATTCAGCAGAAAGCTCAGTCACACATACATCTCCTGCTTATGCATTTTTTGGAGCTGCTCACCTATATCTAGACATTTCGCTATCTTAAAAGTCAAAAAAGAATCAGCTGGCAGGAAATTGTACCAAAATTACAAAAGCAACGGGAAAACACATATCTTGAGTAACTGCTCCCTGCTAAATCACAGCTGTGGCACTCTCTTATTCCCTTCCTCCACAAGAGGAAAGCCATTGAGCTTCATCGCTTACAGCAGCACTGACATATAGAAAATGTTCAGAAATGCCGCTTAGGGGGTGGTCATTGAAACCACAGCCTCGCACAAGCCTAGGACTGAGAGCAATCTTTCAGCACTGAGCTATTCATCATCTTCCTGTCTTACGCAAGTACCCAGACTGGCCTCTCCAAAGGCCCCAAGTTTGACCCTTCAAAAAATCCCTATTTAACCTTTCTGAAGTCTTTGTCTGCCTGCAAAATGTTATAGTTTGATTCATTAATGCCTGTGAAATGCTCCCTGATAGAAGGGATAATAGAGATATGTAAAGGTTCTTTTCCTTTATTAGCTGCTTTTACTCCCGGTTTTCAGAAGCACAATGCTCCCCATAGTGAGTGTTGTCAGAAGCTGGCCAGTATATAACTTGCAGTTAGGAATTTTTTACCAATTGCCACATCACAATATTAGAGTATGGGCAGATAGGATTTTCCCCCCTTTCCTCATGTTTTGTCTGCACAGCTTTCAGATTCACAGACACCTTCCTTGCTTGGACCACGGCTCGTCTTAGGGGAGGGTAGGAAAGGGAAGGATCTGCTAATACACAAGCACCTGACACATAAGGGCAGGCTGTACATTTAATAAAACCAAGCAATCCTGGCACACTACAGGGGAGTCTGCCACTGAGCAAAGGAAACTAGCTACAGCAAGAACATGCATTTCCAGTTCAGCCAATACCAGCCTGGTTTTATCAGCTTGTACAACAATATTTTACAGGGTCCGTTGTCCTCCCACCCTGTCTAAAGGCTCTTGAGCAGTGTTTCATTGTGGACACACTGGATACAAGGCTGGAGCAGCTGTGAATTCATGCCTGACCCCGGCCTGGCAAGCCTTGCTTTGACGTCAGCAATACTGAGGTAGTGGCTGTTGTGCTGTATAAGTCAAATGTCTCCCCACATCACTCTTCTCAGCAAGGAGGACAAACCTCGTCTCTACATAGCAAACATAAAATTAACTGCATTCTCATAGTGCATCTCAACTCAGAGCTAAATTAGAAAAGCAAAAACACAGACAAGAAGCAAGATGGCAGCGATAACTTTTTTGAAATGTAAATTAAGCTCATGGCCCACTACAGTAATCCTGGGCAAGTAACCGCTACTCCACGCAGTTCCTTGGCCCTCACAGCTGTCTGTAGTCATGAGCAGCCAGCCCAAGATAAAGGAGATATGATATCCATCAAGGAACTAGAGCTAATGCATGTCGGATAGGGGAGATCTGGCACCATACAGCACAAGGTGCATAGTCACGGTTCAGATTTCTACAGTATTTTAGGCAATGATCCCAGACTAGACCTCACTGGGAAGTCCCAGAAGAGAGCCCAGGTACTCCTTACCACAAAGCCTCACCAGTGAGTATCTGCACTGCCCATATAATGGGCCAACAGGTCTGGTGCCCATGGGCAATTAACTGTGCCCATGCTGTAGTCTGAACACTTATTGCCCCAAACTTCATTTAAGATCGTCAGATTAATTTCAGATGAACCACCAGACTATTCTTCAGTCTTGTCCAAGTGCATCTCCTGACTTACCATGGATTTCAGTGGACTTTGGAAAAGAACTAAAGTGAGTAGTAATAGGTTGGACTGGCTTTGAATTAACAGTCTAGCAGTGAAACAAATCTCCAAAGAGTTTTTCCTTTTATTTCTATATGTCAGATTACCAAGAGATGTACTTTTCCTTATTGCTTTTCTTTGTATTAAAATTTTAGACTTAGACCAGCAAGAATAAACTGTTGAGGAATACATGAAAGTAAATTGAATGAGAGCAGCATAAAGAGGAAACAGCTTACTGAAAATAACATATAAGACTTCTTTAGTTCTTTTTCTTCAGGGTTTTTAGGGATCTGTGATTTTATGATTTACTTGATATTACGCAGTGACATTTTATGCTAGCACATTGTATCTTTTTGAGGCCCTCAGTATGACTTGCTGTGACTTTTGCACTGTGATTTTGCTGTTAGGAATTTGTTATTCACACCTCAGCAGTAGAGACTTCAGTTGTTTGCTCTAACATTTTCTGATTCACAGCTAAATGTTTGTAAAAGGAGGATTAAAACAGATGTGGTTACACTGTACCAGTGGCATTTGAGTCAAGGGAGGCCAAAGCCTGCATCACCGCAGCGTGCTCTGCTGCAGCCGCATTACACGGCGCGGTGCCCCAGGCAGCAAGCTCTGCAGAGACCCTGCTCAGCGCTACTGCAATGTGCTCAGATACAAGCCAACGTTTCTATGGGGCTCTGCACTGTACCACGGGGCTCTGCAGCTTGGATGAACACAGGCTAGCATTGGCTGGGACACCAGCTATCATTGCATAGCAAAGCCATGCCCAGAGGCTGCTTGAACCTGGCTCCAGGTATCATACAAACCTCTCCAGGGCTGCCTTCCGGAAACTGCCTTAATCAGAGGGTGCAGGCCTCATGAAACTGTTGTTTTTAAGGAAGACTCCTACAACATTAACATTGACATTGACACTGTCGAAACATGCTCATTTCCTATTCCACCAAATATTCTTGAATACATGTAGAAACAATGCAGAAAGTAGTGTGGGGAAGAGGCTGGCAATCTTTTTCATAGCATAATTCCAAGTTTCATAGGGAAGACAGTGACTATAGTGCATTTAGTTGTAAAGAGCAGTAGTTGCCACATTCATGGGAAGTAGTTACAGCCCCTGGGTTTCATATCTGTGCCCCAGGAAAACACTAAATAATAACACTAACACTAACATAATAAGCACAGTGCACAGCATCCTCATCAGCTCTGTCGCTTGGCATCAGGAGCAAGATGGGGCTCACTGTCATGCTCTGCCATTTTGTCATACTAAAGCCTTGAAAGGATACCAGTGCGGTCCGTATAACTCCCAGCAGCGTGAGCTGCTTTTGTCACAGGGGAAACACTAATTGCTAAAGCACAGACCAGCCAGGCGTCTCCTGGCAAGAAGCCACCACTCACCAACACCTGGCTGAGCCTGTTAAGGCACATCTCTCCAAGGCTTGCTTGAGGTGATAGGGGAAATTATATTTTAGCCCAAGGAAGATGAAAATTGGCAACCTTTTTTCCAGGCCTTCTTATATACTTGGATGGATTAGCTAAGAGCAAAATCTTCTTTCTTCACTTTCTTCCCTGCAGCTGACTGAATTTGGTGTTATTTCCATTTTAGTAAAATCATATACATTTTATGGAGGCAGAAAGATCAAGATGATGGATTTGATCTTTATATATATTTGATTCTTTTTTTTTATTTTATATATATAGATAGATAGATACTTATAGTTGATCTCTATATACAGGATTTATAACATTTGCAGTCTGATAGCACACAGGCACCCAAACATGGGTCATGAAACATGGTTGCCCAAGACAGGGCCAGGTACAACTTGAGCTCTTTCAATTATCTCTTTTCTAAATGGGGACTCGACACCTCTTTCCCAGACACTAGCAGTGTTCCTGAAATTACTTCAAAGTGGGAACCATGAAAATGCCTAAAGAGCTATATTTAAAAAAAAAAAAAATCCAAGTCTGGTTCTTTCTTCTAATTTACATACAGCAAGTATGGGAGAGACAATAAGTTAACGTATCTCTCACTGATCCTCACTCTCTTGTGTGCATGCTACCAGGCAGTATTTCTCAGCAAGCAGTTTTATTTCAGCATGATAAACACCTGCTTCAAAGTCTTTACATCAGATAGAAGAGGGGTTGCATCATGTTTGATTCAAAGAGCATAGATGTATGAAATGTTCAGGTACAAGCTCAGCCTCATGAGCAGAGGTAAAATTTAGCCAGAGCTGAGTTGAAACAACGTTGATGTTTGACTCATGTATTCCATACAACCCTGCTCTTAATCAGAAGCTTCCTGCCCTTCTGTTTGTCCCCTTGTACTTAATAATGTAGCAGCAGGAACATTTTAAACAGCTGCAGCTCTGCCTTTATTTGCATTTTGGGACTCATTAAGTGCTATAGAATGCAGAAACATAGTTGTCTCTCTAATTAACTCTTCAGGTGCGCATTAGAAATGGAAAGGCTTTTATGGCAACCTGGACCACCGCATGGAACCAAATCCCGCAGCGACGGGAGCAGCTCATCCCCACGCTAACTCATTAATGGCATGCACCTGATTAGGGGCTGCCAGCAGGGTAAAACTGTGTGTAGTGGTTTTACTTCTTTTTTCTGGTGGGTTAACAAGACCCAAATTTTCCTGTTCAGTCAAGACCACAGCTTTCTGGGGTGACACGAAGGAGAAGTGACTCACATCAGCCCATCCAAAAGAACACGCCATTCCCTCTCCCTCCCACCCTCCATGTGCTCTGACAAATAACTTGTAGCTGTCAGCGTAGATCCCGCTGACTCCAGGATTTGCGCTTCAATGCAGAGTTCATAGGTCACCTGTAATCTGTGCATATTTTTCACTGAAAAGGGCTCCATAAAGTCTTTTTAAGTGCTTTGCTCTGCTATCCTGCATTTTCATATTGCTGATGGCCAGAAAAACTTCAGCATATGAACCCATAAAACATAAAACCAAACAAATAAAAGGAAACTCTCTAAGGTGACAGAGTTACTTTTAAATTTGCATATCATAACATCCATGCATGCATTTCCTGAAAGCAATGGCAAACCCAGAATCTCTGGACTTGTAAACGATTGATTAATTGCTTATAGATTATTTCACTTTAAAGCCCTTTTCATGAGGATTATCTCCTATCCAGCAAATCACATCATCCTTTCTATTAGGATACAAGTAGTAATTTACCCTACCATGATTTTGCTTTTTTGCATTTTTCCCCCCCTCTGTAATTGCAACATCAGCTACTATGAGGGGAATGTTTTGCTTCTTCTCACTTTTGAGCTCACGGGTCAAATTGTTTTGAGCTGCTTCATTTTTTGTGAGTATGGCTTTTCTTTTCCTTTTTTAAGTAGGTTATCTACCTGGCTCAGTATCCACGGCAACAAATCTCCGGCTAATGAATTTCTAGAAATTCACTGTGCAGAAGGTTTATTAGTTTTATTAGTTTTTCCAAGAACCTGTGCAAGAAGCTTCCTTAAAATAAAAAAGGGCCACCCTAAACTTATAAGCCAAGCAACCTAAAGATAGCTAACATCAAATAGAACTGCTAAACTTTTTAAAGTGGAGGTTTGGGGGTTGGTTTTGGCTTTGTTTTTGTTTTGTGGGAAGGAGAAGCACTCCAAATTGCATGTCAAAATAAGAAATATCAGTAGCTGTTGCAATCAGTTTGGAATTTGAGTAGCAAACATAAAATAAAGAGTAAGAAAAAATAGACAACACATCACAAGAAAAAAGGAAGAGAGGATGTCTCAAGATTAATATTGGTTTTATTTAATATATTTACAGTGGCCCAGAAAAAAACAAGGCAGAGTTGTCACAGAAACACCACAATCATACAAAATTATTTAGGTTAATCATGCCAAAGTTCTCTCTCAATCTACACTTTTTCCCCAGAACCGGCAGCTCCCCCCCTACATAGCCTGAGGGAGGAGAGGGACTGGATCATAAGAGCACAAGAAAGACAGTCTGGTTTCTGTCATGATTAGCCATTCACATTTTTTCCCCCCAGAGAGGTATAATTTGGCCAAATTTGATAAATGCTGAAACAAAAAGAACACCCCCCCCCCCCCCCCAACAAATTCTATTTACTGGTGCCAAAGCAAAGGGACTCAAGAACTTTATGAGAAGTAGGTTGCTAAAAATTACAGTAGAGAAACAAGGTATTTTCCCTTCATCTCTTTCTCTCAGCAATAAACTTTTTGGCTGAAAATTTCCAAAACAAAATTTCCTCAGATACATAACCATCATGAAGAAATTCAGTTCAAACAAAGTTAAAAATAGCTATACCTATCCTCTAAGAATCACAAGTATGATAATCACAAATATTGCAAGTAATTACAAGGCAGGTGCAACAAATTTTCTTGATGTAATGGTGATGTGAAACAGCTATATCACAGGAAAGGTTCCTTTTACTGATACAAACTGCTTTTCTTCCTGTGTCGACTGGAAAAAACTAAAGCAATAGCTATGCATACAAACTCCCTTAAGTTTCTGCAACAGAGTAGAATTACTTAATCCAGCTGGCAAACTTTACATCTCACTCTATGCATAGTAAGTGTCTTTAATAACCTCTTACGAGAGCCTTTGTCCGAAGATTTTTGAAAGCTTAATTCTCTGTTCTCCGTTGTTTTGCTCAGCAGTTCAAAGAATGCTAATGGGTTATACAGGCATAAGTTTCTACTGCAGAAATCCTGCTGATGTTCTCCAAGATATCATGTTCTCCACTTGTGTTATGATTCTATTCTTAATTATTATTTCTCTTTATTTACTTGGTACTAGGATAAGATTCACTTATTCCCAGGATACTTTTAAAGGAAAAATGACTTTTGATTCTCCTGTCCTTTCTGTTAGTATTAAGTCATATAAGGACCGTTTCCTTGGCCGCTAAGACAGCCACACAGTTTGACAGAGCTCAACCTTCACAAAATGTATTTGTATAAATGTATAAATTTATACATGTATATATTTGTATATATATGTTTGTATAAATGTATCCTTTGTATTTAAGTCAGAATTTTGACTGACTTATTCTAGACTTAGTTTTTATTTCAGTTCTAGAAGCTAGGGAGATATTTTTCTAAGCTTATTATAGTTTATTAAAACTGGTTACAGAAGCCTGTTTCCCTCTATTGCCAAACTAACCCTCAATCTGGATTTCACCCCACTCACTTTCAAAGCCATCTTTCAGGGCCTCTCTCTGTTTGGTGCTGCAAAGCCCATTGTCATTATTATCATCAGCTGAGTTTATTCCATTCATGCCTTCAATGAAGAACAACCACTACCGTGCTAGGCACTACTCTGTCACTAAAGTGATAGAGCAGCGTAGGACTTGGACAGCTTAATGTTGATACAGACTTCGTGGTCGCAGAATGGGTGAAATTACCACACCACCCAGAGTGAACTCTGTAGGAGAGCAGCAAATGAGGGTGGTCAGAGCTGCCAGAGTGCATGCGTAAAGCCAGTGCTAGAAGAGAACTTGCTCTTATGGATCAGGTTTGAGTAATTACCGCATCTTGCCTTACAGCTCCTGGATGCTGCTCCTCCTCAGCTGGCTGCATGAATACTCATAAGCCGGTTCAGCACAGCGCAATTTAAACCACTGCTGAGTAATACTCTTCTCAATATTCACAGCATACATCTGCAGTTCAGACCTCTTCCTATTTTTGTTTTTAAATTTTGTTTACTACATATTGAAGTGAGATGTTAAGAGCTTTGTTTTCGTACCTATACGACCTTCTCCTTGTCCGTGCTCTTTCGGTGTGTACACACCTTCTTTATATTTTTCCTTGGCAGCCATAGGCCTCACACAGGTGTCTACAAATTAAAAATTAGCCTGATGATTGATTATTTTTTCTATTTCAACAATGCATATATTCAGTTTGAACTTGTTTTCTCCTAAACTCTGGTTTAGTACTGCATCTTTCAACTCTACTGAGAATATTGCTATGTTCTATAAAGATATGGAACACAGTAAACAAACCATTTCCCTTAGATTTTTATTTGTACAATGAATGTTATCTAGCTTGTAACTGCCTTACTTCATAGGAGCAGTCACTGAAGAAATTGTTAAAAAAATGTCATTAGTGTCTCAAAAGATAACAAAGGCTATCACTATCAATTTACTCTTTTAACGTTCTTATTGTTCTCTCTCTTACCTCAATGCCATGCTTGTTTGGTTGCTTCATGCTGAAAAACCTTATTGCTATTCAACAGGATCACTGCAACAGCCCTATCCATTAGCCAGTTATCCATAAAGCCAAATGTGTATTACAGAA
Source organism: Struthio camelus (assembly GCF_040807025.1). Classification (NCBI taxonomy): domain Eukaryota; kingdom Metazoa; phylum Chordata; class Aves; order Struthioniformes; family Struthionidae; genus Struthio; species Struthio camelus. The sequence goes on along the minus strand of NC_090943.1, from coordinate 119,220,866 downwards.
GCCACAGCAAAATAAACATTTTTTGTTGCGTGGAACGAAACAACCCAAAAAGTCCGGGAAGAAATCAAAGCCTAGCCAGGCTGGCCCACTCTGAGGCTCTCAAAGAAACCAAACTTGTGGTGATTCGACGGGGTGAAAATAAGTCCGAAGGAGACAGACGTGTTTGTTTCCCGGTACTGACACAGCCCCAGGGAGTCACTGCTGGATGTGAACGCATGGAAGGATGACAGAGACTGGCTTTTCTCCACTGTGGTTCAATCTCACCACACCTCCATTTTTTCAAAGGAAAGTTACAGTATCCTCCCCATCACGTTAGGATGTAACGTAGGTTCATGAACACAGAGCAATCAATGCCAGCTGGAGGCTGCCAGGAAATTCTGACGGAGTCACATTTCAAGAGTTTTGTCATTGTAAGGTATGAAAACAACACAGAGCTTTTATCAGTAGAACACAGTCATCCCCTTCCCTACCTATAAAATACAGTTTCTCTTTGTAGATCTCTTTCAGAAAAAAAGGAATCTTTAATTCTACATAACACAGAGCAGTTTGGGCAGTTGCAGCCCTGTCTGTAACTAGTTTTAGGCTGCGCGGGCCAGAGTGGAGCTAATAACGTTTCTTTGGACTTGGACGTAAAGTTCTACCAGCCCGACCTGACAGCAATTTCCACTCGGGTCGCCCAGCTGCACCTGACTTCACAGGGTGAGACTCAGCAGGGACCCACGAGCTTTCCCACTCTACCCACACCATGCACGAAGCTCCACCCTTTGGGAGTCAATTATTTTTAAAGAAATAAGAGCCAGCAGTTCTCAGCTTGCCTTTTCACAACACTGTTGATTCAACAGTGCTGTATTACCTTACAAAGTAGTAAGAACTGTGATGTTGTGAGTAACATAATAAATCATACCAAGCAGAAATAGCCGAGCTTCATCTGAAAAGATATCACTTCTAGATGATCAGCTTTCTGATTATAATCGCACCTGAAGATGCCTATTCTCTTTTCTCCTTGTGGAACTCAGATGCTTGGCCACCCAAAACAATCCTTCGCTCCTGAGTATGTTTCCATTGCTAAACAAACACCAGTCTGTTGTTTAATTTATGAGCAAAAATGTGAGAGAAGGTGAAGATGCATGAAATAATAGAAACATGAAAATCAGAAAGGTATAATTTCCCAGATAACTGACAGTGCTGCCCATGAAAAACTTGCACCATTTAGGCCCAAAACTCAGCTGCACCAGCTTGTCTCTCAACATCCTGTCACAATTTTGCACTGCAAATGTTTACGGGAAAACTGGTTTTTCCTGCATCTCCCATTCCATAATTAAAGCATATTTTTATATTCTTTGTGCTCCAGAATGTTAACAGTCTTTCACCAGGTTATACAAAAATCTTCTGCGAATGCTTGTAAAGAACAAATAAATAAGACCTTCTAAAAAGTTATGAAATTTTAGCTCCTCCGCTCCTCCTGTAAAAGCCCTACACTTCCTCTAGCGAAGCCCTTAATAAAATAGACGAGAACACATATAAGAAGTGGCCTGAAAAAGTGTTCAAAATGTAATAGTGATCATGATATGTAAAGGAGAAGGCTCTGGGAATTCATCCGTTTAGAAGGGACAACTCAAGTGAAAAAAGGGTTTGAGGAATATGTTAGATTTTCACCCTAGAATTTGCATCTGTATCTTGAAAGGGGAAGTATTGGATAAGGAAGTTAAAATCTGTTAACGGCCTAGAGTATATGTTATTCCATTTTCAGCTTAGCTCTGGAGCTCCACTGAACAGCAACCTTTCTCCAGCAAAAGGAAAGGTTAAAACAAAAGGGAGAGAAGTTTTTATTCTCATTTCCCAAATGCAAATTCGTAACTTTAAACAAACAATACTAGTGAAAGTGGAGATAGCCCATCAGTTGCTTTTCCTCCCTGAGCAACCTTCTGTTAGGCATGGTTGCTGCAGATGCTAGCTTAACACATTCCCCTACACTACAGCCTTCCCAGAAATAACATGTAAAAAAGTGAAGACTGAATTTTTGTAAGGAAATAGGATTTCAGACACTTTCTCCTGAAAGTTTCCCATTCAAGACCAGAGCATGATCAGGGCTGGGAAAGCCGTATCCATTTTTAGTATTATTTTTAGTTTTTAAGACCAGAAAAAAGAACTGTTAATAAGTTAGGTCATGATGTGGCCAAAATTCTGCGTCAGCCATTGTCTTCTCTGAACCATTCACCCCTCCCCACTCATCCTACAAGTTTTCTTTGTCTTTCACCAGTATCATTTAAAATAAGATAGTATAAAAGTTTGTTTCTTGTACTTCATTAACTCTAATATTAAATGATTTGGTCTAAGCAGTTCTTTTAAAACCCCCATCTCCTGCTTTGAGCTTTTCCTTTTTTTTTCTTAAGATATTGCCCTACATACAGTTTCAATCTTGCATTCAAGCCTCCTTTAAAGTACATTTGATCAGGTCATTCAAATAGGTCTGCCTCTTAAACTGAATAGGAAAATATATTAATAATTGTACATCATAGTGCCACTCAGTCTGGTATGTGAGGTTGCTCAGATTGATATCCTGAGTTAAAATAACAGATCATCAGAAATGAATCACAGCAAGGACTGAGAGTCACTGTGGCACAAGCACAGCAGCAAAGATGTGCTTGCTGGAGCCCCCACATTAAGCTGTGCAACAATATGCTGCTGCACCAATGCATGAGGCCCCTGTGCACAGCCTGAGCTGCAGGAGCAGAAGGAGCCCGCCTGCACCAGCAGAGCTGAGAGCTGTTTCCCACCCTCTATTGCCTTTCAGGCCCTGAGACAAGAGGCACCTTACTCAGGCACCTGGGCAACAGATTCAAATTTGGTACATATGCATACTCCCCAAAACAACAGCACCTGCAAGAGAATATCTGAAGGCTTGTTTCTCCAGTTCAAGCCAGAAAGATTACCCTTTTAGGAGTCTCTGTCTTCTATTTTCAGGCTGTATTTACTGTGGGGTTTCTCTATCAGAAAGCTCTAAAAATGTAACTTCAATTTAGGTCACTTTTATTTTAAACCAAAGAAAATAACTTAGAAGCACGAGTATAAAAAAAAAAAAAACCTCTTGACTGGAAAAGTAGAACATGTGGGTCACTTTGTAAATCTCTCCTACCTGTTCCATCAAAGGCCTTGCCCTTTATACCAGCCACAGAGAAAGGGCTTAAATGAGCAGGTGTGATGTGCGCAAATCAAAAAAAAAGTTGTGAACAGCCCATTTCCAGCAGTATTTATGACATCTGTACACATGCATGCCTTCATGCCAGAGAACAATCCTAGGCAAGTTTAACTTACTGACATAGGCTTGGGCAAAGAGAGATTCCTTGTCGCAAAGGACTCAACATCCAAAGAACCAAAACCCCCAACCTCCTGCAGGGAAGGAGTATATTAAACAGGAAGCTTGAACAGTGTCACAACATGGAAACACCACATTGGCTTCAAATCTCTCTTGTTTTGAATCTATTTACATCAGTAGTCTCCAGTCCATGACTCACAAGGTAGTGTCTACCCCTCGACCATCTGGAACAGCTCATAGCAAAGACCCCACACAGCTGTAATCCAAGTGGGCAAAGTGAAGTGTACAGCTGCCAAAAGCAGTGTCCTCCAGGGGACAGTAGTGCTCGAGAACCCTAGAAAAGTGTATATGTCGTCTGCAATTGTTCTCGTAACTAAATGCTAACAGCAATAAAGCTGCGTGAATAATAGTAACAGGGTGTGAAACCAATTCTATACATATGAAAAAACATGTATCTCGGTTTTAAACCACTCAGCCCTGCAGAAATGAGAATAAAGAACTCTAGAGGACACTGTCTTGTGGGCTGCTTTCAGTGTTCTTAAATGCTTCTACTGCTGAAGAAAAGATAAGAAGCCTTTTTTTCTCTTTTGGCTTTCTATAGAAACTTTCACTCTTTTTTTTTTTTTTTTGCCTAGGCTTAATAATTTTCTTTAAAATCGCAGGACCAACAGCTCCAACTTTACCTGCTTCAAAGCATTATGCTACTGCTTTTTTTCCACTAGATGCATGTTCTATTTTTGGGTGAATTTTATGACAAAGGGCACATTTCTCTGACACCTTGTCAATAAGAAATGTCTTGTTAAACAGGTCCATTTCAGATTCCTGAATGTTAATTATTTCCTTAGTTGAACATTTCAGGAGTTTCTTTCTACCTTTTTTGGTTTTGTAAATATAATAGTATTTTTCTTTCAGTCAAATATAAGGAAATCTAGTTTGGCATCTTTTCTTTCCCCCATTTTCTGTTAGAATTTGTAGGCTTTGCAAGGGAAGTAAATGAGAAACAATCCTGCTTTTACTCTGGCTTTCAGCAGTATGTCCCTTTCTCTAACTGATAGGAAAGATGCCTTCTTGGGAGATGAGGGAGGGCAAGGCAGGAAGAAGAAAATAACCTTAGGTTGTTCCCTGTAGCAGGAGCCACTGGCAATAGGGGAAAAGAGGAAAAAAATGCTCCTCTATTTTCTGTTATTTTACTCTCCCCCTCCCTGAACTGCTACAGAGCTGATGCACCTTCATTCTCAGCTCATCCTCTGTGTTACATTTTGCCTGAGTTTCTACCATTATTAATTTCCCTGAGTTGACCTGCACGAGGAACTTCTAGACAATTGCCCTCTGTCGTAACACTGCATACGTCTGACTGAAAGCTCATGGAGATCAATGAGACTCCTTCAAATAAAGTTAATAGGCTTTGCATCAGACTCAAAATGTTGCTCTAGTCCGAAAAATGACTGGAAATAGCCCCGAGAGGCTCTGTGTTTATTGCCTCTCAATGATTTCCACATGAAATGTGTTCAAGTTATAAGTAAAACAATATACCTCTTCCTTACTTCCTGACTTAAAATCTCTGCCTGGAGTCTGAAGTCATCTTATATATTTTCTACAACCATTTTGAAAGTTTGGGAGGTTAAATTGGGTTGTGGTGGTAAAAAAACGTGAAATTTCATTGTCAGCATGGTATTTTTACAATATTTGGCTCTTGAAGGAAGGAAAGAAAAAAGCACCCGTCACAGTTCTCTTTGTCATCTGTTGTCATGAGGTACCTACGTGAATTCTGAGCGTTCCTCTGTGTCTTACGTACCATGAAGAAACCGGGAAAGTGTGTTATCGATGGAAACGAGCAATTTTACAGCAGGTCTAGCAAAGAGTGCCAGTCAGGTTGTATCCCGGCTTAGGAGAAGTGGCACGAAATATAACTACCCATCCCATTGCTATATCCGTGTTTTCAAAATGTAGGCCCTACAAAATGCAGCAGGAATCTATGAGGCACTGCCGGTATGCCCCTTTCAGCAAAGATTTATTGCAGCTCCATAAATCAAGTGACTCAGGAAAATTAAAAAAGGTGATGGCAAAGGAAAATTAAAATAAAGAAAGGAGAGGGAACAAAATATGATAAAAGAGAGGTGGCGTTCGAAGAAGAAACTAATCTGTGAGTAATAAGCAGAGCTGGCATTAGATGCCTGGACATACTGCACTCAAACCTCTCTTTAGCAAAGAATTATGAGCAAGTGAAACTGAAGTAATGTTATCTTTGACAGGCTGACAGCCCTGGTTCACTGTTCCCCTAGGCAATAGCATATATTAGCAGAGATTTTCTTTTAGAGAGCCCTTAGAGCGACTTTTTTCCCCCTACCCTGTTTTAGTCAGATACCATCAAAGCTTTTCCCAGCATTGTAAATTTTTGCCTAACAGAGCTATATAAAAAACTCTGCCAGCCCACTTTCAGGTGTGACCAGCCTTCACTGTCCAGAGGTTGCACAGAAAACTTCAGTAAAATATCTGTTTAAAGACAGTGTTGGTAAGTTGTTTGCCATGATCAGTTTTCACTTGCCTTTGACCCCATATGTAAGTAGCTTATACTTATTCATATGGGTTTCTGTAAAAGAAGCGCTATTATCACTTCCTTTGTATGTGGGTGATTGTTATACTAGAGATCTGATTTTGCAGTTAGTGTTACTAGTATTTGCCATCCGGCCAAGCAGAGAACCGGTGCATTCACCTCTCCCAGGGCTGAACAGCAGGTTCCTCACCTGGTGTTAATGAAACATTGAAATAAAAGACATTAAAGGAGATAACTCACTGGAGGAATGAAGGGAGTGTTGTGGAGTTAAGCATATAGATTGAATTGTACAGTATTTTTGCTATGTGATAAACCTTGATCTTTGATAAATGCAGATATTTCTAATCCTGGAGCTCAAAACAGACCTAGAACTCCCATAGATTAAAGCATTCGATTGAAATGAATTCACAGTACATAACGTACTGTTTCCCTTTGCCTCGGATGAAAGATCTCAGCCTATCCTTTGTACAGCGTTCAGGGTTCTCCAGGGTCTTTGAAAGTTCTCCATCAATCCTCTCTGACAGGTCCCATGGCTGCCGGTGAATCATCCTTGTTAGATAAGACCAGAATCTTCATATGAATTTTAATTACTGCTTTTGGCATTTAGGTAGTGCACAAATACCTAAAACAGGCATACAGACAGGCTACTTGCCTGATGGAGTACCAAATTCATTCTGTTAGGTCACCAGCATTTTCATTTAACCTTCAAGGAATGGATATTTCCATTTAAATTAAATTTCTATACCCTCTATACTTCCTGATCATTCACCCATCACTCCCCTCTACTCCCTGCCTGACTGTCAAGGCTGCACTGAAGTTCTCCAAGGTAGGAATTCAATGGCAAGTGCTATAGTGGTAAGAGAGGTAGTTTCCGCAGATGATCTCACACACAGTGCAATAGCATAATCTGTGATGACTAAATGGCAACTCATCAACGTCACCGTAAAGTAATGCCATACTTTGGCTTGATATGCCTGTTTATTTCTGTTGTTATGTTTCTATCTGCAGAAAGAGAGGTTTTCATAGCTGTTTATTTTGATGAATATCTCTAGCAAAAAATTGAATCATTTGTCTCACTTGATATTATTTTCAGACCGACTTGCTAAGAGAGACTTAAGCAGTCGCGCTTACTGTCCATCTGTCTGTCTGTCCATCTGTTAAGCTGTCCATCAGTCTCTCCTCCTCAATAATTTTTTAAGCTCTCTAGCCACTTTCAGTCAAATTTGACAAATGTCATCTTAAAGTCAGTAGTGGGTACCAAATTAGAGCTCTCACTGAGGGAAAGGCAGCCGCCAGCTGGCCAACCAGCATATGAACACTGCCCAGCCAGCCTGTGTGCTCCCAGCCAGCCCTGACCAAGCTACCACGTGCACAAGTAACAGCTAACACAGCTGGGGACACTGCACACGTAATGCATAAGGGATCTGTGATGCTTCCTCCGCTAAGGGAATCAACGTTCATGCTACATATCAAATCAACAACTGATTGTTTACTTGGTACTACGCTGCACACCAACATCTGAGTTGCTATGAATACAAGACTTTTGCTACTGTGTAGGAAGGACAGTACTTTTTTTTATGTCCTACATTCAGTTAAGTTTGGGAGAGCATTTGCTCTGTATCTGTTCTGCCCTGCATGGACAGCAGGGAGGAAGGCCTTACCCTTTCCCTGGAGGAAACCAAGCTCCCTTTGGCAGAGAAACCTCCCCCATCAAGCACCTTTTCTCCACAATCCCCTTCTTTTTCTATTCTGATTCACCCTGAGTTGTCTTTAATTCAAAAGGTTCAGCATTCCAGTTTGTTCACCAATAAAGCCCTTTACCTGATGTTCAAAGGTCCTCTAGTGTTGCTCATATACTTGTTTTAAATAAATTATTTGGGCAGTCACCTCAAGACTCTGGCTGGCACTGGGTCCTATCACATTGGCCAGCTTTTCCTGAAGTTAGTGCCTACAATCCATATGTATCGCCTTACCTGCTAATTGGGTTTGAGATGTCAGATAAGATCTTTGTTTACCATTGGATGTAGTGAGAGATACCGGGATAGAAGAGAGTAGCAGAAGTAATATTCAAGAATTTCTGGCATTGATTTCTCTCAAATTTAAAGTCCTCTCCCCTTTTGCATTCCTCTTGAGCCCCTACTGCTTTTCAAGTACAAAAATCCAAATCAAAATCCACATTCATCCAGCAATTCTAGCTATTCCTGCTTGGTCATCAAAACTAGAAATGTCTGAAAACACCTACAAAATATGTGCTTACTGTCAGCAGAGACCCCTCTATCACATAGAATTTAGAAGGTGTAAAAAATGAAATTAATTTTTTTATGGCAGAAAGTACTTATTGGCAAAATCACATACAGGTTTACAGGATTTTGTATTTCTTAGCATGCTAGCATGATTCTTCTTTTGGAGAAAACCTTTGTTATTGCTACTT